>NW_004567130.1:3450421-3491506 GCF_000260355.1 Condylura cristata | reverse complement strand
GTGCTTTAACCCGCTGCGCCACCAGGGAGGGCCGGACTCTATTATTTTTATTTATTTTTCACGGTATTGTTTCTTGCTGAAGCCAGGGTGGTTTCCTACACTCCACACGAGTTAGGACAACCAGGTCTGTTCCCACCTACCAGGCGCCAGGGCCTCCGCTGTCCTCTGGCTGCAAAGAACTCTGGGCCCTGTCCTTTTGGGACGATGTAGATGCGTCTGACGGGATTGATGCTAGAGAAATACATCAGGGCGACGCCATCACGGATGAGCCCCTCCTGTGTGGAAGGCACACGACACCAGCCCTTCGAAAAAGCCCCTCAGAGGTACATTCATTAGGAGAGCAAGATTTAGAAAATTATAGTCAACCTAGTTTCTGAAAATATTTTCAGATTTTGAATAAGGTCTATGTTTACCCACAAATATTTTCCTTAACTGTTAACACATGTTTCTCCTGGTCAGATCGTAGTTCTAAGATGGAAACTGAGCAAGGAAAGAATCTAGAAGGCTCAGCCTCTGGGAAAGCAATTTGGGGATTTCCACTTCTATAGATAAGAGATTTCTGGCAACATTATTCTCATGTTTTCTATGCACATTTGGTTTTGCCTGAAAAAGGCCATTCCTTAATTTCCCTTGTATGAAAATTTTAAAAGAAACAATGAAAGGAAAGGACAGACTGAGCTGACCTAGGACCAGCAGGGTGTGTGAGTTTTATCACTTATTCCAAACCTCAGCAATCGGTAATGTCCGCCTGGCGACACGCTGAAATTGAGTCTATATGGAATTCCTACTCAAGTAGAAAAAGGAACAAGATCAGCTATAAATTCCCCTCTAAAGCGGCCGGTCCTGGGAATGGCCCACAGTTATATTTCAGGCTTGGCGAGCCATGTGTCCACGCAGCCATGGTAGGAAGTGGCTAGGCGGCAGAGTGGACGGTCGGCTGCCCCGTAAACCTTTGTTTATGGACAGTTAAATTTTAATTGCACATCACTCTCATTTATCAAGAAATAGTGCTCTTCTGTGCTTGTTTCCAACAATAGGAAATGTAAGGAACGTTTTCAGCTGTGAGCTGAAGCAACAGGCGCGGCCTCTCTGAACCCAGGGCTGTGCCACGCTGGCCCTGGGGTGGGGAAGGCCACGGGGCGGGGGGGAGACAACAGAATGAGCGGACTCGCCAGATCATGTCCTTGAGTGAGTTCACACTAACGCCATATGACATTCATGCTAACGTTCATACTATAGCCATATAAAGGAGGAACAGCACTCATTTCTTTTAAAAATTCATCAAGAAACCTCTAGTGCATCTATGTGAAAACACGGTGACCTACGAGCTCAGTGGCTCAGGCCTAGCCTCCCACTCACATGTGGGTATTTCCACCGTGGGCATTGCGATCTCAGGTGCGGCCAGTGTGGGCACTGGGTCCTCAGACGCCGGCCCCTTGGATTGGGAGGACTGGTCCTGGTGAAGGAGTGCGGGGCACCTGAAGCCAGTGCCCCTGGGCACCCACAGGAGACTAGCTAAGTTTGGGAGAGTCAGAGTTTCACCTGGGTCAGTGCCCCTCACCCCCACCTGTCCGAGGTCACCTGTCCTCAGATCACAGAAGGGAGCCCTTCCCCTGCAGGCTCTGCTCCCCAGCAGGTGCTCAGCCCCACCCAGGAGCTGGCAGCTGGTGATCTCCACCAGCTGACTGGGGAGGCTCCACGTCCTCATTAAAAGCTGGCAGAGCTGTGCCAGGAGCTTCATCTGCGCTGTCCTGGGAATCTGAGCTCCCTGGAGAGGTGATTCAATGCCCACTGCTGTATTTTGAAGGCACGTCGCTGTCCTCAGTGATTCCATTCTTAGGCTCATGCCCTGCCCGGCACATGAGGACTGGGAGCCCTCGCTGTGATGTGGGCACGATGCAGGGGCGGGCGAGGAAACGCTGATCCAGAGAACAGGCCAGATGACCGCGGACCCCTCAGGGCAGGTGTGCTGCAGAGAGGAGCAGGTGGAGGCCCGCTGACCGACAGCCTCTGCAGGGAGGCAGTGACCACAGAGGGGATCAGAGGACGAAACCAGAATTGGAAGTTGCACCTGGGGATGCGAGCTGGGAGGTTGGCTGCAGACAAAGACGCTTTTTTTCCTTTTGGAACTTCTAGACAATTCGAACTTTTTCCCAAGCGTTTCTTCAGCCAACACTTTAAAAGGTGCCAGTTGAGGGCCCCCCCTGGGGGCACAATGGGTTAGAAACAGCACCGTAAGCGCCTGCCGCAGCCACTTCAGTACGAGTTCAATCCCCGCCTGCCCCGGAGGTGACCCCCATGGCGCGGCAGACCTCTCCTGACCTGCCCGCTGCTCCCCTCAGCAGTGCACTTCATCAGTCAGCCTGTTCTGCTCCTGCTCCATCTCTGGTGAATCCTCTCACCGCCCCTGCACCTCTGGCCTGTACCCAATTCTGTATGCACAAATAAATAAATCTTAAAAAAAAAAAAAAGGTGCCATTAGTTGTGCAGAGGCTGTTATGGTTTGGAAAGAACAGTGCTGGCCTCTCCTTCCCCTTTTTCCTGATACACCTGTCCTTTTAAAATGTAAAAAAAAAAAAAAAAAAAAAAAAATTACTTATAAAAGAGAAATATACTCTCTGAATATAGCCTGTTGAACTTGAAAGCCAAAAGCACCAGAAAGCAGCCTCCTCTCACCACCCTGCGCCTGGCCCCTTTCCTGGGCTGTGTGGCGTCTCTGGTCTTCCCACACCCCTGCCTTCCCTTTGGGGGCAGGCCCCATGCTCTCTAAAGTAGACGGGACCCCACTGGGAACTCTGAGTTGACCCCGGTTTCCAGGCCCTGCTCCTTCCCTGCCCCCCTGCAGGGGCTCAGCCCAGGGCCCAGTGCCTGCAATAGTAGTCATTTACAACAGTGGCAAAATGACTTTTTATTTTGTATATTTTCAGTATACAAACAGCAAGCAAAGGCTGCTCTCATCAGGCCGCCTAGGCAGGGCCCTGATGGTCCCCTTCCTGCCCCCACGGCCACCTCCGCTGCCCTCCCCTCAAACAGCGACGTGCTAAGGGCCACACGTCAACGTTTAAGAAAAGGTTTCCTGAGACCACTTGGCACTTTGTCCCTAAAGAACTTGTAGCTTTAGGTAAGAGGATGAACATCAGAGAGTTAGTGTTTTGTGTTTGGCCAGTTTTTAAAAGTAATAAATGAGTTTGGGAAAGAATTGGCTGAGTTTGTAAGGGAAAACAGAAACAGAAAAGAGGGGAGCCCTGAAATTCAGGTCCCAGCGCATTTGAAGATTGGACTTCATTGAGTCATCTTCTAGAGGATGAGCTTGAGAGCCGTCCTGCAGTAAGGCCCAGCGTGTGGGCAGGGCCCAGACGAAGGGGGTGCAGGATGTAGCAGCTGGCCGCCCTGTCTCTGTCTTCTCTAATCTGTAGAATCTGTCATTACACAACACTGGGCCCTGTGAGCATTGTTCCTTGACCCTGCACTGTGCCACATGTTTTCTTAAATGTTGATGTATGGCATGTAAGCCTGAGTCACTGTGATCAGCCCAGAAAGGGGGGCTCCTGACGGATGCAGGGCCCGGCCACGTGACTGTGGTGGGAGGCTTGTGGCTGTTCCACTTCCTGGGAGGCCCAGGAGGGTGCATTTCGGAGCCGGGCTCGCCAGCCCAGGAGACACAGGAGTGTGCCTCACGGACCCCTCTCTGGGGCCAGCCCGAGGCTGCAGTCCTAGGCCACTGTGAGGCTATGAGCCTGTGAGGCTGCTGAACATGTGACCACAAAAGTGGAACCATCCCAGGTGTCCAGCAGCCATGATGGGATGCCCTGGAATGTTCTGGAAGGAAGGAGAATGTGGCTGCTGTCGAGACCGTGCGGGGCCTGGGTGGCCCTCGAGGAGGCCCGTGTGGGTAGGCTGCTTCGCCACCTCAGCAGTTTCAGTGCCTGCCATCATGTGTGTGGTCAGCGAGGGGTCCTGGGGGTTGGGGGCACTGTTAGAACAGCTCTAATCACACTGTCTGAGGCCCCCAGGCCAGCCCCCACGGCAAAGCCTAGAGACGTCTTCACTTAGCCATCGGTCACGAGCCCATCTATCGGAGCCCACCTGGAGGCAAGCTCGCTGGCCACCCTGCGTGAGAGGTCGTGTGGTATCAGGCTAATCACATCACGGGAAAAGGCAAATGTGAGTCTATAGAGGCTCAGTATCATGTCCCGAGGAGCCTTTCAGGCCTGAGGGCTCTCCCGGCCTCTGCCCAGCACCCCTGTCCCTGTCCCTAGCCCCCCAGCCTTCATGTAGCCACATCCCCTATGACAGTGTCTGTGCCCGTAGCTGTGGGGCTCGAAAGCAGCCCTGCCTGGCACCCAGGCGGCACCGTGACCTGGCTCCACTCTCATCCTGGGGATCCCTCTCTGTGCAGGTATCTGCACCCTGGAAACACACCAGAGCCGGGGCTGACCGGCCCATGCTCCACCCCCGGAGCTGCAGCCAGCAGACTGAAGCCCCCTCCACACTCAGGATGATGGCCTGGCTGGCTGTGTAGAGCCACCAGCAGTCAGGGCGAGCCCTCCAGTCTGCCGCGGGCCAGCCGCCCACAGCCGCCCACAGCCGCCCACTGTACCTGGCTCCTCTTGCAATGATCTGAGACCACACCCTGAGGGGCACCTCTGTGGTCTGATGGCTTCCAGGCGCCCTCAACTCAGTGGCCGGAGAGCTCTGGGAACGCTCAGGACCCAATCCTCCCATCTCTTCCCGGGATGACAGTAACGCCTGTCCTCTCCGAAGAGACAACGACCATGAGGCCAGTGGCTGTGTGAGACACCATTTCACCTGTTCTTTTACCACCTGCCCTGACCAGAGTGAGACCAAGCTCTGTCAGCCTGGACCTCGGCTTGTGTCTCTCAGCCACGTGCTCAGACGCTTACTCACCATGAACCATCATCATGAAGGACCCTTGGGTGGTCCTCATGAATGGCTTGCTTGGAGCGACTCCCTTTGGGTCGACTGGAGTATTTCAGGGAGCCTCGATCACAGGTGAGGTGACATCTGTCCGGAGAGCAGAGTCCCACACAAAGGCCTGTGGCTTGCAGTTGGCTCATGGATGATTGACGTCTTTAATAAAATACTGAAGTGAAATATTTAAGGTGTCTAAGGCTATGTTAAATAAACATTGCAAGTGTGTGTCGGTGAGCTCATCTCCAGTGTTGGTTCAGATTTCACAGGCAGCTGAGCTTTCCTTGTGTTGAGCGATCAGCCCTGCCGTGCCAGCACCCCCTCCCAACGCCCCCGCCCCCGGCACCCCACCACCACTGCCGGAGATGCCCGCAGTGCTGAGTGTGCTTTGCCTTCGGGCTGGCCGGCAGGCTCCGATTGTCCCTTAGAGTGTCCCTCAGATGCCAGCTGCCTGTGCCACTGACCAGCTCCCGTCACCTGCTGTTTGGACTGTTGTGATTGGATTATGTCCACACAGCTGGGGAGCCCTCGCTTGGGCACCACAAGTAACTTCAACCAGCAAACATGTGTCCCGCCCGCTGCAGGGAGAGGTGACCGTTTGCCTACATTCACCTTACTGGCGTCTGCCCCCCAAATCTCTGCATGCACCCAGCAGGTGCCAAGCCCCTTCCCATCACACTAGGCGAGGAGTGGACAGCTAGTGTGGGTGTCCACACCCTAGACACATTCGGATGGGCTTTGTCCAGGCCCCTCTCCCCAGTGATGGTCCCCTGGCAGCCCATACCTGCTGGCCTCCTTGGGATTGCAGAACCCAATAGTGCCCAGCTGCCCTGGCAGCATGAGCTGGGAGAGGACCCCAGGGGACATCCGCTCACATGGCCTCCTGTGTGTGCCCACGGTTCTGCTGTGGTACTTTCGAGGGATCTTGGTGGCTGCCGTGAGGTAGAGGAGTCTCTGCTTTGACTGGAGCGCTGTGGGCACTTGGTACAGGGCCAGGCCCCTGGCCTCCGGTGTGTTCTGGAACCCCACCTGTGGCACCTCCATGCCTCGTCTGAGCCTTCGGCCCTGGGGCACAGTGCCGGGCTCCCGGGGCAGACCTGGCGTGAGGCCAGCACCAGAACTCTGCGCCCAGCTCCTATGGCACACTGCCAGCCCTGGAGCCTGGCCCTGTGGGGAGTGCCACTGTCCCCGATCCCCCGTGGGGCGAACCTAAAGTCGCCCCTGGGGCAGCTGGCTGGAGAGCGATGGCCTGTCACCTCCAGGTCTCGCTCTGGTCATTCCCAGGGACCTGGAAACGCATCTCAGTCAAGCCCTCTGCCCAGCCCCTGCTCCCCGCACATGTCCAGTGGGTGTGATGGAGTCTGAGGCTGCAGCTCTGTGAGCAGCTCGGCTGCATGATGGTCTCAGGACCTGCGAGACGAAGCCAAGAGCTTGGCAGGTCCTTCCTCCGCTGCCCCTGCCCAGCTGTGGCCCAAGTAGTACTGTCTGCCCCTCTCATGAGCCCGCTCTCTTGCTGGCCACCCGGCAAAGGGACTGCCCACTGCTTCTGGGAGTCCCTCCCAAGAGTGGAGTGCAGCTGGCCTCACTGCCATCAGGGAGATATCACAGCCGACACTGTGCCCAGGAAGGGGGGGAGGGCAAAGGATAGCCCCCCCTCCCGAGATTAAAAATGCTCCATCTGGCTTGCTGTCCACTGCCAGGAAAACCCAAGTGTGGGGACGAGAAGCTCCCACAGGGTCCACCCATACTGGTGACCAGTCCCCTCTCAGTAGCCAGTCCCCTAATTGCCCTGGAGACTCAGCCCGGTGGGGGCAGCCGTGGCTTGCATATCATGTGACCCAGCACAGTCCGCTCGGTGAGCTCACCCCTTTTGCAAATGTGGTCAGGGGATATCAGATTTGCATTTAAAATGTTGAGGGCCAGACCGCAGGGCTCTCTGATGCAGCGGTCACTCCACACGTGCACGGTAGGCATGACAGAACCTGTCCCTCACCTGAAACACAGACGCCCCAGCAGGGCTGATCAGGCCAGCAGCAGCATCCTGATAGAGCCATGAAGGGTGACTGGGTTTGGCCTTTGATGTTCCGTCTAGTTTCCCAGACTTTCGGAAGGAGAGGTGTGGGAAGTCCAGAGCTGGTGAGGTGCCCCTGTCTCTGCAGCGTGTCCTTCCCCTGAGCTGACCTCCGTGTGGCCCCAGGGGGCCGAGCCTGCAGTCCCTACCTGGGCAGAGTTGATGAGCAGGAGTGGTGGGCAGATCGGAGCACACTGGGGGGGCGGCCCTGCCTGGCATGGTGGTCCCAGGGCTGCCCCTTAGTGACAAACAGCTTGCTTAGTGACTCGTGGTGCCCTGGGGCTGCTCAAGGGGGAGGCCGCCCTCTCTGTCTGGGGGGGAAGGGAGAACCTTCAGTACCTTCTTCCAGGAGGAGTCAGCAAGAGCCCAGCCGCCTTTCAGACCCACAACTAGAGAACCCAACCGTCTCCCCGACACTGACCACCCCTTCCATAATCTCTGGCAGGTCACCCGCACTTAAAAGCAAGATCCTTTGCGCCAGGACCTTGGGGCTTTGACTGCTGAAGCCAAATTCCTCCATAGGTTTTATGAATTAATTCATAATCACAGAGTATTCTCGCCATAGCTTCACTGCAAAACCCTTCTCAAGAAATGTATGCACGCGACTAACACGTATAGAAAGGCATCTATAATTGTGTTAATGGCTTTATAATTATATGTATATATCCGTGTGTATAATATGCATTTTATACTTACAAAAGTCATCGACACAAAGTGACATTTTTATTGCTGGAGAGAAACCACTCAGACTGAATTACATCGCGCCGGCACTTACCCTCCCATCTAGCGGCAGAGTCGCGTGCTTCTGCCACGGCCGTCTACACGCTGAGCCTTCACGTTCTTCTGCCCTTTCGATAATTAAATGCAGCCCTGAAGCGTCTGGAGATTTATATTTTTAATATCTTGATTTGAATGAGGGTTATCCCAGTGTCTGGGCAGAAGCTTTCCTTGCCAAGCCGTTCATGGGGCAGCGAACACAGAGATAAACAAATCGATTCCATTTTAATCTGCTTTCAGGTGTTCACGATGATGACGGCTGTCTCGTGGGGGCTGGAACCACAGCCCCTAACAAGAGTCTGTGGGTCTATTATGCAACTTTAAACGGCTTCTCTTACGCCACACCGCTCTCCATGAATCACCCAGCTCGGTAGCATCTGAGGGGCTCCTGATTCTTGTCTCCTGGGGCTCTTGCTTCTTGATGCTCAGTGCCGCCTTTGCCACCGCTGTAGTGAGCACACAGTGAGGGCAGGCCCGGAGGACAGCCCTGCCGGGGGCAGGCCCCAGGGAGGGGGTCACCCACAGACGAGGACGTCATGGTGGGCATCGGTGCCAGCCCTCTTCTGGGTGTGTGGGGCCCAGCTGGCTGGGTGTGATCTCGGGGTGTCTCACATCTCCTCTAAATGTCACCTTGGGGATGTGGCCCCCCTTAGTCCCTGCCTCAAACTGACTGTCCATTGTCACCTGTTTTTTCTTTAAGATTTATTTATTTATGCATACAGAACTGGGGGACAGGCCAGAGGTGCAGGGGCGGTGAGAGGATTCACCAGAGTCAGAGTGGGGAGCAGAACAGGCAGATGGATGAAGTACACTGCTGAGGGAGCAGTGGGCGAGACTGGAGAGGTCTGCTGTGCCATGTGGGTCACCTCCCTGGCTGGGGAGCAAACTCGGCTGAAGGGGCTGCGGCCCGCTTGCAGAGCTGCAGTTTAGCCTATTGTGCCACCAGGGAGAGCCCCCACCATCGCCTGTTTAATGTCCATCTGCTCTCTGTTCTCTCGATGAATGCCAGCACTGGGGAGAGACACGGATTTTGTCATCATCACTGCAACATCAGATGTGTTCATAGTATCTGCTCAGAGGAAAGACACATGAGTGAAATGATCGTGTCACAACCAGGTAGACATGGCATGAGTGTTTCTGTCTTTTCTTTTGCCATGAGGGTAAAACCCCTCTTGGCTCTCCCGTGGGAGTCACCAACCCAGGTGAGCATTTGAGTGACAGAGCATTAAATGTTTCTTATTTTCTGGGCATGATTTGTTACTGCAGTTTAGCATGTTCCAAACTAACTAAATCCTCTCCAACCAGGATAGGTGGGATGTCGCCAGGACTTCTCCATCCTTACAGGGTCCCTGGCCATTAACAAGTGCAAGGCTCACAATCGATGCATATTAACTGTTTTTTATTTATTAAATAAAATCCTTTTGTGGGGTGCTCATCCACAAAGAATTGGGTCCACTCTTGAAATCCCTATCACACCTTAAAGCTCATAGTGAGCTTTGGGTAAGTTGCACTCTATGTGAAACCAAAATGGACTTCCAACCTCCATCCACGCCCCCCGCCCCTCACCCACCTGCCCCTGCAGATCTTCTACTGGAAGCTAGCACCTCTGCCTTCCTCACCGTATGAGCAGAATATTTCCAGTATGAAAGCTCTTCTTGTATCTATAGGTTTTGATTAGATTCTTGTGACAGGAAGCAAGGGTATACTTGTTCTTTCTACACAAAACACAGTGCAGAGAAATTGAGGTCTTTTAAGGTGGGCTCCATGGCAAAGTTTCTGTTCAGCTGATTTTCTCGGATGTCTTCCAGCCTCCAGCCCACAGTAGACGGACTATTAATAAAGACCCCTGGTTTAGGGAGGAGGCGAAATTCTAAGCTAAATCATAACCTCTACATGTTCGGTGAGGAGGAAGGAAATTAAAATAGATTTTCCATCTGTCTCTCAGGCATTAGCTCATGTAACCTCCCAGACGTACAAAATACTACAGGAAGCTTGGTCTTCTACCTGCCGGGAGGAGGTGGCTGCCATGTTGCGTGTCGCTGGTCGTGCTGTGATTGTTAAGTACCAGAGAGCTCTACTTCCCGTTTGGATTCCTGGGGGAGTTTTTAAACCACAGAGGCTCTCACATGGGTGCGCATGGTCCTCGTCTGTGCGGGGTCGTCGAGGAGCAAATCTCTATTTCTTGAGTTCCCTTCTTCCACAGATTGGTCTTCCTGAGAAAGCATCTAGCTCGAGGTACTCAGCTTTCATCTGTCTGCTCAGCCTCTGAGGCTCGCAGTGCGGTAGACAGCTGTGGGCGCTGCCCACAACCTCCTGGGGTCATGTCATGGAGCATCAGAGAGGACGCGGGTCCCCTGATGACTAGGTGACAAGCCCTTTCTCAAGCCTCTCTTCATTTCTGACTCTTGGTCTTTGACAACGTGGGAGGAGGAGGACCTCAAAATAGTCAGCTCTTCATACATTGCTGCAGCTGACGGGGCACGAGCAGTGTAGGAGGAGGTCAGGGGACGGAGAGACGTGCAGCTGCTCAGTGCGTGGTGTCTCAGAGCTGGGGGGGTGGGAGCCGAGCCAGTGCCAACCAGTGTCCTCCCAACCAAGGGCACACCTTCGCTGACACAGGTTTCATTTAATGAGACTGTTATCAGTTAGTGTGACTGACACCCACCATGCGTCTTCTGCACTTCAGGTGAGGACCTGCACCTGCACGCTCCCAGTCTCCCCTTTCTTGGGGTTCTGGTTGGAGTCTGCCAAGCAGAGATGCGAGGCTTTGGGAAATAGGGAGAAGTCGTCATTCTCATGTGGCTTTCGGGGCGGTTGGGGGCCAGCATGGGGCGCTGGCATCAGAGTGCAGCAGGCCATGATTTCCTAGGGAGAAGCCCCCCAGCTCTGCCTCCCCCCACAGTGGCCAGTGGCTTTTTATCTCCCCAGTCTAGACTCGCATTATTCTTCTGTCCAGATGGGACCCTACGGGGATTCCATGTCCCGACCCCATGAAGTGAGCCATGGTCACTTCTGCACATGGGGTTCATCAGCCTGCACCTCAAATGTGAGGCTATAATAAATCCGTTATCTGCAGCCATGGGGAGCTGTGTCATCTCCTTTACCCCACTCTTGTCTTCTGCCTGTGCTCTGGGATCACCCTTCCATCTGTATGCTCAATAATTTTTTTTTAAGTTAGACCTTTTTAGTTTAAACCTGTCCTGAATATAATTATAATGAATCTCAGTTTAGAATTTTAAAAACCAAATTTAGAGACTTATGGGCAGAGACCCATACATTTGAATTTCTCTACCCATTTTGGTGGCAGAGAAGGATGGCAGTGTGTTCAACAAAAGACTTTCAGACATAAAAATAGTTCTGAAGTTCTTTGGAAGAAATAAAGCGGAAAGCAAACGAAGGGAATCAAGTAAGTATAAACTCCAGGTCTGGTGAAGAAGAGGCTGTCTGTATATGTTTTTAAATGAATAATGGTGGCATCAGATCGCCATGGTATTTAGATTCCAGTGAGGACTTCTGAAAGAGTGATAGAACAGTTTAATTTTAAAATGTCAATAGTTACAATATACTGAAATTTCCAACCTTTCAGCTTAGGAGGGAAAATTTTAAATGTCAACTTTTAGATGTGCTTGGGGATGCATAGTTTTGTAAGAATTACTCCGAGCGCTGCTCACAGAGGTCTTTTCTAGGGTGATGAGTCGCTCCGCCCCATCCTGTCTCAGATCAGCCTCCCAGTGCGGATTCTAAGTTCTGAAATGTGGATGAACGCAGAAAATTCATTAATACTATTAATATTGTTTTCATCTGTTGTAAATGTGAGTGGACCCGAGTGGCCAGGGAGCGTCTCTCTGTACAGAGACTCTTTGGGGCGTGTCCACTCGAGGTGACCGGGAGACCAGGTGTCCCTGGCTCAGGGAGCCCAGCCTCTCTGAGTGGCACGCGGGAGCTTTTCTGCGGTTCTGGCCACTGTGGAGCAGCCGCTTCTCAGCAATGACTTTGGGGGACAAGGCCCCCCTGTAGCCAGAGGGAGTCGCAGGGCCGCCTTGCAATGGGGGTGCAGGGGGTTGGTGACAAGGCCTAGGTGCCTCTGTCAGCCCTGGCACAGGCAAGATGGGCAGTGGCCTATCCAGAGGGGGCAGTTTCTCCTCCCGCTTGGGTTTGGGCAGGTGGTGCTGGGACCCCGGGCTGCAGAAGCCCCCAGGACAAGCTTCTCAGATAGCACAGGGCGCCTCCCTGATGCGCTTGGTCAGCAAGGCCAGCTGAGGTGGCCGGCGTGCAGTGAGGTTCAGGTGAAGCCCCCAAAGCCTCGTGGGCTGTGCCTGCCTCTGCCTGAGGGCACAGGTTCTGGGCACGGAAGACAGCACCCACAGTGCACTGGGGGACAGCACGTGGGGGCTGCGTGAGCCGTGTGACGCCGGAGACTGATCAGAGCCAGTGTGGATGGGGCTTGCTTCCCCTTGCCCCACTGCACTGCAGAGGGGGTTCAACAAGGCTCCCCCCTCACTCAGATGAGTGTCCTCCACCAGCACATCTCCTGTGTTCTTACTTTCTGTCTCTCGGGTGTTCAGGCCCCAGGGGCCTGGCAAGTGGGACTAGTTGGTCCCCAGCCAGAACTTAAAAGTACTGCCATGTTTTTATGCCAATTAATGTGAACTATAAATAAGCAGTGAGCTACAGAGTGAGTTTTCAAGGTCCAACAAAATGTTTCCTTGGGCTGCCTCGAATGCTGTTGTATACTCCAGAGTCTCGGACTAGGCTCTGGCCAGCGCTGCTCATGCGCATGCCTCCCCACGGCCCGGGCTTTGTCCTCCATCAGGACAGCCGGTTCTGCTCGGCTCACAGCCTCATGGTCCCACCTTCCCAGGGGGGCTTTCGCCCAGTCCATCCCAAGTGCTGGCCCTTCTGGGACCACAGGAGGCCACGTCGCTCCCTCTCTGCCGGGACAGGGAAGTCAGTACAGGGACCCAGACCCACCACTGCACATGGCTGCATTGTGCCCGTATGTGTGGTGTCTGCTGTGTGTGTACGTGTGTGGCATGTATGCAATGCGTGGCCGGTGCACACACGCAGTGTGTGTGTGGTACATGTGCACTGTGGTGGGGCACAAGTGTGTGGCATATTGTGTGTCGTGTGCATTGTGTGATGTGTGCACGTGTGTGCCTCACACACTAATCTGGAGCGCCCCTCGCCAGGCCCCCAGAGTGGCCATCTGTCCTCCTGCACTGGCCTTGTGCCTCCTGCTCCCCCCGGGGATTCAGAAGAGGAAGCACAGAGCCAAACTGGCCCCTGGTCTGGGCCGTGGGTGGGCAGCCGCACCCTGTGATTCTGCAATCTTGCCCCACGCATGTCACGTGCAGCATCGGAGGCCTGGGCAGGGAGGCCTGGGCAGGGACGCCCGGGGAGCTGGGTTTGGGGTGCCTCCTCTCACGCTGCAGACAGAGTAGCCCCAGGAGGCTGGAGGAGGGATCCACGAGGGGTGCGTCTGCCCCACGCGTTTGTCTTGCCCAGGGTGTGAGCTGTCATTTCCATGGTGACAGGCCGTGGGAGAGGGTATGTGGGCAGGGCTCCCACCCCAGGGAGCTTCACACGCGTTAGGGAACCCCTGCAAACCTGCCAGCTGTCCCTGAGCTGGGGTCCCTGGTTTCCCTGCGACCCGAGGCAACGGGCGGCTCCTGCCTCCCAGGACTGCATGGGGTGCTGAGTGAGCCGAGGGTCGCTCAGGTCACAGCAATGGAGATGAAGGTGATGATGACCAAGAGGGTCAGCCTGTCCACACCCTGGTGCCCTGCACCCTGTCTTCTTGCTGCCACGTGCCTCCCCTGCCATGGCTGGGGATTTAGATCCGAATGCGGACGCGAGGGAGCTCTGCAGAATGAAACCATTTCCTGTCCTGTCTGGGCCTCGGCCTGGGACTTCAGGCCATCCCTTTGTCCTTGTGTCTTGACGCCTGCCCCTTGCTGTTGCCTTGCCCTGGGATGCCTGGACAGGAGCAGCGGGCTGTGGGTGGGGTGGGGGCAGCGCAGCAGCTCAGTGGGTGCCTGGAACAGCAGGTGCATCAGGTCCGGTGTGGCTCAGGGCTCAGGTCTCCACATCCTGTCTCCACAGGGCCAAGGTGAAGAAAGGGGTGAGCATCGTTGGGGTCCGGGCCAGCAGTCCCTCCATCTGGGAAGTCAAGGCAAACACGGACCATGCCGGAAAACATGCGCCGGCCGTCATCGAGTGCCGGAGGACGTCGGCCGGCCTGGGGGACAGGTGAGTCAGAGCTCAGCTCTGCCCGCATCTGCATGGGTCTGTTCCTCAGGGCACCGCTCCTTTGTGCAGTGCTCGAGCCGCTGGCCAGGCCTAGTGGGCCCTCCTCTGAGGTGCAGGCTATTCTCCTAGTGGCCAAGGCACAGTGTCAGCCCGGCTCCCGGCCACTTTCGAGGACCCCCTGCAGGTGGGGCTGACCAGTCATCATGGGCCTGCAAAGCCTGGCCTCCTCATGAGCCGCTTGCCCAGGCAGTCTCCTTGCTGGCCTGTGTGGGTCAGCACCATGCAGGCCGCTCCACCACCTGGCGAGGGCCTGGCCCCGCGTGGGGTCAGAATCGCTGCGCACAGGGTCACGGGCTGCCTCTGGGAGGCCAGTCTGGGCTCATGGGCCCTGCAGGGGAGTGGAAGCCGGGCTCTGCCACTGGCCCCCAGTTAGACCCGGCTGAGCCACAGCCGGGCAGAGGCTCTTGAACTTGATGTCTTTTGGATTAAGCCTGTTTCTTGACTTAATTCTCATGGCTCCAGAAAACCCCTCTCTGGCCCCGCGTGTTGCCTCCTCAAGAGTGCAGTTGGTCTTTCTGACACTGGAAACGTGAACAGTGATGAAAGGAGAAACCCAGGGTTGTAACCCCTCATTTCTGAGGTCAGATTTGTAGACTTAACTAGCTCAGTATTTGGAAAACAGGCTGTTGCCCACCATCTGCTCCAGTGTGGAGGCCGCATCCCGCTGGTGGCCAGTGCTCTCCCTGCTGGCTTGCCCTGAGGAGCTTCCTGGTCAGCCTAGGGAGGGTCCTGTCACTCTCATGTGCACCCTGGGACGCGAGTGACGGGTCCCGTACTCTGCCACATGCCTCTCCCTCTGGGACCAGAGTGCCCAGGTTTCTTCTGGAAGCTTTGCTTGGAGAGCAAATGAGGGGGAGGAGAAACCTGTATCGTACCTGCACCCATGCAGGTTTGACGTGTCGCACTGGTCAAGCTCATAGACCTCCAGGCCAGCACAGTGTCTGCAGCACCAGGGGGATGGGACATCCCACCTGAACACAGGCTTCTTTCATGATGTGAAAGGCCGCACAGTATTTAGGGAGGAAGGGCGGGCGGATGGATGGACAGACAGATGGATGGACAGATTAGACAGGCAGATCGATAGGCAGACAGACAGGCAGGTGACTGATAGATCTTACTCTTACCGGAAGGGGGGTGGCTGGCAAGAGCTCTCTGCCATTGTGCTGTGTGTTCCCTCTGCTTTCTGGCCTCCTTTTCTGCTCCATGATGGTGATGGTGATGGTGGTGACTAACAGTGATGATGGTTGTGGCACTAACTATGAAACACAGAGGGATTTGAACCATTTTAAAGATTTATGATGAGGGGGTTGAGATTTGATTGAAGCACTAATGTGGGTCCTCCTGGGCGTGGGAAAGGAAGGAAACTCCCCAAGCACCAGCTCCCCCCACCCCAAGGGAGGTAAAAGTAGCCTTGCCAAGGCTGAGCTCTATCAGGTACTTCCAGAGCCTTCCTGATAATCCGGTAGCATGAAGCACAGCGTCTCCAGGCAGGTGGGAAGCAGAGGGTGGGGGTGAAGGGTGCACCCTCCTACTGTGTCAGTTCTAGCTTTAAGCACCGATGGCTCATCTGTGCGCCCCTCGGAGCTGGCAGCCCTGTGGGGGGTGGGGGGCACTCCTCATCCTGCTGTAGAGTCTGGCATTAGTTAGCTATCTTCTGCCAGGGTCCAGATGGAGGGAAAACCATGCACACACATGGGCGAACACATGTGCGTGTCTGTGGCACGTCACCTGCAGTTATCCCGTCACCCACGTGTGAGCGTGTGTGCCCTGTGCCATGTGTCTCCGGTGCACCACATGGGTAGCCCAGATGTGTAGACATCGTGTGTGCACAGCACGTGTGTATCGTGTTTCGTGTGTGTGCCCTGCTAGGCATACAGCATGTTCCGTATGTCTGTGGGATGTCTGCACAGTGGGTGCTTGCACACACATGCACACACACGCAGCTGTGCACGCCTGCTGTCACACACCTTGTCGTCAGAGCACAGCTGACCTCGGACTCCGGCTCTTGCACGGCACTCAGTGAGCACACGGCAGGGCAGGAGCTGCTGTGTCTGGGGTCAGCTTTGCCCCTCTGCAGCTGTGCCCGCCGCCCCCAGCCGGGCCTGGGGCGGAGCACTCGCGCTGGTGCTAAAACCAGACTGTGTCTGTGCCACTGGGCCTTGGGCTGCGGCTGGCGGGTGCACACAGCCTTAGCACTCCTGCTCAGCAGGGTTGGGGCGTGGTGGCGTGGACAGTGGGGAAACCAGAGAAGCATTCTTTGGAGGCAGAAGGACTGGCGGCACTGGTGTCTGCTCGGGGAGCAGGGACTCGGGGGGTAGGCCAGAGGCCAATCGTGCCTCCTCCGGGCGGGGATGGCTGGACGAGAGCCGTCCCCTCTATCTTGAGGACACCTGGGGGGTTTTTTTGGGTTGGTTTTTTTACCTTTGTTGGTTTTTGTTTCGGAGGTTTTTTTGTTTTTTTATTTTTTCTACCCTCTTTGAATGTTTTTCGGTTATTCTTAAAAGTCAGAACATGATCATTGGAATGCAGAAGAGACCTTCTTAATTAGCTTGAGAATCATAGATCCTGTTGCCAGTAACTCACTGTGGGCCTCAAAGGTGCCTCAAAGGTGCCTAAATGGGACTAGCTAGGGGGACAGGTGAGATATCATGGATGAAGGAATCTCTTTGGCGCTTGTGATGAGTTCAAGGGGCCCTCTCATCTGAGCTGAGAGGCATGCTTCCCTTTCTGAATGAGTTTGGTTGCTGAAAACGGTCCCATCCTGGTATTAACAACTGAATGTAATCACGGCTCTCAGATCTGTTTTGACTAAGCTTCCCAGGAAACAGTACAGAGCAGAGGCAGCAGGACTAATTGCACTGGGTCCTTCAAATTCCAGTTTGCATTTTCAGACCTTGTTCAGAGTAGCGCGACTTAAACTCGGATAAACATGTCACAGAAGGCCCTGTAATTGTACTATTTTGCTCTTCCCTGCCCAGGTGGGTGTTTGCCAGGGTTTGCAGCGGTTGCTATTTAAGTGCTTTCCAGTGACATGTAGAAATGGGATTAAACAAGCTGGGATGTCAGGAATTCACATGCTTTCCTCCAGTCGGTCTGTGACCAAAGAGAAGCCCATCTCCTTGGGGCCTCCTGAGTCTGTGGCCCCCATGGCAGAGGGCTAGCGTAGGCAGGCAGATGTGGACACACAGGTGCATAGCCTTTTTTCCTATCTTCTGTTTATTTCATGTTGTTCTGATTTTCCATTAATTACATGTAATATGTTTCATTTTGAAACAAAGCTCCAGTAAGAAGAGGGACAGCCATAAATAAAAGATAATTGCTATTGTAGATATAGACATGTGATTAAATTGAATGTATGTTCAAAATTAGAATGTGCTAGTATCAAGAAACACATCTCCTACTATCTTAATTAAGATTGGGTTTGATTGTTTCATCTTTAATGCAAATAAGAGTGACTGTAATAGACTAGAATAACACCTGATTTCTCTCACAAGGAGAAAGCCCTGATGCCAGGGATGCCCCGTGTGGTGGCCCCACAGCATCCCAGGGACCAGGCAGAGTCCACAGCAACCCCAAGCTAACTTCTAGTTTTGATCCTCATAGATCAAAGTGGCTGCTGGAACACCAGCCATCACATGCACCTTTCAGGCCAAAGAAAATGACCCAAAAGTGTCTTCTCGGCTGTATCAACTGTCTTTAAACAGCTTTCTTGGAAACTCGTGCTGGCTCCCAGTTCTGTCTTGCTGTCCGGGCTTTAATTCTAGCACCACACTTGGTTTCTAAGGAACCTGGGGGCAGATGCATTCTGGGCCATAATGTGTCCCGCTTAGAATCAGTTTTCAGCTCCAAAGACAGAAGAACAGACTGGACAGTTTTGGCAACTAGAAGTTCCTATTTCTGCAGTCTACTCAGAACAGGTGTTGTGGGACTTCCAGTGGGATGATGAAAAGAGTGAAAGGTGGAGGGTGTGGAAGACCCGCATTAGCGTCTCCTGGAAGGGCTAGCTCAGGTATGGACAGCAGCTGCGTTTGAGAGCGCAGGCATGGCAGGGCAGGGCGGGGTGGGAGGAGCAGGCAGAGGCTGCCAGTCCAAAATAAAGGACCAGGACTGGGGAGGGGGCAGGGACGGGCAGGAAGCCTGGACTTTGGACTCAGGATTCTGCTAACTCAGAGCAGGTGGGCAGGTCATGTAGGTGGCAGGATTTAGGCTCCCAAGGGGTAGGTCTCTGGCACAGGCCAGGCCCCAGGTGAGAATACTTGTTGCAACAGGAACCCAACAGACAGACCCCACATTGTATGCAAAGTCACCCACTGTAGCAGAAAACTTAGGGACTCTCAGAGACAAACTCAGAGACAAAAACAGCATCTCTCTTGTTAATTAGAGATGATGTTGGAAACTAACCAGTGCTTTCAAAGTGTCCTGTCCTGAAATGTCGAGAACATGCTCGAGACCAGGGGCACAGAGCTGACCCCAGGGTGGCTGGGTTACAGCAGTAGTGGGGCGGCATACTGTGGAGCAAAACCAGCAGGAGAGAGAAACTTCAGAAGAGAGAATGAGAAAGAAACAAATACCCAGAAACCGAATAAGAGAGAAGAAAGACCCAGGAGCAGGTGAGGAAGGAGACCCAAGGGCTCAAGCTGCTGGCCCACCCCAGAGGCTGAGGGTGGTCTCTGCACTCAGATGTCACTGCAGCGACCAGCAGCAGCTGGAAGTTGAGGACACCGTTGGGTGCCGTCCAGCCACCCAGGAACGTCGGTGGAGAAACAGGAATACCAGCGGGCCCTACGACACCCTGGTGAGCCTTGATGTGAACCACACAGAAAAAGCCAGCCAGAACAGCCGCTTGCGGAGAGACCATCCCAAAGCCACACCTGGAAGAGCTGGACCTCCTCCTGTCCTGCAGTGGAGAGTGGGACGGAGGTGGCGACGAGGCAGCCGGCACGGGGCCCACACTCCTCTGAGATGAGACGGTGGGTTCGGCTCTTGAAAGTCTGTGGATGGCCCAGGAGCCACTGACCCGGACAGTGAAACTGTGGATTAAAGGATTCCCCTGTATTAAGACTGCTGTAGAAGCCTGTGGATTACAAAGCGCTTGCCGGAAGACGGCTGCCTGTCTGGACATCCGGGGTGAGCACTCAGCCAGAGCAGCCACTCCTCATCCCCAGGGCCGCCGCTGGGGTCCTGCTTCCCTTTGTCTGCTCGTTTTTTATTTCTGAAAATGCCCATGGTGAGCACGGAGTGTGTTTGAATTAGGAGAGGGCAGGATCTGCAAAGCTTAAAAGCAGATCTCGTGTGGGACGTGTCTGGGGGCCTGTCCCGGGCGGCGGCCCTAGCCGGTGCAGCGGACACGGCTCTATTTTTGGATGTTCTGGCTGTCGGTTGCCCAAAGGCAATAGCAGAATGATCCGGCCTCTCTTTTGTCTCAGGCAGAAATTACTTATAATGGAGACTTTATGGATTGTTCTAAAATGTTCAGTTTTGTTTTAGAAAGCAAAGATTTAATGATTGTCCTTCCCTGCTGTTCGGCTGTGCGGAGATGCCAGGCTGCATCTCCAGACACTTCCCCTAATGCAGATTCCATGAGCGACGTTGCCCAGCAATCGCCTTTGAGGAAGCAGTTTGCCTTTTTTGACACCCAGAACCTGCGTTTAACAACCACAGAATCCTGAGACTTGGCTGCTGGTCACCCAGACGTGCCTGTGGAAGGCCCATGTTTTTGACGCCTTATGGGTACCACTGCCTCCGCTCATCAGAACTGCTCATCGCCACCAAGGAGGCTGTGGTTTCTTCCAAAGTGCAGAAAGAACTTGAGCCTGAGATTCAGGGAATGGAACATATTTTTCTTTTCCATGCTGGACCCTTAGTGACCTCCCCAGAGAGCCAGTGGGGCTCTCAGCTTTTGGGACTGTGGGAGAGACAGAGTTGACCCCACCTGTGAATGCATTTTGACATCCTCAAGAACATCCAGCATTGTAGTTTTTTTTTTAATGCCCAGCTGACGGGGCAGTGCGTGCACCCAGGCTTCAAAGCCTATGTCCAGACCTCGCCCGTAGCACACTTTATTCCTGCACCGGTTCTTCAGTCTACTGACACGGACACTTACGCTGATGCCCGCATCTGCATGCCCTGGGGCCTCTGTTGACACCCACGTCTCTTCAGTGCACCTGCTGTCTGCACCGCGTGTCAGTGGTCTCCATGGGCTGGTCACCGCAAGCACCTGTTCACGCTGCCAGGGGAATCCTGAGGGACTCCGTGTCCCTGCAGAGTCGCCTGAAGGCAGGGGAGGGGCTGTCTGCGGAGGCCCCTCCTACAAGCGCCCCACCCTCCCCACAGCCCCTGGAGAACACCCCATGTCTGAAGTCTCGATTTCCCCATGCGTTTCCCTTGGCCGATGATCAGTTTGTGGATGGCCTGGGGAGCCGTTAAGAGAATAAATGGTATTTCATGGAACACTGGAAAAAGAAACAAAAGAAAAACGGCAGGATCTGTGCACAAGACTTGTTCCCAGCTGGGTGGGGAGGAGCAGGGAGCGAGCTCCTTGGGCCCGTGGGGCTCAGGAGGCCGCTGCTGTCTGGACAGGGTCCCCCCGCCGTGGGGGTCCATGTATTGTGCCTCAGCCATGTCAGAAGCCTCCACCTCGGGCAGCTATTGCCTGGTCACCAGGAGCTGCTTCCAGATCTGGCTTTCTCCCTGGGCATCGTCTGAGCAGAACAGAATTGGAGAAACAAGCCAGAGTGTTGTAGAACTTGATCTTCCTACTCAGAGATGTCTTTTACGGCTCTTGAGTTATATGTGAAAAATTCACCCACTTGAACTGTGCCGGTACATGAGTGTTAAAGACTCACCTTGGGGTTCAGCCAGCCCCAGGACTCAATTGTAGAACCAGCCCCTCTCCAGAGGAAGCTCTGTTCATGGTAGATCCCCACTCTACCCGCCTCCCAGCCATGGGGGTCTCCTTCTGTGGCTGTGGTTTTCTTCTCCACAATAAAGCCAGCTGGAGCTAAGCGAATGTTGGCCCCCTGGCGAGTGCATAACAGCACCCCTCCTGGGCCAGGCGTCCTGACTCCAGGGAAGCAGAGCTCGTTCAGGGCAGGACAACACACGGAGCCTCAGCAGCCTGCTGGGAGAGAGGCCAGACAGGCCGTGGAGTGTTCCACGATTCTGCTTCGAGGCGACTTCTGGGGCTCACTTCACATTCGTTGTTTTTAATGGTGGGATCCAGAGTTTCCAGGTACCAGCTTGCTTGAATCCACCTGTTTTATTCTTTTATTTTCCTTTTATTTTTATACAGCTTTCTTGTAAGTTTCGAAGCCTCCTCTCAAAGGAACCCTCAGCTTCCCTTTCGATGCTCGGCCATCAGCAACAGAAGCAGCGTCCGGTTGAGGGGTGTATCTTAAACAGGGGACCCCAATCAGTATGCTCAGTGTCTTCTTCTAAAGGTCCATCCAGTTTTTATTCTGTGAGGACACTGCAAAGGGTGACCCCAGCACTGAGTCCTAGGTCTGCCTTACTATCGCTGTGCCCCAAGCTTTGAAGTTTCCCCAAGCAGGAGATTCCTCCTGCGGAGAGAACTCGATTCAGGGGTTCCCTGAATCCTGAATAGTCCCTGAGGAGTCCTAGAGGCGGGTCACCAGGCCCTACCCGCAGAAGTCATTCTTTCCAGTGGAGACATCAGTGTCATGGCGATGCGGCTGAGCTGGGATTGGTCTGAATGTCTGATGGCCCTTGGCCCTCTGAGCAGGAGTGCTAATGAGTCAAGTCACTAATGAGATATGGCGCGCATAACTTATTAAGACAGATTCACATCACAATCAAGAATGAAAGTTTTGGGATCCTTGGCAAGGGCAGGGAGGGCCCCGAAGAATTGGCTTTGGCTTTCCACATGGCAGAATGTAACAGGACCAACGAAGGGTGCTGGAAAGGATGTACCCGCAGGGGTAAGGGCTCTCAGTTCACTGTGTGTGCACACTCGCATTGCACGGCCAAAAGCTGTAAACGTGAAGCATAACTAAATTTTAAAACCAGTGAGATCATGGGTCACAATTGGTTATCTTCTGAATTTAAACCATAAACTCTTTCACCTACCAGGGGCCGGGGCTGGTGGCGTCCTGAGTTCTGTTGAAGAAGACAGATTTTGTTCTCATGACTAGACCTGTCCTTTCCTCTGTTGACATTTGTCAATCTTACCATGGACATTGCTTCATTACAGACTGTGCCCTGGGGTGAATTCTGGTGTTGTCATGCATACTGGCCCCTTGGAGGCAAAGCTCAGCTGGGCAGGAGGGGGCCAGGGAGGGTCAGTGACTGTCCTTACAAAGAGTGTTTGAGAAATTCTGGCCCTCTTGAGCCCTAGCGGCTACATGACTGTGCATGGCGTGGGGTTTGCCTGATTTGGGGTCTGCCTTTATGCCCCTCGAGCTAGTGCCTCTTAGACTGGAGAAACAGAAGGATTGAAACTCGCGTGCACCCCAGTGTGCCCACCCCTCTCTCAGTAAGACAGGGCAGACCTGATCTATTTTATCACAATCTTAGGCTATTCATTCAGATCAAATAAAATAACAGAAATCAGCAAACTTGGGCTCCACAGGTGTAGACGTGGTGACACCTGAGTATCAGAGGTTAGATTTTCTTTTTGAAGTATAGATATCACCCAAAACCCCAGCGTCATCCCCTGTTCCTTACTCAGCCAGGCCTACCACAGAGAAAACTGTCTCCAAATTAATTTCCCAGTGACCTTGCAGTAGGGTTATGAGCCTAAGAAATTGCAGCAGGCCTCAGGCGGGTTTACGAGAGGACGTGGATTGTGTTTTGCTCGGGAAAGGCAGTTTCATCTACTATTTTCTAGAGAGAGCTGTTTTAACAAAGGGCCATGAAAGGACATGTTCCCAGGAGATGGCTCTGGGCATTTGCCCAGCAGAAGCAGGTGGGGCGGTGCCCAGTTGGGGCTGGGCACACAATGCTCTCCTTCCTCGTGGCCATGGCATGGCTTTTATCTTTCCACATTTCCACAACCTCAGACCAGCCCTGCCGTTAAAGGGGAAGGTCAGCCTTTGCACAGACAGGTGTGCAAGGACCCCTCCCTAGGGCACCTGCAGGACACTCCCAGCCACCAAGACAGACATGCACTGGCCTCTTCTGCATGTTTTACTTGTAACTACTTCAAACTCAACATATCAGATTCATTCTCCAAACACTAAAGGCAAAAATGTCATCTCTATTGTATAAGCGGGAAACCAAGGAGCAGTCAGTGCAAGTTAGGTGACCTAGGCTGCTCCCGGTGGCTGAGTGTGCTTCTCTCCCATGCCCCTCCAGGCATCAGTGATGCGTGTATCCTAAAGCCTGGAGCCCAAGACCATGTCACCTCCCAGGCTGCTGGGACTTCGCAGGTGAGAGGCCACTAAGGACTCAGGAGGAAGCTTGTGCTGGCAGGGCTGCCTGTGAACACGCAGGTCTTATCCAGACAGATGGAGGGAGGCTCCCTGGAGGCCGAGCTGGACAACAGTTCAGAGACCTGCTGGATCCAAAGAAGGGATGAGGGCCCCTGGAACCTGGATGCCTCTGAGCGCCGACAGAGGGGAGGCAGCGGGTATCCTCGAGCCCTGAGCGAGAGCCGTGGATGGCTGAGCTGAGTCTGTTCAGTCAGTGGTGGTGGGTTCCTAGAGGAGCAGAGGGCTCCTCGCCCTGCCCAGGGAGGCAGGGCTGAGCTCACCACCTCAGCACAGTAGCCACATGCTCACGGGGACCACCAGAACGCCCATGAGGGAGATCCAGACTCTGCAGCCTGTGAGACGGACATGCTGAAGACCCCTGTCTGAAGGGTCCTGGGGACCGAGGGTCTTCACCACGGAGAGCCCCCTGCATGGCTCCAGTCTCGTGGCCAAGGCCACAGCCTCATGTGATCTCGGAGGCGCCCAGAATCTTCCTGAGTTCGGGAGGTCCTGGGGTTGGATCTAGTCGCCCAGCGAGTTCAGTCCCGTGGGCAGCAGCGGGTGTGTCTGTGTGCAGCATGTGTGTGTGGGGGGCAGGCCTGGGCTGAAGGGCGAGAAGCGCCTGCTTGAGGGCCATGTCCTGGAGCTGCAGAGGTGAGATGTGCCACCTGCCTCCTGCCGGGAGGGTCTGTGAGCACCGGGACCGAGAGCTAGGAGGAATCAAGAGTTGGCATGTGTGTGTGTGTGTGTGCGGGGCTTCTGGAGTAAATATTGATCTAAAACATGCTGAATGGGGGCTCGGGGGAGATGCAAGAGTTAATGTTCCCCTGAAAGAGGCTCTTGTGGCATAAAGCAGCATTTATGCCACCAGGCTTTGATTAAACGAGTGTCTCTGAGTGACTGAAGAGCAATTCTATTATCAGCGGCCCTTGTTTTCCGCCACTGGGCCTTCGGGAACATCACTAATCACAGGGCATATTGTCTCACGCTGCACCATATTTTCCCATAAGAACAGAGCTGCAAATGGAGGCTGGCTGTCCCGATGGGCGCTCCAGCGTCAAACAAATCATAGCTATCAAAAGAATGGATCATAAAAGCAAGATTCTCACCATCTTAAACAGTGACAATCATCTTGAGCAGAGAAATGGCCGCAGATATGTCCTGCTCAGCAAATTTATATGCGGCGCCTACTTTATATCATACACTTTGCTGGGCATTGGTTGTGAAGGTGAGTTAGACTCACCCTGTGTGTCCATCTCAGCTCCCTGCAGCCAGCGTGTGTCCTGGGACCCTGATGTTCTCTACATGGATAAACATCAAGCCCTTTGGTGTTAAAAAAAAAAAAAAAAGACCTTAATTTGACAGCTGTGTGTGTAGAAGGAACAACACTTTTGGAGCGAGAAGACATAGTTTTGATCTCTTTATCAGAATTCTTTCTTTTGAAAGTGACAGAAATCCCAGTCCAAAGAGTTTACTCAAGGGAGAAAAGAATAAAAAGGACAAATAAACAAGTAGATTTGATGAAGGTGGTGGCAGTGGTTGAATTATTGGCTTGTGAAACACCAGTCTTGGAGCAGATCTTCAATGTGGCTGGTGTCCTGGCTTAAAATGCATCCAGACACGCTTTGATACACTTCCTTTCAGCAGTTGAATCTAGTAACCCTCCCTTAAATTTGGATTAAACTTACTTCCTCAATAAGCAAAGTAGAGCATGATGTCCTCTGAAGTCCTCTGAAGCTAGATCAGGGAAGACCGGCCACCTCTGTTCTTTCTTGAATGTCAGTTGGGCTGGTGCTAGCGGGCAGCTGGGATGGGGCCAGGGGCCAGCTGGGGCAGGGCAGGCGGGCAGCTGAGGGGCCAGCCAGCAGCTGGAACAGCCCTGGGAGAGGAGGGACCCCCATGAGGGGCCCACCATGAAGTCACCCACGTGCGGGTGGTTCTGGAGCATGGACTCAGCTTCACTCCAGCCTTCAGATGATGGCGGCCCTGGGGGTTGCCCCTGTGTGAAAGCCGAGCCAACATAGCCCCACTGGACTCTTCTGAACTCCCGTCCGCAGAGGAGGTGAGTTGAGGAGAACTTCCAGCGGCTGTTCCCCTGCTGCACGGAGCAGCTGCCTGTATGTCCTCAGAGGCCGTCACCAACACTAATACCATCGCTCGGTCTCTGGGCTGGCTGCCCTCTCAGAAAGGATCACCTGTCCTCAAGGAAATGGGTAAGACCGTTGCAACATGAAAGCATCTCCATTAGGAAAGACCAATACCGTGTCTCTGAAGTTCCTTCAGAAAGCCTGAGGTTTACCGTGATTGGCCCAGCCTTGGTCATGTGGCCTCTCTCTGAACCAATAGCAGGACCGATATCACCACGCTGCCAGCAGGTGTCAAAGAGCACAGAGAGGCTGCCCATGGCCCATGATCTTATTTCGGAAAAAGATTAATTTGGTGAACAGCCTGTTGTGTGCCAAGCCCAGTCCAAGGGCCTGGAAATATATCAGAGGACAAAGAAAGAACAAAAGTATCTTTTTCTGTTGCTTCCATTTCAGTGAATGAGTCCTGAGTGGTTAAAAATCCTGTCAATCCAGGCCCTCCCTGGTGGCACAACAGGTTAGGACACAGCCCTGCATGCTGGCCGCAGCCACTTCAGTGCGAACTCGATCCCCGGCCCCGGAGGTGACCCACATGGCGCAACAGACCTCTCCTGCCGGCTACTCCCTGGGCAGTGTACTTTGTCGATCTGCCTGTTCTGCTCCCCACTCTGTCTCAGGTGAAGCCTTTCACTGCCCCTGCGCCGCTGGCCTGTACCCCAGCTCTGTATGCATAAGTAATTCTTTTTAAAAATGCTATAAATCCAACAAATGGCTTGATAGTCATCAGTTAATAGTTGTGTGACAGTGAATCAGTCACTTCCTTTTGTCTTATTGTCTTCATCCAGAAAATTAAGATATTCTACATCTCCTTTTACCTTTGCGAGTTTCTTCTAAGGATAAAATGAGGTGATGGATGTGGAGACAGTATATAAAATGGAGAATGTTACTGTTTTCATATTGAAAACAAGTCCACAGGCTGGGAGAATATACTTGCAAATCATATTGCTGACAAGGGACTAATCCCAGCAATAGAAGACAAATGACCCAATTTAAAAATGGACAAAGTATTTCAACAGAGGCTTCGCAAGAGATGATGTGCACGTTGCAAATAAGCTCCCAGAAAGAACCCCGACACCAGCCGTTACCTCAAAGATGTAGCCGGAGGGGGCCCTCCACAGCAGGGGCTGGGTTTGGCAGGGCGGGGACAACTGACTAATGTTTACAGCAGTGTTATTTGCCCTCACGACAAAGATGGCGCCCTCAGGGGAGCAGGGGCACATTTCTATATCCATGAATGGAGCAGGTGAAGAATGAAAAGGGATTGGAGTGGCGGGAACTCAAAGAGAAAAGAAACCCGGAGGAAAGAAGCCAGTGGGTGCGCGTGAGCGGCGCGGCTGCTCGTGCAGAGTTCTGCAGGCGGCAAACTGGCCACAGAGGCGGGAAGAGGCCGCCTGGGCGCGGAAGGGGAGCAGGGGGCAGGAACCTGCCAGGTTCTGTGGCAGACACAAAGGGTGTTCCTCCACCAACGTGCTGGGCTCACCTGGGAGTGTGACTCACACCTGGAAGTACCGAGTTCGGCCCCTCTGTGCTTCACACTTGGCTCGGTCTCCCAACAGGAGTTGTGTTGGCGTCTGGTTCTCTGGGATTTTACATCTTTTACCCCATTAGGAAGTCACAGTGGAATCCTGGGCAGTCAGCCTCCACAGCCCCTCAGAGAAACTGAGCGGATGGGAGATGAGGCCCAGTGAGCTGGGCCCCGAGGGAGCTGGCCTCTCTCCTACCTAGGCTGCCAGAACCCCAGGTGCTCAAGGTGGTGACCGCGCTCCCTTGGGCGGATGCTCTGCTCCCTCTGGCCAGCGCTCACTGGACATGGTTCCCCTGGGTGCTTTGCCGAGTCCTTCCCATACACTGCCTTGAGAATATGCTGGAATTTTGGAGGTTTTAGTAAGATGTTAATGAGACATGAGCCTGTCCCTCTGATATAATCAGATTTTTTTTTTCCAAAATAGAAATTGCGGGACGTGTCCCCAAGCTGCCTTCCGTGGCGCCTGGGTAACCATGAGATGTGAGATTGTATTATTTCTCCTCTCCTGCCTCATTTTTCTCTAATCTGAGGAGCTGGATCTCGAGTCCTTCAATTTCTGTGAAATGGTTTTCACTTTGGTTGTCATTGTAAGTACGAATTTCCCCCTAATCCTGGAAGATTTATTTCATTTTGCACCTTTTCCTATAGCCTGAAATTTCGTTTTACTTGACGCCCGATGCGGGGCTCTGTCCTCCCAGGCAGTGTCTCGCCCGCAGGAGCCCGGCCCAGAGGAGCCCACGCAGGCTGGGCAGCACACTGTTGGGGGTCGCCCTCATGCCTGCCCGCTCTCCTGGGACCCCGCTGGCATTTTTGGATGGAAGACAAGCCTCACGAGTGTGGGATCCTATACCCTTGGGGGCAAGCAGGCACTGGGTTGCCAGTTTGTTCTTCCTGGTCCTCACAGTGACCCCTCAAAAGCCGCAGTTGGAGCCTCTTCTGTGGGGGGACGGGGTCCTCCCTCCCCACAGAGCACTCCTGCTGGCAGCTGGCCTGTGACCTTCCTCCTAGGACACCCCTTGGGGACAATTTCCATCCCCGTGGTCCACGAAGCCCCTGTCTCAGGTTCCAGGGCCTCCTGCGTCCATCAGCGGCCTCCCCTGCAAGTCACTCGCCCCACCCCCACCTGAGACTTGCCCTGCTCGCCCTTGGCTCGGGGCCCCCGGACAGCCTGGTGACCTTTCCCCAATGGCACGTCATGTCCCCCTGTCCTGTGTCCACCTTGTGCTCCCTTCAGCCCAGCAGCCCCACCCAGTCCATTCAGGGACACCCACGGGCAGACAGACACGAAGGCTGGGCTGCGTGGGACGTTTGAGTCCTCCGCCGACGGCACTGCAAGAGAAGCTGCTTGCAAAAGCCCCAAAACTGTCTCTCGGTTCTTACTGAGTTTCTAGCCCCCCACCCCCTTACTGTTTGGTTTTAAAAGTTTGTAAGAAATACAAATGAATACCTTGCTCTTCTCATAATCCACAGTCACTGGGACAGGGGTTTCTATCCTGACAAGAGGCCACCATGGCCTGACCCCAGCATCCCGAAGCCCATCGACTCAGTTGCCCCTCTGTGCCGGGGTGCCCTGTCTATGCAGTCAGCCCTCTGTGCTGGGGTGCCCCGTCTATGAAGTCACCCTCTTTGTGCAGGGGTACCCTGTCTATTCAATCAGCCCCTCTCTGCAGGGTGCCCCGTCTATGCGATTGTCCCTCCTGTGCTGGGGCCTTTCCAGGCCCTGTTGGGCTTCATGCAGGACAGCTCAGCTGCCAGGACTGAGTCCGCCTCCTCAGATATGGGCAGGGTTGGGGACCCTGGGAGAAGGCACGGGCGGGCCCTGCTGGCTCACTGACCAGGCTGGTTGGTGAGGTGCTGCAGTAGTGGGGAGCTCACCAGCACCACCCTCTGTGCGGGTGTGAGCGCATAGGGACCTCTGAGCTGACCTTGGAGCCCGCTGTGGGCAGGGCGTGAAGATCTTGGTATAGCTGGGTGTTGGTGCTACCTGCTGGCCTGTCTTCCCGGTGGCCCCGCACCTTCATTCCCAGAAGACTCAGCAGTTGCCCTGGTCAAGAAATGAGGCTGATCACAGTAGGTGACAGGGGCCCTGTCCATGGCCCCTTGCGCCATGTCCCCACGTGCGTGCACCCAGGCTGGGTCTGCCCTGCCCTTACTAACCTCCCAGGCCGGCTTGCCCATGGCTACCACCAAGCCTGAAGCCTGAGTCCCAGATGCTGGACTGCCAGCTGCAGCAGGAAGCAGGCCAGCCCTGCGGGCCAGCACAGGCCAGGAGGACAGGAGCTGAGGGACATGAGTCAGCAAGAGGGGCAGTGGGCAAAGTAGCCACAGAGGGGATGTGCTGGTCAGGTGTCCCAGGGCTACCCTGGACAGGGCCCTGGCCCCACTCCCAATGGGGAGGCGCGGAGGCTGAAGCAGGGACTCAGGAGAGGCCATCGCTACAGAGTTCAGCACTGTCACTCTGCAGCAGAGAAAGGGAGGCAGAGGCAGCCAGCAGAGCTGAAAAGTCTATTATCTGTAAGCCACTTACACTACTTTGTATGCTTCTTAATATGCAGATATAAACATTTACATACACTGGCAGCCTGGGAGGGTGAGCCAGCCTGCAGTGCCAGAAAATTGGAGGCACCAGCAGTGTGAGATAAAACAAGGTGTGTCCACTGTTATCTGGCCGCAGTTCCCACAGGGGAAGGCTCAGGAGAGCCCGGCTGCAGGCCTCGGGCCTGTCCCTGGACATCTCAGAGCCCAGCACCTTGCAGATGAACCAGGATCCGAAGGCCCCTCTAGCTCCCACGCAGGCTCTGAGAAACACAGCAGCCTCGACCCCACCGGGGTCAGGCCTTCACCTGACTTTCTGCCGGTGTCCAGGTCTCTGCTGAGTGTGTGACCCTGGGGCTTTATCCTGTGATGCTCCTCTCTGCCGAGTTGCAAGGCACTGGGATGTCGGAGGCAACCGCCGACTCGAGGTGGTTGGGGGGAGTCCAGGGAGACCCCTCCATCCTGCCCTGGGGCCTCCCTGGGATCCTGGTGCCTCACCTGCCTCTCCATTTCCAGCAAACTCAGGTGGCCAGTCGGATGCTACTGACCAATCATAACGTCAGCTGAGACTCGATGCCTTCAGCCACTGCGGGGTGTCTGCGACCTCTTGTGTCTCCCTTTCCCCCAGGGCCACTCACTGTCTGGGGGTGCCCACAGCTCACAGGGCGTGTTCCTGTGACACTGAGCCCCATCAGCAGGATGAGGGCCAGAGGGCGCGTGCATCTGGAAGCAGCCACCTGCACAGCAGCATAGCTGCAGGGTATAAGGTGAGGCTGGCGGGGCTGCAGCCACAGGGGTGGTGCTGACCCCGGGAATAACACCGGACACGGTCCGGCAGGTGGACATGCAGCGTGCTGATTGGTGTGCCTGAACCTGTCATAGCCCTCTGTGTCTCTGTCCACTAATGACCACCTAGGCACCTTAGAACAGCCCGCACACAGCCCCCCTGCCCCCCCCACACCTGCTGGCGACCTCACCCTCAGGGCTGATGGGTGTGAAGGGGCCGGTTAATTACCAGGTCTGAAGCTTATCACTGAACAGGCTCAGTAACTATAGCTGTAACAAAGGACTTTCCATTAACTGTTGGATTAATTTGGAGCTTTGCAAATTATGGAGTTCCCAACTCGAATAAAATTAATCAAACGAGAATGAAAGAGGAAGACAGGGCGCAGGGACCAGCCCAGCCTAGAGGCTGTGAGCCCTGGGCTGCCGGGGCAAGCGCACAGGCAGGTCCAGGGCTCTGTTCTCCCCACTGTCCCAGGAGGTTGTGTCCACTGCTCTGTCCCTCCCAGGGAGAGAGGTGTCATGGAGAAGCAGAAAAGGGGCTCTGGTCCCAGCAGCCCCAGGGGAACCCCTCTGACCTAGACCAGGGAAGTCCCCTCCACCTGGGTTAGTGCCCAGCAGATATGTGCGAAAGAGGGCAAGACAATGTCTCAGACACCTAATGTATAGGAAATCGCACCCCAAAATATTTGGGGTGCCACTGCCAAAACAAGAAGGCGCCAGATCCCCTGGAGGAGCTCTGGCATCCAGGCAGGAGGGTGAGCTTGGTCTGTTCTAGGCGCTGAGGAAGCCTGTCTGTCGGGACTCAGTGGACGCAGCAGGGGGCTTGGTAGCGCTGGGCGAGTGGTCAGTGTCGGGGCCACTGCGAGGTGTCCCGCTGTGCTGCAGCGTGCCTGTGCTGCTCCCGCCACAGCCGATTCCTCCGTGGTTTCTTTGTGCTGTTCTGAGAATCACTCTCACGTTTCCTTAAAATAAAAATTAATTGCTTTCCCGCGAGCTCCGGGAGTGGGATGGTGTGTCTCCAGGAGGCAGTTCACAGTCGGTTCCAGGGACTCATTTGTGACCAAACTGGTCTTAATTGGCTTTGAAACTGACACTTGCTAATTTTTCTTACTAATTTTAACTAAAAAAAAAAAAAAGGAAAAAAAGAGAAGCTCAAGCTGGATACGGGGAGTTCCTGGCGAGCTGTCCTTGTGGGCTGGAGGCTGAGGCCCAGTCGCGGGGTCTTGGCCTCGGGCTCAGCTGCTGGCTGCAGCAGGGGGCGTCTACTCCTGGTCCCCTGGGGCTGGGCAGGCTCTGCTCCCCATGCAGAGCTGGGACCCAGCCTCCTGAGCATGCTGTATGATGACTCGGGGAGTGGGCGGCCACAGGGGCATCTGGGGAGGCCAGGAGTGCCCATCGTGCCTGCCACGCTCCATGGGCCCATGGCCACCTCTGCCGCCTGGGGGTGGAGGGGCCGTAGCTGAGCCGTCCCTCTCCTCTGGTTCCCTGGTCCCATGGGCCGAGCAGGAAGGCCGCTGGGCTGAGGCTGACCCTACATATCGTTCAGAACCATGCCGTCCGGGCTTACCTGCTCACTCTGCGCACAGTCTCACGAACCTCGGGCAGCAGGGTCAGTGGGAGTCCCCTGCTGGCCACTTGCATCCTCAGTGAGCGTCTAGTGTATGGGAAATCGCATTCCTGGCTAACTCTGAGTGGGGACCCTTGCACTGGCCCTGACCCCCCATCCCCCTGCTTGAAAGCTAGCATAGGCGCCAGGAAAGGACGAGATCCAGGCCAGGGAGAGTCAGCCACTTTGTCCCTGTGGGGAGAGTAGACAGTCAGCTGCATGACAGGGCTGCTCGTGGCAAATTGAGGTGAAGGTGGCCAGTCTTGGTGGGCATGGTGGTGGAGAAAGCAGGTCTTGGGTGTTGAGGGACGTTTCCAGATGTTCACAGTGTCACACAGCTGCATGGGGTGGGCTGGGCTGCCCCTGAGAACAGCAGAGGCATCCAAGCCTGTTTGAACACTGCGCCAAACAGCTTTGTTCTTGAAAGGCCCAAATAGCCAGTGGCTGGAGTCAGCAGAACCGGATTTGTGGCTGGAAGGACAGACTAGGATGTGGCACTCGTGATGGCACTGATCTGGAAAGGGGGTCAGTGCAGCCGGCCAGCAGAGGCATCTGGTACAGGACAGGGCGTGGCACACCCCCTCACAGCCCACAGCCCGCCTCCCTCCCACCGCAGCCAGCTACTTCTCCCTGAATCCCCCTCTCCGCCCTGTGACCAGATACGTGTGGCTGGACGGGGGCAGCACCAGGGTTGTGCCCAGGACACTCCAGAAGGGCTGTGGGTCCCCCTGGCTGTCCAGGTGTTGGGACCCAGACACGGCACCTATTGAAGCCGCTTGTGTGTCTGATTACAAACTCTGCTGCTCAGAAATACTGTTTGTATATTTTAGAAAAGAGGAAGCTTTACAGGGGCTAACGGTACTCTATTATAATGATTTCCACTTTCCTCCCATGAGCTCACAGGGACAAAACACCTAAAGTGGGAGTTATTTCAAAGGCCAAGGCTAGATCGCAGCAGGCTGTGCCGCAGGCTGGACACTGCGGGTCAGCAGGTCCTCTCCCTGTGGACAGTGCTGGGAAGGCAGAGGGCACCCATGCGGCCACCTAGGGACCTGCAGGCTCTGGACCAGAACAAAGACCTTACTGAGTCTGTCCCTTGAAAGAGCAGAAGGGTCTTGAAGGAGCAAAAGCATCAGGAGTGAGGGAGGAGGGACAGAAGGAGACGTGAGAGGGTCACAAACAGGTGACAGGAGCCACAGTCCTGGGTGGGGGCCCCACCAGAGGCCTCGGGTGGCTGAGGTGTGTGGCCTCTATTGTCCACCCCTGCCAGGAAGTGGGGTGGCCCAGGACCTGGCCGGAAGACAGCCCAGTCCTCACAGACGAGGCCAGAGCAGGTGCACAGGGGCAGGGCGGGCGGTCGGGATGATGTTCACAGTCACACTCATCTTGGGTGAGCTCCGGACCGGGACACCGGCTCAGGCACTGAGACTTTGGTCCCAGCGGGCAGGCACCACCTGCGTGATCAATCCCCCTGCATGAGGAACCAGGGAGCATCGCCTGTGCCCCGATCCCCACCAGCCCCCACCGCCCCCCACTTCCCACTGCTACCCCCCACCTCCCACTTTCCCCTGCCAGCCCAGCACCCCCCTTTCCTGCTTCTCCTCTCCCATTCTCTGGGACTAGCAGCTGGGGCAAGTATTTGAGTGCAAATAGTTTTCACAGGCGAAGGGAAACACCAGGGAGTGAGACGGGAAGGGAGGGCACGGACAAAGGTGGGACCTCAGGGGTGTCTGAGGATGCGGCCAGCATAGCTGACGGGGAGGCACCTACCTGGGACAGGGGCTGGAGGCCCTCTCTGCCCTTGCCTCCTACTGTGCTGGCCGATGCAGACTCCAGCTGGCCGGGGCCCTGGGACAGCAGGCAAGAATCAGGATTCTTGGACTCACACCTCAGATTCTGCCCCAGAGCCTGTGAGCTTTGCCCCTTCACATGCCCAGGGAGCCCGGGGGCCCCATGCCCCCTGCCAGCACTGGCCTCGGCTCTGGAGCAGGAATCACTGCAGCCGACCCGGAGCTCGGCAGGCCGAGACAGGGCGCAGGTGTCCGCTCACAGGCGGCCGTGGCGGCGGCTTCAGTCCGCCAGGGCGGCGCTGCTTTGGCTCCGGCCAGCGCTGGTCCACGGGGTGGACCGAGGCTATGGAGGGGCCGCCGGAGCCTTGGGTTGCTTCCCGAGAATGCCACCTGAGGGCTGCACCAGTAGGAAAGCACGGCATCTGCTCCCATCTGGAGGGAGCCAGATTTTAAAGGCGCGACATTAAAATGGGTTTATCTCATCGTAAAGCTAAAGCAAAACAAAATGCAACGGCACCGTCGACTCGGAGTCATTGGAAACAGCTGCCGGGGGAGCCATGCTCCGGTCGCCTCTGCCGAGGCCTGACACATGGAGGGTGGAGAGAGGGTGGCGGCTGCCGAGGCCTCTCCGAGGACACGTGCAATCCCAGGCTACAATTAGGGGAGTATTTATGGACCCGCTTGCATTTTTGATGAATGCCTCATGACTTTCATTTCGAAAGACAAAAAAGCTAAAGCTGAAACCTCTTGATAGGGCAGGGCAGCCTCTGGGGCAGGCGGGGTGGTCAGTGTCCTGGGGTCCTGCTGGGATTGCAGAGAGGACAGCCTGTGCAGTGGCCTCTTCCGAGGCCGCTCCGTCACAACCAGCGCTGCCATGTGTGCAGCGAGCGGAGACCTAGCTCTCGCCCTCCCTCTCTAGCCCCTGAGAGTGCAAGGACCCAGGTGGGCACGCGAGTCCTGGAGCTGCTCAGGGAATGGGGCCCAGCCCCTGCTCCCCCGCAGGAGTGCTCCCTGGGCAAAGCGAGAAGACACGAGGCTTGGGGTGTGGGGTGGCACTGTTACCAGCGCCCTTGGTGCTGTCTTGCTCCGTCTCTGGGTGTACCCCACCCAAGAGGGGTCAGATGGAGGTGCTGGCCTGGCTAACCACAAAAATCCCACACATCAGCAGGATCACACCAGCGGCTGCTCTGAGCCTTCCTGTCCCGTGTGGTCTCTGACCTATCCAGGCCATGGTCCTCTTGACCGTGGACACTCTGCAGGTGCCACATCCTTGTGCAGCCTTCCTCGTCTTCTGTGAGTCCGGGTGAGAAGCCTCAGCCATCCTGCACCGTCTCTGCATATGGCTAGGATCGGGCAGCCCCGCGGCCGGAGCCCGGAGCTGGGGCCTGTTTCTCCCCACATCTCGCCCATCAGGATTCCACAAGCAGGAGGCCGGGCTGGTGTCCTGGTGCCTCCCCAGGGATCCCAGTCTGCAGGGCTCACTTCTTGCTGACCTGCCCCCAGGGCCTCCATCTCCCCTTTTCCTCACAGGGTCTGGAGGTGGCCAGATACTCTGCCCACCCTCCTTCCTCCTCCTCTGATGACCCCGCACTGAGAGCAGGACCTGTGCCCCTTTTGCCCCACCCAGAACAGGTGTGGGCACATGAACCAGCCTCAGCCAATCAGAACAGTCCATCCCCTGGGCTGCAGGGATTGGCGGTCATGCGACTCAAGCATGCCCAGTGAGCTCCTCTCAGGTGAGCCTGCTGGAGCTCGGGCGGGAGCTGACACCTGTCAAGTCGGCCTGGCACTGCACACCTGTGGTGCCTGCGTGGGGATTACATAGGAGACAGAGGACAGCTTTGGCAGGAGCTCATCCCAAGACACAGACAGAAGCATGGGCTGCACCCCTTTCCCCTCCAGAAAGGAGAATCTCCCAGGGACAGAATTCAATAAATGATGATTTCTGGTGTAAAATCCGGTTATATTATCATGTCTTTCATTCTAGTAATGATGAAAGCCCTCCGTGTTCTCTTTGTTGGCTCGTAATTATATGTTTAAACTTTTATTCCCCATGACTCATTTACCATACATATTTTATTAACCTGTCAGGTTCCCAAGCAGCTCTATGGCCAGGTCTGTCCTCATGGGCTAACGCCTCACAGCAGGAGTGGTGTAAACAATGACGGCAGCACCCAGACTCTGCTGTGCTTGCAGCCCCGGGCACGTCTCGGTGGTCCCCAGGGGTGGTGATGTTCACGCTGAGCCCTGAGGGATGAATGGGAGCGAGTGGTCGCCCAAGCCTCAGGGAGAGAGGGAATGAGACTGCAGGCTGGGGAATCACATACGGGTCAAGTCGGAGCATGCAGAAGGCTGGGGGACGCTCATGGCCCATTCCGGGGGCCACTGGCCAGTGTCCGGGTAAGCACCGGGGTCCCCAGAACCGGGAGCAGTGATGCCCACTGGGCACACCTTGGACGCCTGGAGCTGGCAGCTGTGCAGGTAGTGGGAGACCATAACCAGCACTGGAGGAGGAGCAATTGGGTTTCGGCTAAATTCATCATTACAGGAACCAGCCCCTGTCACTCCACCTCCCCTGCCACCCAGCAACCTGTGACTCTGGATGGGGGAGCAGACTCGCCCTGTCTGTCATGAGGCGGGGGAGGAGCGTGCGCATGAGCAATGTAACCTAATCACAGCACCTTAGTGCTCCTCATCGGTGCTTCCTCTGGCTGGGACTGTGCTGAGCAGCGTCTTGCCTTGCCGACTGAATCTTGTAAAGTGGACACCAAGAATATCCCCATTTTATGGCCCTCATGCAGCTTGACCAGGGTCATCCAGCTGCCAGGGCTGTGCTCAAAGGCCAGTAAAGGGAAAATCAGAACCTCTACTGAGCCTCTACTGTGGGAGGCTTGTCCGACCCTCGGACGGTGTCTCTTGGGAGCTGGTGGTGTTCAGGACTCAATTTCCCTTTGCAAGTCCCTCAGGATTAGGTTCTGAAAATAAGAACTGGCTGGGTGGGTGGTGCAACAGGTTAAAGCACAGCACTGGGAAGCTAGCCATGGCTGCCTCAGTGCGAACTCGATCCCCGGCCAGGAAGATGACCCACATGGCCAGCCAGACCTCTCCCGTCTCCCCCGCTGCTCCCCTCAGCAGGATGCTTCATCGATCTGTCTGTTCTGCTCCCCACTCTGGTGGGTCCTGTCTGCCTGTACCCATAAATAAACAAATCTTTAAAAAAAGAGAGAGAGAGAGAGAGAGAGAGAGAACTGGCTGTTGACATTGGTGCTATTCCTGAGGTTTCTTGGGTTATGGCACAAATGATTTAGCGGATCATCTAAGGTCCTCCAAAAAAATACATTTTAAAAAATCTTCAAATGATTGTCAGCTCAAAACTCCTAAGGTTTGTGTGGGTTTGGAGAATTTCTACACTGGATTTTCCAAACAAAGGCAACGGAGCCCATCCCCCATCTGCCAAAAGATACCCCCCCCCCCCGCCCAATCTCAGAGGAGCAAGGAAGGACACGAGCAGGCAGACCAGTGGGCTCATTCTCCTTGGCCTTGACCTTCCATTCTCAAAGTCCCGTTTATAATCAATTTGAAATCATTAATTGGACAGGAGAATTGTTTATTACCATATCCCAAGGGTAGCCAAAATTTAATTGCTGGCACCTTGTTTGTGCAGGCAATTTCTGTTTAACAAAGAGGAATATTTAGTGCTGATGTAAAATTAATTGGGTGTGTTATGTTCCGACCCCGCAATCGTCAGAGGGCTGAGCGTACTAATGCGATTGCTGTTTATTAACCACACAGCGTTCATAATCATTTCCCGCATGAGGGCAGCGTAAAATCTGTCCGAGCACCATGCTATTTCTACCATGCAAGTGTGAACATTACAGCTCAGATCATCACAGTTTTTTTTTTTCTTTTTTCCCTTTGGGTTTTTGTGACCTCTTACTGTGCTTAAGACGGAAATCAATCCCACCCCCTTTCCCTCGGACCCCCAAGTGTCCACTGGGTCACACTCTCTCTTCCAAAGGAGGGAACTTCCTGGGAGCTGCTTCACCCAGAGCCCCTCATCTCTCTCGTTACTGACTTCTAGATCAGATGCTCCTTGAGCGAACCCCCTAAGTCCACTCCCCCCTCCATGGCTTGCTTCCTGTGCTCGACCCTGTCAGCCTCAGGATTCCCCACAAGAGACAGATCTCCTGGTGTTCACCAGCCCACGCCTTAGCTCACACCCCATCCACACTGTGGCCTTGAGACGGACGCATCTTGCCAAAAATCTTTGCCTGTGGCATGACACAACAGTGCCCACCTGTTAGAATTTTGGAGAGTAACATTACCTCAATCATAAGTGAAAATAGAATTTTGGAAACTCAGATGAGAAACTTGTTGGAGTCCCCTAGGGCGTCTTGCTCAGACTTCCTGAATGTTATCTTCCACCTTTGATAAGCACCTGTCTGTCAGTGCCTCCCTGTCACTGATCTGCCCGCCGTGCCCTACCTGCCTGTGCTCTGCGTCCATCTGCTTCTCTGCCCAGCAAAGGAGTCCCTCACCTGCACCTTCTAAACATGGACATGCGCCCATGTAGGAAACATGCCCAAATCTCCAACTCTGAGAAAAATTGGTGGGGAGTGGAGGGAAGGCCTTGGAGTCCTCACACAGCCAGGCCAGGCCTATCTTGTTGTGCCTCCTTATCACCTTCTGCCAGCGCTGCTGTCCGTGAATTGAAGGCTCTTGCGGCCACAGCCAGCAGGCCTGTCGGGGCGTTTCCATGGCGCCTACTCACATCTTGGCTCTTTTTATCACTGTTTCTCACAATATGTCAAAGCTTTTCATTAGTGTATCTCTGTGAATGGTGACCTTGGTGTGACTCAGTCACTGCGCGAGGCACCGGAAACCACAGACAAGGAGAATTAATCAAAGCGCATGTGGGTTCTGACCACCCCATCTCCCTCTCCTAGTGCCTCTTCTCTCCTTGGACACCAGGCTGTTGCAACTGGTCAGTTCCTGTCCCTGCAGTGGCCCCCAGCTGCTCCAGGAAGTGAGCGGCACCTCCCTCCCTCAAGATGGAAAGCTGAGTGAGGAAGGGAGGTGGATAGCCCAGACAGGCCAAAACTTCCATCTCTTGCACCCAACAGCCACATTAAGGCAAAGCTTTTGCAGGAAATTGAAAGTGCTGCTACAATGAACACATGAACGATAAGAAAATGAAACAGCCTTGTTGCCGAGATGGAGAAAGTTTTAGTGTCTGGATAAAATATCAAGCCAAAGGGGACAGTCCTTGAAGCCGCAGCCCAATCCGAAGCAAGACTCTAAGTCTCTCCAGCCCTGTGGCACTGGAGACTTGAGGAAACCACAGAAGAAAAGTTGGAAGCCAGCAGAGGCTGGTTCATGAGGTTCAAGGAGCGATGCTGTCCCCTTCACCTCGCACTTCTGGGTGGAGCAGTGTGGTGACACAGGAGGTCTACATCACCAGCAAGAAAGGGCCACAGAGGACATGCAGTGTAGATAAAACTTAACACTGGAAGAAGCTGCATCTGGGCCTTTCCTAGCTGGAGAGGAGAAGTCATTGGCTGCCTTCCAGGGCTCAAAGCACAGGCTGAGTCCACTGTCAGGGGGTAACATAGCTGGGACTTGATGTTGAAGCCAGTGCTCACCAATTACCTTTCAGAGACACCAGGGCCCTTAAGAATGGTGCTTGGGGGCCCTCCCTGGTGGTGCAGCGGGTTAAAGCACAGAACTGAGAAGCTAAAGCCGCTTCCTCATGAGTTCGTTTCCTGCCTGTCCTGGAGGTGACCAATGGCGTGGCAGACCTCTCCTGACCCGCCCGCTGCTCCCCTCAGCAGTGTACTTCATCTATCTGCCTTTTCTGCTCCCCGCTCTGTCTCTGGTGAAGCCTCTCACCGTCCACATCTCTGGCCTGTACCCCAATTCTATACGAATAGATAAATCTTAAAAAAAAAAATGGTGCTTGGCCTACTCTGCTCTACAAATGGCACCGCAAAACCTGGGCGACAGCATATTTTTCTCTCCAGCATGGTCTACTGAATATTTTAAGCCCACACTTGAGACCTACTACTCAGAAAAAAAAATGACTCTTTTCAAAATTTCACGGCTCATGAACAGTGGACAGTACCCCAGCAGCTCTGGTGAAGAAGTACAAGAGATGAACGAGGGTTTCATGCCTGCCATCACAACAGCCCTCTCTGCAGCCCATGCTGAAATGCCTGCAAACTTCAAGTCCTGTTTCTTAAGAAATCCACTTCCTAAGGCTTTGACTCCACAGAGATGCATTCCTCAAATGGGTCTGGACAAACCTATGGAAAGGAAGCACATTCTAGAAGCCATAGCATCTGATTCATGGGAATTATGATTCATGAACAGTGACAGGAGATTGGCTCCAACCTGCAGGAGAAAGACTCTGCTTGACGCTAGGACATCTCACACACTCGCCTCTGCCTGCCGGCTTCCCGTGGTGAGCGTGCATGTTTGCAGGCTGTGGTACAAGCTAGAATCTGCCCTGTTGCCATTTCTCCTCAGTGGGGCTGCCAGTTGCCTGCTGCTTATTCAAGCACAGCCCCAGCTTTCACTTACAGTGGTCAATAGAGCTCCCTTTCAGCAGGGATGCTTGTCCACTGGATAGCCACGTCCGCGGAAGTGTGCAGGCACACACTTGGTGCAGACACCGATCTATTTATTCAGATAAACACAACTCTAAAAGGTAAAAATGGGATGGTGATGGTGTCGGGTCCTGAAGAGCATGTTGAGGGTGCTGGGAGGGCACAGGCCAGCGGCCCTAGCCTGGTTCCTCACTGGGATACAGGGCTGGGAGGGTGTGTTTGGGAGGCAGCTTCAGCACCAGGGACAGCGTCAGGCTTTCCTTGGCAGAGAACCTCTTCAGGATTTGGGAGGAGCCTTAGCTCAGGCGATCTGCAGTTTGGGAGTTCTGTGTTGCCGACACCATAATCACTGTCTGAACAAGACGGCCAACACTAGCCTGGCCTCACAGGCAGACAAGTCAATTAAACCTTGGCAGACACAATTACTGCTTCCAATAAGAAATCACCAGCCAACAAAACATTTTTCTTCCTTTAAGTAACAGGACAAGTTGGGAAAAACCAAAGCCTGCAATGTGTCATTGTAAGAAGCTTCTATTCCATCCTTTGAATCAGCTTTCCACAGCCCCAACTTTCTCCC
>NW_004567130.1:3442321-3449896 GCF_000260355.1 Condylura cristata | reverse complement strand
GTGTTCTCCAAAATCCCCTCTAAGTGGGTCAAGACTCTGTTTCACTTGGAGTCAGCAGAGCCACTGAGGTTTCTTGGGGTGTTAGGGGGACAGGTGTGCTGAACTTTAACATCAGTGTGTTGGTTGAAAGAAGACTTACCGATGGTAAGATTTTATTAGATCCTCAAAGTGCAGATTCAAGCCTAGGAAGCACTTCAACAGGTGTGAAGCCATGAAAGCTGTTCCAACAAATACTGGATTGAACTTAGTTTATCCAGGAGAGAGCAGTGAGCCACTGACATAAAAAATGTGATCATTCCTGACATGGGTCACCTCCAGGGAGGGGATTGAACTCATGCTGACGTGGCTTTAGCTTCTCAGTGCTATGCTTTAACCTGCTGCGCCACCAGGGAGGGCCATCTAGCAGTGCTGATGGGACTGGACAGTGATGTCAAGAGTTGGGAGTTGGCCATTTCTTAGATGTTAGCCAGTCTGCCACTCTACCACGTGGCCTGGGAATTTCAGGGGCAGGTGTCCCCATAAAGGCCATGCAGTCACTACGGATCATGCCAGCCAGAGACTGCAGAATATCTGCCTCCCCTGTGCTGTGCCTGCCTACACGGGACCCCCACTTGGCAGTGGGTGGGGTGGGCCTGCTCTGGGAGCTTCCTCCCAAGTGAGCACCAGAGAGCATAAATAAATATTTTTTCAATTATATAATTTCCTAAAAATTTCAAGTAAATGGGAGGAATTTCTGACTTATGGTGTGTTTGGCTTTAATTAATTGGATTTCTTGCCCTAAGTTGTTCTGACTGGAAAAGATATTTTTAGAAATTTGGAAGCACTTGGGCTTTACTTGTCAAAAGTTGTGACCTATTTCTATTTCAAATCAGGTATGAGCATAAACAACACGGGGCCAAGTGGGGGCCCCGTGTAGGCAGGCACAGCACAGGGGAGGCAGATACTCTGCAGTCTCTGGCTGGCATGGTCCATAGTGACTGTGTGGCCTTTATGGGGACACCTGCCCCTGAAATTCCCAGGCCACGTGGTAGAGTAGCAGACTGGCTAACATCTAAGAAATGGCCAACTCCCAACTCTTGGCATCACTGTCCAGTCCCATTATTATCTGTGGGTGGCCACATTACAAGGCAGTGAGAGGGGCACACCTGAACCTCCAAACCTGCCCGCTCTAAATAGTTTCTGCCATCCATTGCATCAAGACACCCAAAGTCACCAGTCCACTTGTAGGTAAAAGTTCACCCAGAAGGGATTGGCCCAAAGCAAGGCCTGAGAACCCGCCACAATTCTCAAGCACCTTCTGGCGGGTGTCCATCGAAAAGGGTCAGAAATGTCCAGACAGGAGGAAAAGAGCAAAATCAAAATCAAGTTAAATGCTGCTATAGTGAAATTCCCCATGGATCTCTCACCTGCATCTCTTTCAACTAGTCCAGGGCGAGAAACAAGAGCCGCATCTTCACATATCTCTCTGCTCCCTCAGGCCTCCTTCTGGCTCTCCATCCTGTGTCCTTCCTCCTCAGTCTCCTCTCTAGATTCTTCTCCTCCCTACTCAGCTCCACCCTCCTTTGGGTGGAGCAGAGAACCTGGAGCCTCCCCTTCTCCTGGGGACCCCCCTGTTACAGCCACAGCATGGTAACGCCTGTGCTGGACACAGTAGCTCCTTTGCCATCACAGCACCTGGGCTTGAGTGGCATCTAGACCTGGTCTAGACCTGGCTGGCTCACCCCAGGAGACACTGGTTGTTACCATGCTCATTCCTCAGGCCTGATCTGGGAAGCCCCTTCCCTTGGCCGAAGTTGGTTCTTCACATGAGACCATCTGTCAAGGTAAACTCTGTAAGAACTAGGCCGCGCAGGAGAAGACCACCAGGATGTCATAGGAGAGAGCATGCTCTCTGAGACAAGGTTGTGCAGGCACGTCACTGTCACCAGTCAGTCACTGTCACCAGCCTGGCCATGGGGCGCATGCGTATCTTCCTGCCATGGTGGTTCTTGTTCCTAGTTCTGATCTGATCCACAGAGTGACCTTGTGTTACTCAAGAGAGAGGAAAAAGAGAGGGGGGAGATTATCAGAGGATAAACTTTCAGACTTAAAGTGTCAGCCATACCTGTGTACATGAGTGTGTGTATTTGTAAAAAAAAAAAAAAAAAACTGGGATTAACTTTTTTAACTTGAAGATAGTCTTGTATATTCTTCCACATATATGAGCTCACATTCTTTTTCTTTAAGAAATGTGCATGATAATCAACAGGATAGTTTCCCCATCATTCATTCGATCCTTTACCTGCTGTCAGGTAGTCTCTTCTCGTTCAGCCATGATGCGTAATCCTGCACACCTCCTTCTGTGCCGTTGACTGCTCTGTCACGAGTCCCAAGAGGGATGGGCGGGTCAGCGAGGATGGGATCTTTGTGATGACAGGTGGGAAGGAGCTGCTACCCAGAGTGTTGCACCAACACACCTGCCTAATCATGTTCTGTAAAAACCCTCATTGACCAGGAGACTAGAGGTTAGGCTGTTTCTTGCTCATCTGATGAGGAGATCGTCATCTCATGGCTTGATCTTGCATTTGCTCAACACTGAAAAAGAGCATGTTTCAGACACTCGCTAGGCCAGTGTTGAGTTTTCCTGCTTTATTTTTTATGATGCTGTTTATATCAAATTCTTGGCTGGCGCTCACCTGCATGACTGGACAACCTTTATCAGACATCGACCCTGAGCGTTGTGTCTGTGTCTTAGCTTTGTTCGTGGCGGCTTTCATCAGCAAGACTTGAAAAATTGCACTGCTGTTCTTTTTTCATTTCTTACATTGAACGTTTCATAATCTTGAAATAGATAGTCTTCCAAGCTTTAACATTAGTGCTGTAGAGGGTAGGAATGAGAGAAAAATAGAAAAACATGTTTAACATTGTCATGTGGTCTATTAATCGCAATAAGCATAAATTAATTTTGTAATTATAAATATAGTTTAAGAACATCGTACCCCTAGAAACAGAGGGTAGAATGGGGGCTCCAGGGGCTGGAGGTGGGGAAAGGAGAGGTGTTGGCCAAACCTTCCAATCATAAATTGAGCAACTGCAACAACCATTAGCATCGTGTTGCAAAGATGCAGTGGGGGCTACTGCATTGCAGTAATGGGGGGTGAGAGCTGTGTGCCCCAAGAGCCTCGGAGGCACCTACAACTCAGGGACCCAGTCTGGAAGTGGAGCAACTGGCTCAAGTTAGGAACAGAAGAGAGACGCCCATTCTCCGCTCTGCCACTGAACACCAGCCGGTGTTGCCCGGCCACCAGTTTGAAGCAGAACACAACTGGGGATGTAAGAAGTGGAGGGGAGATGTGATGCTTTGTCTTTGTAGATGATATAATAGAGTTACAGTTCCAGAAATGTCCGAGAAAGCAATGGGGATGCTAAGAATAGCAGCAGGAGAAATTGATGAAATAATGGATTTATACAATCAATGGCTTTTACATATGCAAGCCATCGTGACAAAAATCATGACTAAGTCTCTCTTTAAAAAGCAAAACCTGAAGGTGAAATACTGAAGTTCATGCTGAGAAAAATTCAAAATCAAAATTAGAAAATTGTCTAGCCCCTTTAAATGCTTGTGTGTATACTTACACACCCACGCCACACACCCACAAATACCACAGCATACACCAGCACACATACCCCCCACACCCCAAACACACACACCACATATACACCACATACCACACACACCACACTTCACACACACCACATACACCACACATACCCCAAATACACACCACCCACACCCCACACACATCACACACACACCATATACCACACATACACCACATATACCACACACCAAACACACACCACCCACACCCCACACACATTACATACACACCATATACCACACACACCACACTTCACACACACACCACCTACACCAACACACCTCACACACACCATACACCACACACATACACACATACACCAGACACCACACACACCGCACACACACAGGCACACACACACATCTGAAATGGAAAGACATCCCACATCCCTAGTGCCACAAGATGTCTTTCCCTAAGGCAAATATAAAACCTCAATAATCGCCACGAGGAAGCAACTCTCTGTCCCCAGGCCGAGGGCATTCCAGAAGGGCCTCGCAGAAGGAAGTGCTGGGCTGCTGGCCTGGCTGTGTGGGGGCCCTGGGGTGGAGGCTGCTGCTCAGAGGGCACTGGAGCAAGAGAAGCCAAGATTTCCATGAGAAGAAAGCAGACGACACCACAAACAGAAGCAGGCACAGCAGACTCCCCAGGAGTCAAAATGCAGGAGGAAAGGTCAATGGGGTGATGGCGGGGGCGTGGGGGGGTAACTCAGTGGAGAGTGACAAACTGTGCGCTGCCTGCAAGCTCGGGACAGAACGAGCACGTCAATATAAGGAGTTTTACATCCAAAGAGAAGATCGATAGTTGGGAGAAAGATAAACAGTCTGCAGAAAATAAAGCAAATGGACCTTAGCAATACCAAAATAGGCTCCGTTGTGTTCATAAAAAGAGGAATGCAAATTTCAAATATTTGCAGATGCCATTTTCACCAAAAGATTAATAACGCCCCAAGGTTTCATTGCACTCTCTATTGACAAGGCTCTTGGAAACGCTCTCCTAAATTTCTGACGAATAAAAAAAGGCACAGCCTGTAGGGAAGAGAAACTAGCAATATACATTTGTTTTTGAGGAGCAACCCTGTATCAGAGACCTGCTCGGTGTCCCTTCTCAGTGTCCCCAGGAGTCTGTGAGAATATCTCGTTGCTGGACAGTGAGCAGTTGTGAAGACTGAAACCAACCAGTCTCGAGCAGTGCAGAACTGCTGGAACTTTCGTGCAGCCAACTGTGGCTGGCCTAGAACACTATACAGGCATTAAAAAGGAGTGAGGGTGCTTCTGGCCTCTCTGGCGCAGGCCACCGCGAGGGATGGCTTCATTGACATCGCTGGCCTGACCTTCAGGACCCACCCTTTCCAGGCTATGCAGAGGAGCCACTTTCTCCCACAAATAACTTCTGAGGAGGGGAACAGTAGAGATGGAGGGGCCACCTGTCAAAAGACAGATGGAGCAATTACAATGCACCCCCTTTATTTGTTGTTGGATTAACATGAAGTGCAGCAAGAAAGACAGAGAAATGTGGGCACTGCCTAGCTAGTTCATGCTGCTGAGGAGCTGTACTTCAGGGCACCCCGTCTTTCAGGTGCATAAATTAGGAGATTTATGGGTACAGTCAGCTTCTGCGTGATACTGATTCAAAGAGTCTGTGTGGGGATCAGAGTGTTCGAGACATATCGATAGTGACTGAGAGTCGCCTTTCTTTCCTACCAGGGGGGTTTGCGATGATCTAAAATGTAAAGTTGTTTTTTAAATAGGGAAAATGAGCTGAAAATCGAACTTCCCTCCACACAAACAGGCCTCATGGAGCCAAGGAGGGTGACAACAACCAAACAAGATGCTTCTTTGATGGAAAGCTGGATGATTCAAGGGGACAGGTCTTGGTCTGACATTCGGGAAGCTCTCCGGAAAACAAGCCACCGCTCCTGCGTTGGTGAGCTGTGCACCTGTGTGGAGGGGCCGGCAGCTATTTGCTCTGATAACTGTGATGGACAGCCTAAGAGACATCATACGCCAAATACAGTCAAGGGGAGGTGATCCTGTTTGAACAGATTAGGGCAGGTGTTTTTGCAAAATTAAAAAAAAAATTGAGTCATTCCTCAGAGGTACTTTGGGAAAACACTTCTGTCAAACTACAATATGACTGTGTTTGAAGACAACTAGCTAGAAAACAAAAATAATGGCACTTTAAAAATCATCAAAATATAATGAACCACGTAATTGTTGCAAGATGGTCATGCTAACATTTTCTAGAAAATGGACTAAAAGAGAAAGGTAGAAAATAAGGTGAAAACCTACAAAGTGGGGGATTGTCTTGCTGGTCTGCTTAGCTGGTCCTTCAAGAGGGAAGGGTGGGAAGATGGGGAGATAGAAGCCACCCAGAAGTCACACCAGGAAAGCCCTGAAACTTAGAGAACAGTGTGAGTCTCCCCCCTTCACTGTGCTCAGCCAGAGGCCCTGGGGTGCCCAGCCAGAATCTGAGAACCCCACTGGCAGTGGCCTGGCATGAAGAAAAGTTCCAATGTTCTCCCCAAAAGCAAAATCAAGGCAGTCCGAGAGAGAGAGAGACCCTGGATAACACCTCTGAAGAGCAAGCAGGTGCAGGAAGACCTTCACACACACAATGAAGAGTATTTTGAAGCAGGTTCTCTGCCCCACTCAGGACAGTGTGAGGCAGGCTGGTCATTCCACACACCCAAATCCCCAAGCTAAGAGTTATTTAGGGAAATATTCTGGCAAATCAATGCACAGTCCATTCAAGAAAGAAGTTATTGATTTCACAGAGCATGAATTCAAACCTGGGAAGCCAGAAAGTTTAGATCCCGACTGGCAGGGCCCTGGATGACCCGTCCAGACTGCAGCGGCAGATGGAGGCCCTGGGGCCGGAGCGCCGGGGACGGAAGGAGACTCAGAGGGAGACAGACACGATGCACTAACAGAAAGCTCCCAGGCGTGAAGATCTCGAACAGCACAAACAAGAGCAAGTGGCGGTTTTAAAAATGAGTTGGAAAAATGAAATGTATCCCATTATTCTATTTTGTTTTATAATAAATACTATTTACATAGAGATATAACAAACAAGCTGATTTGTATTTTTCCAAATATGTCTGAACTTGAAAGAATGGGGAGAGTTGGGTATGGTGGCGGGAAGCCAAGACTTTATCATAATCCAGAGTCTACTATCTGCAGTGTCCAAATTGGGGAAAAAAAAAAAAAACCAGGATTTTGAAGCTACTGTTTAGATTGAGTATGGTGGCAATACAGGAAACACATCAAATAAATAAAACCGGTTTTTTGGAAGCTGTAAGATCAGACAGGGCAGTATGGGGTTGTTTATACTTTTAGCTCTCAGTATTAGCCATTGTCTGTGATGCTTTGTAAAACTTTAAAATATGTAACTAAACAGCTAATCCACTCTAATTAATTTTCCTTTGAAAATGAAAAATAATCATGTTCTTATTATGTCTTCAAGTTATATTGAAAGCCTTATTGATGCATACTAGTATAAAACAAACTAGTGATCAGTATCTCCATTTAATGAAATTCAATATCATAGAAACAGATAAGCATAACAAGTACTTGACTAGTGTGAAGAACATAACTTTATCCTTTCAATACCTTTCAATTCATTCCATTTACCGCTATTTAATTTCTATTTCTGCCTACAAAAATGGCACTCCCTCAATTTTTCATTTCCTTTATTATCAGCATTAACAAGTAATTTTAAAAGTTCAGAAAAATATTTTTACAAGGCAACAAAAATGTCTTCATGATTATTACTAAATAAATAGAATCAGATTCTATGTCATCTGGTTCTATCTAGGTAATCGGCTACAGAGTTGTATCAGTTGAGACTTACCTGCGGAACAGCGAAGCTCCCTCTCCCAGGTAGGAAGGCTGGAGCTGGGCAGGGAGGAGTCTCGGGAGGACGGAGAAGCAGAGAC
>NW_004567130.1:3395080-3442063 GCF_000260355.1 Condylura cristata | reverse complement strand
GTCCCACCTGGAGGGGCCCTAGACATTGGCAGCTTTTGGGCCTCAGTGGTCCCACTTTGGACCAACCTGGTTGGGCTGGGGTTTACCCACGAGGGGTTGGGAGACTGTGGGTGCTTGATTTGGAAACTCTTGTTTTTTTCTTCTTTTCTTCATTGTGCAGTAGTTATTGCACGTTAATTGTACCAATCCTTCCCATTGAAGTCTTACACGCTAGAGTATCTTCTGTCTTGACACGGCGGGTGACAGAACCCATGTAGAGCAGGCAGGTTTGGGGGTCCTTGGGGTGCCCCTCAATCTGCCTACTAACATTCTCATTCTTCTTATTCTGCATGATTGTTCCACTGACCCCCACAGAACAGGTGTGGTGAGGGCAGGGCAGGCACCATGCACTTTTCCCATCACTTGTGAGCAACCAGAACCTCAAATGCAAGTGCACGGCCTGGGAGCGGGGTCGCCGCCGGCCGACTTCCATCCGAGACACACGGTGTCTCCCCAGCTTCTCCTCAGAGGTCTGTGTTGATCTGAGGGGAAATCTGTTGTATCAGAGAACAAAGTGTTCAATAAAACAGATCTTGCTAAAGCGTTTGGGAAATGTAATGATGTTGCTCTACAAGACCTGAGGTCTTGTGTTCATTGTGGAAGCCACGTTGTAATAGGCCAATCAGTGATGCGCACAAAGCCACAGGTGGGAGCAGAAGACAGCTCAGTTACGTTTTTTATACAGTGCATGAGATGAGCCAAAAACACGGGGTCCCACGCTTTGGGGGGCGGGCTCTGGCTTATACTGAACTGCGCGTGGGCTCGGCCGTGGGAATGACGTGACAAACAATGGAATGAAGGTCGAGTGGTGCCAACAGTGATTAGACTTAGTGACACCTGCTTCTCGAGGAGCTCACCTGAGGAGAGGAGTCATGAGGGGTTCAGGGATCTTGGTGGGGGGAGCAAGATTATGAAAAGGACAGGTTGAGCTGTAAATAATGGATTGCAGTGCAGCGAGGCTGCTTGTGTGGGCGCATGGGGAGGCCCCCCCCCCTTCTTCATCTACCTGCGTTGCTGGGACAGCAATTCCAAATCCCTAGTTTTCCTTTTCCCGCCTCTCCCTGTCCAGGGAAGTAACCTCTCACGATGTCTGTAAGTGATTGCACCAGTGAAATAGAATCTGCCCACATCTGTAATGTGGAGGTGCCCGTGGACTTGCACGAGTGACCGTGTGCCCAGCACGGAGGATGTCAGTGGTGTGGGTGATGAGGGGCTGCTTCTATTTGCATGTGATTGCTCTGGTGGACTTACACTTGGCCCGAGGTGGGATTTCTCAGGAACAGAAACAGCCCAGACTTCCAGTGCCTGTGAAGCAAAGACTTCGGGCAGCAGCTCCGCCCTGTGGACATTCAGGCCCTGGAAAGGGGCCAGCACCTAAAAATCTCCATCCACTTGCTGAGAACCATTTGGAGAAACCCTGCAGTTGAGCCTCCCCCGCACAATGCAATGGACCTTTGGGGGTGACTTGAAACTACAGGAGGGCAAAATTTAACAAAAACATAGCCATCTCCCCCAGGGAAATGACCTCCCGGTTGCACACAAGAGGAGACCCAGGTGGATGGGAGTCTCTTCATAAGGTCTGTGGCTGCACCCAGAGGACAGTGACCAGCCAGCAAGCAGCCAGTGCTTCAGAAGAGTGACAGGCTGTTGTGACCTTGTGCTGTCAACCTCCTGAGGGGTGGCCTGTTTTCAAGCAGCACTGGGGGGGAGGTGACCAGAAGGGCTCTGGACAACCACTCAAGCCTAAAGGGTGACAGTGGCTGTAGAAACCAGCACGTCCAGTCCGCACACAGTGAGCAGAGCATGAGACACGGGAAGTGGACACACTGTGTCCGTGGTGCCACGTCAACGGTGTATGTGTGGTCCCCAAGCATTTGAGGAGTGTTTTAATATCCTGAAGTGCTTCTATGTCTCATTGGGTGGAAAATAAATTGGAGAGAAATCATCTTATTGGGAAAACAAGAGCAACAACTTGGATTTAGTGCGAATTACACAGACTCTCACGTCTCAGCACCCCTATCAGTGAATGAAGATGAGAGGGCTGTCCGAAGCGGGGATCGAACCCTTGGAGAGAGTGGTCCCCATGAATGACTGGGTCCTGGGATGATACTGGCAGGCTCCTGATCGGCTCTGCCCCTCCCGTCATCAGCAACCAGCTGAGACATCTTCAGGACCAACGGAGCCAGCCCACGCCCGAGAATTGGCACCCTTCTCTGACATTTGGCCTTTTCCCTCCAAATGGAAATAGCTTCATTGCTTTTCCTGATCATGATTTTTATTCTTTGAATATTCACACCCCAAGTGCTTACAAAAGTAAATGATATCCAAATTAAACATTTTTTCCAAAAGCTGCCATCCCTGGCCATGTCACCGGCTGGGTGTCCCGGGCCCCCACGTGTCTGTCTGTATTTGAACGCACCCCCTTTCCGGGCCACTTGGGCATCTGGGCTGTGTATTGAGCCACACGAGTGATGTTTACTGTTTAATGCACGTTATTAAGCTTCACCGTCTGAGCCCTGACATGAATAGCAAGCGGCATGGCATTCAAATATGTGTGTTTACTCTCTGGAGCTTCCCAGGCGTTCACACTCCATATGTAAAGAGACACTTCTATTTATTGTATAGATGCTAGAACAATATAGGACGTCTCACAGCATTGTGACAAATTAGCTTCCCAAATTGCTGCAAGCAGCAATTCATAACTCCTACCGGTGAGTCACCCTCCAGGCTTTTAAGCACCCACGGGACGGGGACTCCTCTCACATGGTGTTTTTGAGGCTGGGACAGGAATGACTAAAGACATCGGAAACCTTGGCTTCACCAAGAGCTCCAGTGAAATGTTCATATTGCCACATGTATCAGCTTGCCCTGTTCCAAGCATTTGTGTGCACCTGTGTGTATACATGTGTGTGTGCACATATGTGCATGCATGTGAGCATGCAGGTGCACACGGGTGTTGTATGTGTGTGTGCCTGGGGTTGTGCGTGAGAGTCAAAGCAGCTTCCGTCTTAGCTTCCCTCCAGGTATTGTTCCTTTCCCAGCAGAGACGCACAGCTGGAATGCAGACATGACTCTGCATTCATCTCCAGGACTGAACAAGGTTCTCTGAAGGGGCTCTGCCTCTCACTTCCAGGGGTCTGCTGCCGCTAGGGCCTCACCTGCAGGTGCCCAGCACATGGCAACTGGACACATAAGTATCCATGAACAAACTGTCTGGGGAGGTCTTGTTTCTATCTTTTACTCCCTGTGACAAGTGTGTTGTATTTTGCACGCAGAGATGTTTCTGATAGTCATGTGTGAGCTGGTTTTGTGTGGGTGCCCATCTGCAGCGCTGGCTGAGCTGCTCGGTCATGGGCCCCCTGGCATCGTGAAGTCGGGATGTAGCTGGTGCTGGGCGGCCTACCACTGGCCCCTCTAGGCTGCCCCCCAGGGCCTCTGTGGCTCTGCGTGGACACGCCTCCTCGGGCTGTGGTGCCAGCATGGACAGAGCCAGGCCAGGCGCCTTCTTGCCACGGCCGTTTCATGCATCCTCGTCACACTCGGGCTTAGTACAGAACACCAAGCTGATGGGGCTCAGGGTGTTGGGGCTGTCGTGGAAGCGGCCCATGAGGAAGACACGCTGGCCCCTAGTGGGTGCTGGCCCATCACATCTGGGAGCCAGGCTGGAGAGGCCCTGCTGGGTTTCTCCTTGCTGACCCGTGTAGCGTGATTCACGTTTTCCAGCAAGGAGGCTGGGTGATTTCTGCTGCAATGGAACAACTGAGAGTTAACTCAAAAAAACATTACATATTTAACTTGGCATAAAGATGATCTATTTTCCCCCAAGAATTTCTCTTTGAGAAAGTGCAAATTACACAACTCCCTTTCTACAGTACTGATCCAAGCACATCCGTGTTGAGGAAATTGGAGCTCGAGCCTCATTCCCTGACCTCGGAGGAGCAGAATGAGCAGTTTCCACAGTCAGATGGCCCAGGGTTCGTAGGAAGAGCAGTGTGGACATGGGGACCCCGTGCAAGGCAGGATGAGGGCTCCTGATGCCTGTGGCAGGGGCAGACCAGACTTTCTTGAGTCACGTGTTTGTGTCAGGATGATGATTTGTGGGTTTGTTTCCATCCACCCTTCCTGGCCCCCCCTTCTATTTCCTGGGGTAGATACACTCTGTGTCTGGTTACCCCTGGGTACAGGCGCCCCTAGACACCCCTCCTCTCATGTCATGCTCCCTATTCACACAGGGGCTTCTAAGGCTTTCCTGTGTAGAAGCCAAAGCCGTGGCCAAGGGGGGAGCGCTTCAGGCATGCGGGCTGGCCTTCCTCCTGACCCTGGCACCACTGTTGAGCTGGGCCCTGGAGAGTAGCATGCTGCTTCTGGGCAATCTGGGGGAGTGGGTGGGGGGTGTACTCACAGATAAGGGATAATCAAATCATTTGTGAAAATCATTCAAACAATCACCAAGGAGCATGATGATGCAAACACACTGACAGCTACTGAGGAAGATGAAGATATCATGGCCATTTTTCTGAATTCCTAACTCTCAGTCTCTCCCCTGCCAAGCCTTCATCTCCAGATGGGCTTCATGCCATCATTTGGGGGCAAATGAGGAATCGTTTCATCAGGTTTTGATAGATACCACTCTGCTCACCTTTGAGGGCAGTATTTCTTGACATTTTATGGTGTTATGTGGGAAGGTTAAGTGCATCACTGGCTTAAGGCTAGTACAGCGTAAAGACCTCTGTTCATCAAGAACATGATTACTTCAGCTTCCAACTGAAAGACAACCCCCCCTCTGTGTGAGTGATGGGTGTGGGCAGGGCCACCTCCCAGCACAAGCCCCTCCCCAGGCCTATGGAATAGTGAGGAAATTGTAAAAGGCCATTTGGTGGGGCCAGGAACCACTGTTGTGTGGTCCGTGCCGAGAGGATCTTGCAGATTCACCTGTTGGGAGTGGACACCGTCCCCTGAACAGCTTTGACCTGGAGCCTTTCCCGCGGGGGAGCAGGACTCGGGTGAGGAGTCCCTACAAACCACCCTGTGTGTCCCTAAGACCTGTCCTTTGGGGGAGGGAATCAGAACTCACCACTCCGGTTGTGCACACAGTGGGCTGTCTTTGGGGTCCTTGGCTAATATAAAAGTTTCAGGAAAGCACAGAACTAACCCCACAAAGAAGTAACTATGTAGTGCCATCTCCCCACCAACATGAACAGTATGTTGTTTCCATCACGCTCGCACTTGTCTCAGAGCGAGAGCATGCAGATGGCGTCCCCTCGACCCTGACGCTGGGTGGGGTTAGTGCAGGTGCTAGGAAGGGCTGCTGTTGGGAGAACAGCTCCTGGGGCAAGAGCTGTTTGTAAAAGGAATGTGCAGTCAGCATGAGCTGCCCGTCTTCCTCCGGGTCACCAGCAAATCCTCCTCCTTGTAGGCAGGGAAGAAAGCGGTGGTGTCCGACCAGCATGATCTGCTACACATGTGGCCTGGACCCACAAGTGATTCTTCTCCTCTTCTATCAGGTGGACTCGGTCTCGCATCCACTCTTGGCCAGCCTTACGCCCACTTTACAATCAGGGTCTGTGATGCTAGGGGAGATGGCTCAGGACACGCGCGGACAGTGAGCAGCCTGCCCCCGGCCAGGCCCAGTGCCCTCCTGCTGCTGCGATGCGAGTCTGCCCGGGTGAGGCTTGGAGCTTTTCATTCTATGTAGACACTGCTTTAATTTTTCCTAAATAGTGATGCTAAGCGCGTCATTTGGCCTTTTTTCCCTTTTACTAAATCTGTTTTTGGGGTCTTTGCAAGCCCCTGTTCATCTGTCCAGGGGAGCACACACCGCACACGTGCCCCCCACACGCACTCAGGCGCATTTACGCCCAGGCCCAGCCAGCCCCTGCGCCAGACCCTGCTGGTGCGTCTGCGCGTGCAGTCCCCGGGGCCGTGTCTGCGCCTGCAGCCATGAGCACAGGAGCAGAGCCTGCAGTGACTGGAGCACGGCCACATGTGCTCCTCCACCCGAACCCTGCCCGTGTGGCCTACTGACCTGCTGCCCACAGCCATGGGGGACTCTGTCCCTCTCCCTTGTGACCCCGACTATTGTCCTAATTAGCACCAAAGAGAACCGGTAGAAACTGGTGTCTCTCATCTCCATGATAAAAATCGTTGTTTCAAGCGCACTGTCCCACTGGATTGAACCCCCGGGTGTTGGGGTGCCCGTCTTTGGGGCTGTCATCTCGTAGCACGACAGGTGGATGACAGTCCTTGGGGTCTTTGTGCTTTTGTGAGCTCCTGATGTTGAGCTTCTCGTTCATAAAACTCTCTGGTCTAAGTGCAATTTGACAACTTTGGTGCATTCATGGGGCTCTGTAGCCACCACACATCCATCCCACAGGGTCCCCTGTGTCATCTGCACCCACTCTTCCCACAGCAGCATGCTCCTGCTCCTCGGGGGCCCCTTCTGGTGATGGGTCACGCATTTCTGTGTCAGGCGGATGAGGCATGACCCACTACGGAGGGCCTTACTGTGTGCCCCTGGGCACAACTGAGCCTCTGGTGCATGTCTTTATTTCTCAAGCCCCTCCTCTAGGGGTGTACCTGAACCTCCACCACTCCTCTTGGCCCAGATTCAAGGACCCCTGATTACGCTTGTTGCAGGAAGTGCCCAGCCCCGTAAGCCCAGCTGTGTCCATAGCAGGCATCAGGGAGAAAGCCTCGCTTTCTCAGCCTATTGGTCTCTGTGAACTTAGCGACTGTCTGGCTCTGCCAGGAGGAGCTCTAGCAGTGTTTGGTCACGTGGGCAGCTGCCCTGGGCTCCTTTCACTTCCAGGGTTGTGTCCCCAGTTCTTAGAAAAATGCAGCAAGGGGAGTGCCACCCTCTGGGTGGCGTCTCTGAATGTTCCTGGGCAGGAACCCTGATTCCAGTAATAGCTGAGGCTCCCAGAGGCCAGGCTTCTGCTCCTGTCCGTGGTGCTGAAATGGCCAGTTTGCTGAAAAAACAAGCCACGCTACTGCATGGTGAAGAAGGCAGCTTCATAACTCACTTTGTGACTCTCCCAGTGGGGAGGCAGCGTGGCCATGGAAACATTATTGCTTCTTGTAGCATCTATCTGAAAGGATGATTCCTGTTGGGAGGGGAGGTAGGTGATGGAGCTGGTGAGTGATGGAGTTGGAGACTCAGGGTTGCCGGGGAGCATGGGGCGGGGGCTGAGCACTCTGCCTGGACCTGACAGAGATGCTGCAGGGTTCAAGCTGGGGTGCATTGCTCTTCTGAAGGGGAGGCTCTCAGCACTCTCCAGGAGGGACTTTGGGGGTTTCTTGGGACAGATGACACCTAGTGGAGCCCAGATTCTGTAGAACATTCCAAGGTGATGCCAGGGGCCTGGCCCCTCCATCAGGAAACACACAGGCTATAGTCAGGCACTGGACATGCAAAAGTGGCCAAGTGTGTCTTCAGGGGGCACTGGCCAGCTCTGGGCCATGTCGGTTGACTCAGCCACCGTGATTCTGCGGAAGACCCATAAGTTCGCTGTAGCTGAATTTTGTCCAGTTAACAAGTTGGCACACCTGGGGCCAAGGGCATTTTTGACAAAGTTGCTCCAGTGGCTCGTGCTCTTCCATTTATTCTCTGGCATGAATTCCATGCCCTCCCCTCACCCCAGCAACACAAACAGGCAAAAGTAACCAGAAGACAAGGCTTTTCCTCGGAGGCACCTCAGAGTCTACATCGGGAACCAGAGCCTTGCAGCTCGGGCTGAGTTCACCCCACAGATATGCTTCCCCTGGCCTATGAAGGGGCAGGACTGTGCTTAAAGTCCACTACACTGCTCATTTGAAAATCCAGGCCTTCCACCCGACAGTCTGGGCAGCAGCACCTGCCTAGAGGCCCATGTTGCCGGGTCATTCTGGGAGAGGCACTGATCGGTGGCATCTCTCTTCTGGGTAACCTTGGTCCACTGTCTAGTGATGCTGCAGGGCATGGACTTTCTGCCCCAGATCTTCTGGCTGCCCAGCCAGCTTGGGGCTCCCTGGCACATGCACTCGTTGCGTCTGGCTGTCGTGGCTTCTCAGAGAGAGTGTCGCATAGGAGTGTCCTCAACTGCTGCAGGTCCAGGGGCCAGGGCTGAGTGCTTTCCCTGCAAGGGCGCCGAATGGTCAGGTGGGTGTAAGTCGGGCAAGACCTTTCTGACAAGTTCGTGCAGGGTGACACTTGCACAGCTGACCTGGAGTCTGGACTCCACGGAGCACCCACTGCCAGGGTCCTGGGTGAAGGGCATGGTGGATAAACTGTTCAACCCGTTTGATGTTGTGGGTGTGCGAGTTATTAAGACATGTCAGGTCTCTTAAGGTCACTCAGTCCTACAAGAGAGGTCACATTACAAATGAGAAACAAAGACTTGGAGAATTTAAGAACTTCAGTGTAACACCTTACCAGGGTACACAGCTGGCAGGGGAACTCGCTGAGCTCTGTCAGACCTTGGTCACTGCATCCTGCTCATGGGACGGCTCGCTGGGCCAGTAAGGCGAATCCAGGTGAGTCGTGAACGTTCGTGAGGAGAACAGCCAGAGGGTGAGCACAGGGAGCAACAAGGCCACAGAGGCAGGTGCAGCAATCATCTTGTGGCCTCTCTTGTGCCCACTGCTGCCGGACAACTGGCCATACTCCTCCATTCTCCGGAGAGCCCCCCAGGCAGGCCTCAGCCCGCAGAGGGCAGAAGTCAAGGACACCAGGCCCTCGGCTCCTCCCACCTCAAGGCTGGGGAAATTCTCCATCGTGAGAACACAGACATTTCTTAGTGGTTGGGACTGCTTCAAGTCCACCTGTCCACCTTTGGCCACCAGCTTTCTAGGAGCATCAGGATGACTGGAAAGCATATCTGGTGCATGGTGGGCTCCCCATGAGGTCAGGGGCCATGCAGGCGGTAACTGTAGACCAGACCCCGGCCAGAAGGTGTGTTTGGCTGGCAACAGATGGCCTCTGGCTCTCCTGGTGAGGCCACCACTGAGAAGCTAAATGGCCTTTGACCCTGTGGATGACACTTGTGGCTCTGTGAGGCTTTCTGTGCAGATGGGGGGAGTCGAACATGGCCCTAGGGCTTCAGCCTGTCAGCCTGAGGCTCAGTGGGTCTCATCATGGCCAAGGAAGGCCCAGGGCCCAAGGTTTGGTGTGGCAGGTGGGGCCCACGCATGCTCATGGCAGGATTGTGGCCCTGCAGCCTTTGCTAGAGAGGAGTCGTGTGTGCAATCACCACGTGGACTTCCCTGAGCTTGACATCCAGTGGCCGTTTCCACGTCTGTTGTGATTGACTGCTAGATCCCAATGAAAACCTGACTGTGCCAGTTTCTCCATCTCTTAGTGGGCTTGGTGATAATCCCCACTTCAAAGAGTTGTTTTTGGAATTAAGTGAGTCAACACTTCCAATCACCCGGAGCTCAGTAAACGGGGGCCCTGGGCTCGCCAGAGCTGTCGCAGACGGTCGTGGCTGCTGCTGGCATCCTCACAGGTGGTGTTTTGCTGCCATCAGTCTGGCGCTGAGTTGGGGCATCTGGGCCGTGCCAGGCAGGTGGGGCAGGGAGAACACCCACCTGTGTGGCTGCAGGTGGCTGCGGGCGGCTTCTGCGCCGGGAGCTCCGCGTGTCTGCTTCAGATGTTTCTCAACAGGCCCTGGTTCTCAACCGGCCGCAGGCTGCCTGCAGACGAGGGGCCTTGTGGGCGTCTTTACCCCACTTCTTACTGTTGAGCATTTCCCAAACCTGCTTAATTGTGGGAAGAAGCCAATTTTCTAAATTCATGGGAATTTAGAAAATTCCAAGAGTGGAAACCAACCTGGGTCAGTGATTTTGCCTCCCTTGAGAGCACAGCGGAGGCCAGAGAAGCAGCGACATCTGCCGTTGTGCTTTCGGAGTTAACAGTCGGGTCTCGGCATCCCCTCTGGCTGGCTCAGTTGAGTCAATATGGCCTTTTATTCTTGAGAACTGGGACTCAATGCCGGGTGTCATCAGGTGGTGTGATTGCAGCCCTGACTGGCCGCCCTTCCACTTCCTGAGTCGGTTCTTCTCTGGAGAGCCCTGGGGCCTCCCCCTTTCAAAAGGTGGACACCCAAGAATTATTATTTTGCCTGCACAAGTCATTCTAAGTAAGTGTTGCCTGGAGACCCCGATCTCAGGGGTGATGATAGGAACACTTGGTAATTGAATGCCCCTTGTCAACTTAATGGACTGGAAGGAATGTAAGTACTCAGAAACCTGCGATCAGATGTCTCATCTTGATTAAAATGGCTGTGACTTGAAAGGTGGCAAATTGTAAAGAAGGACTCTTGTAAACCACTTCTGAGTTGATGTTTGATTACCAGCTAGACGTGGGATGGTTTGAAATGTAGATCGACTATTGAATATTTCACCATTTAAACTCCTTTTTGGGAGCAGAGTGGAAACCATAGCTGCAACTCAAGTTCCGTGGGCCTCATGGCCCCGTGGCCCCTGCCACAGGTCTTCAAGACATGTGCTGCTCAGTCTGACCCAGTGATTCCTCCTGGGCCACACACAACGGTGGGGGCACTGGTGACTGAGAGACATAACTGGAGTGTTCTGGAACATGGCCCTGCGCCGTGACTGCTCATGCCTGGGACGCCCATGAGCTGTTGAGGTGGACAGGCTGGCTGGCATCCCGCAGGACAGAGGACACACTTCGTGCACAGCCGGCACCCGCTCAACTCCACTCGGGAGTCCAGACAGACCCCTGCTACCTCCAGCAGCCGCCAGGCCAGGCCGTAGCGCTGGCCGGCAGGAGAGCTGCAGGGGGCAGGCCGTGCCACTTGTGCCCTTGACTGGTCCTGGAGCTGCACCGGCTGGGACTCAGGCTTGCTGTGGTGCCACATCCTTCCATGCAGAGCTGATGCCCCAGCAGCCCACCTGCACAGCTGGCTCTGTGTCGGAGCTGGGACCTGCTCTCACAGGCCAGCGTCTGTCCCCTTCTCTGCCAGATAGAGCCACCACGAATGCAGGACAGTGGTGGGTGCCACACATGTGTGACGTCCCTTTGGAAAACTGAAAGGAGGCCCCGCACCAGAGCTGTGAGAAGTCGAAACAACAGTGTGGCTGGATGCCGGGGAGGAAGGGAGCCTCTCTTGAGAGTCAAGGGAGCGCCCATGCCAACGCGAGCTGGCCCTCCAGGGCGGCAGCTCTTCTTAGGCCACTTTAGGACTGTTTGCTTACATGTCTGTGGAAGCTGATGGGAGGACAGGAACACGAGGTCACCTGCAGCTGGCTGAGTGGCTCCCAGAACAGCTGGGCTGATGAGCCAGGGCAGACACCGAATTGGGCTTCTTGGTGACCAGGGCTCCACGGCTCCAGGGCCCACTACCCTTCGTTATTCAGGCAGGGTCCAGCACGCTAGTGTCCGTCACAAGGCTGCGGCCACTTCCAGGGTCCCCTCGGCCCTTCAGGATGACCCTGCTGGTGACCTTCTCCATGCACTCGGGGAACCCCACTCCAAGCAACCCCAAGCGACTTGAGGTCTACTCTGCTTCTTAAACATAAGTAATTTAACAATAAAAACGATTAACTATCACTAACATACCCCAACTTGGAAGACTCTCCAGAAACTTATGCTGGATAGGAAAAAAAAAATCCAGCCCTAAAAGGTTACCTACTGCAGGATTCCATTTATATCACAGTTCTTAAATGATGCCATTTGGGATCTGGAAAACAGAGGGAGCTTGCCAGGCCTGTGGTGAGGGCAGGGGGAGGAGGGAGGCGGGCGGCCAGCGGTGGTGGGAGCCGTGGCTGCGGTCTTGGCTGTTCAGGGCTCCTACCCATCACCCCGTGGTATATGTGGGGAAGCTGGACTCCTCAAAACAGGTAGAGTTTTGGTCTGGGGTTTTGGATGGGGGAAGTGCCCTCTGATCTGAGTTTTCCTGAAGCCAGGGAAGCCAGCAAATGAACACTGGGCTGATTCTTAGGAGGGAAAAAAGATTTTATTGTGTTCCCACAGAGAATCAACACAGCAACTTGGGTCCCAAGATCAGTGGGGGTACCTGGCTGAGCTAAGGGGTGGGAAGAGCCTGGGCTTCAAGGAGGAGTCTCAGCTGAGGGGCACAGGTCTCACAAGGAGAACAGATGCTCTAGCTAGGTTTCTGTGATAAAAAGTTATTTTACTTTTTTCTTTCAATTTTATTAACGTTTAAATTTTATATAGTTGGGGACATAGCCCCACCCTCAGGTGCACAAGTCTCACTCCCCCCCCAGCTGTGTCCCAGCTGCTGCGCCTTCTCCCCAAACATCTGCCCCAGTACCCCCCCAAATCAGTATAGTTCACAGTCTCTGGGGTACCCCCACAAATCACTATAGTTCACAGTCTCTGGGGTACTCCCACAAATCACTATAGTTCACAGTCTCTGGGGTACTGTTGTGCTGTTTCCTGGAGGTTGATACTCTGCAGACAACTGAGCCCACTGGCCACTGTCTCCCCTTTCTGGCCTCACCCAGCATCCTACCCTCAAGGCCCTCCTCGTTGTCTCCCAGTAGTGCAAACATCATTTTCATAGCCGAGTAGTACTCCATCACTACCCAGCCCGACTTCTTTCTCTGGCAGTGGGCACTGAAGTTGCTTCTGTGTCTTGGCCATTGTGAGTAGTGCTGCTGTGAATGTAGGGAGCAGGCTAGTGGCAGAAAGATTTTTTAGAATAAATACAATGATTCTGAAAAGATCTCCAATTTTCATTCTTTTAAAGGTAGTGACAGTTTCTCTGGAGACTGTGGGCCTTGATGGACCTCAACCCAACATAATCTACATGCCAGAGTGGCAAGTCCAGGGGCCCATCCACACTCCCAGAACCCACCCACACTCCCAGGGGCCCACCTATACCCTCAGGGCCCTCCTACATCCCAGGGACCCACCTGCACACCAGAGAGGCATCTCCTTCAAATATGGGGATCCTTGTGTCCCCTCAGAGAAACTGGGTGGTGGAGCTCTTCCTTCACCATTTCTCATCACTACACATAAATCTACAATTAGCTCCACCTCAATTTAAATGATAGTTATTAATAGCAGAAAGGTAGAGACTTTGATCACTAACTACCCTTCCCATAACGAGGGGAGGGTCTCTCCTTCGGATTACACATTCACCTGGCTCAGTGGTCCTGAAGGTGATGAGCAGTTTATTGCACAGACGTCCGGTGTAAAGGCCGCTCTGCTAACTGGCCCTCATGTGAATGGACCTGGCTGTGCTGGTAGGTTGCTGGACTCAAGTGCACAGGTCATAAACGTGCTATTACGATTTCCATTCAGGAAAGGCACCCTGTTTAAATGATAATGCAGTCTATCCTTGCCATAGTCTTTTATGTTAAATGGAAGATAGCTTTTAGATTCGGGTTTTTAGACTTGGGTTTTTAATATAACAACGTTGTATACGACACAGTCGGGCAAAAGTCAGCGTAACCCTCTTGTGTTGCATGGACTCTGCTGAGCCACGTCAGCTCTGCATTACCCGCAAGCCCATTTCCCCCAGATGAATGACCCCCTGTGACCCTCAAGCATTTCTGGAATTCCCCTCATGCCAGCATGACCCCTGCTTCAGGGGTGCAGAGGCCAGGGGCATTGTTGCCCACAACGGGGTTCATCCTTCTCCCCCAAAATGTCCCCTCATGACTTGTGTCTTGAGCATCCCAGACTTTTCTTGCCCACGTGCTAGTGACAGCCCCTGTCACACATCACTGATGGTGTCATCCCCCACCCGAACAAACCAAGAGGATAAGGAGATGGAGGTGGAGGGAGGCCAGTTGAGCCCTCTGACCAGTCTTGGCTGCACCTGAAGAAATGGGCTGAGGACTCAGCAGGGTCCCCCAAAACCTGTCCACTGAAGCTCATGTCTGCAGCCATGTCAGGGGGTCCCGGAAGGGTGTGCGTGTTTCTCTGTGGCACCTCTGCCCTGCCAAGCAGGGCGGCAAGGCTGGACAATGGACATGCTGCCCAGCGTCTCTGTATGTGGACTTGTGACTTGTTCCCAGTGTCAGAGATTGTACTTTCCAATTGTCAAACTCATCTGGCAGAAAGGAGACATTCTGGTCACACTTTCTCCCCTTCCCTCCCTTTCCTCCTCCTTCCTTTCTTCCTGTCCCTCCCTCCTTCCCTCTTCCTCCTTTCTTCCCTCATTTCTGTGGCCTTTGGTCATTGCTACTTCTTGGCAACAGGTACATGTCTAAACACTGTAGTCTCTTCTTCCCTTCTCTCTACTCCAATTGAGCCGTGTGTGTCTGCTGGCAGGGTTGTGACCAAATCTAGGTATGGATAAACAACTAGGAGGCTGGACTCAACAGGATCACACATTGCACGTGTAGCAAAGCCTCCCAAGTGGGCACCTTGCAGCCGTGTAGGACCCATAACTGGCTTCCTTAGGTGCCCCAGATGGAATTCGAGGCTGTTCTCAGGAGGCCTGTCTGGCCAAGGGCTCTGCACCCCAGGCAATCACCCCCACAGCACCCTAAAGTGCAGTGAACATGAGCTCAGACCCAGGTCCATCTCTGAATCTGCTTAGACATCAACTCAAAGTTCACCCCCACACCCTGCCACTGGGGCCAGGGCTCTTGGGGGCCCACTGGAAATCGGGTGCCAGCAGTAACTCAGCTTGGCCTGGCTCCTAGCTTGGTACTGGTGAGTGGAGTCCAGCCTGAGACAGGGGGTTGGGGGGCACTGTTCCCTGCACAGCCTAGGCTGAGCAGGACCACCACGGCCTTGGGGGTGGTGGCCCCAGAAGACTAGCAAGGATGGAGAACACCAGAATTAACACCCTGTTTTAGCCGCCACTCTCTGGCTTTCAATCAACCTTCAAATTATTCATCTCCAGTTCCCTCCAAACCTCTGATTAGCTCCTGAGAAATCTCCTCACTCCCGGGAGCTTGAAAGGTGCCTGCTTTTCAGAACTCAGCCTGAACACAGCTTTCAATTAAACCCAGAAGCTGGGGACGAGCTGCCCCAGAGCCAGCTTGCAGGAAGGAGAGCTGCTTGCTGTCCTTGAATGTCCCCACAGGACATGGAAGGGCCTCGAGAGCTGGACTTGCTGTCTGGGCGATGATGTGTGTGTTCTCACCCTGAAAAATATCCTCCTGTCTTCATTAAAATGTCTTTTAAGGCATCCGACACCCAAGCGTTCTCGAGCTATTTTAAAGACTCATTTTGAGGCGCAAGTGATTGTGTTGATAACAGCCTTTAAAACAAGCCACTGGCCTTCGTAATCATGTGGTGTTACACAGGGGCAGGTGTACACCTGGGGGCTTCTCGTCTGGTGACAGCAGATGCCGGTGAGGCTGACAGATCACATGCTGTACAGCTCTGTCTGAGAATGCTGGGCAGAGGTGAGGCGTGCATCACTCTGCATTTCACTGCTCATGGGTCAATGCCTGCCTCCACTCCACAGTGGCTCACAACCATGGCCAACCATGGTCCTTGTTAGGGATGGACAGCTAAAAATAGATAATCAGGGCGTCCCGACGGAAGGGGACGGTAGAGTCCAGCCAGGACGCAGGCTGGCGCAGTGTGCCGGAGGCTTTTGCACACTGCAGGAGGTCGACCAGATGGCTCTTTCCCAAAGTTCTACTGATCCATAGACAAAAGAATGCAATCAAGTAAGAGATTCCAAACAACCACAAATGAATCAAACCTCCAGCCCCTGGCCTCTAGAAAACCAACAAATCAAGACAGATGAGCTATTGGGACAATCAGGTCTGATCAGGAGCCGACAAACCCAAAGGCCTGGAGGGGCTGCCCCAAAGCCTCCAACCCCCAGCATGGGAAGAGCAGGGGCTCCCCTGGGGAGCACAGCCAAGGCCAGAGGCTACAGGATCTCACCTCGGGCTATGTGCAGAGGACTGTCCACCGACAGCTGTCCTGAGTAAAGCTGGGTTATTACAGAGTCCAGCCAGGGCACCGACACTGACTTGTCTTTCCCTTTGTAAAGTGGTGACTGACCACGGGACATGCCAGCGCATGGGGCAGGGAGCTGCTCGGAGCCCCAGCAAGGCCTGGGTTTGTCCCCTGAGAGCTCCTCCAGCCCCGAGCCGAGGAGGGCTAGTCCACATGGTGAGAAGTGCCAGTCCTGGAGAAACTGGTCAGGACGTGGAGTCCTGGAGCTTGGGGAAGTGCTCCACAATAGTGTGCGGGCCACTGCATCTCCCTCACCACACCCAATCAGGCCCTTCCTACTCTGCTGTGTCCTCCCGAGCATTGTGGAGCTGGTCTGTGGTGGGCGTCCTTGTGTCCCAACCCCTCCCACCCCCCATGTCTGGGTTGCCTGGAAGAAGTTCCTGGAGGCTGTGACTCGCCCCAACCCAGACTGAGCAGCCCCTGTCCCAGGTTATTCCCTTCCCCACTGCCCCTCACTGCCCCAGAGGCCTCCTCTGACCACCTCTAACCCCCCTACTGCTCCAGGCCCAAAGTGCCTGTGCTGGACTGTGCTGGCCCCCAAACTCCCTGCTGAAGCCCTCACCCCAAGATGGCTGTATTTGGATCCAGGTTGTTAGGATGGAACTGAATGAAACCAAGGAAGTGGACACATCTCTAGAGTTAGTGTCCTTGGGGGGACCCGAGGGCCCTCTTCCTCTCTTCTCCCTCCCCTGCCTCCCACCTCCCCTCACCCCTTCCTCCCTTAGGCCCCAGGAAATAAATGTGTGTGGTTTGGGTCCTTTGGTTTCTCTCCTACTAGGACGGGCTGCTGGACAGTCCCGGGAGGGGAGGGGTGGCCTGCTCTGAATGCTCTGCCGCCTTTTCATCTTCTGTTTTTCACATTAATTTATGAATTTGGTGTTTCCCTAAGGTCCTGGCCTTAAAGCCAGGTCATGAGCTCCATTTCTTCTTGCTTCTAGAAGCACCTCGTAGCAAGTAGCTTCTTTAGGTCTGACTGGGAAGGAAGGAAATAGGGGGATCTGTTAATTTTTCAAATATGTCCCTGCCATGACCCTTGGCTCCTTGGTTACTTTTATACCCTGAAGTCTTGCGGGGGGTTCGGGGGGTGTAGGTGCTTTGCCATCTGGATTAATCATAAACGTAGAATTTTCAGGAATTGCCCAAGCCACATCAGCAGGGAACAGAAATTGCTCACACGTCAAGAGCTTCCCTGCCTGCTCATTTTGTTTGCTTTTCTGAACTCATGATGCTCGACAAGGCGCTGCTCTCTTGGGACCTTTCCACAAGGCCCAAATCCTGATCATTTCGATGCGTTATTGTCAGAATGAGGCCTGGTAGGCATCTGGTTGGAAGGACTCGCTGGTGTGAACAGCCAATGGCTCGGACGCCCAGATGCCTGCATCAGGGGTGTGACACACAATGCCTCTAAATTGTGCCACCACTCCTGGCGCCCAGTCTCTGCTTGGGCTGCTGAGGCTGAACACTGGATGGGGCAACCTCACAGGTCCAGAGGCCAGAAGATGCCATGCCTGGGTAGGACCCGCTGCCTCCTCCTAGTCACCGTCATCATCATCTTGTGCATCCTCACTGGAGGCAGGGGTGCGGTCTCCCTCCCATAGGGCACCCTGCTATCTGCACCCCTCCTGATGACCTGCTCAGCCTTTGCAGTGTGAATCCAGAGATCTGTTTCCTTAATGTGACCTTAAATGTATACAGGATTCCTGGAGCTTCCGAGCCCACTGAGGTCACTCGGTATTGGCTGGCTTCAGTCTCCTCTGCAGGAATGCCTCTCCTGCCCTTTTCTAACCTGTAGTTTAAGACTCGGTCCAAGCCATCAGCTGTGCCCTCTGCTGCTGTAAATTCCAGCGCTGTGTCCTGTGTCAGCTGTCCTCTGGCAGAGAGCGCCTCAGCAGCCGGATGGGACCTTTGGGCGTAAACAACAGGGGTGCGGGTGCCTGCCGTTGCATCCCACCACCTGTGAGCCTCTGCGAACTGTAATCTTGGGGTTGTTACATGTGTTTTTTTTGTTTGTTTAAAGTATTTTTCTTTTTTTAAGATTTATTTATTTGTACATACAGAACTAGGGTACAGGCCAGAGGCTCAGGGTGGTGAGAGGCCTCACCAGAGACAGAGCGGGGAGCAGAACAGGCAGATCTACAAAGTACACTGCTGAGGGGAGCAGCGGGTGGGCCAGGAGAGGTCTGCCACGCCATGTGGTCACCTCCGGGGCAGGCGGGAATCGAACTCATGCGGAAGCGGCTTTAGATTCTCAGGGCTGTGCTTTAACCCGCTGCGCCACCAGGGAGGGCCTGTTGCATGTGGTTTTAACAAAGGTGAGTGTCACATTCCACCAGCCGAATTTTATCTTCATCCTGCCTGATTTGCCTGAAAGGCTCAGGTGTGTCACTGCTAATGTAGCGGGACCGAGTCTTAATTAAAGACAAACCATCAGGTGAAATTTGTAAAGGGGAGTTGCTGATGAGAGTGGTGGGCCGGCAGCCTGCCCCCCAGAGAGCAAGCCCCTTTCCTAGCTTTGCCCTCCTCCTGGCAGATCTTCACCAAACACCCAGACACGTGCTGTGGCGGGGGGGGGGGCCCTGTGTGTTGGCGGGTGGCCTGAGCGATGGCAAGGGGACCCCAGCTCCAAATCTTTTAAAGCATGGGGTTTCTGTGTCCCAAGCAATGCAAAGAGGTTGGAGCTGCTCTGCACTGATGGAGTGAGAAGTGGCCTCCCTCTCCCAGCATTCTTGCAGTGCCATTGACGGTCATGTGACGGCATGGCACCCCGAGAAGTCACATCACTACGCCAGGCAGGAAAGAAAAAGGAGAGGGCAAGTGTGTTCCTGGGAGCACCCCAACATAGGCTCTGCTCACATCTGATTGCAGAAAATGTGCACATGACCCAGCATCAGAGTGGGGGTCAGAGTGAGGGGGAATGGAGATGTTGCAGTCTGAGCAATTTTAGGCTCTTGGTAAGAAGGGAGGGGAGAGGGGTTTCAGATTTTGAGTAAATAGAACATTGCTGCACAGTCATCGAATCGTTGACAGTCCAATAATCACCTACTGAGAATCTAGAACAGATGGGAGGATATGTGGGAGAGCAAAAGAGACATTTGAGAGGAAAGGAAGGGAGGAAGGAGGAAGGGAGGGAAGGTAGGAGGGGAGAGAAGGGCTGGGGGGCAGGGGGGTGGGGGGCAGGTCTGCCTCAAAGCTTCCACTTCCACTAAGGGGAGCACCAGTCAGCTATGTAGTGAAGTGAGCAGACAGTGATGATGGGATGCGATGCCCAGGCGTCCGGCAGATCCCACGGCACGCAGATGTGGCTGAGCTGTGCACACACACAGCTTCATGCACCACACCCTCAGGTGGCATTTTTAGTGTTTGAGGGTGCCCCTCAGTAATTTGATTATAAACAGAAGCCCCAAACCTTAAAGGGATGGAAACAGAGAGCACTCCTCTGCCTCATCTAGTGAAGTCCAGGAGTGAAGCCAGAATCAGGCTTCATGGACCCATGGTCCCCTCTTCCCAGGGTGGCCACCCCTTCTAGTGTCTTCCAAAGGGCTCTGAATACTGGCCCCATGGGACAGGTGGTCAGCCCCAGTTGGGAAGGGCTAGGTCTCTGGGCAGGCTAAGGTCCCACAGCAGCATGTGCCAGGGTGGAGGTGGGTGGGGCACTGGCTGCGCCAGCTGAGTCCTGGTCCAGGAGCCGAGGCTGCTCAGAGGGAGTCCAGGGACACTCGTGGGGGTTGGCCACATCCTTGGTCTCACGAAGGCACCAGTCACGTGACTATGACAGAGAAACACAGACAAGAGTGTGCGAACAGGAGTAAATAACCCCAGTGAAAGTGCACTTTTTATTCTGGGACTAACAAGCTCAAGGTCAGGCTGCACTAGGTCTGGCATCCTTGGCTGGAGGCCACCTCTCTGAACCCCTTCCCTAACGGGCACCCCATCCTGGGATCTGTCCTGCAGGTAGTGCAGCACTGCACCCTTCTGCAGGGCATGGCATGCTTCATTTTTTCCTTGGGGTGATTCTTGCACATCACCTCACCCTCTCCAGAAAGCCTCAGCACAGTGCCTCTCTGGAGTGCCAACCTGTTAGTAGTCTCTCCTGACAAAATAGGGTCATTCACTCCCACACAGCCCCTCCTTTGCATCCCTGCACCGCCTCACCCAGGCATGGTGGAGCTCACCCCATGGCAGCTGCACCAAGCTGGTCCTCTGGGGCTCTCCCCTATGTAGTGTTTATGAGAAGGAAACATACAGATAGTTTCTGATAATGTTCAAGGATTTTATTTTATTAATTATTGTTTTCATGTGAGTTATTGAAAAATGTGTACATTGAACCCAGGGTGGCTACCATTTAGGATACTTTGCTCTCTGGGATCTTCCCTGGACACAGGGGAGGTCCTGGGCTGGCCATGCAGTTGTGTTCTTGCTCCCAGCCAGCATGGCCAAGCTGCCCCATGAGAGGCCAGCACAGCCCACTGGCAGCTCAATGCAGACCTCAGATCTTCCGTGAGTGGAGATCTTCTTGCCCAGGGTCACCCCCACTTCCCAGGGAGTGCACCCCAAGTCTGGTCCACCTGGCCCAGGACAGCTGGGGGCACGGCTCACAGGGGTTCCCTGCACATCGGCCGTGGCTGTTTTGAGCCTGTGTCGTGGCTTGCTCTCTCCTACTCACCCCACTCCTTCCCTCTTCTTTTCACATGCAATCATCCATAGTAAACATCATACATCCAAAATTCTACTAGATTCTGCTTCCAAGGAACCCTACTGTGACAGAAATCAAATCATCCCCTAATTTTTTCTTTTAAATATCTCAGTTTTGTGTAAGAGTAGACAAGTCTTTTATGACAAATTACCTCATGGACAGCCATAAGCTATCTCTGCCACCTACATGAGGTGGGGTTTCCACTTCTCATCTATTTCCACTGAGATCTTACACCCACTGCAATAAGGCTCTACGAGGGCAGAGTTCTGTGCACAGGGCTCTGTCTTCAGCACCTTGGACAGCACACAATGCCTGAGCTGGAACTTACCTGTCTTTGTGTCTACTTTCATTCTTGGGCTGGGGTTAAGAGTAATAATGGACATCACCTGGCCCCACAAACACTAAACAAAACCTTTTTCAGACCTTTTTCAGCCCAGTCACAGCTACAGGCTTACAATAGCTGTTTCCCAAAGCCCTCGCAGCTGTGCTGTGGGCACAGTCCTAAGCTCTTGGCATGAGTGGATAATCTCCCTTCATCCTCATGGTCAGTCCTAGGGCCACCCATAAGGTTGTGTATGTCACGCACTGCACAACTCAGAAATGCACCACATTTACTTTGGAATGATATCCCCAAAGTGGTTCAGTGAGCCATCCACACCAAAATTCAGAAGTCTGGCCCCACCCAAAGAGAGATTGTGATCACTGACCATATTGTAATTGAGAAAACAGGCTTAAGGAGAGTGAGTACCACACAAAGTGACCAGGCCAACATCAGGATTATCTTCTGGGTGTGATTTGTTGCAAAGTCCATTTTCTAAGCAGGTTCTGCTGCCTGTGCTGTTTATCTAATCTAAAGAATGATGACCTGACGCCTTCCCCCTGTAAAACCTCTGAGTGACGCACACTGCTTGGGTTAATAGGTGGATGTTTGAAACCTGAGATAAGTGCAGTGGCTTGTACCTCCTCAGATGGAGCTGGTAACTCACACGTCTGCTGGGACGAGAATGCTAGCCTCTTGATGAAATTCTTCCCTGCAGCTTTGCAAGATGGTAAATCACCCATCATGCCCTAAACCAAAACAGCAACATCGACTCCAAAGTTTATCTTTAATTATATTTAAATCACCAGGTTTAACTGAATGTATTGACATTTACACCAAGAAATTAATTGACATTCTATTAACCTCAGCCAGCAAATTAATTCTTCAACCCCTGACCTGTAGCGCTTGGAGGCTGAAGCACGATTATTTTCAATCATGAGATGTACAGTAGCTTTTTCTAGTGTGAGTTTAACAGTGACATCTAAAGAGACAGACTCTCCACATTCATATGAGCCATCAACTAGATTCATACTTGAATTATTTTTTATCACAACAGAATAAAACATCTGAGCTTCTCAATGCTTTCATTCATTATGTCAGTTGGGATTTGAGAAAATCATTTGAGGCAGTGATGTCATCATTATCAATTAACAATCCTGTTTTCAGTTTGAAATGAACGTGGAGCCCATCTTTCTACTCCAGCAATTCAAACGCACACGTAAGGAGCTCAAGGCCTTTGCCTGATCTTCCCATGTCGAACTGAAAGTGTTTAGGATTTCACGTGCAGGTTAGCAGCCAGGGGTAATGTCTGGGGGCATGACACACTTCCTGATGGAGATGTTCACTGGCCCTGGCACTCCCCAAACTGGGCACTACAGACCCTGCTCAGGACCCTGGGGCTCACACTCAGACTATTTTCCTTTGACCCGTGAGCCAATATCTGTGAGTGGGTGTCTTGATAGAGAGCACTTTGTCAGTGTTCTCAAAGAACACATAAAATGGAGGGAATGATAGGACTTAGCTGCAGGAGGTAACAGAGGAGATTTTTTTTTACTATTTTTAAGGCTGACTTTTACTAATTTATGCATACAATAATTGGGGTGTGGGCCAGAGGTGCAGGGAGTGAGAGGATTCAGCAGAGACAGAGTGGGGAGCAGAACAGGCAGATTGACTGAAATACACTGCTGAGGGGAGGAGCAGGGAGACAGGAGAGGTCTGCGGCACCATGTGGGTCAGCTGCCTGGCTGGGAATTGCACTCAGGCAACAGTGGCTGCAGATTGCTTCGTAGTGCTGAGACTTAACCCCCCAGGCACCAAGGAAGCCCCCCAAAATATTTTTAACTAAAACCTCCTTCATGCCCAGCCAAGGAGGTGTGCTGTGCCGAGACAGGTCTTTGCAGCCAACACCCAATGCAGGCGACCTTACCTTCTTGAACTGTTTAGAAGGGAAGATCGCCTGCACAGCATGCTGGCTGCAAGCATGGGCCACCCCCTCAGTCCCCGGAGAGCAGAGGCTGACCCCCAAGCCAGTTGTGCATAATCAGTTCTTGCCTTCCTCGCTGGTTCCACCTCGCCCTGGTGGCATGTGCTGTGCTGAGTCCCATCCAGGCTTCATCAGAGAAGCAGAGCAGAAAGGGCTGGTGGCACCCAGCTCCCGTGTGTGTAGACAAGATGTGACCCCAGCAGCCGCGGCCCTGGCGAGAACACTCCTGCTCCACAGCATCAGAGTTGGCTCCGCAGGTAGACAACTCCCAACAATAACAAAAAGGTAATATATATATATATATATATATATGTCTCCATCTCCAAGTGAATCTGTTTAAGAAAATGTCACGGGCCTTCCCTGGTGACGCAGCGGGTTAAAGCACAGCACTGAGAAGCTAAAGCCACTTCCGCATGAGTTTGATCCCTGCCTGCCGCAGAGGTGACCACATGGCGTGGCAGACCTCTCCTGACCCGCCCGCTGCTCCCCTCAGCAGTGTACTTTGCGACCTGCCTGTCCTGCTCCACACTCTGTCTCTGGTGAATCCTCTCGCCACTCTCTGCACCTCTGGCCTGTCCCAGTTCTGTATGATTAAATAAATCTTTAAAAAAAATGTTATAATGTGGAAATGTAAGCTTTATCTTCTGTCTGTATTTGCCGTGGGTCAGATTCCAGCTCACATGTAGGAGACTTCGGTCTGCAGGGAGGCAGCTCTGGGGCCACTCCAAGGATGTCCACGTGGCCCTCGTGTGGGCCTCGCTGCCGTGTGTCCCCTGCCTCCCACACAGTGCGACTCCCTCTCCCTCAAAATGTCGCAAGTCCTCTGTGGCTGAGGATAAAGTGTGCTCTTGAAAAGATCACTTAAAGTCAATCTATGTAAAATGGAGGCTGAAATGTCACAGTCAAAGCAGTCTAAATGAGTTTGACTAGGAGCCTATCACAATGAAGCAAGACTCCTGGTTACTTCATTTGAAGTAAGCACAAGTCCTCGGCACCATGATGGGTTGCTCTGAAGGAGACCAGTGTTGGTGTGGAAGAGCAGTCTTTCAAGGGACAGGGGTGCCCCCTCCATTGTAAAGACGTGATGGAGGTCTCACCATGCCCTCAAGGCTCAGCTCGAGCTGCTGTTACTGCTGCTAAACATCGAACTGTAGGGTTCGATGTTCCTCCCTGTCATCATCCCCCTTGATTTCTTCTTTTCCAGCCCTAACTGGTTTATCTCTGCCATGCCCTTAGTTGTCAGTCATGTTAGGTGTGAGTCAAATAATTCAAGTAATTACCCCAAGCACCAACTGTGGATTTTTTTATTAAATAAGGCATCTTGTAAAGATCGAATCATCTCTGCCGCGATGGGGTGGTGTCTGTGCCTTTCTGTGTGATGGGTAGGACTGTAATCTGCAGTGGCATTTAGGGGGGACACTTGGAACATGACTGCTGGGGAGGTAGACCATGCCACAGCAGGTTCGTTCAGTCACAGAAAGCCACGTGTTTACCAGCACCTTTCTGGGTCTCCACTCTGCCCGCCTTGCTGTGGGGAGGCTGGTTTATCTGCCTCAGTGGCTTCATGTTTACTGGAACTGTGGCCATGTCTGCCGTGTGTCTACTTTCTCACAAAACTTCAGCGGTGGGCAATAGCCAGCAGTGACAGTCACTGGCAGGGAGATACTGATTCTGTCAACAGGAGACTTAAGGTCAAGAGCATTGGCCCCCTGACCCCCACCTCCCAGCGAGGCCAGAGTTTCCCCCAGCCTCTCTCATTGGGAGTTTCTTCCTAGGCTGCCACGTCTCTCCACCCGTCTATGCTCAACACTGCAGATGTTTGCAAGCCTGAGAACCGGTCTGTGGACCTCATTTTAGAGATGTGGAACTCTGGGATGCTTTTGCTCCTGGGAGAGGGTGTCCTGGTGTACCCCAGCATGCCCTGAGCACAGAGCATCTCAATTGTGTTTCTAGACATGGGTAAGCCCTTGCCTGGATTGACTTCTTGGCCACCAGGCCCCGCATGTTGGACCCATCCAGGGAGGAGCTGTCTGCTGAAACAGGGACTTGCGACGCCACACTTGGCATCGGACGGAGTGGGGAGGCGGCCGCCATGTTCCAGGGAGACTTGTTCTTGGACCACCAGCCTTTCCTGATGCTTACTCACCTGTGACCTGACCTAGAGGGCCCCCCGGCAGCAGTCCCAGTGCCCCCTGCTTAGCACCCCAACTGCGTGCTCATAAGTTTCAGGGGGAACTTGTTCTACATCCCCAGAGAGAGCCACCAAGCCCTGCCACTGCACTTGGGTCTGCACACGGAGAAGCACAGTGCCGAGAACGGGGTGGGGGGGCATAAAAAGGACGCAGGTCCATGCAAGCCTTCCTGGCCCACAGCCCTGCAGGCTGCTCCAGGGACCAGAGCATCTGGATGGAAGCCCATCTTGTTCAGGGGCACAGGGTGTCATGCTCCTGGGGTGCCCCTGCACCTGCCATGTGGGGCAAGCATGAGAGGTAACCACAGAGCTCTGACTCCCCAGGGCCATTGTAACTCGCCCCGTGTCACCCCCCTCCCACCCCGCTGCCGCCGCCTGTCCCTGGCTCACCTGCTGTTTCCGGTTCGACTGTGACCTTTTGTGTCCTGTTGTCTCTCCACAGCAGCCTGGTCCCGGGTCTTGTCTGAGTGGCAGCTTTGACACGAGGGCCTGTAACCCATGTGCCCTTTCATTTCCCTGTTTCTTACCTAGAACAGTCTTAGCTCAACTATTGAGTCCAAATCTATCCCTTCCCCACAGGGGCAAGGATCAAAGCACCTCATACTGGCCACCAGCATTTACATGCTTAAATCCATCAGAGTTATTTTTTGTGTTTTTTGTTTTGTTTTGTTTTGTTTTTTTTTTTCAAGATTTAAGACTTTGCTGTTTCTCATGTGATAAAGATCAGAGTTTGGCAAAATTTTTCTGTAAGGTGGGAAAGAGTAAATATTTTAGACTTTGCAGTCCTGTATTTTCTGTGTGCACATTCTTGTCTTTCTTTTATAGCAACACTTAAAAATGTAAAAGCCCTTTTTAGTTCTGGCATTGCGTGTGGATGAGCTATGATTTGGGTTTGACTGACTGTAGAACATAGCTCTGATCACTGATTTTGACAGACAACACTTGGTGGCCCCCAGACTTGCATGGCCACCTACACCCACCCATCAGCAGTACCCACACCCCCATGGGGTATTCCAGCCATAATCGCCTCTGCTTTCCTCCAGCCCAACCTGCTCACGCTGAGCCCAGGGTCTTTGCACACGCAGCTCCTTCTGCAGAACTCAGCCCGCCCTCTTGGACAGCCGTACCGCCCTGACCACCCCAGGGAGCCCCAGCCTGCATCTCACCTGTTGCTTCCACTTCACAACTGTTCTCACAGTTGCCAGTTGGCACTTGCTGGGGTGTTACTGACCCTGCCCATTCTCCCCTGCTCAGTCCCAGGCCACCCCAGACCTTTGTACCTGCACCGTCACCTCCCAACACAGCACCCAAGCAACAAGGATCCCAGAAACACCATTTGCACGAGTGAGTGAGGGATGAACTCCTGGGACGAGGACAGGCCGCACGGAATGTGGGGGCTGCAGCAGGCCGCGTTCCTTTGCCGCCTTCACACTTTTCCAGAGCAACCTGGTTCTCAGACCTCAGGGTATTAAAAGGCAGAAAGAGAGGACACGAAAAGACAAATTTATGGTGACAAAAATCTCATTATAAAGTACATACATTATAGGGATGGTGCATATTTTATTTCCTAATGAAAGGTTTTTATTCTGAAAATGCTAATGAAGAAGCTGGAAAAAAGGTGTCATAACGGAAATCTTCAGCACTGTGATCATGCCCAAAAAGAAACTCTTTGTTTGAATTATATCCTTATTTTAATCTTCAAATGAGACGTGAGTGTGGTGGGGGGGACAGACAGCAGCTCTTCCCCTTGGGAGACCCCGGGAATCTGCTCGGTCCCCATGCCAGTCCCCAGCATGCCATCACCCACAGTGCAGGGCTTGGGGCTCCAGAAGCCCACAGTGCTCAGTGCCAGGGGACCCCGCCTTGCACCCTGCTGGAGCCTCTCTCTCACTCGCTGACTGCCTATGACTTCTTCCTTTCTTTCAAAATGCCTTCAGTTTCTCCAGAAGCAGACCCGAGTCAAGGAGGGGTGAGCAGGTGATTCACGGGGTGCTCAAGAGAAGCTGCCCAAGTCCAGGGAAAGAGGGACGGGGAGGGAGGTGCCGAGCTACCTCCACGCAGTGCAGGCCAGGTGACCTGCAGGCTACAGTCTAGGGCTGCGAGGGGCTCTGGAGCATGGGCAGCACCCCTGAGTCTGACCCACAGAGGGAAGGGAGCTGGGCTTTACCCCCAGACAGTGCCTGAGAGCTGCCTAGGGCTGTGAGTCTGGGCATCTTCGGCTCTGCACTGCGGGCAGGTGGCGCCGGGACAACTGGGGAGACAAGGCGGCCAGTTGAGACAGGAAAACTCAGAAGCCAGGAGTCAGGCGAGACATGGCGAAGGCTAATGGGGCCCCTGCCACCTCCCACTTGCTGCCCTGGGCCCTCGGGAGCCCTGTGGCTGTGTTCTCAGGGCAGGCTGGTCAGGTACCAGCTTAGCTCTGGCTCTACTTTTGTTTCCAGATATTTTGCCCAAGTCTTTTTCAGAGAACCATCTGGAAAAACTCCACGCAGGGATGGAGCCCACCTCCGCCCCACCATGCCCCAGCATGCCCGTCTCACTCACACACACGCTGGAACGCAAGAGCCTCTGTGGGTGCCACTGAGTGTGGGCTGATCACTGGCATGAATTTTGAGGTCCCACCATAACAGGTGGGCTTCCTTGTCCAGAAAAGAGAATGCGGGTGGTGTTGGGTGTGGTGCTGACTCTCAGCTGGCCTGGCCACAGCCCCGTCTGTTTCTCCTCTGCTCCCCCAGTGTCCAGCAGGCCTCTCCAGGATTCCAGCTGCCCCTCCCAGTCTGGTTTATGGGGCGTCATGGGGCTGAGACTAGCAGATGACCCTAAAGGCCAGCGCCCTGTCACAAAGTGTTCAAGTCTCTGGGCACAGACCCCTGTAGGGCACCCAGTCCCTGGGGCACATCTTGGCCTGTGCTGCACCCAAGGGCACATGGTACTCTTGGACCTTCTGGTCATCCTCTGTACCCTGGCCCACAGCGGCCAGTCCTCTGTACCCCGGCCCTTGTTGTTAGCCTCCCCCCCCCCACGTCTGCCTCCGTGAGACTGAGCTTCTGGTCTACAGGCTGGAAGTAAATAGCATGTATTGGCATGCTGGGAGGACTCCATGAAATGAGACTTAAAAAGCCCTTAAAACAGCACTTGGCACATGAAATGCTTGCTAAAGGTTAGTGGTTGCCTCAATCTGGGAGAGAGCTCCAGAATCCTAAAGTGACTTCTCCTTTTCCTTCAGAAAACGCTGTCCTGTGTTGCCCTCGAGATGGGTGAGCAGGCCCTGCAGGGTCCTCACTGTCTTTGTTCTTGGGTTTCAGACCTGGGTCTGAAGGGGAACTGACCCCACACCTCATTTCCGGAGAGGTGTTCTGTTTCCCTGGATCTCAGGGAGCAGGGCACTGTCCCAGAGCCACAGCGGTTCCTGTGCCCGAAGGAAGCCCTTTCTAGAAAAAAGACACTGGTCACAGGGGCCCCTTGTAAGAGAAAAGCACTGGGGGCCATGAAGCCCCCAGGCCCAGGAGATGGTCAGCAATAACCTGCCCAGCCCATGCCAGTAGCTCATCAAGATGTCCAGGGAGGCTGAGAGGCTGTTTCCTGGCCCCCTTTGGGTCGTCTCCCGACAAGCTGCCACTACTCACAAGAGGGGCAGGAAGAGGTCATCTCAGTGGGCAGCAACCAGACACATGAGACGGAGGGCCCAGGTTCCATGCCCAGGGCGCTGGGGTTTGGTGGACACAGCTGAGCCTCATGTGCCAGGCCTCGTCCCCTGCCCAGCCGTGCTTGGCCCCCCTGCCCCGAGGCACCCACAGCCATGCTCGCCTGTCCCAGCCCTAGTTCCCTGACTGGCTGGCCAGAGGAGGGGGGGCGGCCGGCAGGGCCTGGGACATTAGGCTGACCCAGACCGCTGCCTGGACCTGCTCGCAGGCTGCTCAGCCTGGTTCTCCTTCTTGGGTCCACCTGGGTCCCTGAGGATGCCGCCGGCATGTCTCCTAAGCCATCTGCTCTGAGACCACTAGGTACAGGACACCCCTGAGGCCACAGATGGCTACCTGGTCCAGCTCCGGCAGAGCTGGTGCACTGGCTTGCGATAGAGTCAGCTGAAGAAAGGGGGAGAAGGGGGGCAGGCAGAAAGGAAGGAGAGAGGAGGGGAGGGGAGAGGAGGAGAAGGAAGCAGGAGGACAGAGTGCACATGCCCGGCCGGAGCAAGCAGCGCCTCGCTCCTCTCCTCCTCCCTTCCTCCTCCTGCTTTCCTCCTTGACATCCACTCTGAGCCACTCTGATTCTGCCCCACACCTCACCCTGCCAAGGGAGGCCCGCCGTCCATCCCTCGGCTCCTCCGCGTCCACTGTGAGGCCTGAGGGGCGATGAAGACACAGGCTGGCTCCGTCCCTGTCCGGGCCCGCCTGGGCCCTGAGTGTCGGGCTGCAGACTCCATCTTCAGACCCGGGTCTGGCGGCTACAGGCGACTCTGGCCACTGGGCTCTGGGAGACTTTCCCAGCTGCCCATGGCCATCTCCCACTGCCCACCCCAGCTGAACCTTCCTCTGCAGGAGTGCAGACCCCATCTGCCTTTGCTCCCCTCCCCCCAGGTGAGAAGCAGTTTTACAAAAGCTAACCATGGAGAGGCAGAATGGCTGTCAGTTAACTCCGCTATCGTAACAGCTGCAGAAACCCTGGGCGCACTCCCGGGATTCGCTTCCAAGAAGCGGGAGGGCTTCTGGGAGAGCAGAGTGGCTGATAAGGAGTGGGCCCCACTACTCCCCTTTCCACACTGCTGTGGGGCCGGCTGTGCCCTGCACCCACCCCACAGCCTCCCTGCACATTCCTCCTGGTGCTGGAGACAAAGCCCCGCTTAGACACCTCTTAAATTCTGTGCCCCCACCCCCTTGATGGTGCTGGGAGAGAGGGACGTGTCCCCACTGGGGAAGTTCTTACTCAGCCCCACCCCGGGGGAAGCTGCAGGCTCTCAGGAGCGGGTCAGGGGCTGGACACTGGTCCAGCCTGTGGGCCCACATCACAGGGGGCTCTGGACTGATGTCTCTGGGGTTGACGGGCACAGGGAGCCCATGGCCGCAGCATGCCCCGTCCTCAATGTTGTTCCCCTCTCCTCTGCAGGGCAGATGGTGCGGCCGATGAGGTCATGCAGGTGGATGTGGCCGTGGAGGAGCCCGCAGACCCGCCGGCCACCCAGCTCGTCACGTGGCAGGTGGAGTATCCGGGTGACGTCACCTCTGACCTGGGCGTGTCCCGGATCTACGTGCGGCAGAAGGGCCTGCTCGGCGTCGTCCCGCTGGCCATGGTGAGGTGCCCCGTGTGGTCAGGACAGATGGGAGGCTCTGACGAGACCCCCACGCCATGCGAGACCCCCACGCCATGTGAGACCCCCATGCCACGGGGGAGCTGGGAGCCTGGAGCCAGGTTGGCTGCAGGCTGGGCCCTGTCTGTGGCAGGAAGCCACAAGGCTGAGGTGTCTTTTCATAGTAGGTGGACACGGGAGAGTTAGTGGTCAGTCTGTGTCACCCATGGGACTCATTCAAGGCCCAGGCGTGGCATCCGCGTGGGCAAGCTGTGCGGCTTCATAGGGAGGGTGATGGCTGAGCAGGGCCAAGCCCAGATGCCTCCAGTGGGGCCCAGGTGCTGGCTGCCGAGATGGTACCAGCAGGAGCGCAGAGCCCTGTTCCAGGCTTGCAGTCGGGGGATAGGGCTGTCAGCCTCTTTGTGTGTTTGCTGGGTGGGGGCCCAGACCCGACTTCTGTGTGTGTTTGAAACTTGGGCCTGCCCAGGTCCTCCCTCGGTGTGAACCTGGATGTTGCTGACTCGGGTGCAGCTTCCTCTGCCACGAGGGTCCTTTGCTATCAGAAGAGAGGTGCCAGGCTCCAGCACTAACGGTTTCCTCTTGGTGTCCAGGGGCTGCTTGGGTGGTGTCTGCTAGGGGCCAGCCAACAGATCCACCCCTTCATAGGCCAGGAAAAGTAAAGAGTGTAGGAAAAGTAAGATCAAACAAGGCCACCAGCGCCCCCCTGTCAAGAAGCCTCGTGACAATCCAAGATGATATTTCTTGTCACATCCAGTTGGCGAGGCTGAGTCATCGGGCCGTACCTCGCCGAAGGACGGCTGCGACATCTGTTTTCCGGCTTGGCACTGTGCTCAGACTGCGTTCCAAGAAACACAGGAGAGTAGATACTGCCAGGCATTGCGTGGTATTTGCAGACGGCTTCATGTGCATGGGGGGAAACCGAGGCAGGTGGCTCCCCAGGGCCTGCGCCTTGTGTTCCGTGCTAGTCCTGTGGCAGCCTGGGAAGCTGGGGACTTCACGGAGCCTCAGTGTCCACATCTGTCCAGGGAATGATGCTTGCATCATCAGCCTGCTCTTCAGGTTGTGCTGAGGATAAACACTGAGCAGGAGGGCCATTCCAGCCTGACATCCTGTCTGTGTCCACGGACACCAAGCATTGACAGCAGCGTGCAAAGTGGCCGCTGTCCCAGAGAAGGAGCTTGGTCCCAGGCTCATAGCCCTGATGTGAGGAGAACGAGACGGTGTGTCGAGGTTCTGGGTGGTGCTGTGGTGCTGGGAAGTTGTTGGGGGAAGGGGCTAAGAGTGCTGGGGGCTGTTGGAGAGGGGACTGAAGGGGGTTGGGGTGCTTGGGAAGGGAGCAGCCTGCATCTGGCCAGACTCTCAGTGGCTCCTAGTTCTGCCCCCAAATTTCCCACATTGAGAAACAGATGCCCCAAACAAACCCAAGATAGCTAAGAGGTTTTCTCTCATGAAATAGCCTATGTTCCGCTAAATCCACACACAGTGCCTAGAATACTAGCAGTAAAGGTCTTCAGCAAATAAGGCTTCCATGGAGACAGTGTCTGTGCAAGTTGCTAAGAGTTTGCTGTTGATTGGGGTCAGGCTTACAGGCCCCATTCTTTGTGGGGTGAGTAGCTTCTGTTTATGAAAGCTTTGAAATGAGGTGCAATGAACAGCTTACATTCAATTTTCCAAATGATCTTTTTTTGTTCTTCCTTGGTATTTCATATATTTTCCCTGATGTCTATGGCCTTAAACACTGTTTATTAATCTATCCCTGTGTTTCTACACATTTTACATTATGACTTTCTGTCCAGTGATGTCCAACATTATGATGCCTCCAGTGTCTTGCAGGTATGGGTGTTTTTGTCTGGAGGGAGAAAATCCTGAGAGTGGTCATTAGCTGTGAGTGGCTTCTCGCTGCATCTCAGCGTCTGATTCTGGGGAGGGTTTTGTGTGTCTTAGAAGTATGGAAACATGTCTTCAAAGTTTCCAGAATTCCAGAATTCTTCAGCATCTCTTTATCCATCTTTTTTTTTTTTTTAAGATTTACTTATTTATGCGTACAGAACTGAGGTACAGGTCAGAGATGGATGGGTGGTGAGAGGCTTCACCAGAGACAGAGTGGGGAGCAGAACAGGCAGATTGACGAAGTACACTGCTGAGGGGAGCAGGAGCAGGTCAGGAGAGGTCTGCCGCGCCATGTGGGTCACCTCTGGGTTGGGGATCGAACTCGCACTGAAGCAGCTGAGGCAGCTTGCAGTGCTGCATCCTAACCCATTGTGCCACCACGGAGGGCCCCTTTATCCATTTTTAACCATATACTTTTATTTTACTTTTTAAACTCTCTCAGCTTGATCGCGGTCATGTTGGCTGGTTGTGCCACAATGGTCTGGGGTGCTGGGTCACCCCTCTGCTGCTGTGTCACCACCCCCTCACCAGGCCCACACCTCCTCTGCCCCCAGCCCAGCTGCATTCTCAGTCGGATCCCAGGGCTGCGTTGGGCTCAGGCTGCCCCTCTGTCTCCCGCATGTACCTGGAGTCATCCTCGTAGCAGTGTCTCCTCGCCCATCTGCCTCCTGCGCTTCAGCTGAGCCAAGTACTCTGGGCTTTCCCCAGGATTCAGAGCTGACAACTCCACAACTCCGCTGTTTACCCATCTGAAAGCCATACAGCTGGTCTTTTGTAAATAAGACAAACCTCATTCCACCTGCTGGGCGCAGGCCTGTGGGCAGAGCGCAGAGCAGCATTCTGTCCTGAGCGTGGCGGACACGCCGCTCCCTCCTGGCCCCCTGCGTGAGGCTGGACAACAGAGCTGGGTTTGCCAGACTGGACCCCAGGACAAACAGCACCCCACCCCCCGCCACCCGAGAGGTCAGCAGAGGAGGGCATCACCCTCCGACTCGCCTCCAGCCCATGTGTCTCCATCTTCCCGGCCTCCATGGTCACACTTTCTCATTTTGGACGCAAAAGCAGACTGGTGGCTCTTTTATTTGATATTCATAACCAGCTGGTTCATTAACATGCCACAAACCCTCTGTTGTTTCACTCAGATGTTTTGAAAGTTTGGTCACACGCAGGCACATGCCTCCGCAGCTGGGCCGTCCCTCCTCAGCCAAGTGCACATTAAAATCTGCACCAGTCCTGGAGAGAAACCCCCTCTGAGGTGCAGCCTTGCATGTTTGTGAGGTGACCACTCTCCCCAGATGGCGCTCATGGCAATTTCCCCAACACCTGCACTTTATTCTGTGCCAGGTATGGCCCAGCTCCCCTCTACATCTTTAGCTGGCAAAGTGGGGACACACCGGCTGGGAGTGACCCTGCCCCACCGGTGGGGATGCTGGGTCGGGACTCAGTGCCAGCTGGACACTCCAGAGCCCACTGGCGCCCACCCCACCTCCCTCTCCAGGGAAAACAGAGTTTAGGCCATTGATCAGTTCAATATGCAAAAGGACCTTTGGAAAATGCAAATGTGGAAAGCACCTCATAAAAACAGGAAATTGGGACTTTGAGCACAAGAGGAGAAGTCATCTGAAAGAATGATTTATTCTGTGCAAGGCCACGGCTTCCTCATCACCTCGCACTGCCTTTGATGCTCCCTGACGAGCAGCCTTTTCGGCGATTTAAGACAAGCACTGAACCCCAGGCTTAGGGGGACCTGGGACTGAGCCGACACCGCCAGAGTGAGCCACTGAGGACAGCGAGAGCTTCTGTGGACAGAGGGCCCCAGGCAGCAACGCTGGGCTGCTGTCCACTCACTGCCAGAGCGGGAGGCAGTGACTGGGCCGGGCCACACAACTCCCAGCCGGTGTGTCCCCACTTTGCCAGCTAAAGATGTAGAGGGGAGCTAGAACATACCTGGCACAGAATAAAGACATCCACTCACCCGTGCAAACCCAATATGACTTCTGATCTATTTTTTTTTTAAGATTTATTTATTCATACAGAACTGGGGTACAGGCGAGAAGTGCAGGGGCATTGAGAGGATTCACCAGAGACAGAGTGGGGAGCAGAACAGGCCGACTGACGAAGTACACTGCTGAGGGGAGCAGCGGGCTGGTCAGAAGCGGTCTGCCACACTATGGGGGTCACCTCCGGGGCGGGGATCAAACCCACACTGAAGTGGCTGTGGCTGGCTTGCAGTGCTGCGTCCCAACCCATTGCACCACCAGGGAGGGCCCGCTTGTGATCTATTCTTAAAACAGGACTGACACCACAAAAGCCCATCTGGGGGGTGTGGGCAGTCAAACTAGAAGGACCACTTCAGAGGCTCCTTTGCTGCTTCAGATGAGAAGGGTGGGGGCGTGGACGAGAATGAAGAGGCAGACCACTGAAGACGTGGGAGGCCCCCAGGTGTGTCTCCAAAGTGTAGACCTCGGGACCGGCCCGTGGACAAGAGCAGGGGATCTCCCAAATGGGAGTCACCACACACGAGCCCCGGTTCCGTAGCACTGCTGTCTGACAGCAACTCCCCGAAGGGCTCAGCTGGCCACCCGGCATGGCGGCCAGCTGAGCTCTATTGCTGTGGCCAGTGTGACTGAGAACGGGGTTCCGTGACTTCCTGCATTTAATGTCAGAAGGCCGAGGTGTGAGGGGCTGTTGGCTCAGACGCACAGCTGAGGTCTTGGCTTGGGGAGCTGAGACTGCCCCTGCTCCGCCTTGGGTCCACCTGGCTTGGGACCCCACCCTTCTTCCCACCCACCTGGCCCTGGGCTCCTTTTCGTGAGGATTCCCTCAAATGGGCGGCCTGTCCACCAGCTTCTGGTTGGGGCCAGTCATTGGCGGGCACTGGCAGAAGACCAGCCAGAGGGCAGAGAGGAAGGTGGCCCAGGCTGCCCTTGGCTGGCTGCTCTTGAGAGAGCGCCACCTGCTGGCAGCCAACGTTGGGGCCAAGCGATGCCAGAGGGAGCATCCCAGGGTCTTGTGCGGTCTCCACAGCCCTGCCCACGTGGGTGACTGTAGATGACTGCATTGCTGGCCTTGCAGTGCAGTTTCTGCCCCAAAAGGCATGCTCTGAAGTGCATGCTACTTTAGTATAAGCCACCTGCTTCTGTTTTGTCTCAGTCATTCACTTGGAACATCGTGTCGGTGTTTGCAAACATGCGCGTTGGTAGCTGGTAGTGTCATTCTTATCACAGGAAAGTCAGTGCTCCTTTGCTCATTACATAAACCTTTGTTGCATAAACGGGGTGTTAGCTCAAGTACGGTGGGAAATAACGGGCTGGCAAATATTTTCTGCAAAGACACAGATAGTAAATATTTTCAGTTTCAGAAGCTATGTGGTCTCGGGCGGCATTCAACCCTGCCATGTACGCAAGTCCCAGAACATGCAAGCGAATGGGCCGGGCTGTGCTCCAGATCAGCTGTTTACAGGCCTGGGATGTGAATTCCATTTAATTTACACATGTCACCAAAGAGTATGCTGCTTCTGGTATTTTCCCGCCCATCTATAAAGCACAAAAACCACTCATCGCAGCAACCTGTACAAGAGCTCAGCTTGCAGGCTGTAAGCTGTAGATCCCAGTCTAATGTCCACCCTCACCCTTGCCTCAGTTTTCCCCTTCTGGAGAGACTCACTCTCCTACATGATCTAATCATAAGAGCCCATTTGATCTCCTTGAATGAAGGGCTTCCTGAAAATAAAAGCACTCAAGAACCAGCAGCAGCATGAGAAATCCTGATTTTCTGCAGAACAGAATGCACGCCTCTCCCCTCCTCTGTGGGGACTTCCCCACCTGGGGTCAAGGGCACAACGCTCCTTGGTCCTGCACCTGGCTGCCCCACGAGCCGCTCTCTGCAGACTTGAGAAATGCGTGTAAAGAAACTGCACCATGGTCACATGTCTCTCTCCCCAGCCCCTGAGGTCAGTGACAGGAATCTCCCGTTTGTCCTTCCCTGCAGAGCAGGGGCTCTTCTCCTCCCCGGGTCCAGGGCTGGCCGTGTCAGCTTCTCTGGTTGTCAGGCCTTTGGATGCGGGCTGAACCCTGACACTGCCGGGGCCCTCTGGGTCTCATCTACCCAGTGAACTGGGGTCAGCGAGAAGCTGTAGCACCATCTGAGGACTGCTGCGGTCACACATAGCAGATCTGGGAGCTGAGGGCAGCCCAGGGGCCCGTCCCCCCCTCCTTCTGCTTAGCTGCCTCATGTCTGGTCCTGCCCTCTGGCCGCTGTTACAGGTGTCACAATGGTCTGAGCCAGGTGCCCACCATGCTGGGGACCGGGGTGCAAGCCACAAGATCAACCCATAGGCTGGGGATGGATGTTTGACTAAAGCTGGGTTTCTGGTAGGAGGGGGCAGGTGTGGAGGTGGGGTAAGCTGCCTGGAGAGTCCCAGCAGAGTCAGGGCAAATGAGACTACAGGGAGCATGGGGCAGATGGAGGTGATCACCTATTCACTTTAGTTACAAAAAGGTTCTTAGGGCCCTCGCTCGTGGCACAGGGAGAAGCAGACAGCCACGGAGAAGCAGCGTTCACTGTCCGGTGGATGGCTCCTCTCCCACTGTTGCCCATGCGGGTCATCGGCCTTCTCGTATCCTTGGGCCCTGGCTCTGCTCCACTTTCCCCAGGACCCCTTGACTACTTGTGACTGCCTCTCTCCTGCGGTGAGGTTGAATACCTGGTGCTGCTTTTCCCCCATGAGCTTGGCCAAGCTCATTTCGGGAGTCCGGGTGGGTGCCTGGGCCACCCACACGAGCACAGCCATGGGGGTCAGACCCAGGACGGCACACACAGCCCAGCTTCCCACTGGCGGGCAGGCTTAAGTATCCTGTGCCATAGGGCATGGGTGAGATCACGCCTACGTGGACTCTTGAAACAAAGAACCAACCAGCCACGAACACCTTGTCCACCTGCGGAGGCAGCAGCTGCCCCAGGTACATCTGTGTGAGGACAGGGTGGGGCCAGCGTGTGTTAGGGGACAGACAGAGGGGACTGTAGAGGCGGGTCCTGGAATAAAGCTATTTAGATCATTTGGAGCTTACGTGATTAATTACAGAGCCAGTAATTAGGCAATCTTTCTTCTGCTTTGAACAACAAAAAGTCACCCATCGCCACAAAATGAACATTACAAATCAACTGCACTTTTGAAAAGAACCAGAGGGAACATAGAAAGCTGAGCTCAAAGGGCGCCCTGTCGGAAGAGGACGCTACTGTGAGCCTCCTCATAGCAACCGCGTTGCTACAGTGCGGCTTGCTCCGGCAGCAGCTGAGGCGGAGCCCGTGGCCAGCCAGAGGCGGAGCCCGTGGCCAGCCAGAGGCGGAGCCCGTGGCCAGCCAGAGGCGGAGCCCCTTAGGCTGACCCTTGAGGGCACACGGAGTCACAGATGCCTCCACCGCCAAGGCTCGCGCCCTCAAGTACTCCAGACAGTGGGGTGCAGACTTTTCTTGCCTGCTGCCTCTTCAGCAATGCAACTGGTCAGCTGGCCAGTGTCCACCTCTCGAGCAGCAGAGCCTCAAGGGCCTCCAGTGAGGAATCTGCACCTGGTAGCGGGGACGGCCGGCAGGAACACTGAGTTATGGCTGCCTGCTTTTCCCCAACTCTAGTTACTAAATCCATCTAAGCACTAAGTGGTATGTGTGGTTATTGTGTTTTATTATTCGCTTGAGAATTAACTAAGAGGAGTTCTGTCTTTCTGAAGGATTGTTTCATTTCGCCACTGTGTTCAGTGTATGGTTCTAAACAAGGAAATGGGTCACAGAGAATTTTAAAGGTAAGGAAGTCCTATTTGTATTTTGATAGATTGGCCAAAGTGGGTTTTGTGGCAGAGCAATGGAGAGAGATTAATTAATCATCCTTCCATGGACGCTTGGCAAATTATGCATGGTACCATAAATTCAAATTATTTTTCTTGAAACAGTGGTGGAGAGGGCCACAAAAGAACAAGACAGGAAGCCACATGGAAGGATGGAACCGCCACCCCTGCCGGGCCTGAGACCAGACAGCCACCAAAAAGCCCCAAAAGGCCAAAAGCCCAAACCAAGGACTACAGCAATACAACACCCACACAGGGGCCTGTGGAATAGGAGCTAACAAAGGACAGTGCCCGATAAAAGGACAGTCACTGGGTGTCACCCATGTGCACAATTGCAGAGACCTCAGGCTCCAGGAACAACAGTAAAATAAACGGGGTTTTATTTCACATATGGGGGAACAAAGAGCTCACTGTGGCATGAGTGGCGGCTGCCTCACCCAGATAGCATCAGAGATGGTCACCACCGGTCACCCAGAGTATGGACAGCACTGGCCAGTGTGATGGTCTCTACTGGCCCCTCAGGCGGTGGCAGAGACACCAGTGTTCACAGCTCTTTGTGAGTTGTCAGAGACACCAGGCCGGGGCCTCTGGGCTCCTCTCAGGCAACATCAGAGACAGGACCAGGCCCCGTCTGTGAGTGAGTCTGTGGGCTTCTCTCTCCTTGAGAGGGGGCTGGATGCCCCTCTTCCTCTTTCTTCTTCAGAGGCTGGAACAGTCTTCCCTTCTTTCTTCTTCTGGAGCAGTGACATCTCTCCTTGGGGCCTCTCTTCTCCTTCCTTGGTCTTTCCTGGGGGGCTCCCCCAGTTCCCTCCCACCTGGCTTATGTCCTCTTTCACCCACACATCTGACTGGACCATTTAGCACCAATCAGCTCATAGCTCGCGCCTGACTGGTCCGTTACTAGACGGCAGTGGTTGTGCTCTGAGGAGCAACTTCCACAACTGACAGAAAGTAGCAGCTGTCATAACTGACTGTGGTGGAGCATCAGGGTGGGAGAGCCACGGCTCCTGCCCCCTGCAGGCTGAGGCCTCCTCCTGCTGAGGCCTCCCCCTGCTGAGGCCTCCCCCTGCTGAGGTGGCTGGCCCCTAGCAAAAGGAAACTTTGCAGAGTGGTATCCATCCCTTTGCGCATCTATGCTACATACTTGTTTACTTGTATGTGTACATACACATGTAGATGTGTACTAGGGATACACACACACACACACACACACACACATCCCTAGAATACAGTAGGAAAGCAAAGTCTGGGCAAGTGAGACAGACATAAATCCCACCCCCGTAGAGTTAGCAGTACAGATGGGGGAGCCAGCACCGAATGAACAGTAAATAAATCGGGGAGGTTTTCAGGTACCAAGCACAGCGCACTATAGACACTGAGCGGGATATCACGATAGAGACTAAACATTACGATGGAAAGACCCTCAGTCTGGAAGCTCGCAGAAGGGCAATCTTACAGAGGTGGCCTCCAGCCTGAGGCTGAGTGTCCAGGGGCATCGGCCAGGCAGTCTGCAGGGTGTCAGGGTCACAACAGAGGCGTCCTCCCTGGGTGGGGGCCCAGGAGAGAAAGAGCGGGGAGGAGCCTTGTGTGAGAGGCAGCCAGACTGAAGACAGCAACTCCAGATGTGACTGAAGAGGGTGTGGGTCACGGTGGGGACAATGTCTAGAATTTGGGGTGTCTGCCGGGAGGTACAGACACATGGCTTTAGAAAGACATTGCTGAGTGGAGACCGAGCTGGTGACAGCAGAGGCCGGCGCAGTGAGCGGCTCTGGGGGTGATTTTGCAGAGCAGGCTGGGAGCGGTGAGGGCAGCTGAAGTTTCCAGGAGGCGGAGGCAGAGTTCTGGGAACTTGTGGGATGGTCACATGGACACTCAGGGAAAGCCCGGGTGGGTGACGGTCTGGGATGTCCTACACGCTTGCACTGAACGGTGAAAAAGGGAGCTTGGTGGGGAAAATCAAGAGTTTGGTTGCAGGTATGTGAATTGTGAGATGGCTGGCAAATATTTGGGTTAAGACTGCGAGTATCACACAAATGCTGTTTGCAGTCGCAATAAAAACCCGGACTTGTGTTGATAGCTAAGCCAACTTCAAAGCGGAGGCTGCGGCTTCTCGACAAGTATCACTGAAAATCGTTGCGATAAAAACAGTGAACGAGTCTTTCAACCGGCCCCAGCTCTGCTGTTGGGCTCACAGTAGGTGCTTTAGCGTCACTGTCACTCTGTTCCCGGGCTTGCCCAGCCTCTGTAGCTCCTCTGGAAACATCCAGGTCTTTCGCGTGGACACGGACAGCTGTTTACAAGCCAGTAGCGCTAATTTTAAAACAAATGTAAATAGCACCTCTCAAAACATTTCAAGCTGCATTTGGAATCACTAAATTTGCCGAGTCACAGAGAAGAGACCATGGGGAGTCTCGTCCGCTGTCCCGTGTTGTCTTCTTATTTTGAATCTTAGAATGTCAGAGAAGAAACTTGAGTCGTATTTCTGGATCCACCTGTTGTTCATTAACTGGGCCTTAGAACAGCTCCTGTCCCCATTTCCTTGGCCACCAGGGAGCTCACGGCCGAGTTTTCAGTCACAAGGAAAGAAAGAGAAACAGACTCTTAGTCTCTCATCATCCCAAGCTCCCTCCAGTCAGCGTGTCCCAGAGGCTGGTCAGAGGGTGCCCAGAACAGCACTGATTTTGTGTTGAAAAGGAGCCTGGCAGCATCACAAACACAGGCTCAGCCAAGGTCAGCTGCTGACCACTGAGCTGCTGCAGGACCACTCAGAGCCACAGTAAAGTCCTTTTGTGCAGGAAAATGCTCTCCACCGGGCGCCCACTGGCTGAGGGATGCCCGCTGTGCCTGGTGCAGCTCTCCTGGAGCTGTTCCAGGTGTGCAGTTTGGGGTGTCTTACTGGGCTTATGAATTATAGCCCCAGATCCTTTTTTTGTAAAGAAATGAGATGTAAGTATACAAGTTAAATACGTAAATTCAGATCAATTACAGGAGGCTGCTCAAAGACTCTCAGGCCTTCCCCACCCTGGGCATGTCTACTGGACCACCCTGGACATGTACAGACTGGGCATGTCCACTAGGCCTCCCTGAGAGGTACAGCCTGGGCGTATCCCCTGGGCCACCTCAGACAGGTACAGATTGGATGTGTCCACTGGGCTTCCCCAGACAGGTACAGCCTGGGTGTGTCCACTGGGCCACCTCAGACAGGTACAGATTGGTGTGTCCACTGGACTGCCTCAGACAGGTATAGCCTGGGCATTCCCACTAGGCAACTCTACAGAAGCTACTTGATTTCTTTTGAATCTGTTTATCTTCAAACAAAATTACATGATCACATGGGCCTCCTTTTGCAAGGACACAAGGAAAGAGACCCTGAGAGGTACATCCAAGCTTTTGGCGACTGAGAACTTACACCCATGCCAGGCCTTGCTATGCAGTCTCACTTCCCACTAGCCAGCTCTGAGACAATGTAGTCAGAGCAAAAGAAAGAGCGACAGACCTGCTCCTTGCTGAAACCCCTCTCTCGACAGCTGGCTGGTGGGTGAGCTGCTGAGCACTCAAATTTGAAGCGGCATTTACAGAAGACCTTATTTTGAGAAGCCACCACGGGGAAATTATAACAAGTGTTATTTAACAGCTCTAATTATGACTTCTCCCTCTCTGCTTTGTATCTACAATTTGATCCGAATTAATATTTATTGATACTAATAATAGCAAAGCCAGATGAAGGCTGGTTCTGCACCCAGCATGGCTCACCAAGGACGCTGTAGCCTCCCTCATCTCCACGCGGCATAGACACAGTCCCTGGGGTTACCCCACTTTCAGGAGGGTGAGGCTCATCCATAATTCCTGATCACACAGCTTAGGCTGGCTCTAAGCTCTGACTCTAAGCCTTTTACCTGCTCCCCACATACCACAGGCGTGCTCCCTGCTTCCACGCTGCCACCTCCACTGTTGCCACAGAAGCCCACACCACCTCAGGGCCTTTCTCTGAGGCTCCCTCAAGGCCCTTTGCTGTAGGAGAGACAGGGCCCTCACACTTGCTGGAACACCACCAAGTTGCTTCCCCAGATACAGCATGCGTGGGAGGGTGTTGAAGTTGACGAGCTGCTCATTTTCAGAGCCATATTCTTTAGGCTTGGGCGATTTCCACAAAGCATCCCCCCCCAGCCTCCTCCAGCTTTCTGCAGAACAGGGGGATTTCTGGTGCACGGGTCCGCTTTGCTATTTCAGGAACTGTTCGTATAAGCTGGCCTTGTGCAGGCTATCAGTGTGGGTGGGGGCCAGGGAGCACGATCTGGGGCCAGCAAAGGTCCTGCCCAGCAAATACCTCCCATGGGAGGTGTGTGCATGTACTAAGAGCAGAACAGGACCCACTGCTTGGGGTGGGCGGCATGGTCTCTGCTACAAGGTCAGGGGGAGGCTGGTGGGGTTCAGGCCTACGGCGTCATGCAGGGCATGACTGGGGCTGGAGCTCACTGAGCCTCCAACTTTTGCCAACATCTGGGATTCTCTGGCTCCAGTGAATCTTGGGTGAGACGAATCTCCTGTTCTGAGTCTTCTCTGTGCCCAGGCTCTCACTGTAAAGGCTCACAAGAGAAAAGGTGTGAGGTTTTATTTTTTCTTCAGTTTTGCACCTCTTTTTTGTCAACCTTTAAAGCACTAAAGTTGCCTTTGTGTGCTTGGCGAATTTCAGACTTTGAAAGCATAGGGAAAGTGCTTGAGGTTTGAAGTTTGCTGATGAAAATGATAAAGTGCGATTGGAAAGCAGTCAGCGAAGAGTGGACCCGGGGAGAAGCCTGGTTAACGTCACAGAACAAAAGGTTCATAGAAATAACAGCTTCCTCGTGTTAGCACCAGGATGAGAACATCCTGAAGGACGTTCGGGAAGGGTTTCGTGCCCGCTTCCCTTTTGTCTCAGCAGTAAATTAATGCTAATACCAATGAAGAACTGGAAACGATATTTCATTAGTAGTAGTTTCTGCATGCTCCAGGAATTTAAAAAAAAAAAAAAAGATTTTCAATGTCCCGTATAAGGAAAGCTGGGTGGGGGAGATGGCCATAAGTTGTCACATTTTCTGAGTTTTCCTGACTTTCCGCAAATGATCTTTAAATAGTTTGGGGGCAAAATGGGCTTCAGAGAAACATAGTCAAATGTGAAACTACTGAAACTCTTTGTTATGAAAGTCTGAAACCACATTGATGGGGTGAAGCAGAAATGTATTGACTTTCATAAGAAAAAGTCTGAGCAGAGACTTCAGGTAGGGCTTGATCCAGGAACTCAAGCTCTAGTATGAGGATCCATTTTGTTCTCTCCACCATGTAGCTCTGGAGCCTCCGTGTCTGTCAGCCCTCTGCTGGTGGTGTTGTCAGTCTTCATGGGCTGGCCCAGCACGCCAGGGTCCTGGAGAGAGGAACAGTGGAGAACAGTCCCTGGCCATCCTGCCACAGGCGTGCGGATGAGGGAGGGCCAAGGACTAACCCTTGGCTTAGGCCCCAGAGAGTGGGGATGCTTGTTTCTGCGGCACAACCTGGCTCGTCCAGACCAAGGCAGAGTTCTCAGCAGTGCTCCCACTTGCTGTGATTCTGTGTTCTGCTCTTGGTTGAGCGATGGAGGTGTGGAGACACCCCTCGAGCCTACACCATTGATGTGTTCCCAGGACTTTCAGCTTTAAAGGACTTTCAACAACCATAAAACCTGGCAGCCTTGGTATCATGTGTCTCTGGTGTTGGTGCCGTGAATTGCTGCTGCTGAAGCCACTCCACATGTGTGCGCTGGGCCTGGTGCCTACGCCACATCTTTCCTTTGAACCCTTGCCAGGTGGCCACAGTCACTCCTTACTGTCTGCAGAGCTTTCCTGGCCCTGGACCCACTGAGCGATTCAGCCTTTACAGGGCAGCATGAAGGGACTGGACTAGAGGGTTTGCTTGAGACATATCTTTATGCCATTTCACAACTTCCAGCTCTGCCTGGGCCCAGGATATCGGCCCCTTTCTTCAGCCCTGACTGCTGCTGTGGCCACAAATACCCATTGATCCCTAGTGCTTCTCACCGGCAGAGAGTGCCTGAGCTTTGGCCCCAGCTGTGTGCCCTGTGCGCTTGCTCATTCTGCAGCACAGACCTGTTCTCAACAAGCGCATAAAATGCCGCTCTGAAGCAAAGAGGAATTTCACCAGGGAAAGATGGAAACATGGACAATCTCTCCCAAAATGAACTGTTCTGAGAGGGATCCGTTTGCCTCCCAGGAGACAGCCTGGCAAATTGGAGACATTCACACCAAACTCCTCTCCCGGCCTCACCTCCTGTGCTCCTGCTCAGGGGCTGGCACAGCACCAGGAGCACATAATCCCTTGCTCAGGCTCTGTCTCCATGGATCAGGCTGAGCTACGTTTATCATTTACTTCGAAGAAGCTGTCCTTCTTCTCTTCCATGCTCTTCACACACCTAGGACATTGTTGGATTATAAAGAAGGTACAGGAAACATCAGTGGAGCCGGAATGCAGCTTTTACCCAGAGCATTTGGCACTCAGTGATGGCAGCAAGGGCACTGCCACCTGGCTGCTGCTCACGTTGTGTGACTGGAGAAGCGTGAAAGAAACCACATCACATGGGATGGGGGGATGCGTTCATTCGCTGTCACAGGATCTCCTGGCTTCTAGAATGGAGTGTAGGCGTGACTTAGAGGGGGTATGACTTAGAAGTGGCTCTGCTGTGGAGGACAACATGCAGAATGGGATGGAAATATGTGTTCTGTTGTCACAGTGGCAGGGTTTCCTTTTTTGTGACTGAGTAATATTCCGCATCATTGCCACATTCTCCATCCACCTCCTGGCAGGCACCCATTGCTTTGCCATCTGGGCTGTTGTGAAATGCTGCAGTCAATGTGGGCTGAGTGTCTCTTTGAGAGACCAAGTTTATTGCCTTTGGATCTATACCCAGAAGTAGCATCTCTAGCTCATATGATAGCTTTATTTTTAATTTGTTGAGACCGTTTTCCATAGTGTCTTACCAGTTTATAACCCCTCCAAGCACACTATTCTAAGTGAAATGGCCAGACGGAGAGAGATGCCCTGCATGCAGCCTGCTTGTGCAATAGCTGTCTACATGCCCTGGCTAGAGGCCTGAGTGTCTCCCTGGCGTTTACTGGGTGGCTCTTTACTGTTGGGTGCTCCCAACAGAACCTGCACATGGCCACATGCGGCTCTTCCCTCTCCCAGGTCCCCCCCCCCCGACATACACACTGTGCAAGGGGTCCTAGGCCCAGAAGCTCGACCAGCCACTCCCATACCACTCTGGTCACGCAGGGACTGTGCCCCTCCCTGGGACAGCCTGCCAGCTTGGTCAGATTTGACCATGTCCTGCAGGTACCCCTGAGAGGCAGGCTAAGTGGCCCTCGGTGTCCCCACTCCTGAGCTGGTTCTGGAAGCCTCTGTGTGGAGCCACCAACACTCCCACTCCTCTCCCCACCTTCCAGCCTGTGGGAGCAAATTTGGGGAGTAAAGGGGCCTTTGCTCTGACTCACTGTGTAGCCCCACCCATCTTAACACTCTTCATATATTTTTTCCCATTATGGTATAGCTTTTTTTTTTTTTTTTAAATCAGAAGCAAAGACATCTTCTTTCCATCCTGCCCCTTTCTCTGTGTTTGCCCATTTATCCCATCCCAGACATGGCACCATCACAAATGAGAGGTTTTTCATCGCTGATTAGCTCATGAACGTTAATTCTTAAATATCTTTCTATAACTTTGTAATATCAACAGGGCACCTGGGTGGCCATGCCCAGACTCTCTGGGCTTTTCCATCTCCATCTACACCAATTGCAATGGGTGGGAGCAGAAGCGAAGTATACAGGTCAAGGCTGGGTTTGAGATGCTCTTGAAGCGAGCTGCGTCTGCTTCCTCGCTTCCCGTCATTTAGCCCTGGCTCCCATCAGCAGAGGCGTCTCCCTGAGGAGTGAGTGGGTCTCCTTTGCTCTTGGGGTGAACAGGAATGGCTGACTGTGTCCCTCTATTCCCAAAGGCTCTGGGCTGCTGGGGATCAGTCACCACTGTCCAGGGGGGCCTGCAGTCCACATTGGCTGTGTTTGGGATGGGAAAGAGGTGTGATGGGAGCCATGCTTCCTGCCTAGCACTGCAGCAAAAGGGAAGACCAGAGTTCTTGCAACGGAAGACTGTGAGTTCCTTTTGCTAAATCAGAAAAGAAGTGACTCAAGGTGATAGATGTGAATGCATCCCTCGATGTTCTCCATCTCACTATTATAAATCTCATCCCCTGCAGCAGGTGCTCATACCAACCTGCAGTACCTCCTCCCCACCAAGGGGTGTGCTGTGGGCATACCACAGGGCCACCTCCCCAGCTCCCCAAACTGGTGGCTTCTCCCTCAGCCCTCCAGGCCTTCAGTCGGCCTTCCTGACCCCTATATCAAACCCTGTGCTGTCTCCCACAGGTGTGACTCTGGCTTTGCTTTTCTCTGGCCTCATGACCTCTATTCAGATCAGGAATTATTGGTCTGTGGTAACCACATAGCTCTTCCCAAGCCTTTCCCCAAAGAATGCCTCCCCCTTGCAACTGCCCACGAAATGGTCACTCCCAGAGTGAACTGGGAGCTGGAGCAGCAGGAAGGGGGTCTGCTGACCCTGAGCTCTCTCAGCAGCCAGCCGGATGCCTGGCATTGGGAGGCACCATCCTCCACAGCCCCCCTCTGTTAGAATGTAGCAGGCCGGTGGCCCTCCCTGGGGGCACAAAGTGTTAGTAGGCAGGACTGCAAGCTGCTGAGCCACTTTAGTGCGGGTTCGATCCCCACCCCAGAGGTGACCCACATGGTG
>NW_004567130.1:3382296-3394803 GCF_000260355.1 Condylura cristata | reverse complement strand
AGCTCAATAGCTCAGAGTCTAACAGAAAGTCAGCTCGGACCAGGAGAAAGCAAGAGATTGAAGGCAGAGCCAAGTGGGGAGTTGGCAGCCAGGATGGAGGCCGTGGTGGGCGGCAGAGTGAGCAGTTGGTGGTGGGCGCCCGGATCTGGGCTGCTGCCGCCAGAGTGTCCTCCCGGGACCTTCAGTGAGCAGACCGACGTCACCTAGGTATAAAGGAGCAGCCTGGCAAACCAGGTCGCCTCTTGCCCTGACAGCGGTGTTCAGGATTGAGCCCAGGGAGCTGCAGCAGGATTATTCCACTAACCCCCAAGTGTGGACATGCCCGCCAGTGAGCAGCACAACTGGGGTGCATCGCACCGACCCAACAGGAGGGGCCTACACACGCCAGCAGTTACAGTTAAGTTCAGACGCAGACACCTGCACCCAGAACTTCTGCCCGACGGCCCGTAGTCTAGTCCAGGGCTCTTTGACATCCAAGTCCATAAAAATCACTGTTCATGGGCTCCGAGAAGCCACCCACACTATACTGTGGGCAATTTAAGGACAATTTTAAGAGTGATGAGCTTTATGCAATTCCTGCCTTTGGCTCTGAAGCTGGGATTTAATCCTCCGGGAAAATGCAGCTTCATTATACAGTAAATATAGAACCTGGCCCTACCCAGTTAATGATGTCGGTGATGAGAATGTGTCTCCGTCCTGGTTCACAAATCATTTAGTGGAGGTCAACAGCTTAACAGACTGCTGCTTTTATTGCAAATTTTAATTGCACACATGATTCCTGAATATATTATCGTGTCTGAACTATTGCAGATAATCCCGCCGGTAGAGGCAGCCCAGCCCACTTTCTGGAGCCTTCTCCCCTGCTTGGGAATCACAGCGCTTTCCAGCTGCTGAGCTCACCAGACCAGCCTCTGTGCGTTGTCACCACATTCACACACCCGCGGAGCCTGGTCTGGGCGTCTGTGTCGTCACTGCCACATCAAAGGCCTCGTCATGCTGCAGCTGTTGTTTTGCAGCTGACTTTTCCCTTCACCAGTGGGATTTCTACAGCCCTCCCCACATCTGTCCTGTGAGCGGTCCTGGTGTTAATCACAGCCGTGGTTGTCACAGCTCGGAACGTGTCCCTGAAGTCTCAGCCTGGCTGGCGGGGTCTGTTCCTTGCTCTGTACCGTCTGCTACCGTCGGGGTAGCAGGGGCCTTTTTCCTGCAGCGACTCAGAGGCCCTGACACGCCCTTCATCAAGTGTGTTGTTTGTTAACTTTTCACTTGGAAGCAGGCTTCCAAATATGTTCCCGGGACGATGGGAGGCATGCCACCATGGCTGACCGGCCCCTGTGCTCCAGACGCAGCTGCCAGTCCGCCTCGCCTCTGCTCTGCCGGCCTGGCCCTGTCTGCTCCCAGGTCTTCCCATTTGGGCTGACATCTGAACAGCTGCACTGCAGAATGTTCCTCAGCTTGCGTTTGGCAAGTGTTCCCTTGCCACTGGCTACAGGTTATGTTTTTTGACACCAAACTGTGAATGACTCGATGTCAGTGCACCTGTTACAGGTGAGGCTGGGCACAGCATGAACATGTGGAATGGTGAGGACCACTTGGCCTGTTGGTGAGGCAGTGGGGACCAGACTTGTTCACTGTCTCCCTGGGGCTCCCCGAGGGTTGAATCCCTGCTGGCTGCTTGGGGACCGTGTGAATCCCTCTTCCCGCCCTTCGCTCTGTGGTTTTAGACAGAATTTACTTATCCAGCCAACCTTGGGCTCCACTATGGGGTTTTTAACCTACGGTTTATGGCCCGTTCCCATCATGGCTTCTCCTGCTTGAATCACTCCAGACATGTCCATTCTGAGTGTGCCAAGTTGGCTCCGTAGACCTTTCTGGATACCACCATCCTTTCTGGCATGTTCCTCACTTTCAGTGCCATCCGCAGTCAGGGCTCCGAGTTCACCGCATTCTGTCCCAACTTGGATCCTGCTATTCCACCGTGAGCCCAGCCTCCTGCTACCATAAGAGCATCATTCGGATACCAGGGCCACACCCTGCTCCTGCCCACCCCATCCCATCCACTGTCCACATGCCCGACCCAAGGAGGACCCCTCAGAGACCACACCTCTCCTCTGCATCACCAACTGGTCACTGTGCTCCCAGGGTTTGGCTCTTAAAAATAACCCTCCACGTGCTTGGCAAGGCCGCCTGGTGGCCACTTCCTAAAGACCAGCCCTGTACGCTGAGTTGGGGTGCCCTTCCTGCGTGCCACCCACCGGTGCCTGCCTGGGTCTCCCCCTCTTTGCTCTCCCCAAATTTGTCTTCAGCTGATTTTCCAGTATTGTCATCTAACACAGGTTGCTGATGGGTCTGTAACTCCGATTTAGGAATTTTGTTTTGTCTTTAGTTTAACTTTCGTTCAAATGGACCCAGAACTGGTGAAGCCTTCTGTCCAGAACTTGCCTTGGGGGATGGAGACCACAGCCTGCTTGAATCAGTCACGTAAAATAAACCTCCTTATTAGCAAGAAGAGAATCACAGATTTAACCTATTTTTTTTTTTTTAAAAAGCATCTTAACTGAGAAAACAGTTATTTTTTTTTTAAAAAAAAAAAGCATCTTAACTGAGAAAACAGACAGATGAGGCAGTGGGAAGTCGTTCAAAGTCACATTGTTTCTGCCAGGAATCGGGCAGGAGGAAGCCCAGAGCAGGAACCCTGAGACCGAGGTCAAGGGGCCAGGGAGGCGCAGGGAGACCCCTCGTGCAGAAGCAGGGCAGGTGGCCTCAATGACATTCTTGTCGTGAAGCATTGTGAAAATGCTACTTTTCACACTTGCATTTCAGGGAACTTGGCTTACATATAAATGACAGCATGGAGGAAAACTTTTTGGAGAAAGGATGACGACATCCGTTTTGCTTATTCCACCTTGATTGGGTCAGCTTTCCTCCAGTTCCTGCGTCTCAGGTAGCGAGTGAGAGGAATGGCTCTCCAGAGCCCGGACGCAGGACGGCCTTCCCCGAGAGGCTAGCAGCCTCCACACGGGGGCCACACAGCCACTCACACCACAGAGGGTGACAGGACACACCAGCCAGATGGCGCGAAGGCGACATCACTGGCCTTTAAATAATTTCCTGAGATGAATTTCAAATAACACCAAACGGCCATCTAGGTGAGCGACTCGGCCAGGCTCACAGTGCTGAGAACACAACACTGGTTCCAGAATATGGCCAGCGCCCCAGGCCGGTGCCCGCCGGTCCCTTCTCCCCAGGCTGCCACACAACCCTAGTGCCCGCCCCTGCACCATCTCTGTGGGTTTATGTGCCTTGGGCATTCCCACGAGTGAGGCCCACGTGTGTCCTGCGGTTTGCCCAGGGCACAGCTGTCCTGGCAGCAGGAATCAGTCCTCCTTCCTCCAGGAGGGCAAGCCAGGCTTCCCGCTCAGAGAGCCCACACCTCAATGGCGAAAGCCTGAGGTCTGCCGCCACATGCCTGACCACGGCAACTTCCCTGTCTCTCCATCTGCCGCCAGGTCCTGCTCCTCAGGCCAAGGAGAGGCAGACCCTGGATCTCTGTCCCTAGATCTGTCTGTCCTCCACTGGGTGTCCCACACAAAGGCCACTGGCCTGAGGAAATAGTCTTCACTCTGGTGAAATGAGGACACAGAAGGCTGGCAGCTTAGGCTCGGCCAGCTGCAGACTTGCCACCACTTTAGGACCCCTCGCTGGCTGCGAGGAGCACAGGAAGGCAGTTACAAGTTGGGGGCCCCCCAAACCTGCCCATTCCATCTGGGCCCTGCCAGTTGCCACATTAAGACTAAACATACTATGTGCATGGGACCATCAATGGGGAGGGACGTTAATATAGTCGGTGAGTGAGAAAGAGGAGAAGAGAAAGAATAGAGTTAAAATTAGCTGCCAATTAAACACCCAAAGTCACCACCCTCTTGTGGATAAATGTCCAGCCTGACAGGGTTAGCCCAGAGCAGGATCAAGGGGGCTCAAAAGTCTGCTACAAGCATAGGCCCTCTGGCAGGACCCGCAGGAAGGGGCAGAAGGGGCCAGGTAAGTCTGAACGGAAAGGAGCAAAACCAAAGCCAAGTCCAGATAAAGGCTGCCACGGTCACCCCCAGCGGGGCTCCCCCCCATGTCTCTGTCTCCTCCAAGTGTCTGCTTCCATGTCCCCCGAGTCCCTGGTGCAAGTCCAAGGCCGAGAAGCCGGCACGGCTTCCTCACCTGTCTCTGCTCCACGTGCCTCTCCCAGTCCGCTCTTGCTCTCCTTCTCCCAGTCTTCTCTGCTCAGATTCACACTCCTTGAGTGGGGCAGGGAGTTTGGAACCTCCCCTCTCCCTGGGAACCCCCATTACAAGAGGACAGAGGCTGATGTTCACGTGGGGCCTAGACACTCCACTCCACCCAGGGTTGCGTGTCAGGGATGATGACCACAGGATGAGGGTTCTCACTCAGGGGCCAGCTTGGGGTCAGCTCTTCCCAAGTCTTGCCACTCCCTTGAGAGACTCTGGGGAAGTGAGAGGGGGTGTAGAGCATCCAGAGTTCCCCCAAAAGTCATGTATTCATATATGTGATTATAACCAGAAAAGGCCTCTAATAATGATTATAGGGAGTGTTATAATGAATACAGGTGATTCAGGGAAATGTCGATACCAAGCTGGCACATAGCTTCCAATCTTTTAATGTTTTCACAGCAAACTGGGGTTGAATCACCTGCAAGTAACTTTTTTTTTTAAGATTTATTTATTTATGCATACAGAACTGGGATACAAGCCAGAGGTGAGAGGATTCCCCATAGGCAGAGAGGGGAGAACAGGCAGATCGATGAAGTATAGCGGGCGGGTCAGGAGAGGTCTGCTGTGCCATGTGAGTGACCTCCAGGGCTGGGGATTGAACTCAGACTGAAGCGACTGTGGCCAACTTGCAAGTGCTAGACTTTAGCCCGCTGTGCCACCAGGGAGGGCCTGCAAGTAACTTTTAAACACCTGGTTTTATTCTTGGAAAGGCCACATTGAATCTTTTTTAAGGAGCTTTTCGCATTCTTGATAGTCGACATGAATGAACAGGTGACAGAAACATTTTAAAAAATCATTTTTACAGCATTCAAAAATCCACAGCATCCTTGAAACTACATCTTTTCCTTGACAGATTGAATGTTGAAATTTGTGATAAGACTGAATAGATCTCTAATCAAACAGAACGTTTTTAATAATAGGTGTTTCCAAATAGTCTTGAAGCTCTAACCTGACACAGATCCCACTCAGACTTAGGCCTGGAGGTTAAGAGGAATCATACACTCCCAAACCCACAGAACCGAATCCTTCCAGTGGAAGGCATCTGGCGGCTTGGGCCCGCGAGTCATCCATGCCCTGACACCCTGGAAACCCCACCCCTTCCATGCAGGCCTTGACACACCACCACCACCTCCACCCTCTGCCCCCTCAAACCCCTCCCATCCCCATCCACCCCCACACCCCTCGTCAGCGCCTCCCTCACAGCTCTGACTTGGGCTTCTTCCTTCAAGTGGCAACTGCAGCCCTCACCTGGCCCCCGACACCAAAGCACTGAGACTCGGAGTGAACAGGGGAGGTTTGATTTTGCATGATGAGGCATGATCCGCCCCAGCTCTTCATCTAATGCAGGAACAATAAATCGCATTGGCCTGTCAGTGACTCTCAAGGCTGTGCCTTTGATAAACAAATTGGGAGTCATTAAACTTAAGAAGTCTGCAGGAAACTGGGAGGCAGAGATTCTGTTATTGTATTTTTTAAACAATAAGCACTGCATAAAATATTGGGAACTCCTAGTGGGGTGGGCGGTGGTGCCTTCCTCTTCCCCCTTTGTCTGGCGCTGAAAGGTGCAGAAAGCCTCCTGTGTGGAGGGCTGTGTGCCTGGGACTGGCAAGTGTGTCACTCTCATGCACCACTTATCTGAGAAACAGATTCTGATCACTTGCTAGGATTTAGGTCGGTAGGTGTTTCTGCACTGACAGCAAATGGTACCGTTATTGACAAAGAAAGGGACAGAAATAACTGGCAAATAGCATAAATCTCTGGCTTATAAGTAGCTCTCTTTTCGCAGATTTATCGTAAGCATCCTTAAAAGCTATCTGGAAAAAAAAAATAAAACCTGCCTCTCTCCGCAGATTGACAATATCGTTTTCAGTGCTGCCGATAACCGGGCGGCCCATCAAAGGCACTATTCAAAGGATCAGCGCCTTGGGTAGAAACAGTTTCTCTTCCGCCAATAATCCAAAGAGAAATTTCCACAGAAAGAATGATCAGTGAGTTATTTAGATCTTATTTTCCTAAATGGACTGTCTGGAAAAACCCCTTCAGGATTATGCTGAGCAAAGTAAGTCAGAATGATTAATACCAGGTGGTTTCACTTACAGGCAAGATACAGAGACCGAAGAAAGGGTCAGGAGAAAGACGAAACTTGCTGGGACCTTAGAGCCCAGGGCTCCTGCAGGGGCGTGTGGAGAGGGTCAAACAGGGAAGGGAAGAGCACGAGGGACCGTGGTGGCGGTCCCAGGTGCCATGGACCCCGAGGTGAGAAACCAATTACTGGACAAAGTGAACGACATTGTAAAACATAAATGCATTTAATAAAAAGAAAGGAAGAAAACTCCATGGGCAGTGAGGCTCGCATCCTGTGCCCACTGCCCTGGGCAAGAGGCCAGGCCGTGCCAGTGTGATGGCGGGATCTTCACGGGTGCCTCCGCCGCCCTGATCACTGTCACCTTTGCTGCCATGGAGTAGCTGTGGAAGTGACCCCAGCCAGCAGGCGGCTCCAGGGCACGTCCTGACAGGCCTGTCCTGCTCCTCTGTCCCGGGGTGGGGTGGGACGGGGCCTCTGGAGACAGCCAGGCCCGGCCAGCAGCAAGATGCACAAGTCTGCCAGGAACTCAGAGCCACTGGGACCACCAGGGGAGACGAAAACCTGCCTCCACAGCCCCACCCATGGCTCAGCACCGCCCCCAGTTCTGCCTCAAGAACCCAGGCCCTGACACGGCACCTGTGGGTGTTCCTGGGATGGTGCTGCCCCACCTCTGGGGTGCAAAGGGCTGTGGTCTTCAGAAGAGTCCTGGCAGGCAGACAGGGCAGAGTCCCAGTCCCCCGGCCCTCACATGTCTCAGGTCTGTGCCTCAGCCTCCTGTTGTGTCTCAGTGGAGGGCTCACACGGGATAGGACACTGCACCGCCTGCGCTGTGCCTGGTGGGGCACGCATGGTCCACGGAGCAGACTGGGAATGGGCTCAGGAGGAGGGACTCATGCCAGGTGGGCGTGTGCCCGTGAGGAAGGCAGCACCCAGGCACGAGGCAGCACCCAGGCATGAAGGGCCTGGTGGCCGCATCCTAGAAAAGTGGGAGAGTCGTCCGCTATTTCCAGTAAGGTAGTCAACAGAGCGGGACCCCCAGTGCTGCAGTCGGGGTTTCCCGTCCTGTCCCTACCCACTGGAGCTGGCTGAACTGAAGGGGCCCAAGACTCTGCATTTCTGACTGGCTCCGCCCAAGTCGCCTGGCACCACTGCACCCCGAGAACCACAGGGCCCCCCACCTAGGTGTGCCAGGCCCTGACTCCACCCTCCTTTTGGAGATGCCAAGTGTGTCCATCGTTGGCCGAGGCATGGGGAGTCGCACCCATGCGAGCTGCCCTGCCTGCTGTCACGTGGCTTCTGAGCTGAGACTGCCCCCCGGGCCCCTCAGGCTTTGACAGCAGGTCGTGAGGTGTCTTGATTTTTTTTTTTTAAAGATTTATTTATTTATTCATACAGACCTGGGGTACAGGCCAGAGATGTGGAGGGTGAGAGGATTCACCAGGGACAGAGTGGGGAGCAGAACAGGCAGATCTATGAAGTACACTGCTGAGGGGAGCAGCGGGTGGGTCCGGAGAGGTCTGCCTCGCCATGTGGTCACCTCCGGGGCAGGCGGGGATCGAACTCATGCGGAAGTGGCTTTAGCTTCTCAGTGCAGTGCTTTAACCCGCTGTGCCACCAGGGAGGGCCCGAGGTGTCTTGTTTTTACACAACTAACATCACTCAATCCCAGCAAAACATGACTGGTCTTTTCTCCACATCAGCTTCACAAACGCTACTTAGAAGCTGCTGCTTTGGGGAGCATGTACCCCTCCCGGACCTACAAGTACTTGGGCACAGCTGTGCCCCGACAGCCAGCTCAGCTCCATCCCTCCTCCCTGTCTTAAAGACCCGCCTTTCCCAAGCCACTGGCTGAGTGGCCTGAGGACACAGATGCTGGCGGTACCTGTGGCCTGGTGTTTCCATGGCAACATGGCCAGAGGGGGCCTGTCTCTCCTGCTCTGCTCCATTCTTCTTACAGGAACCTGCTCTTGACAACACTTCTCTCTCGCAGAGATGCAGATAATAAATCATCGCTGCTAGAAAAATGAGCAGAGCACGAAGGGGAGCTCCAGCCCCGTGTCCACCGCCGCAGCTCTCCAGAGCCACCCTCCCAGGTCCTCCCAGGCCCCAGCCTGGGCCTGCACCTCCACCCCAGGCTCACCCACGTCCCTGTCCTGACCCGCCTCGGTGTCACTCACTTACCAGCCCCCCGCGCCTGAGTTCCTCCCTCCGGCCCCACAGGCCGGCCCAAGGCACTCAGGCAGTGACCGGCCTGCTGTCTGCACGCCGCTGACAGATACCGGCTTCCCGTGAGTGCGGCAGTGAGACCCAGCCTCTGCGCCTCATGCCCCTTCAGGGAGTCCCAGGCACCCCAACCAGACGGCCGAGAAGGAGCAGCAGCGAGTCAGACCAGAACAGCGACCCTGAGGACTCAGGTTAAGTCTGAGGTGGCTGTTCCCTTCCCTCTGCCTCCCTCTCCTGAGAGCCCCCATGGTGCCGGCCCCAGGCCTCTCTGAGCACCGAGCAGGTGTGGGAGTGTTGGGTGAGCCACCCGCGGGCAGGTCCAGGCTTCAGAGTGGCGTGGCACCCTACGCCCAGCTCACCCTCCCTGGGGCATGCAAGGGTTGGGGGATGGGGGGCCCAGCATCATCACCCCCTGCAGCAGCAGGAGCCTGTCCTGGCGCCCCCCCCACAACCACCAAGCCCACACACTGACTGCTAACCCAGGCCAGAGAACATGCTCTTGGCATGGGGGCTCTTTAAAGAGGAGGTTAAGTTAATGAGGCTGTGAGGGGGCTCAAAGGCCATCAGGACCCATCCTGATGAGATGAGCCAAGGATGCAGACTCAGCAGGGTGCCGAGATGCCCCCACATGGGGAGGGAGGCCTAGAATGGCGCGAATGCCTCTGCTCTCAGGCCTCAGCCTGGGCTTCGGTGGTTACTGCAGTCAGCACAGCCCCCGGGAAGGCTGAAAAGCAGAGTCCTGGCCAGGCTGAGGGCAGAGGTGGTCTGGACACAGCCCGCCCCAGGCACCCACCTTCTTTTATGTCCATGCTGAGTTTATTCGTGCCCCAGGGCCCTTGCAATGGTTCCGCCCTCACCTGCAGAATAGCCCCCAGATCTCTCGGTGGCTGGGTCTTCAGCTCCTATGTCCAGGAGGTCTCCACTGGGGTAAAACCAGGGCCCAGGGATGCCTGCCGGTGGCCAGGGCACACAGCTGCCCACTGCACTGAGCAGGGACTATGTGTGTAGGGGCCCCTGACGTGAGAGGCAGTGCCTTCCTGTGGGGGCGGGGTGGGGTTGTTGCAGCTCTGCAAGCCGTGAGGACCACCCTGGCCGGGGTGGGCACACCTGCTCCCCTCTCTCCTGCCTCTGCTTCTGAACATTTCCTGAAGAACAGCCCCAAGTAAGTCTCAGATCTGCCTCTCAGTCTGCGTCTGGAGCCGAAAGAACCAGACATCACCCTTCTCATTGCCTGTACATGCCTGGTCGTTACCCGAGTTTGCCTGGCCGGCTGCTCTCCCCTCCCTCTCCCTCACTCACTCTGTGGTAGCGGAGAGCAGGCAGGGCCGTGTGGTGCACGTGGCCTTAGAAGATGAGCAGACGGGCTGTGTTGAGTGGGCAGCCTGGGCAGACCAGCACACAGTGGCCTCATGCCAGGAAGACAGAAAGTGGCCCACTGCCCAGGTCATCATCCTTCCCTTTGCAGATGTCAACTGGAACTAATTCAGGACCATCATGTAACTTCACCCTGCAAAAATTATTCCTCCCAATGGGTGCCTATAAAGCCATTATATATTAGGGATGATTTATTCCTCAATTTGGACATAAGCAACTTGCAGGCACGGGCTGTGCCTTTTCCATTTTTACTGAAAAGAGCAAGAATAATGTTACCCTACATATGGGTATCTTGATGCTCCAGTTGCTATTAGCAGTGATGATGCTAATAATAATAACACTTGATAGAATGTTCTGATTGCGGCTCATGCATGGTTCTCTGATTTAATAGGGCCTCTCATTTAATCCTTGGAAAAACCCCTTAAACTAAGCGAGATCTAGCTTTATAAATGAGGAAACTGAAGCTCAGAGAGTTTAAATGGTATTTGCCCAAGAGCAGCCTGCTAGAAGATATTAAAATCAGTAATTCAAACACTCATCTACTTGTAGGAAAAAAATGTATCTTGAATTAACAGTGGGGTATATGCTCTTAACTGTTGTATGAGTCAGGACTCTTCCAGTTGCAAGAGCTAAATAACCTAATCCAAAATGGCTTAGTCACAAAAAGGCACATGTAACTCTATATCCATGTTTAGGCTAGTCAGAGAGTTCTTCCATAGCTGGATCCAGGAGTTGAATCCAGGATTCCAAACAATGTCCCAGAATCTGTTCTCTCCCTGGAGCTGGCTCCATCATCAGACAGTTTCTTAGCAGATGGTGTCAAGATAGATTCCTGTAGTCATTCAAGTTTAAGATCACATTAAAGTTCATCTCTTAAAGTTCCAATCCAGTGGCATTTCTTACAAACCCTAGTGAAATTTATGTCCTTCATTGTCTGCGGGAGAGGAGCCTCTACAACTTTAGCCCAACCCTCTGCCCAGATGAAAGCAAAGCTCTCTCACCTAGGCTGAGTCCTGTGCTCACAGCTGGATGAACTAGGGAGGGAGGAGGGTGTGCTTCCCACCAAGAGTGGGAAGCCCACACAAGAGTGAGGTTTCAATAGCAGCAGGGTGTCCCTGGCACTGTCTCCAGGCTCAGCTGACTCATTGGGCACAGGTGACTCACTTTACCTTGGGTTCATTTCTCCAGAAAACATCATCCCCCCACGTGCCTGTGGTGTGTCCTGTGTGGCTTGATGGCCACTCCAGGTGAGGCAATGTGCCAGTGCCCCTTGGTGGACCTCTGACCTGGTACCTGCAGTGAACTCCTGAAGAATCTGCTCGTGAAAAGGCCTAACAACGGTTCCTGGACTCCCAGGGAAGAGCTACTTGGGACAGTGGCATCTCTCCTGGAAGAGTCCTGAAGTGGTGCCACCCCCAGCCATGTGCCTCCTCTCCCACCCTCAGGGCCAGCCACAGACAACATCCTCAGTGACTCAGCCCCCCAGGATGTAGTGTGTTTCCTGAGCCAGTGTGAAACACGGAGAGGATTGCGCTTCTGATAAAGAGGAGCCATCTTTCTTTTTAAATTATTTTCCTCTCCATCCTAAGTGGTTGGAAGTCTAGAAATGGAGTCTAGAAATACTATGGCTATTTTACTGTCAAGAAAGCTAACTGGAGACTAGAGATAAGGTAATCAGGATGTATGGGTTGGGGGGGGTATTTGAGCCTTCATAAAGCTGTGGGATTGCTAGATATAGAGATGGATAAGCAGTGACTTTTTTTTGGCTATTAGTATATCTCATAGACTATTTGCAGCATATTTACACTGGAAAAATACGTTGTTAATGTGAACTTGAACTATGCATCTTACATTCATTTTTGCTCAAACTTACCATCTATGAAGCTGACATTATGGAAAGTGGAGTCTTGAGATGGGGAGAGATCAGGTCCCTACATAAGACATGGCTTAAGTTGCTAGATCAAGCTATGCCTGAACACAACTTTAACAAGAAACACTAAAGTCCCTTTTCAACTTAAACTTAAGTTGGATTTATGTGGCTTGAAACCACAGAATATTAACCACTTCAAATGGGCAGTGTAACTGGAAACGGGAGAATTCTAAGCTATGAAGAATGAATGCAACCTGTAAATACATGTAAAAGTTATGCATCGCAGCAGTATCTCTGGGAGTGTGTTGTAGGTTATGTTGTGGGAACATCGCAGCATGCAATTGCAAAAACCTGCTGATGCAGCCGACTAGTGTCCAGGCCATTGGCACCACTGTGATACCTGTGGTCTGTCAGTGTGGTGAAGTGAGTGTGGTTGCAGATGGAAAGCAGGCGGTGTATATGTAAATTGGGGGCTACTATGTAATCAAAGAACTCTATATATGTAGATCAGAGGTTTTATATGTAGATCAGGGGCCATACATGTACATCTGGGCTGCACATGTAGATCAGGGCTGTATGTGTAGATCTGGGGCTGATTATGTAGATCTGGGGCTGTACATGTAGATCAGGGCTTTACATGTAGATCAGGGCTGTACATGTAGATCAGGGCT
>NW_004567130.1:3350722-3381874 GCF_000260355.1 Condylura cristata | reverse complement strand
CCTTCCCCCACCTCAGAAACGTGGTGCTGTATGGTAGTTTTCTAAGTAGTAGTTTCCTTTGTGGAACCATCTATTACATAAATGATCATTTGTCTTTGTCATTCTGACTTGCTTTACTGCCTCGTCCCCCAGAGGCCGTCCATTCTGCCAGGAGTGGCACTGCGTCCTCTGGTTCTGGCTGAACTGTATCCACTCGTGTGGATACTCGGCAAGTTCTCAACCCAGCCTCCCTCTGAGGGACGTCAGGTTTCTGCCACCCCCAACTGCTACCAGCCCCACGGCTTCGATGCTCTTATCCAGAGAGTGGCTTAGAAGGATTCATTTTCCAAAGTCCTGGGTCCAGTAAGTGCTGGTGCTGGGACGGAATGGGGCTGCCAACACCAGGCTCCTTCCCGGCCCCTCCGGATTCCGTGAAGCACTTTACAGACCCTCCGTGGTTTCCACTCCAACTTCGTCATGCAACTTTCCGGTCTGGGGGTTTCCCACGAAACCCCAGAGGGCAAGAATGCCCTAGCTGAAGGGATTGAGTGCACAGTTCCCGATACAACTCTGTAGTCACACTGACCTCCGGACACGTCCATCCCTCAGCAGCTCAGGCCAGCCCCACAGAGGCAGGCGCCTCGGGAGGTGACCTTTGCCAAGGAGCTGCCATCCCTGCAGTGACTCAGGGGCCCTCACTCCTTCCACCTGTGGCGCCCTGTTTCTTGCCATTATCTGGCAGCCCAGAAGCTATCACATGGGCCTGCAATGGGCAACAGGGAGGCGCCTTGCTGCCTTCAGGCCTTGGTCCAGAATCAGTGTTCCATCAGTGACTTGGTGTCCCATCAGCCACCATGCCCAGAGCAAGGGGCACTGGGAATCGGGTCCATGCCCTGGTAGGAGGGGCCGGGTTTAGAAGGCCAGAGGGGGCCCAGCAGCCCTGGTCTGACCCATGGCTGACCCCTATGTCCTAGTTAGTCTCAGAACCAGAAGTAATTGTGGTTTTTTCCCCCAGGTTAGAGACCTAATCAGAGACAAAGACTAGAGTCTCCTGCAGACAGGCAGGAACTGAGAGCATTTCCTGCCACCTGTCAGTCACGCAGGGGTGCACGCCTGGGAGCTGGCTTTGTGCTCTCTCTTGCTTGGGCTTTCTGATGCCTGATGTCATCTCACGGAAGACCACGGAGTGACGTTGTGGCCCTGACCAAGGCCCAGGAGAGGGCAGGAGCCACTGTCAGTGCCCAGAGCATGATCATTTCTCCTCCTCTGTGCTTGCTCTGGGCTTCCGGCATTGGACTGTGAGAGAATCACCGTCCATGGCGGGATGGCTCATGTTAAACCATGTAAATTGAAATTTACGAGCAGTTAAGCACATTTTCAAAGCTAATTTGTGTTACATGCAGTTTTACCTGGTGCTCCTGCTGACGTAAACTGCCTCGTGGGGACACACAGCCACATGGGGAAATCAGGTGGGAGTTGTGCATGCTACGTGGCCTCCCAGCATGGGCCTGTTAGCACTGACCCCTAGGGTGGAGCCTGACCCCAGTCTTGGAGGACAGGGCCTTCCTCCCTTGCCAGCTTCTCTCCCAGACCATGGATGCCCTCGCTAGGTGAGCAGCTCTGCCAACGGTGTTAAGCCCCTCCATAAGGAAAGGGAATGAATCTCCCCAGAAAAAGGGTGAAGACCTCGTGGCTTTTATCCACCCTCCACAGAAGTGCTCTCTGCTCCAGACGCTGCTGGGTCTGTGAGAGGCCTGGGGTGGGCAGGTTCAGGGGTGGAGCCACGGGAGTAAGCCTTGGCTCCCTGCTGCTGTCACCCCCATCAGACCACGTCCAACAGTAAGCAGACCACGACTGAGTGACATGTGCTGATGAAGTGTCTCACTCTGAAGGTAATTCACAGCAAAATTTCCAACATTTTGAGGAATGAAATAAAGGTGATTTTCCAAGGACAACTGTGGTGGTCCTGGAGCTCCTCTGCACAGGGCTGTGACACCTGCTGGGAGCGGCAGCCGCTCAGTGACGCGTGCCACGTCCCCACCCTGCCACCCCACCAGGCCCTGGAAGCTATGCAGGGTCTGGCTCACCTGGCAGCCCAGGACAATGCCAGGCTGGCTCCAGCCACAATAGCAGAGTTTATTTTGACCGATAGAGACAGAAAGGAACTGAGCTGAGAAGACAGAGTGGCTCACAGAGTCATGTAGAAAATTCCAGAACTACATTTAGAAACGGCACTCGGGCTTCTGGGCCTGTCTGTGCCTTCTCAGGGCCAGACAGAGAAGGCTCAGTGGACAGGGTCAGTGTGGCAGTGTGGAGAGAGTGTGTGAAGAAGGCAGCTGCCAGGGTCCTGCCCATGCCCACCAACTTCAGAACTGGCCATCGTGGAGACCCACGAAGCACCGGTCACTGAGTCTCCAAGGACAAGCTGCCCTGATGACAGTTCTCACCCACAACCCAGGACCCACCTAGACTTGTCCATCGGCTCAGTCTCAGGCCACCGCCGAGGTCACCTTTGCGCTGGGATGTGTCTGGGGGGATGAGATCAGCTTGCTGACGCCTGACCGTGTCTGAAATCTTTAATAGACGCTTGATAAAGTCGCCGCCGCTGCCCACGTGTCTCGGGCCACCGTGTGGCCGTGAACCCTGACTGCTTGTCTCCCACCTGTGCCTCCAGTGCTCCAGCACGGTGACACGTCAAGACGCCCTGCTGGGCATTCCCATTCGAGTCCCCTTCGTCCTCTGCAGAGTGGACTTCGCGAGGAGGACGCCTTTGCAGTCCTCACAGTTGAGAGTCTGCTGTGTCGCGCGTGATGGTTGGTCAGCGCGTGAGGGAGCCCAGCTCACCGTGGTGGCTCTGGGGAGTCGAGTTCTTGGGACACGGGCATGGTATGAGTTGGGCAGACTGTTTCCTCGGCGTCCTGCACATGGAAACCCCTCAGTAGCCGTGCCACCTCCCGGAGGCACAGGGCAGGGGCGGCGGGGCAGTGCGGCCCAAGGGGTGTGAGCCGGCAACCCCGTCCTTGCCAGCAGACCTGCAGAAGTTCGCCTGCATGACTGCAAGGTAGAAAAGGAGCAGAGGACTGAGGCGCAGTGCATGCCCTGGGCATGGTGCTAGTGCAGGCGTGTTTGTTGTCATTGCCGACTCGAAGCTTTATTGTCTCAGAACTCCTGAGTTTCCTGTTCCTTCAGGATTTGTCATGAAAACCGGCAGCCCCTTCTCTCCATAGCTCTTTTCCAGCTGGGCAGAACTGTCTTCTGTTTTCACATAAGCCAACCTCCCCCCTTGACTTGAGAGGGCAGGAGGGACACCCGTCCGTTATGTGGGTGCTATCCTGAGGAGGTGCGCCTGCAGTCATTCTACATGGCATCCCGTCTGGGGACTTCAGGGGTTACCCCTTCCAGTAACTCCAGGAGAGGCCCCGTCTGACTCCAGATACACCTTGCCTGTCCTCTGTCCCATGTCCTGTGAATCTGACAGGGTGACTTACATGCAGGTTGTCTGTCTCTGAGAATGATAAGCCACAGAACAATACTGCAGAGAGAAAGCAGTAGAGGATTTAGTTTGGGGCCACCTCAGGGCTGGGAAATGTCATTGACTCACCAGACCCCGAGCATGGCCTGTTCTACATGGTAATATTTCAGGAGGCTGACAGCATCGTATGTGTTGGGAATTCCGAAAACCAGAGGGGAAGAAGCTCAAGCGTTCAGGCTAGACGTTCCTCATAAATGTCGTCATCTAAGAGATCGATCCCAGCTGCGGCACACGTGAACTTGCGCATTGATGTTCTGAGGCCTGAAACGCGGAACCTCTGTGACTCCCCAAGTCAGAAGTCGGCAAGGTCCGCACGGTCCACACTGGTGACTGCCTGTAGCCTCTCCAGCACGTGGACTCCCAGACTCAGCTTTAGCCATCTGCCGTTCAACATTTCAGAGAAAATGAGGCGCGCTGCTTAGAAAGCTTCCAGAATGCCATTTCGATTAAGGCAGAAGAGATATTAACAAGAAAATCCATAGCGTAGCTTGTACAGTTTCCATGTCTTTGATACTGGCTTAATGAGCAAAACAAAACAAAACAAAAAAAAGGGTTGGATGAGTTTGTCATCAGAAACCCTTCAGCTCCAGAACATGAACAAAGCCAGTACGTTGCTACGATAATGTATTTGACGGGTAAATTTTCCCCACTGCCACAGCAAACATACTCGAGTGTGTGAACTCCTGCCCCACCCTGCAGTTGGGCCCTGAACCTTGGTCACCCACTGTTCATCCTGGGGTTTCCAGCTCTGTCTTTTGCCAGCTCAGCCGTCCAGCTGGGAGACACGGCTGTCGGACGCTTCTGCCAGGCCCAGCGCCCACCTGCCCAGCACACTGCAGACTCTGCCATCTGAAAACTTCAGTTGCTTGACCATCTCTGGGCCAGCTGGCCTCTCCACGGACACTGTGGGGACAGGGGAGGGTCCCAGTGGCGGATGGACCTTCTGCCACCATAGTCCCTCTCTGCTCTTCTAGCGACGCCCTGGTGAATGCTCGTGGGTCTTCATAAAAGCCATAATTCTGTGTTTGTGTGGGAAACTTCCTGGTTATTTTAGGCTGGTGACTGATCTCTGTCTTCCTAAACAGCAGGCAGTCCAAACAGAGCAACTGCAGATCAGGTCTGCTTCCAGAAGCCGTGCTCACGTTCTGTTTCCTCCCTGGCCTTAAGATGGTCGGCAGGGCTGTGTCCCCCACCCCCCGCCACAGCAGGGACACAGCCCTTCACAGACGCACCACCGGCCAGTGCTGGCGTCTCGTGGGTCCATGCAGCCTCGGCTCAACACCTAATGCTGGTGGATGTGGAGGCGTCTTCTGGGTCTCCGCCGGGGTCTCTGGTGTCCACCCTCATCCCAGATGTGCATGGAAGGTCATGTGTGTGATTGTCCTGCTGGAGTGGAGGCCATGGGTGGCATCCTGTCCAGCGTGCTGTCCGTGTTTGTGCCTGGAATACACCCTAGGAACCGAACTCTCGTCAAAATCCACCTCAGGAGAAGTCGCTTGTTATAGAACATGTCATTTTGCTTAAGGCCACTGTTTTTGAGAACCCACTGGTGGCATTAAATACGAACCGACCATTTGGGGAATTGACAGTTCACTGATCAGCTGGCATCAGAAGTCTATGAAGGGCAAGAACTGTCTCAATTCGGAAAAAAAAATTTCTGATAAGTTTTTAAAAACAGACTTACACATAAATGTTTATAGCAGTTTTATGATAATTGACCCAAATTCGAGGCACCCAAGACCTCCTGGGTGGGTGAGTAAGTGGCGCTCAGCCCCAATGACAGAATGTTACTGAGTCCCTGTAACAGTGACTCGGTTACTCCTTAACTTTGATTTCCTGGCATAATTAACCCCTCTACCCAACTTCCCCCTCTTGGCCTTCTTTAATTTCTCCACACTAGAAAGTGTGTGGACAGCCTGTCCTTCATGGCCATTGCCCTTGGTTCCCCTCCCCGCCTGCACACCCCATCTGGTTCCCATGGGAAGTGATGACGGGAAAGGGCCCCCAAGTCCCCGCCCCGGAGACGCTAAGGTTCCAGATGGAAACCTAGGCCAGGTACCCGCCTCGTTTGCTGAAAGAAACAAAATCAATCAAAATGAGAACATTTCAACAGTTAATTAACATTCCAAGATGTGGCAGTAATAGAAGTAATTATCTAAGATGTATTCAATCGGTTGTTAGCTAAACCCATAAAAAAATTAATCAAGAATAATTTGCCATTTGATATTGGTGTTTTATATTTCTCATTCATGCTAAAGAAAATCCCATTAAAGAATCTAATTTACTTTGCATTATACTCACCTTTACAAGAATTGAAATCAAATCTCACCAGAAGATAATAATGAGACTCGCAAAATAAGCGGAGATGAAACCTCGCGTTAGGAAGGAAATAAGTCAAGGGCCAAACTCTTTCCAGCTGTTCTAATCTGGTTTGCAAAATTACCTGTGCTTAGCAGCTGCCTATGCTGAGCGCAGGGCCAGGTCAGGTTGCATCGCCCCACAACTTCCAACCCAGACAGGCTCCCACATTGTGTTGAATCTGCCAGCAGTGCATATGCAAATCACCTGCAGCCTGCAATCGTGGCATGGTGGCGTCCTGGACTTGTTCATAAATCTTAGGCTCTACTCTCCTGAATACTAACTTGAATGTCCTCATCTGGAAAATTGAATCAGAAATAACTGTTGCGGGAAGAGCTGTGAGCAAGTCAAAGTGTTTCAACAGCAAGGGGTAGAAGGCTCCATCGGCTTCTCCCTTAGCAGTCTGTGTTAAGGCTTGGCTGCTGGGTCTGGGGCGGCAAGCGTGTGTGTGTGTGTGTGTGTGTGTGCATGGGTAGTGTGCTTGTGTATATGTGTTTGCTTAGCTCTGCCTTGCTGCCTTGGAGGGCTAAAGCCCACCATTGATTCTGAACAGAATTTGAAACTAGGTCCAGATTTTGCAGCTCAAATTGGATCAGTTGGCAATGTCTCCCATCCACAGACATGGAGAGGCAGCCCTCAGACTGCGCTTGTACACATGAATCTAAGCACGTCGCCTCCCTCGCTGGATGCAAGCATTCTCACAGCTGTTGTTTTATTCATCTTCATATTCCCAGTGTCTGGCATTTTGTAACAGCTCAATAACAAAATGATTAAAGAACTAATCAATGGACTTCATTAAAAGTAAAAACTCTGGAATAAGTGCTGAAAATGGGGTTGGGGGGGAGATGAGTGTATAACTTCTAAAAAATAGAAGAGAAGAAAAACTAGAAGAAGGGAGAAAAATGTTTGCCAACAACAAAATCAGGCAAGGAGAGAAGAAATAAAACAAATGTCAAACGTATGGGCAAAGGCAAAGTCCAAAATATATGAAGTATAAAAGAAATGAATTCAAACATGGAGGTGATAATCACCCATGACAGTGAATTAAGTTCTATAACACCAGGACACACATTTCAAAAATAAGGACACAGGAAAGAAAGCATAAAGTTGAAAAGTCATATACTAAGCACACCCCAACCAAAAGTCAGTGTGGCTCTTTCTCCATCCTGTGGGGCAGACTTTAAAGCAAAACCCAGATAGACATAAAAATGGTCTTCATCTGTCCTCTTTACCATCCCGAGTTTCTCCTATCCATCCATTCTCCATCCACCCACCCACCCATGCATCCACCCACCCACCCATGCACCCACCCACCCATGCATCCATCTTCCCATCCATCATGCATCCTCCCATTCATCTTCCCACCATCCTTCCACCCACCCACCCACCTACCCACCCATCCATCCTCCCATCCATCTTCTCACCATCCATCCATTCATCCTCCCACCATCTACCCATCCATCCTCCACCATCCATCCATCCATCCATCCATCCATCCACCCATCTATCCTTTCACCCAACCATCCATCCACCCACTCACCCACCCACCTACCCATCCATCCACCCACTCAACCATTCATTCATCTACCCATCCATCATCCCTCCCTCCTCCCATCCACCTACACACATGCAAACATATAAATTTTCTGTACATCTAAACTTTTACCAAAAACAATACTAGATAAATCACCTTTATTAAACATAAAGAAACTCATTTTGAATGGTGGAGAATTAAACTCTAGCACTGGTCAATGGGAGAAGATAGAAACCCCATTTCCTAGAGGCCTATAAGAATGGGGTCAACAGCCATTTGGGGACCATCATTTGACCATTTGATGGATGGACTCTAGTGTCCCAGCTGAGACCCTCTGAACACAAGGAATGATGTCACTAAGCATCCATTGGCCAGTCTTGCAAGCCTCCCTTCCTTCTTCTTCCCTCCTTCCCTTCTTCCACCCCTCTATCTCCTCCTTCCCCCTGCTCCTCCTTTCCTCCTCTCCCCATTCTACTCCTTCCCTCTGCTCCATTGCCTCCTCCCCTCCTCCTTCCCCTCTTCCCCCTTTCTCATATACACAAGAACAGAATAGTTCAGAAGATAGCACTTTTATCTGCTACGAAGACACATTTGGTCTCCCTGCCACATGTCCATCTCTGTAATTGTGGACCCCTTCTCTGCATCACACACTCAGTAATATCATTGGCCATTTGTTCTTCTCCAAGCACCACTAGGAGCCAGAGACAAAAATGTAAACAAAGTGTGCTTTCTGCCCCCAGGAGCACAGATTTGGTCAGGAGGTAGATCTTAATCAAATAACTACACAAATAAATATAATCCTTTATCTCTGACAAGAGCCAGGAAGGAGAGAGAGAACATGCCAGGAGAGTTATAGGATGGAGTTGGCTTGGTGGGGGCTGGGAGGGTGACAGGAAGGAGCTAGGTGTGTGGTGGGAGACAGTGGCCCAGGTAAGGAGGCAGGAAGCCAGAGCCGTGCGAGCTGTGGGGAGCTATCGGGAGCTGTGTGCAGAGGGAGGGCCAGGTCTGCTGGGTCACCAGCCGCCATCAGGCCGAGTGTGGAAGAAAGGGCTGAGCTGGGAGGGGGGGCGTGTGAGCAGCAGTTGTTCGGGGTGAGAAGGGGATGAAGGTGAGGGGGGCTGTTCTGAAGGGAGCTCTTCCCACCCCAGGGCCTGCGGCAATGGGGGTCAGTGGTGGTCACAGTGGGATAGTGGTGACAGCGCTGGGTAGGAGAGCCCTGATGTGGAACACCTGGGACGTGGGTGGGTGGAGGTGATCCCATGGTGTGGCTCCCCACAGTGACACTGAGTGCATGGGATTGGGGGGCCCATTGACTGAGGGGTGCCACACAAGAACCCAAAGCAGCCCCGGGTTCTTTGAGTTATGACAAATGTCATAACTCTGGTTTTGAGATCACAGATAAGTCGCTCTGCACGCAGAGCCCTGGCTTGCTGGCTCCAGGAGCTTCTGGCTGGGAAACACGTGGCGGGGGTGGGTTTTCTCTTCCTCCGTCATGAATCAGAGAAGGGGCATAACTTAAAAGATGAGGCCTCTGGCTTCTGATTTACTAAGATCATTTTTCTCCCTGTCTGAGCTATTTCAAAGTGTTGTCAAGAAGTGTTGTATATAATAATCCCAAGCTTTGGCTATAAACTGATTTTACCTGAATTCTGACGGAACTACGGAAGCAGGAGGTGCAGCTCTGATCAGGGGGCCGCCGTGGCCAAGAGAAGAAGCGGGGAGGGGCCCTGCCCCCTGGAGGCCATTTCTGTGAGGTCATATGGGCTGGCCGGGCCTCCCTCCGCTGTCCTGGGCAGGGGCTGTGGTGGGAAAGACGGGGTAAGGTAGAGGCGCAGGGTTAGAGACTCACCAGGGCTGAGTGGAAAACTCCCCAGGGCAAGGCAGATGGGCTGAAATGGCTGAGGGAGGGGTGAGGGAGAGGGGAGGGGTTGGCCTGCCAGGTCCCCAGACTGGTGCATTTTCATTTGGGGAGATCCTAAGTTTTCCTGCGAATCTACAAAGTGGCATCAGCCTTTCTCAAATGCGATAGCGACTTGAGTGTCCTAATTATTGCCACCCCGGGGAAAAATTCAAACCAAGTTATTGAAACTAAGGACTAGAATAAAACACCTTATAATAGCAATCGAATGGCAATTTGGGGAGGTTTCTATGGTGACATAAAAGTTAGCCAGATAGTTTTGTACACAAAAACAAATATATAAACATAATGGAAGAAGCCCCGGGAGGAGACAGCCCTACTCCGCTCTGGTGTGGGATCGCTGCTTATTTCTATTTTCTTTTTTATGCTTATATGTATTTTTCCAATGTTCGGCAACAAAGCTGTTTCAGCCTTTCTCTCTAGTGCCAGAAAAGGGGTGTCCGTCTCCGTGGACCGGGGCGTCAGCATCTGCTGCGAACTTGGAGCGGCGTTGCCCTCTTCCTCGCTAAGGGGCGATGGGAGTCGCTGAGATTCCGAGAGGGGATGTGTTCAGGAAACCCACTGCACTGAAGCTGCCGTTGTTTGAGACCCCGGGTGTTCACCTCCAGGGCGGCCAGAGCAGATGGCTGTGGAGCCAGTGACTCAGTCTGGACACAGGGGCCAGCAAGGCCGAGCTGTGTCTCCAGGCTCTGGGAGGACCCTGCCCCCTCTTCCAGCTCCGGCTGGCGGGCATGCGGGCGTCATCACGCCGCTGGGTCTGTGCCCATCACCGCTTCCCGCAAAGACGTCAGCCGCGCCATGAGGACCCGCTACCGCTCAGGAGGCCCTGGCCTGACTTCACAAATACCAGATCAGGTCACCCTCAGAGGTGCAGGGTGGGGCTTGAATGTGCCATTTTTGGAGATGGTTCAACCCACAATACTGATGTTCTCCAACTTAGATTTTTATCACAACCACTGGACGGCCTTCAGAGATCCACTGGACGGCCTTCAGAGACCCCAGCGCTGAGGCCACACCCCAGACCCACTAGTCAGGATCTACTCTGAGCCAGCAGTTCTCAAGCGCCCCGGTGACTCCAATGTGCACCTGAATTTGAGAAGCAGTTTCCAGTCTGGCTGCTCCCGGGGATCCTGAAGGAATTCGGTCCCAGCACTCACCCATGTCCTAATCAACTGACACTGAATCGTTAACTGTCCTCGGGTCAACCCAGGCTTTCAGCATTCACGACTGTCTCCTTTGCATTTGGCAAACATGAGGCCTGATGTCAGACTGAGAGACCGATTTTTGGAGACTTCCGGGAGGCTAAGGGCAATCCAAGGGTGGCAGACAAAACAGGAGGGCGACCTGGCCGAGCCACGCCCCCTGGCAGAGCCACGCCCCCTGGCAGAGCCACGCCCCCTGGCAGAGCCACGCCCCCTGGCAGAGCCACGCCCCCTGGCGGGGCGCTGTGCTCTGAGATGCACACTGGCACTCTCCTGGCAGGCACCCAGGGCTCCCTCGCCCTACTTACACGCGGGTGCCAGCTGCTGCCCTAGAACAATCCCCCAACAGATGACAGATTCATGGGGAGCAGCATCCCTGGAGTTTCCAGCATTTGCAGCTCTGTGAAGATGCATGTCAAGAGCAGTGGCAGCCACCTTAGAACAGTGAGGCCTGATGTCAGATGGGATGTGGCAATGGCTGTGACCAGGATGCCAGGCGCCGAGGCTGCTGAAGACGAGCTGAGCTAATGAATCATGATGACTTCTTTTAACCTTCATGCTTCGTCTTAAAGTAAATAACACAACCCAGACAGCAAACACTGATTTAGATTTAGCCCCTCTTAGTGACTGGGCTTGGAGCAGATAACTCAAACCAATCCAGGGTCCCAGGGAGCAGATGAGTGCCTGAAGGTAGGGTGGGAAGGGGAGTTGGTGGCAGAGAGGGGTGGGGACCAGAAGGGCCATCAGGAGAAAGCTGACACACGTTCAGTACATAACAAAGGGCATCTCTAGCAAATAGTATAATTAATGGTGAAATATTATCAGTTTACCCTAGAACGGGCAATAAAGCAGAGGTCTTTGCACCTCCCATTTCTCTTAAAGGTCACAAGTAAAGCCCAGTGGCCATGGTGAGGACTGGGGGTGCTTTGGCTGGGGGTCCTTTGGCGGTGGGTGCCATGTGGTGTCACCATCTGAAAAGGTGAGATCCTGTATCTCTTAGTCATTTACATGTTGTAAACAAATAAGACCCAGCCAGCGATAGCACTCAGAAGAAAAATAACCCGAAGTCATAAATATTGGAAAGAAACCTGTATTTATCAGCACTTTATCATGTAATAGAAACATCTTAAACTTCCTATTCAAAGGCTACTGAAACTAACAAGTGAAGTTAGCAAGAGCAATACATGTACAATTATATAAAACTAGTTGGACTTCTGCACAGCAGCAACAAACAATCCCAAAAGGTAACTTTTTTAAAAAAAGATTTATTTATGTATGCATACAGAGCTGGGGTTCCAGCCAGAGGGTCAGGGGCAGTGTGAGGATTCATCAGAGCAGAGCAGGAGGCAGAACAGGCAGATCAACAAAGCACACAGCCGAGGGGAGCAGCGGGTGAGGCAGGAGAGGTCTGCCGCGCCATGTGGGTCAGCTCCCTGACTGGGGTAGAACTCATACTGAGGGTCTGAGGATGAGCTAGCTTCATAGTGCTGCGCTTTAACCTGTTGTGCCACCAGAGAGGGCCCCCAAAAGATAACTTTTAAGCATTCACTCACAGCACCATCAGACACTAAGCTACTCAGGATAAATTTAAGCTATATAAGGCCCATACCTGAAAGCTACAAAACTTTTCTCAGAGAAATTAAAGAAAATCTAAGCAGAGAAGTGGAGCATCTTCATGAGCCCGAAGACCCATCGTGGTTGAGCTTATGAGACTATCCATATTCTCTACAGATTTAACAAATTCCTCATAGAAACCTCAGCAAGTGATTCTGTGGAAATTGACAAATGGGTTCTGTGGTTTGTCATGGAAATGGAAAAAGACTTAAAGTAATCAAGACCATTTTTAAAAAGAAAGTTTGAGAACTCACACTACTCAATTTCAAGACCTAGGATGAAGGTCAGAAATAAATAAATACTGTTAACAAATGGCTACACATAGTCAATGGTATAGAATAAAAAGACCAGACATAAACCTGGCTAATTGGTTTTGACAAAATGACAGGTAAGTTCAATGAAGAAAGTGTTTTCAACCATAAATCTTAAAGTAACTAGATTCAATTGCTCCCCTAAATCTAACACACCTCACCTTAAGCCAGGCACAAAAACTTATTTCTAAATGGAGCCTCCACATAAAAGTGAGAGTTCAAATGATGGAAGCTCCTGCAAAGAAGTTAAGAGAAAGTTTTGTGCATTGAGATTGTTCTGATATTTTTTGGATAGGACACAAAAATTATGAACCATAAAACAATTACAGATCTTGCTTAATCAAAGATAAAACCTTTTCCTCTTCAAAAAACAAGGCAAGAAACAGGTTCAGACAGAACAGATCTATTATAAAGGACTTGTATGACGTATAAACAAAAACACTGACATCTCAACATGAAGACAAGCCAATCTGTCTTAATCTGCATAAACATTTATTAAAAGCAGATAAGCAAATAAGCATATAAAACATATTCAACTACATTAATGATTAGGTAAATTCACATTAAAATCACAGTGAGCTAGAGCTACACTCACTAAAAATGTCTACAAATTAGAAGTTCAACAGTATCAAATGTTGGCAAGATTATAGAGAAACAGGCAGCCTCAGACACTGCTGGTGGGAACATGGGGGTAAAGACTTGGAAACCGCTGAGAGATTTTAAGTCACATAAAGATCCACATGACCCAGCAAATTCCCCATCAAAAGAAATGAAACATGTCCACACGCAGACTTCTATGTGAACGCTCCAGTCAGCACTATTCATCACAGCTGAAACTCGAGGCCCCAAGCGTGTATCATCTGGTGAACTTATAAACACCTTTTGCTACATCCTGGTGATGGAATATTACTTGGGCAGTAAACAACAAACCATGAACCTCTGACTTGCACACCAACATAGATCAATCTCAAACGCCTAAGTGACAGATAGCACAGAAGAAGAACGGGCATTTGAGTCCATAGATGTGAGATCCCCAGAAGATGAACTACGGAGAGATGGGGGTCTAGGGAAGGGGGTGCTGGACAGCACCTGGAGCTTTCTGAGTGATGGAAAGGTCTAAGACTGGATTGCAGTGGCAGCTGCACGATTGCAGACATTTACTAAAACTCATCAGATTATCCATTAAGATGGTTGAAAGCATTGTGTGTGAATTACTCCTAAATGAAAGTTAGGCACTGAAGATCATGGTCAGGACTGGTCTCTTGTGGAGAATAAAATAAGGGAAATCAATGCAATGTTCTGTTCTCAAAGGAAGAAACTGACCATAAGTTTAAGTTTTAATTTGACTAGAATTTCATTAAACTTATGCAGTATCAAGCTCGCCATGTCACTTGTAATGAAGTGTCTCAAATATGGCTTAAATACACATTTAATGTACATCTAATGAGAGTCTTCGGCCAACTAATTATTAAGCACGTTTAATGGGGTTTAACACTTGCAGACGAAATGCGTAGCTCTCTGCTTAGATTTATCCTTATCAAAATACTTTTAAGATAATGGATTCCAGCCACATGGACTAGCTTTGTGAGTAAAAATCATGATTTCCCCGACAATAATAGTGCTTATATTTCTATCAGTTATTAAAAACCTATCCAATTAGCGTAAGAAGTCATTACTATTGGCATTTTTTATGGACTTGTGATTCCATGGGCCTATCATATGTCAACGCGGTTTAGACAAAATAGGAAATTTCATAAAATGTACTTCTTTTAGGGAAAGAAGCAGGAGAGAAATATTGGTTTTGTGTTCAAGGCAGGTGAGGAAAAGGCTGTAGGTCCTTATAATAAATCAGATTTTGGAGAAATGTTCATTTTTCACGGCACCAGTTTTGGAAGCAAAGCCAAGCCAGGATTTATTTTCTTCAGCTCACAGAATGGACATTAACATAAATTCTCCTGGAACCAGACTGAAAGATTAGCTGTTTAACAGTCGCTACAGCCCCTTCCACGAGAAGGGGTGGGAGCCCTTTGCTTACGTGTCATTTCTGAGAATATTCCTGCAGGATCCATTACGTCTCTTCATAATAGCCTCGTGGGTCCACGTGTCCCAGCCTCCTGGGCTTGCAAGTGACCGTCAGAGGCGTCCACTGCCCTTTCGCATTAATACCCATTCTTGCATTTCTTCCTGCATTGCTTCCTGTTGTTTTTTCCCCCTGCAATTACTTGATTAATTACCAAACTCCCCCAGGCCATGTTTTGTTGCTGATTTGACAGAATGTCCCCACATTTTCGCCCCTGTCGGAAAAGGGTGGACACTTCCACTCCATGGGCATCCATTTGTTTTGAAGCCACGGCTTGCTTTTCCAGTCTGTGTGGTTATTTTTTTTTTTTTTCTCTTCCTCCTGTGCTTAGAAGATCTCTTCCAAAAGTTGGCCAGGTTGTGATTTTCAGCAGATACACCAATTTCCTGTTTTTATTTGCAAGGGCTGCCCCTGGGAATTACTGAGCCCCCATCACACACACAAAAAAACCCAAGTAATACTATCGGTCTCCGCCTCTCGTCTGATCTCCTGGCCATGCGGGCATTCATCACCCCACTGGCTCCAGCTTCTCCAATATGCTAGGAAGCATATTTCATGGAATCAATCCTGCCCTGGCCGAAATACATCCCATAATGAGGTAGGATGGAGGAGCTTTCAAAGCCACTGGAGCAGGACATAATTTTAAAAAGATAAATCACCCTTTGGCGGGAGTGGAGGGGGAGGTTGAGGTTGGAAAAGAGGGATAACCCAAGGAAAGAAAAGCGCCTTTTCCCCCAGAGCCACATGCCCCCACCCTCGCTGAAGGGTGGCCCAGGCACCAAGCTGAGTGGAGCAGAGATTTCAGCCTCATTAACAGTGTTAACGTTTCTGTAATAACCTGATAAATTTAAAGACCAGAGAAAATAAGCTAAGTTTGCCACTGGCTTTGCCACAAAACTGCAAAGGAGACAGCATTGTGGGGCTGGCTGGGGGCACCTCAAGCTGAGTCAAGGGGATCTTGGGGAGCCCGAGCAGGTGACATGACCACTGCTGGCACCAGGCCTGGCCCCCTGCATGGGGTGAGGTGGGGTCCGGTGAGGGCCCTACCGTGCCCTCCCAGCCTGAGTGTCTCCTGACCCCGGAAGTTCCTACTCCTTGGCCCACACTGAGCCAATGTCCAAATTCAGGTCCAGCCCACTGCCGAATCTCCCTAGGTGATCATGTGTAGCCATATTTCAGAAGCGCCTGGTTGGAAGCACCTGGACCCCAGGCCCAGGCCCGAGGTGCTGACAGGATGGCTCTAAGGCAGAACTGAGCGCCCATCTGTCTCTCTGCAAGTCACTGGGCTGAGTGCTTGGGTCAGGCCTGACCTAGCCTGAGGACGCTGCAGTCTGGCCGGAAAGACTGCATTTCCCTGTGAGCACCAAGCTGCGGCCGGCCCAGGGCTCCTCGTCTTAACACACCTGCCCCAGGTGGGCACGCACACACCTCCATGCCCTCAGCTGAGCTGATCATAACAGGTGTGCCCTCAGTCGCCCATCTGGCAGCATTAAGTCAAAAGATGGTGCTGAAGCCCGGGTTGACAGTGCCCCTGCCAGACACTGTCCCCACCTGCTCCTGGCCAGTGCGGCACGTGTCTCTGTCCAGCTTCCTGGCGTCCTGGACCCTCTGGCTCCAACCATTAGGTCTCCTGGGCCATTCCACTTCCCACATGGAGCAAAAGCACAGTGGTGGCCCCCATGGAGTGACTGGTCAAGGTGGCGGCGGGTCCCCTCACTGGGCTGTGAGCTGGGCGTGTTGTGCGGAGGCCCTGTGCCCACACCCCTCTGAAGGAGGCTCCACGGGACCTGAGGCTCTGATGAGGCCCAGCGGGCAGCGGAGTCCCAGGGTGGAGAGATGGTGTCTGAGAGTAGCCAGCACTGTGGGCAGGGGCAGGCTGGAACCTCCAGGCATCTTTGTTACCCTGACCCCAGAGCACAGGGACCCTGAGAGGCCAGGGAGCAGCTGGGTGGGAGGCCCGGTGAGGGCTGGAGGGGCACTGACCTCAAGTGATCTGGTCAGCAGCAGTGTCACCGGAGACCATCTGCAGCAGCAGCAGCACCAGCTGCCCAAGGGCACTGGTTGAGGAGCAGGCCTGGGGGGACCGGACACCCTCTGGGACTCCCTCGAGACTCCCTGGGCAGAGGGTATCGGAGAGGCTGGCCCAGGCCTGGGCTGAGCTGGGGCTGGACGTGCCAAACTATGGCTGTCCCAGCTGTCCAGGCTCCACCCCAGGGTGGGACCTCCCCAGCTACATTGCCCCGCAAGCATCCCCAAAACAGGCATATGAAGGCCCAGGGACGGGCACAACAAAGGACAGCGTCCTGCACCGCCCAGCCCTGCACAGCCCGGGGCGCCACCGGTCATGTCCCAGACGTCCTGCCTTCCAGAATAATCTTAACCGCATCCCCATCACACTAATTAGTGTAGACTGAAGACACGCAAATTCCTTTTTACATTAGCCTAAGAAAAACGTAATTAAGAAGTCCTCCAGTGGAAGAAAGGAGAGCGCAGGAGCGCCCAGGGCCCAGCTACAGATGGCTTTGGACTTAGCACTGTTTGGGATTAACCACACCACGGAGTCTTCATTAGCAGGGATAATCAAGGCCTGGCTCCCAGCCCCACCAGTGAGTCTGGCTGAAACCCCCGAGGCTTGCAGGTCAGAATAACTCCCCTCCTGCTGGCTGGGCCGGTCTCCCGGGCTGCTGTTACACGCAGCCTCTCCGTCCACCCGGCTCATCTGACGGCGTGCGAGCTGTGCTTTGATGTTCCTTAATTCTGTATGTCCTTTCCGTACAGACGGAATTAATTCCTAAGTCCCGTGTACCGTCAAACCCACAGGCTTCTCATGGCCTCCGAGAAGTCTTGCTTTGACAATTTGACATGCATTTTCCTGCAGTGACAGAGAAAGGGCTGACAGACACTTTAGTTAAAGGCTACAGGCAAGGACTCCCTGCTTTCAAAGAGCAAATACTTTATGATATCAACAGACATAAATTAAATATTCATGCCGAGTTTCATGGAACTGTTGTTGGGAGACTGTAAACGAAGCTCAGAGAGTAAAGTTTCTTATGAAAACCCGCATCCCCTGGACTGGGCGTGTGTGTGAGCAGGTTGCTCTGACTGTCCGGCTCTTCTCACCAGGAGAGGGGTCTCACTGGACCTGGCACTTCGGGCCCAGGGCATCTGAGAGCAACATTGTGAATGAAGCCGGCTTGCCCTGTGTCCTGGGTGTTTTTGACCCATTTGAGCAGTTGGACTCAGCAGGGTTCAGATCCGGCTCTGGAAGCTTCTAAGAGAGGGGTCCTGAGGCTGCCGGACATGTGATGTGAAGCGATGGACCCTGAAATAGAGAGAGGTCACCGCTCCAAGCCCACTGAGGGAGAATCTAGATCTGATTTTTTTCAAGAAACACCAGAAATGCAGCTTTCTGGCCCTCTCAGTTTTCAGGTCCTGTGTTCAACTGAAAAGGATTTGGTCTCTGCAGTTCTGCCAAGACCTCTCCATGGGCTGGACAGGGTCCAGAACCCTGGTCTACAAACTCTGATTTGAACAGCAGAGGAAGAATTGACTCTGCACAACTGCAGCCCCCAAACTGCGTGTGGTGGGTGGATGGACATGATTCAGCGTGGGCAGAACAAGGCACGGCTGGGTCCGGGGTGGGGCCTCGATGCTCCTGGGGCTGCGGCCAGCCACACAAGGCCACTCGGGGGCCAAGGAATGCGTGGACAGGAAGGGGTGAGAGGCAGGAGGGAGATGCCGCCAGACTTGCTCTTTACAGGCGATAGGAATGTTCCAGGGTACACGGAGTTCACGGGTGCACCTAGCACTGAGTGTGCTCAAAGCACGCCCACGCCATACTGTGCACACGTGGGCCATGCTATGGCTTCTCACTGGTCATGCACATGGCCGCCGCCCCGCGAAGCCACAGGCCGGGGGCAGCCCTTTCAGAAAACTCAACAACCTATAAAACTGGGGAGTACACCCTCCCCCGGGGCCACTGGGAACAGCCCCCCGAAAGCAACGTCCTACTTCTGAAAAATCTAGGTCAGCACATCCTCTGCTTTGCCTCGGGGCGCCTGCCTCGTGTCCACCCAGCCTGCCTCCCAGCAGCCCTCGGTTGCCAGACACTTCGCCCCTCTCCCGGGAGCTGGTGTCGGGGACATCCAGCCACAGCTTCCAGTGGAAACGGGGAACATGGTGCTTTCCTTGCGTCCTTGGAAATTTCGCTTTCAAAACACCAAGTTTAGAGTGAGATTGGCTTAAAGCCTTCAACTGGCTAATCTGCCTTTGTCTGATGGCGTCCACTGTGAGGGGCACAGCTAGTCTGGGCCGAGTCCATCCAGCCCTGGCTGCTGCAGGTGGGGGCGCCTGCTGGCAGGGGTGCCCAAAGCCTTTGCCATTTTGCTCAGTTGGCATCTCCTACTCCAAGTCACATCGTTAATAAAATCCATACTTGACCACGTCCTCTGGGTGTCGAGAACACCTGGAGGATTGGCCAAATGACTTCTGGAATTTAGACAGCAGCAAGGCAGTATCAGGCCTGGGTCCCCCACAGGCCTGCGTCTCTCCCGGAGGGGATTTCAGTAAAGCTGCCTAATCAGCTTAAGGAGTTAATTAAACAGCTGTCACTTAGCTTCTTAATTCTGGAACTTGATGCTAGATAAGATTGGAAATTAGTTATGCAAAACTAGGGTGTGCTTTCATGATAGTGGGAGATTTCTTCATGGTGTGGAGTAAATGGGGCTATTCCCAACTGCAGGGTGCAGGGTAACCCAGAGAGGAAAACGGGGCCTAGGAAACCCTGGCCTCCCGGGGGGCACTGACCACTAGGCAGACCCCCCGTTGTCCAAAAGAGGTTCTGTCGGAGACGACCATCACCTGGGCATGGCTGTCCCCCATCAGAGCCGCCTGTTAACGCGCTTTGCTCCGACTCCTCAGAGATCTTTTCGAGTCTCGAGCCAAGTGTGACAATCAGATTTCATGTGCACATGTTAACTCTCAGCTCAAGGAAATTCAGCAAACATGCAAAGCTAGGTCTGTGTTTCAAGTGGGCCACACTTAGGGGCTGGGGCTGCCTGGCTTTGATCAGGCGGGTGGGGTTCACCAGGTCACCGCCCTCACCCCCAGGCCAGGTAGATGTCAGCACTGTGACACCACCGGGTTGCTCATCCTCAGCCAGGTGTGGTGCTGCTGCTGCAGACAGGGGAGCCCCCCTGAGGCTCTGCAGCCCTCAGGAGCCGGGAGGGGAGCACTGGCAGGTCCTGCATCTGTACCTGCACCACCCTGGGGGCTGAGCGAGTCACCGTCCTCCCCGTCTCCTCTCCTGCTCCTCCCTCTTTTTCCTTTTGTTGATTGGCCTGATTCACCTTAGTCATTGCATGCATACAACATTGCTGTTGCTGAGACTACTGAAGAGTAGGTGAGTGAGGGAGGAGATTTCACTTTCCCCAGTGGGTAAGGAAGATGTGTGTCTGCCGTGGAATACTACACAGCTCTAGAAAAGATGAGGTGTCGCCAGCACCACGTGGGAGGCAGAGGAGAACTGCTGAGCAAGATGAGTCAGAAAAGGAAATGCCACGTCAGCTCACTCAGGTGTGGAGGATAAAGAAACGAGACACAGGAGCAGACAGAACTCAAGCAAGCCCTGGAGGCACCTGGAGGACCGTATGCGTGAGGTCTGGATCTGCACCCCTGAATTACATCAGTGTGGCAAGCCAGTGTCGCCACAATAAAGTAAATCCGTTTTTTAAGACACGGCTGCCTTACGAGATATTCGGCCGCCACGCCCTCGCCTGCCATGTGTGGTGAGCTCTGTGGACCTGCACACTGTCCAGCCCAGCTCGCCCAGTCCAGGTGACCTGCCCAGAGGAGCACAGAGGGGCAGAGCAGGGAGACGGCCCCTGTGGCATTTTGTGGGAATCCTGTTCACAAATGTATTTATAACAAGGCTGTGTGACCACAGCTATTTTAGCCCCACATGAGAGGGGGCAGCACCCCGCATTCCACTTGTGCCCGTGGGCTTGGGAGCAGCCTCCTGGTGGAGGCGGGAGGCTCCTACCTTGTCAAGAGGGTTTGAGGTGTGACATTGAGCGGCCTGCCGCCCCCGTGGAAGAATGAGTCCATTTCTCTGGGTACTGCAGCTAAGAGGCTCTAATCCCCCTTCACACAACACAACCTGGATCTGCACCCCTGAATCACATCAGTGTGGCAAGCCAGTGTCGCCACAATAAAGTAAATCCGTTTTTTAAGACACAGCTGCCTTACCAGAGATTCGGCCGCCACGCCCTCACCTGCCATGTATGGTGAGCTCTGTGGACCTGCTCACCGCCCGGCAGAGCAGTGGGTTCAGGTGTGCTGACCTCCCCCATGTTGGCTGGGCCGACTGTGCCCGCTTGCAAGAAGACACTCTCAGGCTATGTATGGGGATGCCACATTACGGCTAATGAGATGTAGGACTTCTCTGGTCTTTGCCTGGCTCAGCTTTCCTGTCGCAGGCAGCATAAATAAGGCCCTTGCAGTGCAGGGGAGGGGCTGGCAGAGCGGAGCTTGGCCAAACAACCACAGAGAAGGAAGGGTGATGAGCCATTATTCTGTTTGTGAGGCGGCTGAGCTTTGCTGGGAAATGAAAGGAAGTGATTTGAGAAATCAGCCACCGTTGGGAGTCACACTGAGGAAAGGCCAGGGGAGGCCTCCACACTGACTTGGGCTGGGCCTGCCAAACCCCGTGCAGCAGCAGCCTGGGCCCCCACCAGGAGAAGGCAGGCCAGCCAGAGAGTACATATAGGAAATGGCAGGCTTTCACACTTGAGCAGTCTGGTTCCACTTGGGGTGTAATCTGGAATTCAGTGAATACTGTTTGGAATTAGGGAGTAATGCTGTGTATTAGAAAAATCAGCTTAGATTGCGGTAATAAGTAGCCCAGGACCTCATCACCTCATGTCTCCTGCTGCTGCCTGTCCTGTGAGGTTGATAGAACGCTCCTCTCCACACAGTGACTCAGGGAACCAGGCCCCACCATCTTCTACTTACTCATCTGTCACACACAGCCTTGTAGGTCACAGGAACAATCTGCCAGGCAGCTTTCCAGACACCTGCCATCCTGGCTGGGAGGGCATGGATTACTGCAACCTCCAGCCCACAGGAGAAGGGAAGTTCCCAAGGAAATGGATGCTCTGAAGTAAGAGGAGCAGGAGCAGACAAACCCTAAAGCTTGCCTTTCCAGACGCACTCAGAAGTACTCTGGCTCCATAGGTCCCTCAAACCCTGTTTGCTGAACAGTTTGTGATGAGGTTGTGTTTGTATTTCAGGAGGCAGAAATCCTGAACACGGCCATCCTCACGGGGAAGACGGTGGCTGTGCCGGTGAAGGTGGTGTCGGTGGAGGAGGATGGCACAGTGACCGACCTGCCGAGGGCAGTGGAGTGCAGGTCGTCAGATGAAGATGTCATCAAGGTGAGTTGGCACCCCTCTGTCCCTCAAGGCTGCCTGGAGCTGGGCCCTTGGGCTTGATACCCCTGACCTTGGAGGGACCCCAGCCTTCCCAGCATCCTCCACTGTCGGGAGGTGGTGGGTGTGGTACGGCCACCCACATGAAGGCTGCTCTGTGGGAGCCACCATGCTTTCTCGGTGGATTTCATAGCTCCTGTGCTGGTGGAAGATCGACAGGGTATAAAGTGTGCAGATACCCAAGCTGTGATTTACAGCACCCACAAAAGTTCCCAGGGGTGTAGAGTGGCTCTATGAACCCATGACATTCTGTGACTCTCCCCTTCCTCCTGTCCTTTTTTACTTTCTGCAAATTGAACACAAATCTGGGACCCTCTGGATTTGCTCTGCCAGTCAGGTGGGGGGCAACTCCCCATCTTCAGGGGGACACGGGTCTGCCACCCACTGTCCCACCAGCTGCCAGAGCCCGGGAAAGAACTTCAGGATGCCCAGAGGGCACTCAAGGTGCAGCCCCACACCCTGGAGGCTCTAGGAAGCACCAGCTACAGGTCCCTCTGGTTCTGGCCCGGATTGTGGGCCCCTGGCTCTGACGGGAGCCCTCAGGGCTTTCCACCTCAGCAAGCAGGAGGCCGTGCTCCCCCATGTGCTCAGTCTTGTTGGAGACAGGTGGACGCACGCCAGGGCACAGTAACTACCTTCAGTTTGCTGGGAGAAGAGACAGACATGGGGACAGCTGGGCTGAGACATGGTCACATAACACTGCAGCACCCGATGTTCCAGAATCTTCTCTGTTAGCATGTGGAAACTATTCTTCCGCTACTCAGGCCAGTATCCTGGCTCACCCTGGACTCCTCTCTCCCTCTCTCCCCATGTTCAAACCCTGAAAATCCTGTTCATGAAGCCTCCAAAATGTGCAAACCCCCTCCACCCACATCACCCCTCTGGAAGGGTGGTCTGGGTCTGCTGTTAACGGAAGGGGCTGGTGGGAGATGACCCACTCAGCACAGGCTCACGTGTGCCTTTAGTGACTGGAGTTTGGCCAGGCAGAGCCATGGAGTTTTGTAGGTTGGGTGCCTTCCATGACTTTTCAACTTCCAATGTTTTTGACTGAGGTTGGGTTTGTCAGGAGGTGGCCCGTAGCAAAAAGAGACAGATCTGAACTTAAGTCTGTAGAGATTCCAGTTTGCAGCAGTTTGCACGCGGCCTGATGTTGTCTGGTTCACACAGCGCCTACGGAGCCCCAGCCCCTCCGGGTAGGCTCTGCCTCAGCGCTCATCTGCCCTTCTGAGTTCAGCAACCTGGTTTTCTCTAGCAAGATCCCCTGCACCTTGACACTAAACCTGGCCAATGTAAACAGTATGGTGCCCCCAGTTTCCATAGGCTGTGAGCACAGGCTGGCTGATCCCAGTGGGCACCCTGCGAACACCATCGCTGACTCACAAGTACAGGTGGAGAAGAATTTTCTTCCCCTTTTCTCCAAATCGTTGGGAGGGTCCACTGGGGCCTGGGGCTCACCTTGGGGGAGGGCTTGTTGGGAGCCACTCAGACACGGTGTCCCTCCTGTCCACTTGGGGCAGTGGGCTTCCCAGCCCCTACCCAGTGGGCTCCTTTCCCACAGAGCAGTGACCAAGTGCTGTCAGGATAGCAATGCCCACTGAGGCCTGGATGACCGGCATGATCTGGGGCCTGTGACCCCACCCTTGGAGATGCAGGGGAGCGCTGGCCACCAGCCCCAAGCTGCACGCAGATGCACGGCCGAGCCTGCACTGTCTGAGGCACAGCTGCTGCCCAACCACTGGTGTCTGCTCAGTCCCGTGTCCTTGAAAGTCTTGGAGAAGGGGCAGCCAGGGGCTCATGGAGGAGGGTCTTACCACCCCACCTGCACAGGCTCCTGGGGGCCTCTCGGGGCAGGGTCTGCCTGGGGTCCCAGTTTCACTTCTATTGACTTTCTCTACTGCCCCAGCTAGCCTAAGTGTCCTCCCGCCCTCCACACCCTCCTCTCAGAAAACCTCCTCTACTGGAAAACTGCTCCCATGGTAACAGCAGGTTGCCCTGCACCTCACAATTGAGCTGGGTGCTGGGTGGAATGGTGGGGCCCTTGGGATGCTTAGGACCCATCCTTGGGACACATCAAGTGGCCAGGACAGGAGTCTACCCACCACTTAAGTCACAAACAATGTCCCTGGCTGAAGAGTACAGTGTGGGTCTCACTGTGGGGCTCCACCTGCCCACAAGCAATTCAGGACTGGGTGGAAGAATGTGGGCCTTCTAGACCCTCTGTAAGATGTGCTCTCTCATGGCACCCACCGAGGCAGACACCTTCCACCCAGGCAGCATCATCACCCAGGCAGACCTCACCGGTGAGGACAGACCTCACCAGTTGCCAGCATACCCTCCCATTGAGCTCAGATATTGACCTGGCCATCTTTTTCCATTTGGTCAATCCCAGGTATCAGAGATGAAACCTCTGTCATTCGAGACTAGGAATGAGCCATGTCGCCACTCCATGCCACCTCACCTACAGAGAATTTACAGAAAGGCTCATAGAACCCATTAGACCAGGGACAAGCCCAGATAGACAGCAGAGTCAGATGATGACAGGGAACAGTGGGGTATAAGGCCACCACTGCAGCCCACCTGGCCAGCCCCTGGTGGTAAGAACATGTACGTAGGAGCTAGGCCACCTGGCCAAGTTGCCCGGGTTTAAATCCTGGCTCTGGGACTTGTTTCTGAGAATCAGGGTAGACACTTAGGCCCTCTGTCCCTCAGGCTCTTCATTATAAAGTGGATGTAGCATTCAAAGGACACACTCTGATTCTGCGTTATGTTGGGAAAGTCGTGTTAGAATTGTGTTTAGCCACTCGTATATTCATTTTGTAAGTGGAAACACTACCCCTCTTCCCCCCATCTGAGAGGAGAACACAAAGAGCAGAAATAAGAACAAGGTGGGAGAAGGGGCCAGCGAACTGGGTCTCCTGAAGGAGGAAATGTGACAGCTTCTTAGGATTCGCTGCAGCTGCAATGAAGCCATAGGCAGGGCCCCTCGGCAGACACTGAGCAGGCAGCAAGTCTGACCAGAGGCTGGCAAACTGTTCCTCCACAGCTTTTCAGACCCAATTGACAGAAGTCAGACTTTAGAAGTCAGACAATAGACAGGTCAGAAAAGCTTCAATTTAAAAGGTTTTCAAGAGTAATTTTCTCTCCAGGTGAATTTTACCTTTCTGTTGCCCTTAACTCTTAGGTAAGATGTGACTATAGAGATTAGAGCATTGTTACTCTGGGCTATTTATATGAGGACTCACCTGACAGAGCTGGAGAAACTCTGGACTGGGTTACACATGTGACTCGTCTCTGTCCCCCATCTTAACAGAGGCCTGGGACACCACTGTAAATTGGTAATTATTTGTTGTATGAATTACATGTTGAATGAATAGCCACACAATCCCAGATTTGTATTAATCATTGATACACAACTAAGGAGGTATGTAGCATCAGGTCTTTCAATTCCTTTCTATATTTCCATTTCAACTGACTCTGTTAACACACTTAATTTGTATGTAATGCTTAGTAGAACTGGATTTTGGATGTATCGCTTGCTGATTATTCAGAGGGATAAGCTAGACACTCATTGTGGGACAAAGGTTTGTTGGTGGGCACCACCTGGTGGTAGCATCCCTAATTGCAGGCATAGTCCCTTCCAGGATTTAACTTGCCTGTAAGGGTGAACTTTGCTAATTTGCTTCCATTTCTGTGATAGAGGTTATTTATTTGAAGTGTAGTTCCGTTACATGAAGAAGGAAAGCACACCAACAACAGGCACATTAAGGCATGATATTACATGTCATGCATCATTTTAAATCCTCGAAACACTCAGGTAAACACTCTGTATCATGTACAGGATTCCTATAACTTACATTGGCTGTGCGTTGTTTTTCTGAGACCCAGCATCAGAAATGATTTGCATGATGATTTAGGAGTCAGACCTCCATGGGAGTGAAAATGAAGCTTGTGGTTGCCAACCAGAACATTGCATGGAAAGGTCCCTGTACGAACAGCCCACCTGCTGCTATTCAAAGACCAGTTTGTATCAGGAACTCTCCTTCGTGAAGATAGTGGTGGATAATTAGTTCCAACCCAGCAGCATTCCTGTCTTCTGCTTCTGCAGAGTTAAAATTAATTAGGGGATAAATCGATGACAAAAATGTGCACGGAGAACCCAAACTAGTGATTATACTTAACCAAAAGGGAGCTTCTTGTTACTTGACTTTCAGGGCTTGGCACAGAGCGTTTCTAGTTCATAAGAGCTTGACACAGTCTTGATTTTAATTTTAGGGTAAGTTACAGAAGCTTCTGCTCTCTTTCCCCCAGAGGTATATAATCTTTGATCTAGAAGAGAAAGAAAGTACTGGAAGGTATATTAAGGGTTTATGACCAAGATGAAAAGGAAGCTTAGGGACCTCCCAGTAAACCTGGCAAGGATAGATTTCTTACTGTGAAGTGACAGCACAGTGTTAAAGGTCATCCACATGGCCTGCCAGTGCATTGGGGACCCCCTCTTTGTACCCTCAAACATCTGAGCAATCTTTCTCAAGACAAACCCAGGGGGAGGGCGAGTCCAGAGATTTACCCCAGGCAAGGGTCCTGCAGCCCAGCACACAGCCCAGGGCAGTGAAGCATGGGGAAGCCCCGCTCAAATGTCGGTGAGGCCCCAGGGAGATTTGGAGCCAACCCTGAAGTGCAGATGCTGATGTGTGTCTTGACAGAAGAAGATAAAGGCATTAGAGACTATTATGTTGACTCTGGTGTAAAATTCAAAACTCAATTCACACTATAACATTGTAACTAGTCTAAGGAAGAGTCCAGTACAGACATAAATCATACTACAAATGTTTATTGACCATCTGATGAGTACAAGGTGTTGGCATTCAATGCTGCACAGAACCCTGGCCACGGGGTCCCTGGAGAAAAGGCGGGAATAGAGGTGTTTGTATGTGACACAAATAACACATGAAAAATCTATGTCCTGGGTCTTTCTCCCATAACTGTGACTTCAAATACATGTATATAGTTTTCTTAGTAGAGAAATAAAGTCAGTATCTCCACCTATATTATGTCCCATACAACATGTATATGTGTAGGTGTCTGTGTGTGCACATATATATTCACAGAGAAAGGCATACACTATTCGTCCTACCCATAGAATTCCACAGTTTCCTCCATAGAGTGGGGATAGGCAATCTGTATCTCTGAGTCTTAAGCAGCTGTCCTGTTACAGAGCAACACACGTGTTACATACATGTGCCTAAGACATGATCGCTCCCTTCATGAGGCCCTTCCAGCTCTGTAAGCCCAGGATCCTCAGGACTCTGGCCTGTCCTGCCGCAACCTGTCCTCCCCCTCAGTGTGTGGCCATGTGTGGAGACTGACCTTGGCTGTCATTTCAGAGAAGATGCATGAATCGCGTGGACACATGCGTCACTGGCCAACAGAGGCCTTCGGCAGGCCCAGATTGGCAGGTGGAGCTGGGGACCCTGGCAGCAGCTTCACCACTGCTCAGGCCAGAGCTGACGCCAGCCGCTGCCCCAGTGAGAGCAAAGTGGGGAGGAGAGGGGAACCACAGGACCGTGGAAGCTGGAATAACAAAATGACAACGACTCAAAGTGGCTAAGCAAAATGACCGTTAATAATCCTCAAAGAGGCTAATAGCATACCTGCTTTCATATTTCATCAGATTTAACTCACCATCGATTTCCACATTGATCTCAGACACTTGCCCAGGAGAAGCCGCAGGGAGCTCCATGGCTGAGATTGTTCCCATGCCTGGGCCAAAGTGCCTCCAGGGCCAGGCTGGGGGCGAGGGACATAGCGCCTTCAGCCACCTGCTGGCTGTGAGTGAGCTAGAGGGAAGTGACCTTAGTGTGGGCTCCCTCCTGCGTGTCAGCTCACTGGGCTTGCTCTGGGATTTCTCCGTGGTGGTGGGAAACACACACGCTCTTGCTTTGTGCGGGCTTCTCCCGTCTGGGGTGAGGAAATGGGAGAGAAAAATGGGCCAGAGTACTGTAACTTCCCACCCCCGTGCACCCTGTGATGCCCCCACGTGCCCTGTGACCCCCATGAGCCCTGTGACACCCTCTGGGACCCATGATCCCCCCATGTGCTCTGTGACGCCCCCGTGCGCCCAGTGGGCCCCTCCTTTCCCTCTCCCCAGCCTGGTGCATCTGCCGCCAGTGGGTGGCTGGGTTTCCGCGCTCATCGTGATGGCCGGCCCCTGGCCAGCTCTCAGGCACGTGGATCCTTCACACCCAGCTCTGCCTCCTCAGCGGCCCTGGCCGCACCCCCTGAGTGCCCCGCCTCTCGGTGCTGTGCTCCCTACCCTCACCCATGCCCCGCCTCTCGGGGGCGGCTCCCCGCCCTCCTCCAGTCTCTGCCTGGAGCGGTCACCTCTCCTTCGCCTGCAGGCAGCTGGCTCCGGCGAGAGGTCCCCATAAGTCAAGGTGACACACGCGTTGGGGGTCTTTGGTCACAGGAAGAGGTGGCACTGGGGTACATGAAGGGGGGCCGGGAGAGCTCCCTGGCAAGGGCTAGAAGGGGCGTGGCTTCGGGAGGGGGTGTGCGCGCAGCCTCTGGGGTCGGTGGTCCCTGGGGCACGGTGTCACCACAACGTGGCTTCTCGTGTGGCGCCAGAATGTGTGTCCACTGTGGTCTGTTTGTCGTGGCTAGACTATCTGAGCACCGGGCCGGGCTGGCGTCCGCCTTCATCTCCGCGGGATGCCCGAGCCCCGCCAACGCTGCCCAGCTAGGAGCACCCAAGTGCTGCGAGTTGTCCTCTGGGGAACCCCACCCTTGTTTGCAAACTGAGAGGCTGCAGAGTTTCTCTGGGTTAGAGCCCATCTTCATCCACCTGCCATGAGCAGGGCAGGGGCGTGGGAGGGCGGTTACCACAGCAACCACGCAGAGGGCAGTGCCCTAGCGTCCCCTGCGGGCTGGAGGTCCGGTCAGGCCGTTCCTGCGACTGCGGCTGAGCGCCCTTCCCAGGGCCACTTGGCGGTGCGACCGGAGGGTTTGCTCCTGTGTGTGTGTGCTGGCAAGGCTGGGGAGTTGGGCCCCTGGGCAGCCCCCCAAGCTGGCAGTGGGCTTGTTCAGAGGGCCTTGGAGAGCCCCAGGAGGATGGAGGGGACAGTGGCTCCCAAGCTCCAATTGTCCTGGCCAAAGCTTGTCCCCAGGGCCAGGTGGGAGGCAGAAGGGCCCCTGTGGAAGCCCAGTTGTAGGGAGCCTGGGAGCTAGGGGGTGAGGGCTCTGCTGTAGGGCCTCCCGGTGTGCACCCCACTACTAGGCACTTGGGGGTCCATCTGCAGGTGAAGAAATGCAGGCCATGGAGAGTGCTGGCTCAGAAGCGTGGGGAGCCCCCAGCAGCAGAGATGACGGCATCAAAGGGGCTGGTAGGGGTGGTGCTGAGGAGTCACCCCTGAAACCAAGACAGGGGCTGGGCAGAGAGAAGGGACTGAGGTCCCTGGGAGGAGACTGAGTGGATGGTGGGTGTCGGAGGCAGAGGCTCAGAGCAGAGTCCATGGCCGCACCCTAGCCCTGGCTGGCCAGACCCATCACCGTCAGCACCCAGACAGCAGGGGACCCGGCCCATGGGGCATGGGGGGGCAGGGAGCGAGGGGGCAGGGTAGCAGCAGTTGGTGACCCTGGGCTCCAGTGCCCATGCAGGGAATCCCCCACCCCATACGGCAGCAGGTACTGCCACAAGGGAGGTTTCTGAGAAGAGTGGCGGAGGGCAGCAGGCAGTGCCAGTTCCGTGCTCAAGACTCTGGAGCAGGCCCTCTGAGCAGCGACCTGCCATTTAATGAGGTCTTTGAGGAGAGATGACCCCAGGCAGGACTTAGATGGAACACGGGGGACGGAGGCCCCCAAGCGTGTAGTCTGGGGAGGCGGCATGTCCCACATCCACTCACATCCTATTTCAAGGGAATAATGCACAGATTTTTCTAGATGGCAGAAACACCCTTTCATGTTCATGGGGTCTATGCTCATTTTACTTTAAAGAGACTTTTTTTTTTTTCCTTTTCCTGATTGGCCTCTCATTTACATGGTACTATAATTTGGGGGGCATAGCTGCACCCTCCAATGTGCAGGGGCCTCATTCACCTCCACCAAAGTCCAGTGTCACAACCTGCCCCCCGAACAGCCCCCCTACCTGGGAGCCAGACCCGGCGTCACGGGTCTGTCATTTGCGGCTGTTTCCTTTGGGGACTGACCGTCCTCTCGCGGGTCAGCCCACGGCCGCTCTTTCCCGTTCTGACCCACGTCACGCAGCATCGTCCCTCGAGACCCGCCCATTCTGTCCCCACAGGCACCATTTGGTCTTTTCAATAGCTGAATGGGTCCCCATGGCCTGTCTATGCCTCACTGTCTCTGTCTAGCCGTCCGTGACGGGAGCCGGGGACCCTGCAGCTCGGCTGCGGTGAGCCCAGGACACACAAACATATTTTTGTGTTGGTGTTTTCAAATTCTTGGGGTAAATACCAGCAGAGGTATTGTCGCATCATATGGTAATCAGCATATATTTATTTTGATTTTTATTAAAATAACATATGTCTGGTACATCCAACTGCGATTTCCTGGATATTCTTCATGGGAACCAGAATACGTTTGAAAAGTAGTTAAAGGAAGATGTAAAGAAGCATATTGGTAAATACCATCCAGCTGTCACATGGGCAGCGAACAGTAAGGTTCATGCCCTAGCAACAGGCAAACTGTGCGTCCGCCAGGACTTCACGAAGCAGAGGGATGGGTGACCCCTCCCAGTGCACATGGGTGGGCCTCTTGTGGAAGCTTGCGAAGGCTCTGTGTGTGTGGTTGAATATACTGCCCCCCCCCAGGAGTGGCCATCAGGAGTCCACAGCATGACTCGTGACCCTCAGAAGGAGGTGGCCACAGGTGTCACATCTGACTACACATACGCACAACGTCACCAAGGAGCAGCATCCTCCACACAGCTGGGATAGCTAAAAGGCCAACAGTTCAGGTTACTGCTTCAAAGGAGGTTTACAACCCGAGCCTGTTTTTAAGTGACTTTAATACAGTTTCAGAGTGCACCCACGCCCCATGCCTCCCTGACACCCACATCTCCCTGACGTCCCATGCAACTCCGCCAGCCTCATTCTACTCCAAATAGTGTACCTCTGCGTTTC
>NW_004567130.1:3314996-3349972 GCF_000260355.1 Condylura cristata | reverse complement strand
ATGCTGAAGTGGCTTTAGCTTCTTCGTGCTGTGTTTTAACCCGCTGCACCACCAGGAAGGGCAGAAATGTACATTTCTACAGTGAATTTGCCTTTGCCATTTTGGCTGAGATCCTCAGGATGTGAGGAGCAGTCTGGCCCCTGGGGTTCTCAGCAGTCGCCTATCATTGCTCACCCGTCCTTCACGCGTGCGTGTCTGGTGGCTCCCAGGCCACAGGTGTGAGCCCGAGGCACAGAAAGTTGAAGCCTCATACTCCTGTTCGAACCCAGGCAGTCAAGCCCCTGTGCCTGGGAAACGCAGACACGGAGGAAGGAGAGGCGGGAAGGCTGAGCGCGGGCGCTTGTGCCCACTTCACTGTGCAGGAGCCTGGCGGCCTTCCCGCCACCTGGGAAGAGGGAGCAGAGAGACCCTGCCCAGGAGGCGTGGCTGGTCCTGCCTGGAAGCAGGGCTCCCCACAGGCCCGCAGAGACCACCCTCTCCACGGGCCAAGCAGCCGGAGCCCCAGGGGCAGCAGGAGGCTTTCGCTGGCCTCAATTTTCAATTTGCAGAGGCTTCTGCACTCAGTAGAGGAGCAAATTAAACCCCTGCAGAGGCCACGTCCTCAGGACCTGCTCCCCACATAGTGGCAGAGGCTTCCAGGGAGGATCTGGCATTTTGCAGGTGGCAGGCCTCAGGGCTGAGTGTACCAGTGCCAGCACCAGCCTGGGCTCCTGGAGCCGTGCAGAGCCCCCCAGGCTGCTGTCGGGACCAAAGGCCTGTGTGAAATCAAGAAACAGTCCCAGGACTTCTGGGTGGTCTCCACTCCCCATGTGTGCTTCAGAGTGTAGACGCTTGCAGTGGTGAGGAAGCGGGTGGCGGGGTGGTGGGTGATGGATGGGTGTTGGGTGTTGGGTAGGTGGGTGGATGCTTGTAATGCTTCTACAGGGAATCTTAACACTGAATTATCGATTGTTGAAATACTAGGAAGAATGGCGCTGGCTAGGTGCCTAATCAAGGTTTTGCCTCGTGACACCTTCTTCTCGTGTTTATCTGCGTTATTTTGTTGTTTCCTGTTCTTCTAAATTGGAAATGCACTTTTTTTTTCTGTGACACTGGGTGTCTGCTCTACCTGCCGACAGGTAACAGAACTCTTCATCCTTGAAAGCTTAGAACTGCTTTTGTGAATGTGAGCACCGCTCCTCCCCCAGGCAAAAGTGGGGATTTTAACTTTAAGGTCCATTCTAAGACTAGTCTTTAATTTTAGAAAATAAATAGGTTCAGCTCAGACTCAACCAGCTCACATTAACTGGTTTTTGAACTTGAGCTTTGGTTCAGTTCAGTTTGTTTAGCAAATTAATTCCCTCTCGTCTCACATACTGTGGGGCCATGGTTAGCTCAGGCCACCAAGGCCTGGACTGGACGCTGGGGCCAGAGCAGGCTTCCCCGACCTCGACTCCACCTGGCCACTGACAATTCTCACAAGACCTGACATTTCTCATGAGACCTCCAGAGGGAACTTACAGAAAGCAGGACTTGCTGATCCCAGCTGAGTCGGACTCGGTGATATGTCCCCTAGACGAACGAACTGGACCCCTCACTGGCCACGGTTCCTGCTCCAGCAGGGCTGGTGGATACAATAGCCCACAGCACAGGCGCACAGAGCCCAGGCCCTGTGTGGCCCTGGCACCGCCTGGCCAGGGGCCCTGACTGATGAGCCTGCAGCCCGGTCGCCAGGGCCAGCCCAGCAGAGTCATGTAGCAGGTCCCTGCTTCCTGCTCTGGGCAGCTGTTCAAGAGCCAGGCTGACAGGAGCACCATGGGAACCCAGCCTCTGCCTACACACTAGCAGACGGACATCCTGGAACCAGCCTTGTGTTGTCTGGACTAAAAGAAAACAGTGGATGGACCCACATCTGGGTTTTGGAGAGACAGCTAGGCTGTCACTGACCCATGGTCAGACACTGCCCCCAGCACAGCCAGCTAGCTCTCAGGCCTCCCTGAGAGAAAACCCCAGATTTTTTTTGTAAAACCTCTCATTCTTTATATGGTTGCAACAAACACCTAGTATTAAAAAGAAGAAGAACAGCAGCAGCATGGCGTAAGCAAATCTAGCTGAGACACCCAGGAGGCCTCCAGATGCCCCGTAACCCCTAACCCCAGTGCTGATTGAGGCCGAGGGTGCAGGTGAGGGGTCCGGCTCATGGAGACCAGACACCGCCCACCTGAGACTTGACTCTGCTAAACCCAGGAGCCCAGGGACACATCTCCCCCCCCCCAGCTGCACAGACTAGCACCCAGATGCAACTGGGTGGCCTGGCATCTTTGGGGTGCAGGGCTCATGCTTCTGGAAACATTCTCCGATCACCTAGTAAAGCAAAGATGCCGTTAGGGAAACGGAAGCACTGAAGCCACGCCCCATGGCCGGTGACCAGCCCTGCAGCTGCCACAGCAGCTGAGGCCCTATGACCCTGCAGGGACCTTTCTGTAAAAGCCAAGGTCATCTGGTCCAGTATTCATTAAAGCACACATGCCTGTCCTCCTGGACCCACAACTTTAATCTCCTCCAAAATACAAGCCATTTAGAGATGCCGAAACTTTCTGACAGTCTGAAGAATGCATGGGCCTCCCCCTTCAGCCGAGGACTCTTACAAAGCTGCAACGGGGTGGGGACAGCCCAGGAGAGGGAGGGCCAGGCCCCTGTCAAGGCTCAGCCCTCCATGTGTCACCGGGACCCACAAGGGGGTTCCCGCGCAGTCCTCTCGGCTGGCAGTGCCAAGGGGCAGCCGGAAACTCCATGACAAAACTGGTGTTATCGGGAGAAGATTAGCTGATGCAACCGAGAGTCAGGACCGGAGGGGACAGCGACGTCCACTGGAGGCCAGGGCTCAGGCCGGAACCCTCAGGTGAGGAAGTCGGGCTTGGGCAGAACAAGCCTCTGGAAGAGCCCTTTAGGCTGTAGGAGAAAAGAGGCGCTTTGACCTGCAAAACAGCAGCACCAGGTCCTCCATCACCGTCTCCCTCAAATGGCCCACTTGAAGGTGCTGGGGTGCCAGAGCTGGTCCATCCCGACACCAGCACACCCAGGATCCACATCCCACATCCACTAGAGTTGGGGTGCCGCTTCCAGAACCTCCCCGCCAGCCCAAACCTCATCTTTAGCTTATTCAGTTTGCATAAGGTGAGTGCATTGGGGAGCATCCTCCCCTCACCACCTCACCCCTGATCTGTGAAGAGCAGCTCTCAATGAGAGCGGGGTTTGGGGGCTTCATGATTATTCATGAAAAAGCCAGACCACCAGAGAGCCAATTACGGGCTGGCTGGGTCCAGGCTGGTTCCCGGAGCGTGGGCATGACCACAGCTTGGCGCGCCTCCAAGCGGCGTGGAGAGGCCTCCTGGTGCTGGGTTTGTGAGCTTCGCTTAACCCACCCATGTAACCCATCCCAACTGGCACTGAAGATATTTTGCCTTAGAAGCAGCTTAGGGGTATTTCTATGAACAGCAATAACCATATAATCAGTCTAGTAGAAATGTTTAGAAAAGCGGCAATGGCATCAAGGTGGGCGAAGCCAGGGGGAGTGAGGCAGGAGTCCCTTCAGGCTTCAGTCAGTGCGTCTCAAGGCCCCCTCCAGCAGATCGGCTTCTTGAAGGTGAAAATATAGAGATGAGTAAAAAATACAAGAAATAAGCTCCCTTACTGTATTTGCATTCTAGGAAGGAAATTAATGTATCTTTCAGATGCTTTCAGAGGAGAACAAGGAGGCAGCAGAGTAAAACTGGTCAATAATGGGAGTTATAACCTGTTCTGCATGATGACGAACTCAGAGACCACAGGGCCAGAGGCCACATCAGCAGGCCATCCAGGCCCCAGGCTGGCTCTGTGCTCACAGAGAGGCTGCCACTGCTCCGGCCACGACATCCTCATCCTCATGACACACCCCACTTACATTTCCTGCCTGCCTCAGTAGATGCTTACGTTCAAGATCCGCTTCCATAAAAAGCCTAAGATGAGTCCACTTTCCGAGGGCAGGGGACCCCCAGATTAGCAGAAGTGTCACCTGGGAACTGAGTAGAAATGTCAGTTCTGGGGCCCTACCTAGACCTATGATTCATAAACCAGGAGGAAGGAGGGGCATGCTGTCCCTGCACGTCCTCCAGATGATGCAGCTGCACGTCCACTCTTTAAGCCTCTGCTTGAAGAAGGTGCCATCCGGGTAAGGGAGCCTGGCTTAGGACAAGTGGCTCTGACAGGCAGATTGCTGGGCCACAGTGGTGAGGTTTGGCCATGTAAACTGACCTTACCTAGTTTTACTTATTTAAGATTTATTTATTTATGCATATAAGATCTGGGGTACAGACCAGAGGTGCTGGAGGTGAGAGGATTCACCAGAGACAGAATGGGGAGCAGAGCAGGCCAATTGATGAAGTCCAGTGCTGAGGGGAGCAGCACGGATGGGGTCAGTGGTTTTATTTATTTAAACGGGGTGGGACTGCAGTGGACCAGCTCTGAACCAGGCCATCCCACCCCACCAGGGCCTCAGGCTATCTCCAGAGTAGAAGGAACACTCCTGGCATCTTCATGGCAGAGGATGGGATGACACCACAGAGCAGCCCCACAGGGCAGCAGGGTCCCGGACTCTGGCCGCTGAGCCGGGCCGGGGGGCCCCAGTGTCATGGACAGCAGTTGTCAGGCCCTCCCACCCGTAGCCTCCAGGACCGGCACTTGCCGTCCTGCCCGCATGCCGGAAGGCAGCACCTGCAGTGTGGCATGGGTGTGCGTGAGAAGGTATGCCTGAGCCTGGGAGGCCAGGGACACTAGGGCAGTGGGCTGGCGAGGGTGGCGGCAAGATGGTGGGGTCACTGAGAACACCGGTGAGCCCAGAGGGTAAAGACACCCCGGGACTGGGAGGCGGACCCACGGAGAACCGCCTTGGGCCTGCTGACCCTACATGGGCCTGATGGACCCAGAGCACTTTGTGTTTGGACGGGTGAGCTGGAGACTTGCAAGGAGCCTGGCCTGGGGAGCCTCGCCTGTGTGAGCCCATTCCCCAAAATGGTGGTGTGGGGGCGACCCCTGACAGGCCAGGCCTGAAGCGGGGCTGGAAGCACGTTGAGCCCATGGCTGTCTGTGGTGAGAGGCCTTCGGAGTGTGCTTTTAAGTGGCTGCCTGGAGGGGTGTGAATCTCATCCCGATAAAGCTGGTGTTGGGTGGGCAGAGATGGAAGGAGAGGCCTAAATGGATGTCCTGAGTGGACGCGGCCGTGGTGCGAGGGGACCTCCTCCCTGGAGGAGCCACTTGCTGCCCAGAGACATGCAACTTCCCCACAGCTAATGTCTTTGCTTTTTTCAAGAGAGCAAGCATTTTTTCAAAGACTTACTGCTTTTCCTTCTCTTGACTCTATGTCATTTTATCTCAGTGAACATAGGTGTCATTTTTTACCTTTGCTAAAAGCTGGACTGCTTTGGAATCCCCTAAGAACCGACCAGATGAGAAAGACTTATTTTCAACAGTTTTCTTCTGGAGGGTTCTCTCTGTCCAGCTACCCACAGACACTTCTGAGGCAGCTACTGCATCTGTGCAGCTCACAGCCTTCTCTTTAGAGGGGGGCTGGGGGCTCCCAGATCTTAGAAGCCCTGAAGCCAGGGAGTTTCATCAAACTGCCCTTCCTTTGCATTCAAAATTAGATTTTTTATTTTATTTTAAAGAGATGTGCATCCTGCAGTTCTAAGTTAGGTCTCCTGTGTCAACAAGGGAAGGAAGCAAATCCCAGCCACATATTGGATGCTCAAGTTTTGTTTTTTCTTTAATTTTTTACTCAAGCATCTTTGGCTTAAAGCATTCTGTGGGGTTGGGTGACAACATCATAACTTGACATCTGTGTGGATTGCATTAGGAACCCCACACAAGGTCTAGTTTGTGTCCACCTTTATCTGATCTAGCCCTGCCAACCTGCCACTGGTGACCACTATTTTGCCCTTACAATCTTAAGCAGTTTGGTTTGGTTTGGTTTGCTCATTAGTTTTATTTCTTTATTTCTGATAAGGAATGAAAATACAGTGTCCTTCTCCATCTTACGTCACTGTATAGGCTTCTCTGAGCCACCCATGTTGCAGCAGGTGACAGGTCTCATCTTTTTCACCACTGAATAGTATTCCACACCCACACATACATATACATACTATGTATATAGACATAACACTAACTACACATTTGCTGGTGGACACTTAAACGGTCCCAATATCTCAGCTGGTGAATAAGGCTGCAATGACAATGGGGTGTCTCTTTGAAGTAACATTTTATAGTTTTTTTGATAAACGCACAGAAGAGCTGGGACATTTCCACTTTCAGTGTTTAAAGAAACCTCTACATTGTTTTCCGCAGGGCCTGCCACAGGCTATATGCCCCACCATGCCCGGGGCTCCCTCTCCCCACACCCTCACTAACTCCTGCTTCTTCTGACTGCTGATAGGGCCCATCTGCAGGTGTGAGGGGTCCCCTGTGGCTTTGGTTTACACTTCCCTGATGATGAGCATTTCTGCATGTGCCGAAGGGTTGGGTCTGTTCAATCCCCTGCCCGTTTCTCTATTGGATTGTCTGTATTGTTTTGTGCGTTCTTTATATATTTGGGGATTGATCCCCTCCTCAGACATGTGTGATGCAGGTATTTTCTCCTGCTCACTAGCTGGCTGCCACTCTGACCTGAGCTGATCTCAGCGCCATCCGGGCACAGGACCTGCTGCCTCCCACCTGCCCCCCCCCTTACCTGTCAGACTGTTGCTCCCCCAGGCAGGGCTATGGGGCCACTAGTGTCCCCCCAACTGTGACTTGTAGCCTTGCAACACAAGTTTTCATAGCCACAGATGAAAAAGCAATGAAATGACATATGTCATAGATTTTAAGTATGAGAATAATTATGATCACCAGAGAACCCACATTCTGTTATTAATAATTATTACAGTTGTAAAGTTACGGGTTTGGCCTGGGTCTTATTTCTAGTCAATGCCCATAATTGGGGTAGAATTAATAGCAGCTGATGAGTTTAATGTTTCTATTTGCAGCTTTTCAAGTCTATGGGGTTGTCCTGTCCTGGTACCATGTCCACACTCAAGGGCCATCAGGGGTTGCATCAGGCCACCTGAGAGGCATGGTGGCCCAGTTGTACCTTGGTCCTGTGTCCAGGATAAGGCCCTAAGCAGGCAGTGGACAGTGACCACCAGAGTGTGCTGAGGCTCTGCATCTCAGGACAGTTGTGGATTCCTGGGGGGTGATGGTGCACCCCCAAAACTGACTTCGTTATCTGACTGGGCACCTGGCAATGATGTTTCAGAAGATGTGCCTCCCCAGTGAACCACCCAGCGGGAGCCACAGCGTGCCCTGCTCCCAGCCAACCCAACCCCCGTGGTTAAATGGCCCCAGAGGCCTGCAGGCATGGCTGCATAAAGTGAGTTGAGCGCCAGCCCTGAGGCTCCAGGAGCTGTGCCAGCATCATGCAAAGGCCCAGAGGTGTCCAGTCGAGCCTGCGATGCCAGCTGCCGTGGCTGAGGAGTCGGGATTGCTATGAAAGGGAGGAGACCAGAGGAAAAGAAGGGACCTGGGGCGGGAAGTGGTGTTGGTGCAGAGATGGCAGGTGGACACCACCCATGGGACAGAGTTCCCAGGGAGAGAAACATCACGACTTCTGAATCCAAAATACTGTCTGCTATTGATGCATCCGTGGTCTGTGGCCAGATATCCGCGGGGTAACCTGGAAGGCACCGCAGCAGCGGGGGGGGGGGGGCCCTCCTACCCCTGTCTCTATGCTTGTCAAATGCATGAACCCATCCTGCCATCTCTTGAGCCCCCTGGCATAAATTGCAGAGTCTGGGAGACTTCAGCCAGCATGATGGGGAGGGACGGGAGCACCCCTCTCCGAGGGCACCCCATGTGTCCTGAACCGGCTACGTCTCCCGCCATGCTCTTCTACTGTTGCCCCACCCGCTTCCCCCAGGCGTGGCCAGTGTGGCCCAGGGTCCTGCCCACCATCTAGCAGGTCTCTATGGCTGAAGAAGCAGTGAGACTGCCCACGCCTGCCTTTTAAATGCAGATAAATCCTGGCTTTCACAGGCAATGCTCACAGTGATGTTGCTGCTCAGGAAAGGTTCTGGCCTCTAGGCTCCACCTTGGAGACAAACCAGAGCCGGGGCTGGGCAGTGCCCCTGTGGGAGGACAAGGGCTGGCGGCAAGCTCCCACCCCGGGCCCCAATGCACTGCCCGCCGCTGTCCCATCCTGGCCTTCCACTGATGTGCCCTGGCCCCAACCACCCTCCTGGGGGTGCCCCAACTGCAGATCTTGGGGTTTTTGAAAGCCACCATCCCTCCCAATCCATGTTCCAAAAGCCCTTGCTCACTTTCCGGGTGGGGGTTTCTTTGCTGGAGGGATAAACAACCTCGTGACACCATGATGGGGATCCCAGAGGAGCCGGAGTGAGGGTCATCTGTGGGCATGGCACTGTCCCCTTTGTCATAGTGGCTGAAGGTGCTGTGATGACTCTGCATAACCCCAGCACCCAGATCCCGTCTCTTGGGGGCAGCCAGAGATCCCAGAGCTTGTTTCCACCTGTTGGGACAGAAACTTCTGGCTCCTGTGTGCCAACATCACAGCTCCTGTCACTCCCCTTCAGGCCCCTGGGCTCCTTGTGCTGGCCCTTGGCGAAACACCCACAGAGGCCAGGAGTGGACACACCAGGCAGCCTCTGCACGCAGGGACGGTGGCAGCGTGAGGAGACGCCACTTGTCCACTTGCTCTCGCTGTTTTGTTTTTGCTGTCATTGAGAGATCAAAAAGCATCCCTTGCTGTGCCCGCAGAAATCACTGTAAATACGATGTTGGGTTTTTATTCTGAGCCAACGGCCTGGAGCTGGGAGCAATGAGAACACATTGTGTTTGGCCTAAGTCTTGAACATGGGTCAAGCTGCTAAAACCTGGACCCTGGACCCTTTAACATGTGCACATCGATGGAGCTTACGGCTCCCAGACCTCTCCACAGGCTCAGGCAGGTGCGCTAACAGGGTCACGGCTCCTCAGTGCGGGGCGCCCTGCTGCTCACCTCACTCACATCTGTTCTCCCCTCCACAGCCACTTGGGTTCCTGAGCCTTGGGGCAAATGAAAATATTTTAGGAAAAAGTTTAGAAACCGCCAGCCTCAAGCAGAAGGAAGCCACGTGTCTGTTTGGGGGTCAGTTAGAGTGACCCGTGGCTAGAAATAAGGTGCTCCAGCAGCGCCTGGCAAGGCGAGGCCCACAACGCTGGTGAGGAGTCCGCAGCTGTGGGCTGCCCGGCGCGATATGGGCCGGGCTCTCGCCCTCTTTCTATAGCACCGTTTTTGGCAAGCCAATTTCCTCTCGTGTTTGTGGCCACGTGGTAGCCAGGTGGCCACCCAACACCAGCCAGGACCCTGCCCTCTGAGCAGGAATAATGAAAAGGAGCCAGCCCAGGCTAGATAGGGAAAGTGAAATATTCCAGGGACCTGGCCATTCATGCCCCTGGGGGTTGAGAGAGGAGGATCTTCACAGCACTGAGCCCCATGGGGATAGCCAGGGGTGTGGAGAGGCCGCTGTCAGGTGGGGCAGGCAGTCACTGGTGCAGGTTCTGACTTCTACCAGGTAACAGGCCTGTTGCTTCCCCTTGACGTCCCCTCTAGGTTGTGGGTGGGGCCCGGGGTCTCTGGGCTCTGCTTCATGGCCTGCAGCCTCCTGGAAGCGGCTAGGCAGGTCTCCAGAGGCTCCAGGCCGCGGCCTTCAGGGTATAGCCCGAGGACAGGGCACACCTGTACTCCCCGGTGGCTCTCCTGGAAACAACACATGACCTGTTGTAACCAGATCTAAGCATCTGTATTTGTCCATATTCATTTTTCTGCTATTTTACAAATGGGTTCCTGGCAAACATTTTAAAAGGAAGAACATTCTCTTCTGTTTAGAACAACTGACTGCACCTGTTTTTCCTTTTCTTTGAAATGCTCTTAAAATCACTTACCACAAACAACACGACAGTGAAGTGTAGGACAAAACTTAGAACTCAAGCTGTTTGTGAATAAGAGGATAATTGCTTTGTGCCAGTGTATCCTTGCAGTCTTTATTTCCACAATTTGGGGTGCTCAGTACAAAGTCACTCATGGGAAGCCTCCTTAACGCTCGGTATTTGTCCTCCTGCAAAACTTTGAAAATATTTGCTTTTAATTTTGGTTATTTCATGTAACATTTGCAAGAGCGAAGATCGCATGCTCTCAGCAGGGGTTTAATTATTGCAGTGGGTAGTTGGGTCTAGCAGGCTCCCCCATAATCCTGAGAAACAGCTGGGTGCAGCAAGGCATCAGCATTCAGAGTAGCTTTCTCGGGGGTGTGGTTGGTTTTGTGTCGGCTTGTTTGTTTATGCTATTCTGGTAAGAGTGTTTCGGGAATGCTGGTTTCTGGCACCAGGTAGTGACAGGCCGTGTGGGTGCTGATGTTCTCCAGCTATAGGCGCCTCAACACCCTGAATCAGTGGACCCCCAGAGTCTGGGAGGCTGGACCACTTCATGGGCCTGCACACACGTGTCTAGCAGGGAAGGCCATGAGGTGAAATGTCCTCAGTGTGCTCCTGTCACTTAGCAGAGTATTGAGACCTCACGCCCAGAACAGCGGTACCTCAAACCCAGTGCCACTAGATTCTACTAGGAAAACCAGGAGATGCTAAGCGCCAGTGGCCAGGCCCCCTAGCGGTGGCCAGGCCCCCTTCCAGACTCAGCTGTGGCCCCCAGAATGGTGCTTTGCTAGCTCGCAGTGGTCTCGCATAAGCAGGCCGCACTGCCTGGCTGAGCACGAACCTCCATGCTCATCAGCCCCTCGGGTGCCCACAACTTGCCACTCCTGCTGAATTCTTAGTGGGCAGCGGGTCGCCCACGGTCAGCAGGGCCACCAAGAGCCACCCTCCCCCCACCCCTGCCATGTCCTCTCAGCTGACCCTGCACGATCCCTCCTCTGCCCAGGTTCACCTCAGGCCCATCTCTCCCCAGCCTCTATTCATCCGTCTCTTCTGTGTTCGGGTCTCGTTTCCTCCCTAGAAGCTCCTGTGTTTTGGCTTCAACTATTGTATCCTGGTATCCGGAAGGGTCTGGAAAGTGCAGGGGGAACGGGGTCCTGCAGAACAGGGCCCCTGGAGTGGACCCCAGGCTGGATGTCAACTGCAAAGCCTACAGGGGGAGAGGATGGGGCAGACAGGCAGAGCTGGAGCTGACCCCACTCCTACGTGGAAGGTCAGAAATAAAGCACAGGAACAACCCAAACAAAACTGATCACAGAGAAGTGCACTGGTGGGGCAGCTGGCACCCTGGTGGGTGCTATTGGCTGCAGAGGCACACAGGGCTCTGTGGTGGGCACAATGTGCATAGAAACAGTGGTCACCAGCCTGTGTTGCAGAGATTGAAGACGGAGGGGAGCTGGCTCCGGGGGAGACGCAGTGCCCAGATGGACAGGTCCTTCTGTGACCCGGTCACCTTCCTTCAGACACGCCACAGCCCAGAGTCGCAAGGGTCCTGGGGAGGCTAGAGCCTGCCCTCTGGGCTCAGAGGGTGCCAGGTGCCCTTCCAGCTTCAGCCCACCCACACACCTGGGGGAGGGTGGGACCCCGATATTTAGCGCCCGCTGGAGGGCATGGAGGCAGGGTGTTCATATGCCCAACAGTGTTGATTTTCTTATGCATTTGGCCTATTTGCTCTCATTTATAAGTGCTTCAGGACCTGATTCTGGCTGGGGGGTTGGGGGGTTCCTCCCAGACCTCCCCGAAGCCGTGCACTGGCCAAGTCTACCTTCAGCACCCACTATGGGCCCTTGCTGAGAATAGCCAGGCAGCTCCAGACTGCTTGGATTGGGGGCCAAGGAGGCATTTGGCAGGGGAGTTGGGAAACGTGGGTGCCATGTGTGAGTGAGTCTCTCTTTGAGAGACCTTAAGGAGAATGAGAAGGCACCCTTGGATGTGTGGCTGGAACCCCACAAATGTAATGAAATGCTCAAGGCTGATGGGAAAGCCAACGTGTCCTTCTCTGCTCGTGACCTTCCTCCCTGCCACCGTTCCCTGTGACTCTCCCAGTGTTGCTGTGGAGCGGTCAGGTGCTGGGCCTGCACCCCAGAGGCCAACGCGCAGCCTCGACAGACAGATCTGTCACCTCCAATGATACAACCTTTCCTGTAGAACTTGGTCCTCATTTATAATTGCCTGATACTAATCACAAAGAGAAAAGCTCTCTGTTCATTTAAAATGTTAGTGGTATCAAGGCAGATAATTCCACTCTGGTGGATTTTATCAGCTTCTTGAAAAATGTATCAAAGCCAGAGTCTGTTAATTCAAAGAAAGCCAGTTCAATACCTGGTGAAGATACCTGCCGAGTGCTTATGTCTGGAATGCCGCTTCTCCGCCCAAAACCTGACAGGGTAAAATGAGCCTGTCGCTGGATTAGCCGGCCCTAGTTGCAGGGGCCCGGAGCTAGTGCATGCACCATGTTAGCTGCGCCCCAAAAGGGAAGTCCGGCTGGCCTCTGCTGCTGGTCCCAGCCTTGTCTCCATCCCAGCTCAGGAACTCTGTGGGCGAGGGGCGGAACATGCAAACAGGGTGCTGTTGGGGTGTCCCAGAACAGCCCAGGATGCCCCTGGTGGGGACGCAGGGACATGACGTCTATGTGGACACATGTGTGGACACGTGTGCAGCCGGTAGAGATCTGCAGCTGTTGGTGTCAGCGCGTCCAAACAGCCTTTGAGTCTCACCGGCTAAGTTAAAGTGTGTTCTTGAACACACTGAGCAAAAGTCAAAGGAAGTTAACTGGGAAAATTCGAGGTAGAGCCGATTGTCCTGGGCCAGCCCTCAGCGCCAGCACCACAGCCCACCCCAGCACCTGCCCTCCAGAAGTTCACACCCCCAGTGGCTCCAGGAGGGGCCAGGGCATGTGAGACAGTCTTTCCAGCATTCTGACCAGGCTGTGGCCTGGGCCCACCCTGTGACAGGGTCCAGGCACCAGGAGACAGCACCTCCGGGCAGTCTCAGCTGCAGACGTATTTACAGTGTCAGCTGCCCTGGGTGGGAAGCTGGAGATGAAATGACTTTATCACCAAATGGGAGGAAGCCCCGAGCTGGAGAATGGCTCCTGAGGTCACAGCAGGCTGATGGGGGTCGGGGGTGTGAGGGGGAGGGGTGTGGCTGGCAGGGGAGGAAAAGCCCATCTCCTGAGGCTGCTCCAAGGGTGCTTCCTGGTGAACTGGACTTGCACTACCAGCCCACTGTCCCTGTAAACTTGTCTGCTTCTCGGAAGGTGATACACTCTTGCCCCGTGGGTCCCAGGGCAGCAGGAAGCGCCTCTTCCCAGCCTGGTCATCACAAAGGGAGACACCCGGTTTCTTCTTGCCCCTAGAGGGATGAGCAGTGTAGAAACAGTTGGGTCCTCTAGGACTCCTCCGAGACAGGACCTGGGGAAGAGATCTGGGCAACGGGGAGGCCAGATACACACCAGAGCAGCATCCATCAGAAAACCAGCGAAGAGGCACTAGTAGGCGGCTTGTCATCACTCATCACCCCGAGATGCAAATAAAGCCACACCCACCAATCGCCAGACCAATCGCTGCTCACCCTGGGGGTGGGGCTTCTGCCTCTTTAAAAACAGCCAACAGGGCCCCTCCACCCCTGGGTCCCTGCCCTTACCTCCCAGAGGGAGGCCACCGGGCTCCTGATGGGCAGCTGAGTCTGTTTACGTGGGGTCCCTTTTCTTTCTAGAAGAAATAGCAGAGCATAAAATCTAAGCATTGGCTTCAAATATCCTTTTCAAAGAAGAGGAAGCCATTAAAATTTATGGCTCTGCCTGATACAATATAGCAATAGATTCCACCAATTTATACCAAAGTATTTCAGGGTTTTTCTTTTTTTCCAGAATATTAACTGACTTTTTGAGAGGTATTAACATTGCGGTGTGTGAATCATGAAATGCCTTTCACTCCTGATGTGATAAATCTGGCCTATCAAAAATACATTTCTGTGTTTTGTGAAATTCTCAAACCTGCATGCCTCATTCAAGGTGCCGTGTGCACCCACATCTTGGCACCATTACTCACAGGGTCAGGAAAGGCAACAGCCCTGGTGCCCGGGACAGACACACGCCTGGCAGGACCCCTCCCTAGGGACTAGAATCCCAGGGAACCAAGACCTGTGTGCCCCAAAGCCCAGCACCCCATGTGCCCCAGGCCCCAGCTCCCCACGGCCAGGAACACCATGTGCCCCACAGGGGCCCATTTCCCACAAGGGCGCTGCTCCCTGGACCCGGTTGCTGTCGGCAGCCACCGCAAGTCCATTTGGGCGGTGGTTCTTGGCAGCTTTTGTTGTTCTTGGCAGCAAGCTTGTTCCACGCCCTGTCCTTGTGAGGCCCTGGTGGGCCTCGAAATGCAGAGGGACCAGAAGACACATGCAGTCCCTGGGCCGCTGGCCAGCTGACGTCCCTGGGTCCCTGTGTCACTGGAACCAGAGTCCGCAGACCCTGGTGGGGTCTGGCACTGCTGCAGGGCCCTGGAGGAAAGGAGGTGAGGAAAGGGGGCTCACCCTCTAGGTCTCTGGCTCTGGGGCTGGTGTGGGCGCCTCCGAGCATTGAGGGTTCCAGAGCAAGTGGCTGGGGAGGCCGCTCTGCTGTCCACTCCCCCCAACCCCGCACCCCTCCAAGCCCCACCTACCCTGCCCTGGCCCCCATGCCCTGATACACCCCCACACCCCGCCTTCCCCCACCCTCCATCTGCAAGAGCTGTTTCACAATCATTCAAAATGCGGCCTCTTCTGTCTTCTCTACATTTAAGAAAATGGGTGTCCATTTTCCATTTAGCCGTCATCTTCCAGAGTACAGCTTTCACTCTTAGACTTTTGAATATTAGAAGCCTGAAATTTACCAAGATGGATTTAGAACTACCTAACAGCTATATTTTTAAGGAAAAATCATAGAACATAAAATGCTGAAATGGTTCTTTTCCCTTTTTTTTTTTTTTTTTTTTTTAAGAAGAAGAGGATCTATAGCTCCCTGCAGGGTGCAGCCACCCAGGGCGGCCAACGGGGGGAGGGGGGAGGGGGGAGGATTCTGGCAGGAGGGGGTCACCTTCCTCCCTTCTGTTCAACTTTAAAGCCAGGAGCCAGGACCCGTTTGCACTTTTATACCAAAAGAGAACCAGCAATTGAAAAGCAAATGTCTAATGAGGGGTTCAGTCTTGAAAAGCCAGTATGAAATACTCAGTGCTTGGGCAGGGCCGTGCGGATTTTAAAAGCCCCCACAGTGGACACGGACTCCTTCTTCTTTGCACTGCAGGGGTGGAGCTTAGACCCCAGGTGTCCTGAGTTGGAATCCTGGGGGTGTCTGGCTAGTGCAGAGTGAGGCTGGGAGCCCAGCCAGGGTGGGGTCAGCCTGGAGGGCTCAGCGTGGAGGTGGGGGTTCAGTGCCCGGTAACCAGGGCAGTGCCAGGTGCATCTAGCAGATGTCGGGGAAACACGCTGCCCTAACTGGTTGCTGTGAAGACAGAATTAAAGTGGAAAAGCACGTCCAGCTGCCTGGGACACAGGATATGCCACATAAACCTTGGGGCTTGAGCCTACTGGCAATGGGAGGGTGGGTGGGGATGGTGGGGGGCGGGTTGGGGAGCACCAAGATGCAAGAGAGGGCCAGATGGGAGGGGGCAGGAGGAAGCTGCTAAGCAGTTAGCAGTAGTTACCAGGAGGGTGAGGCACCAGGGCTCCCCCACTGAGGGGGAGCAGGGGTCCTGGGGCTCCTCAGGAGATAGCAGACAGGTGAAGGGGGATACAAGATGATGAGCGGGGCCTGTCTAGGAACCTGGGCGGACCCAGGAGCCCAGGCAGCAGCACCCTGTCTGCTTGGCACAAAGAGAAACAGAGAGTCACCTAACAAAGGGACGGGTTGCACTGGGCACCCAAGGACCAGCTCAGCACCTGAGGGTGGAACCCGGAGAAGGCACAGCTCACTCCAGGGGCATCAGAGGATGACTGAGCCCTGGAGGCGGGCAGGGCCATCACACCATCTGTCGAGCGGGAAAGTGGGCCAGCTTCCACAGCTGGCTCTCCTACTGCAGTCACCCCCAGCAGGGCCTCCCGCCCCGCAGCCCTCTCCTCAGGGCTGGACACTCATGCCTGCCCATGCTCTCGCCCCCCCAGGTCTCTGACCGCTGTGACTATGTGTTTGTCAACGGGAAGGAGATGAAGGGCAAGGTGGGCGTGGTGGTGGACTTCACCTACCAGCACCTGAGCAGCCCGCTGGAGATGACCGTGTGGGTGCCCCGGCTGCCCCTGCAGATCGACGTCTCGGACACGGAGCTCAGCCAGGTCAAGGGCTGGAGGGTGCCGATCGTCTCCAACAAGAGGTGGGTGGGCCAGACACCAGGGCAGGACATGGTGCAGGGCCGGGCAGGTGGCTCCCCTGACCTGGCTGGCCATGTGGCGCTCCCCTGACTTGGGTGGCCGTGTGTGGGCCCCACCCTTTCTCACCAGTCCCAGCCTCCCTCCTCTCTCCTGACTCCACAAAGAGCACATCCTCTCTCTCAGTAATCCAGCCGAGGGCCTGGTTAGGCTTCCCCTCTTGGGTCCTCGCAGGCCGAGGTGGGCACACACTGCGTGCTGGGCTGACCGTCGGCTGCACCCCCAGCTGGTGGACTAAGGAAGGGGCCGGCCAAACCCGCACCCGTGGGTCAAAGCCGAAGACAGTACTGATCCTGTGAGAATGTGTGCTAGCAGGACCAGACCCCCGGGCCAGCCAGCCCCTCACGGCCCTTTGCAGGAGCTCTGAGATGGCCGGATCTTGGGGATACCATGTCCCAGACTTGCCCCTTGCCTCCGCTCCTGGTGTGCCCCATGAGGCTGCTTGGTAGTGGCAAGACCCTGGTACCATGTCTGGAGAACTGATGGCTCCCTGTGCAGAGGGTGGCAGGACTCAGATGGCACCTCAAGGAAGTCGCGCTCCGGGACGCCTGGGGGAGTGAGTAGGTGGGACTCTCAGACTGTGTCCCAGCAGAGAAGACCGCCCCTTCCCGGGACCAGCTTCCATGTCCTGCCCTTGGCAACAGGCCACAAGCCCTCGTCCTGAAAGCCCGGGAAGTGGGGCCGAAGGCCCTGTGGGAGCCAGGAAGCCTCGAGCCAAGGCCCTTCTTAAAGGCCAGGCTTTCTGGTGTGAGTGGGAGGGTGGGGTCAGGCGTGCTCAGTGCTATGAGGGTGTCACGCCCCAGATGCTGCCCGCGCTGTGAGGCCCAATGCCCCGTGGCCCTGTCCGGGTATGCACCCTCGGCTGCAGCGAGGCACAGGGAGCACGGCCCAGTCCATGGCAGCCTGCCGGGCCCTCCCAGGGGTGCCTGACCTCCCCGGGGCCCAGCTTCCCTACAGGCGCTGGCTGCGGGGCTGTCCAGCCACCAGCGCCCTGTGACCATGCCCTGCTAGGAGACCCGTACGTGTGGCTGTCTGTGGCTATGAATTCAAAGACTTCTCCCCAAACCTGGTGGCCAAGTCTGTTTCCACGGCTCAGATGTCACATCTAGGCGTGACTAGGCAGGTCAGGGCAGAGGGGGCCCATGGCTGGCAGGGCTGCTGTGTGCCCTGGGGACTCGTGGGGAGGCCACCTCAGCTTGCACAGTGGCCGCAGGGACCTCCTGGCACGTGTCAGGCTGCCGGGCACACCCAGCACCCAGTGTGAGGTGTCCTCGGGAGGCCTCCTAGACACAGCAGCTGGCTCCACCCAGCGGGCCAGGGAGGAGCGCAGAAAAGAGGCCCTGGCAGAAGCGGTCACTCCAACACCTGGTGTTGGAAATGACGCCCCTCACTGGCCGGCTCCTGTGGGCACTCGGGACTCTGCTCACGGCTCTGCTCCCTCTACCCAGGGTGAGTGTCGCCCCATGTCTGCTGGGCTTCCAGCCTCCAGGAGCCACGGCATTCCGGGCCTTGCCCCCCAGCCCCTGCCTGCTGCCCACGAAATCAGCACCTATTAAACTGAACTGCCCCTTCAACAGGCCCGCCCGGGACAGCGAGGACGAGGAGGACGAGGAGCGGCGGGGCCGCGGCTGCGCACTGCAGTACCAGCACGCCATGGTGCGCGTCCTCACCCAGTTCGTGGCCGAGGCTGCTGAGCCTGGGGGGCACCTGGCCCACCTGCTGGGCTCAGACTGGCAGGTGGACATCACGGAACTGGTGAGCGACTTCATGCAGGTGGAGGAGCCGCGGATCGCCAAGCTGCAAGGTGGCCAAGTTCTGATTGGCCAGGAGCTGGGGATGACCACCATCCAGGTAAGACCCTGCCGCCTCACTCTGCACGCAGCAGCTCAGCTGGGCCAGGTCTTGGCTGGGTCTATACCACCTCTCGCGCAGGAGCAGGGAGGCTGAAGGGCATCGGGCAGTCACAGGCGAGGTGTAAAGGCAGCGAGATCCTGGGGCCCCTCCCCTCTCAGCAGCCTTGGAGCGAGGCTGGCCCTCGCTGGGGTCGTGTTTGAAGCTCCAGGGCAGCCTGGCTGTGAGCCTGATGCCACCCATCAGTGCATGGGTGGCTCCTGACTGGCGTCCACCTCGCTGACCACTTAGCCACCAGGGCGTTGCAACCCCCGCCTCTGACATGCAGGAGAGGGCAACATTTCAGAAATGTGAAGGGGAGACCAGGGTCCCAGGGCCTTCTGGGGCTAGCAGTGCAAAGACCAGGGCTCGCTCTGGGCGTGGAAACAGCTCTCCCCCAAAATGCCGTCGGGAGGGCTGGGTCACCAGCCGCCTGTGCGAGGACAAGTCTTATTCCTCAGTAGCTGCCCCTTGGTGAGGGTGATATTCTAAATCGGGCCAATCATCCTATTAGCCAGCGTGAGGTTTCTGAAATCACTGTTGTGGGGAAGCCTTACCGGGGAACTGTGTTGTTGAATTAGGGAAGATTTAAATCAGATCCATTCAAGAAAACTAGCTGGTATTTCATAGAGATTATTTTATTATTTATTTATTCATTTATGTATTTATTATCATTTATGTATTGTTAAGGAGGAAAATGAATTGGTTCGAGCTGTGACCTCAGAGCCACATGATCTATTGATCTCTAAAAGCAAAGGAGGTTCCACCGTGGTGAGAGCAGATGGGGTAGGAGGTGAAAGATGACAGCCGACTTGGGAACGCACTAGGGAGTGGTGAGGAGTGTGGTGAAGGGCAGGTCGGTGCTCAGCTCCACTTCTGTCAAAGGGAAATGGGAACCCAGCGTTGCAGAAAAGCTAGGAATATACCTTGTATGCTCTTTAAAGCATGGCCATTTAACCCATTTCAAGACATTATTTACAGAAAACCTATTGACCCCATAGCAGAAAGCTGGCCACCTTCGTAATTGAAAACCCTAAATTCCTGCCATAAACTGGCTAAATTGATGCGGAACCCGGAGGAGGACAGGTGCTCGCCCCTCTCTCCAGGGCCCACGCATGGGCAGGGAGGACAGGACTGCGTGTTCAGGAAGCAGCTGGGACCGAGGGGAGCCGCACGGCTCCCAGGTGCCACACATGGATGTTGTCCTGCTGGGGCCTGTTTATAAGACCCTCCATTCTCCCCATTGCATCCTCCCGAGGCCTAAACTCACTTGTCCACCTCCTTCTGGAGACCCCTGGCTCACGGCCCTTCCAATTGTCATAACCAGAATCAGCAGCCCTAGACATGAGCTTTGAGAGCAGGTGTGAGGAGCCCTGGGAACTGCTATCCTGACCACCCTCTCCATATGCCTCGCCAGTGGATAGAAGAGAACCACAAGCAGCCAGCCTGCGTGGGGAGGAGGCCCGAGAGTGGGCGGGCGGAGGCAGCAGCAGCTGTGAAGGGCTTCCTCTCCCAAGTCACAGCAGGAGTCCAGGAGAAATGCCGCCTTGGGGCTCTGGGGCCCGGGTCAGGACTGTGGTTCTCACAGGTGCCGGCTGACCCCTGACAAGGCAGCTGAGCACCCTGCTGGCCATTTCCAGGAGCACAGCCCCAGGCTTAGTGGCCCCCTCATCACACTGGCCAGCACGGATATCAGAAACACACAGCACAATAAGACATTGCTCGCAGCACTGTGCGAGTTTTGTTAACAGATCATTAAGTACATAAATGTCAACAGAACATGCACCAAGTAATAGAAGAGAGAAGCCGCGCTGCAGAAGGCATGCAGTCGCCATGAGTGGAGGTCGGTCCCTCCTCCTGGACGAGGCTGAGCCTGGGGGTGCAGGGGTCGGGGGGCATGGTCCCCGCAGCCATGTCTGGCTGTCCACTCCCGAGGGGCCCCTGTGCCCTGCCCTGCAGAGCCACCCTGAGCCACAGGAGGCGCTCGGGTGTGTGAAGCTGTCCTAGCATGTGCCTCTGCTTTCAGATCCTGTCGCCTCTGTCCGATGCCATCCTGGCCGAGAAGACCATCACCGTGCTGGACGAGAAGGTGACCATCACAGACCTGGGGGTCCAGCTGGTGACAGGCCTGTCGCTCTCCCTGCAGCTCAGCCCCGGGAGCAACAGAGCCATCTTTGCCACCGCAGTGGCTCAGGAACTGCTGCAGAGACCCAAACAGGTACTGCGCAGGTGCACACGGCCGGTGGGGCGCTCGGCAGGGTCTGGGTCATTCAGATAAGGTCAGCCTGCAGAGAAGGGGCTCCCCACATGGGGCCGCTCTCCCTCAGCTTCCTTGCCCCCAAAGGAAGAGCCAGAGAAGGGACCCAGCAGCAGGGGCGAGCCGGGGGGGCCCCCTACCCCCAGCCAGGACCAGGCCTCCAGCGTGTGTGCACACATGGGTCGCCACAGCAGGGCCTATTAATGGTGTGCTCAAATGCAGTGTGTCCTGCTCCTCACTAGGAGTAGGGGAGCATGCTCTCTCCAATTCTGGTGTGCCCCAATTCTGGTGCGTCCCTAACACCCTGCTCTCCACACCCCAAGATAGAGGTCAGCTGTGGACTGTTGGGGTCTGTGGGAGGAGTTCCTGCACTTCCCCAGCCCTGAAGCATCCCCCACAGTAGGTGACCCGCCAGCCCCTGAAGCTGTACTGAGCAGCAGGGAGTTGATACAGGCTCGTGGGGACCCCCGGTCCCACATGGATGGGTAGAGGGTTAGAACACCCCTGGAAGTGGATGACCTGGTAACAGAAGGATAATAGCCAAAGGCAAATGTCCTCTCTCTCTGGCGGAAGCCAGCCAGGGTGCAGCTCACATCTGGAGAGAAACCCTGGGGCCTCCTGGCTGGGTGGGTCATCAGGTCAAGCAGCTAGCAGGAGCTGAGGTGGCAGCCAGGCGCGTGCAAAGGAGACCAGGGTGCTGCCCCTCCTACCAGCACAGAACACCCCCTGCCTGCACAGTGGTCCCCCCAGGCTCCTCACCCACCCCTACACACAGTGCCCCCCACCTGGCTAGCTGGCTTGGGTGCCCCCCATCACTGCCAGCAGTCAGCCTCATGCTTGTTTCGAGGTGTCAGCATGCACTGGGCGCTGTGTGGCTCCTGGCAGACTTGGGCTCCAGCCTGATGAGGACCTGGTCCCCGTGCAGGGAGAGGAGGGAGGAGGCACTGGGGGTGGGGGTGCACTGTGGGGCAGGAAAGAAACCCACCGAAGCAAACTGCTGCACCGGGCCTGGCTCAGACTGCAGGAACTCAGGGCTCAAGGCCACCCCGATGTGCTTGTGGTGCCATTTTGTTTCCTCACCCTTTGCTGCACCCCAATATTCACTCACACATGATCTGCCCCAGGGGTACCTGAGTGGAACTGCACTCCCCAGGCTTTCTTTGTTTGTTTTTGTTTTGTTTTGTTTTGTTTGTTTGTTTTTTGACTTATGCAGCACTTTCTTTATATATACAATAGTTGATTTTTACATCATTTTGTGCCTTTTTCCATCTAAGTTGCAATCCCCGTGGACTTCCCATCATCATATCACCCATGTACCATCACCATAGTCCAGTGCATTTCCCTCCCCCCACTGTTTTTGATCCCATTCCCCGCTCCACCCCCACAAAATGTCCCTGGTAGATAGCTGTTCATCATTATCATTATTTTCTCGCCGTTCCGTTACACTCCTGCTACGAGTGAAACCATTCGGTATTTTTCCTTTTCTTTCTGATTTATTTCACTAATCATGATTCCTTCCAGTTCCATCCATGTTGCTGCAGACGGCATGTGTTTATTTTTTTAGTGTGTTTATTTTTTTAGTTACTGAGTAATATTCCATTGTGTGTATGTATGTACCACGTCATTTTAATCCAGTCTTCCACTTTTGGGCATTTGGGCTGTTTCCATGTCTTTCTGACTGTGAATAAAGCAGCAATAAACATGGGGCACCCCAAGTTTTATCTGTGCCCCCAGCATGCCCACAGCTCCTGGCTCCCATCCTGTGTCTCCTCCTTCCACTCAGAGAGAGCTGAGCGACTCAAGCGCAGGGCTGCGGGTGCCCACTCTGCAGCCCATCTCCTAGGTCCAGGCAGCTGCAGCCAAGGGCAAGGCCCAGCAGACCCCGAGCTCAACTCCTCCTGTGGGCTCGGGTGAAGGCCACGGATGGCCGGGCGGCGCGCAGATCTGCCATCAGCACCGTGCTTCGGGGTGGGGGCTGCTCCCCGCTGACCGACCTCGAGGGAAGAGCAGCAGCAGAGGGACAAAGGCGGAAGACATGGGGCCCATGCACCACCTCTGTCCTCCCACCCTCCTGCAAAGATGGGGGTGGGCTGTGGGTGCTCTGGCTGTCCTCAGCTGGCGGGCCCAGACTGGCCCCACGAGCTGGTGCAGACCTGTCCCCACAGGCCCCAGCGGGCAGGCCTGTCCCACGCAAGCTGCAGCCCCAGGGTCTGCAGGTCAGGGTCTTTATCTGCACCGGGAGCCGAGATGGAGATGCAACATTAACGCCACTTAAACATAACGTAGTAAATACTCTTGAGCGTGCAGCCCTCAGGGCCCCTCACCAGTGACACCGTTTGACATTGAGTCACCGTCAGGCAGAGCAGGCCCTCCTCGGCCCCTCGGTGCCAGGAGAGCTGGCCCTCGCAGAGGGCACGTCGCCGGGCACGCTGGCTTCGCTTCCATCTCCATAAAATAATCTTGGCCCACACTTCGTGGTACTTGTGGCTCATGTCCTGTGTCTACACTGCACAAGAGGTTTCCTCGCTGTTGTTGCTGCAGAGGGTCTGTCTCGCTAAAACCGGGCACTCGGCAGGTCTGGGGTCTGACACATTCTGACCTGGGGCCCTTTTGTTCCGCAGGAGGCGGCCACCAGCTGCTGGGTCCAGTTCAGTGACGGCTCTGTCACCCCCTTGGATATCTACGATGGGAAGGACTTCTCCCTGGTGGCCACGTCCTTGGATGAGAAAGTGGTTTCCACCCACCAGGACCCCAGGTTCAAATGGCCAGTGGTGATGGCCGAGACTGAAGGGCAGGGTGCACTGGTGCGGGTGGAGCTGGCCATCAGCGAGTCATGCCAGAAGTCCAAGCGCAAGAGCATGCTGGCCGTTGGGACCGCCAATGTCAGGGTCAAATTTGGCCAGAGCGACGCCCACCCCAACGCCAGCGACAGCCGGGCCCCCGGGGCAGGGTTCCCCCTGGAGCGGCACGGCAGTGACAGGCGGTCCCGGAAGCCATGGCAGGAGTGGGGCGGCCAGGAGGGCCCACTCTATAGCAGCTCGCCTGGGGCACTCCTGGAGGGCAGGGGCCCCACCACTGAGAGGGCCCCTTTCCTGAGGAACGGCCAGGGGCGGCTCTTCGACCACGACAGCCACCTGCAGACCATCCCCATCGACCTCACCAGTCTGCCCGCCCCGGGGGGCCTCCCCAGCAGCGCTGGGGACACGCAGGAGGACCCCACGCAGGCCTCCAAGGGGCTGAGTGACCTGGAGATCGGCATGTACGCGCTGCTGGGCGTCTTCTGCCTGGCCATTCTGGTCTTCCTCGCCAACTGCGCCACCTTCGCGCTCAAGTACAGGCACAAGCAGGTGCCCCTGGAAGAGCAGGAGGGCGTGAGCCACGCACATGACTGGGTGGGGCTGAGCCGCCGGGCGGAGCTGCTGGAGAGCCCCGCAGCTTTCCCGTCCCCGCAGGACGAGCGGGTCACTGCCATCGACAGGGGCCTAGATTTCGAGGAAAGCAAGTTCCTCCTAGGCACGGACACCCTCAAGGGTCTCAACGGGCAGCTCTTCAGGGCCCCTGTGCCCCCGGGTTCCAGCGGGAAGGACCAGAAGAGCGAGCCCCCGACTTCCCCCACCTCCAAGAGGAAAAGAGTGAAGTTCAGCACCTTCACTGCCATCTCCCCAGAGGACAGCTGCCCAGCCGTACTGGCCTGCACAGAGGAGGCCATGGGCTGGATCTACCCAGACTTGCACCCCGGGGACAGCCACCCCGACCGGCCACGGGAAGGGGTATGAGCCGCACTCAGAGCCAGGTCTCACCTCTCGGCCTTTGATGCAGGGCGTGTGGCCATGAGGCCCTGGGGCTCCGGGAGAAACGTGGGACAGGGTGGCAGAGCCCCAGAGGCAGCCCCAGTGCGACACGCAGGAGGGACACACTCCCCTCCCTGGCGGAGCTCCAGAGCTGCGGTGCATGAGATTCCCATGTGTGGAAGACCCCTGAGACTCGTGGATGGCTGAGCCTCTGAGACGTCCCGGAAAGGAACAGTCTCCCTCACGTCAGAACACCCTGGGTGTGGTAAATTCATGGGGCCGGGCCCACCCGGCAGACACGGGACACGGGGCGCAGGCTGATTGCTGCGGGTTGGGGGCACCAGGTGGTTGACCTGAGGGCCACCTCAAGCTGCTGGCACCCACAGCCAGCCCAGAGCCCTGTGGGCACGTGGCTGCAGACATCCTGAAGTATATGCCAAGAACAAGCTAGCAGGCCGTGCCTGCGGCCAGACACCCCTGTGTTTGTAAAGGGGGGGTCCTTGGTCCCAGGAGTAGTTTCCCACATTCATGGGGGGGATTTTCCACACCCGGGCACCATGCCCCTGCCTGTCCAGAGAAACCCAGCTCTGTGGACATTTGTGACACCCATACTGTTCACGGAGTCAGGGTGCAGAGTGTAGGTGAGGGGAGTGGGGCTCAGTGTGTAAGGGGGTGCAGACACTGCCCGCCCACCCTCGGGCAGAAAGTCAGGCATCTTGCTTTGGGGAGACCTGACTTCGGGACGCCGTCTCGTCCTGCCGATGGAAGCCAGTGCAAAGGGGGCATCGGAGGGCTGTGCCATGCCAGGGGAGGTGGGGCAGGAGGAGAGACCGCAGAGGCGTCCAGTGCCGCCTGGCTCTTCAGAGCTCTCTCTCCCGATTTCTTCTCGGTGTGTCCCTGTCTCTCGGAATCATGCCCTTCTCTTCATCTGCCCCCCCGTCTCCCGCTCTCCCCTCTCACGCTCTCTCCCTATGCATACCATCTAATCCTTAGGCGACGGATGTGGCCCCACCGTGGCCCAGCCGTGCCTTCCCGCCGAACAGGGGTGCTTCCTGCCTGCTGCCCTCCTGACCCGGGGCGGACAGCCCTGAGCCGCTGCCCCTGCCCGAGCTGACGTCCCCACCCGGCTGGTGATTAACGTGCTGCCTTGAGCGAGGACCCTGTGGTCTCAGCTGCCCTGTCCTTCCCAGCAATGTTGCCAGAGGCCCTTCAGGCCAGGGCAGATGGGATCGTAGGTTGTAAGAATGTAACATATTTATAAACTCAAGACTGTAAATAAAAAGTTTGCATTCAGACTCCTGCTGTCCTTGTCTTCCTGGCGTCCTGGCGTCCACAGCTTTGGAGCATGAGGATGAGGATGTGGCCGGGCTCCGTCCAGGTGCACGAGGTGACAGAGCGTCATGCACAGTGTCTCTGCTTCCAGAGCTGGAAGGATTTGCAAATAAATCTTGTGTACGATTCTCTGCTAAAAGCCGGCTGATAGCTGGCAGTAAGTGGGCGCCTGATGGCCAGGCCCAGCCCCTCAGGGCTGTCACAGGAGCCACCGTCCGTTCTCAGGGTCACCAGCACATTCAGGCGCTGCTCCCAGGCAGGTGCACGCTGTGGGGATCAGAGGGGCCGAGGTTGTGGTCTGAGGTTGCTAATTACCAATGGCAGCGCCCTGAGACCTCACTGCAAGAATCCTTGTGTTCCCCCAGAGAGCACTAAGGGATATAGCTGGACTTGGGGGCCCCTCCACCTGAAGAGCCACCAGGAGTATTGGGCCTGCCCCCTCCCAAGGGACCAGGCCAGCGGCAGCTAGGGGCCCACACTGCCCTGAGCACCCCAAAGCAGATTATAGGCCAGACACAGGTGGTGCCAGCAGCACCCCGAGACCACGTTTCCTGCAGACCCAACTCCCACCTTCTCTGAAGCTGCTGACTGTCGGGAGGAATAACGCTCACGTTCCCCACCGCCAGCCCTATCTGGGCACCAGTGTGCTGAACCCTCACACCAGGACCCCCGCCCGGGCACAAGTCCCCACACCTTTCTCCATAGTCATGCTCCTCTCAAAAATAGACAAAGGGGATGTTTTCAGGACAGAAGAAGGGCCTTTGACTTGTGGACAAGACTCTGGCCAGTGTCTCCTGGAGAACGAACACCAAGGCTCCACTTCCACACCCACTTCTGCAGGCTGTGTACCCCACGTTCCAAAGGGGGGACCCAGAGGTTTGTGGGCAAGGATGCGGTGCCACTTGGCTCCCACGCTGGCTCTTCCACACTCAGCACCTCCAGGGCCTCTGGACCGAAAGCCAATGGGAAACAGTCACAACCCCGAGTGAGGCCACACTGAGCCCCAAGTCCCTGCCACCCCTGAGCTGTAGAAGGCCTCATGGCCACCAGGACTGCTGAGCAGGGGATCTCACTGCCTTCCATTTTGGGAGTTCAGGATGGGGAACCCACCCCAGACCAGCCCTGGCTCCTGGCGGCAGGTCTGTCACTGTCCTGCCCACAGCCACATCTCTATCCCTGCCTCCGCTCACCGGTAACCGCAGAGCATACAAGGTAGGATGGGGACCAAACTCGGGGACCGAACTGCTGGCTTCCTAGAACTGAGCAAGGACAGGCCTGTCTGGCTCCTAGCAGGGAACCCTGGGACTCCCTCCCCCCATTTTCTGCATCAAGACAAACGGCCCCTCAGTGACCCTACAAGCTCAGCCACATTCATGTCCCAGCTAAGAGGCAAACCGGGCGGCACCCTCAGAGGAAGCTCTTCCATGGTCCCTCCTGGCCAGGGAGAGCCACAAGCTGAACACACTGATGTCTGTCGGTGGCGAGAGGGGACAGCCGGGACACAGCCCCCTCTAGCTAGGACCACGGGGACCTGGCAACCCTCCTAAGCAGCTCTGAGTGGAGAAAGGGCAGGTCCCATGGGGCGATGGAGAGATTTCTGTTCTGTCCTGAAATGGGCAGGGGCCTGCCAAGCAGTAGTGCCCTCTGCTTTCCCAGAGCCCCCTTCGCCACACTGTGACACCCAAGGAGATGCTGGAACCAAGCACACAGACATGAGATCACCCTTCCCAGAGCCCCGTGGGCCCCTGGGCATGCCTTGCCCTCTGGCCCCTGGGTCCACAGCCCTGAGGTTGCCCCGGCCTGCCCAGCCAGCCTGGTCTCTCTGCTGTGTCACTGGTATCCATCAACCCACAGCACGTGCCAGTGTCTGCTGGGGCCCCCTCACGCACCCCACGCACCCTGTGTCCTGGGATGCCACTGGGTGCCACTTGGGTCCCACACCCACTCTTCTACGCTCACCACCTCCAGGGCCTCTGGACTGAAAGCCTAGGGGAAACAGGGGTCACAACCCTTACATTTGCTAAGTAGATTGTGAGTGTTGGTAAAACGAAAACTGACCGATGACCTTTTAAAAACATAATTCAGATCATGTCACTCCCCAGCTCAAAACCCCACGACAAGCCCATAGACTCCAGAATGAGCTGGAGTCAGTGTTAGCCCATGGACACGGCAGCACCATGGCCCTCGCCTGTCCCCTCCTGCTCACTGGCCCGATCCTCACGTCCCGCCTGTCCCCGACAAGCCAGTCCCCCCCTCAACCCCCACCTCTGAGCAGACCCTTGTCATTCCTTCTTTCTGGATCTCGTTCTGACTCATTCTGGCTTGGACCCTGAGCACCAGGAGGGGGCAGCTGTTGGTGCAGCTTCTTCCTGCCACCCAGAATCTCCCTGCCACCTCACTGTCCCAATCTGTGGTGCCCTTCGAGCTCTGGATTGCTCCCAGGTATCTGCTCTCGCTTGAGTGCATCTGCCCCATAGAATACAAGTTCCAGAAGATAAAGCTCCAACCCTGTTCTCTGTTATACACCTGTGACGAGAGCTGTACCTCGAAAGTCAGCATCAGCAAACATGGGAGGACCTTTGAATGGATGGGTGGGTGGGTGGGAAGAAGAGGGTCAATGGTCAGATTGATGGATGGGTGGACAGATGGACGGACGGACAGATGAATAGTTGGAAACGAATGGTTTCCAGACCTTGAGTAATGAAGACACACCTGGCCTAATAGACTAACCTGGTCACCTGGCAGGAAGCAGACTTTTGTCGCATGACCCAGTTGTTGGGCCACATGGATGTGTGCGTGGTCCCCACCCCTGGGCCAGGAAGTAAGTCTTCAGATTTGGTGGCCTTGGTGTAAGTTCCCGCAGATAGACTAAGGCGAGGAGACAGACGTAAGAGAGCGGAAGGCTTTGTTGCGCTCCTGGGCAGCTGAGGTCTGCAGGCCCCCCAGGGGGGCCTGGGAGTCGCGCTTCCAATTTACAGGCTAGGGAGGGGCCTTTTATATGCCCCCTCTGTGGGCCTGGCCTTTGTTCAGGGTCTTTGATCTTTATCACAGCAACAACCTGAGGCAGCCTCCTGATGTCAGCTCAGCTCATCTCATCTTGATACCGCTAGATATTCTTCTTTTTGCCATTCTGTGGGCCTGGGTGACCTTTCACTTGGGGGCTGGGGGAGTAGACATGAGCCAGATGCGAGTCTCCTTCAAGGGGCATGTGAAAGACGGGGCCCCCCACTTGTTCCAAGGGCCCTCACGGCCAACAGTAGGGCCCAACCCTTGGTGACGACAGTGAGTGGAAAGTGACCGCCTGCCCCCTAGGTCGGCACCATTTGTGAGCTCCTGTCCACACACTCACGTCCCTGCTCTAGGGGTGAAGATGCTCCCCTGAATTTTCAAATCTCCAGGGAAAAAGAAAGGGGCGCCCCCTCGCTACCCCCCACCCCACAACCGCTGCCCCTACCGCAGATGCCAAGACCTGCTTGTTGGCATTAAATGCAGTCAGAGGGGCCTGGGGCCTGGACCCTGCGGGGAGGAGCCCCAGAGCCCCCACAGACCCTGCTCAACAAGAAACCTACCTTCGTCTGGGCACCACTAAAATCCTGGGTTATTTCTCGCCAGGTCCAGTTAATACAGAGTCAGCGCCCAGGGCCACCGGGCTGACGGCATCTGGTCCCAAGAGACCTCCAGGCTGGTGGGAACAGGGGTTAGGCAGGTCCACGCTCACACACCCAAGTTTTCCTCTCCCCTTTTAATGATCCTGGCTGCCCGTGCGGCCTGGGGAGCAGAACACACATGGTCTGTGGGTCTCCTGAGGCCTCATTGTGGCTCTTATTAGCAGCCCAAGGAGAGGCCCCGGGGACCCGGCCAGGCTGGCGGTGCAGCTAATTAGGGGCCCAGACCTTGGCGTCTGCCGAGCTGCTCACAATGTCCCCAGAGCCCTGCCTCCCCACAGGCCCCACGCGGGTCGACCCCCTGACCCTGGAGCTGCCACGTGCCTGGGGTGGGGTGGGGGGGTTCCCTCAGATTCCCGTTTGCTTGGCCTGCTAGCCACTGAGGGCCAGGGAGCAGGAGAGCAGAGCTGTCAGCCATGTTCCCAAGATGTAGGGTAGCGACCAGGCAGAAGCCGCAGCTGCCTGGAGGGAGGCTGCCAGCCCAGGAGCTGGATCTGAGTCTGTGAAAAAGTGGGGGGCTGGTGCTTCACCTGTCTGGATTTCAGCCCTATAACAGGAAGGTCACTGGACTAGGCACCCAGAGATGCTTTTTCAAGTGGTCAGGCTCTGGAAGGCCCCCCGGGGACCCCAACTCCTGTGGCGAGGCTGGTGGCCAGTCTGCAACCGTTTTGCAGCTGCTCTGGGCCTCCTCACTCTTTCGATGCTTCTCTGTAGCCCCAAGAGTCCCACACTGGTCTCTGCTTTCTGCCTCCCTCTCCCAGGTGCCCAGACAGTCAGATCAGGGGCCCGGCTGCCTCGTGACAAGGCTGGGGTGACTTTAGAAGGAAACCATGGCCTCCACCCAGCAGTCAGCTCTTTCCAGTACAGAGAGACCGTGGGTAAAGCAAGGACCCACAGCCCTTGGCAATGGCGGCCAGAACTGGGCGGGAGGGCTCCTGGGTGCTCTGGACTGGGTGATGCCCACTCAGCTGGGCCTCACTCCCACCCAGCATGTTTCCAGGGAGCTGAGGCCGCTGAACCCACGGTCTCCACTCAGTGTGCAGCTACTCAAACTGACGATGATCCCCCACCTGGAGGGGGAGGCAGGCCACATCCCATGGGAGAGGGACAGCAGAAACGTGGACTTTGCCCACCATGGACAGTCCTGGGAGTGAGGACTGTGCTGTCTCCGTGCTATAGGACAAGGCGGCCTGGGAAGGTCTAGAGAGAGAAACATCCAGAGTAATTCCCAATAGAATGTCTCATGGTCCTTGGCAGAGCTGCGGTGCCCAGCGTCCAGACGGCTCCTCTGGTCCTTGGGGACACATCCGGTGTGGCTGTGGGGACACAGCTTGGTGGCAGCTGCTCCCTCTGTGTGGCCCTCTGTGTCCCAGACCGTGTCCCAGCCCTACTGTCACCTGTGATTTACCTCAGGGGATGCCTGAGTCTGGAGGGGCCCTGGGCAGGCTCCAGACTTCCCAAGTTATATTTCCCTCCCTGGATAAACAAACAAGATCTGCATCTTCCCAGTTCTAAATAGCCTGGAGGAATATGCAAAGCCCCAGGCTTAGAAGGGTTTTGAAAATAACTGAGATTTAAATATATATATATATACATATAAAAAAGAGCACTTGGGTTAAATAATGATTTTGCAGCCTCAGGAAGCCCCAGAGAGAGCGGGACTGTCTGCTCCAGGGAAGCAGGTGGACCAGACACTGCAGGCCAGCAAGAGGGTCTTAGCAGGTTGTGATGGGTGAGCCCTGGGGCAGGGCCGGCCAGGCAAGGGTCCTGGGGTGCCATGGGTGTTCTCAGCAGCTACGCGGTGAGACTGGGACCCACGGGCTTAACACGGGCATGTGCCCTGTGGACATGGTCGCCAGGGGACACTGTGGCTCTGACCACATGGGCGACCCTAGCTACCAGGCTGGGTCCATGGCAAGGCCACTGCCTCCCTGCACTCCGCATTGCCACCCCTGCTCTGTGGGTGCACAAGCAGTGTGTGCTCCCCCACTTAGGCGGAAACCCCAGCTATGTCTGTGCGTGTGCACTCCTGACAGAACCCTTTGATTTAATTTCTTCATGCTCTGTTTTTGTGTCAAAGTGCTCAGTTGTTCCAGTGAAGCTATAACTTCTCGGTGATTCAGCTGAGTACACTTTAGCTGAAAATAATGTGTGTCCCTGATGATTTATGTCCATAATTAAATGGCCTATGAGGAAAGGTATGTTCACCACAGCCTCTCACTGTTAGCTGGGCTGGCTGGTGTGACAGGTGTCTGTGACCCCCAACTGGAGCCCAGTGTCCACTTCCCCACCCATCCAGCAGTAAGTCCACACTCGTGGGGCCAGTTTTCACCAGAGAGCCGGGCACCCGCAGGAGCACACCCCGAAGCCAGCCCCGCGCCCACTTGCTCTGTGGAGGCAGGGCTTGGGGTCAACACCATTTGAGAGAACAGGATTTGATTTCCCAAACTGCGAGGTTACAGTGAAACTGGCCAGGCCACAATTCCTGGGGAGCCAGAGCACGGCGAAGCTTGAGCAACCCCCGGGATTAGAGGCTGAAGGTGGGGACAGAGGAAACAGAAGCCCTTAGACGTCAGGCCTACACCAGCTACAGCATGTGCAGATGATGCAAAGAAGCTGATTCCAGAAGACACCTGAGCACCTGCCAGGTGGGGTTCAGGGAGGCCCCACTTCCCTAGGCGTGTGGTAATGGTTCCTGCCCAAAGCCTGGCTGCAGGAACCTCAAGTGGAGCTGGCCTGTCCTCTTGTGAGTCCCCAGAACCACTTTACTGGGTTAAAAAAAAAAAAAAAGCCACAGCTCCTAAATCTCACACACCATTTTGAGTCAAATCTCAGATCTTTGTTCAGTCACAAAACAACACGTGCACAATCGCCCAGAGCCATCAGGCGGCCCAGCCCAGCAGCTTGACCAAGGCCCTGAACCGGAGACACAGGCACACCAGACTTAGCCGGGCGCGGGGAGCATCTGCTTCCGCTATTCAAGTCAGCCCCAGGCCTGTGACTCGGGGCCTGAGTGTGACAGTCGGCGCCAGGAGGGGAGCTGCCCCCCTGGCACCTGGCTTGGCGCGGGGAACCCCGCAGCACCAGCATCACCCCACCTGCCAGGTCAGTGGGCACCCTGAGCGCCTGCTGTGTACTCGGCACCACCCTGTGTGGTGCCAGCAGGCCCAGCAGCTCCTCCGTCCAGCCGGGCAGACAAGTAACGAGAGTCTGGGGCCCTTCACGGCTTTTCAGGCTGTAATGCTCTTTCTACGTTGTGGGGCAAACACACAGGCTGGCGAGGCAGGGGGCGGGAGGCTGGGGGCTGCAGGACTGCCAGTGTGTGGCGTATCTGTCCTCTCTGGGCTCTCGCTGGCGTTGTCTCCTCGCCTGGCCCTCACAGCTGCTTCCGAGTGATGGCACTGGGTAGCCACTTTCAGGCCCCGTGCCCGCTCCAGGGTCCGCTGCAGCACCTCCTGGGGAGGCACAGGCGATGCCCTCAGAGGCCAGCAGTGTAAAAGCCTGACCATCTCACTTTCCCTACAGCCTGAGTGTAGGGAATTCAGTGTTCGAGAGAAGCATACAGTGGGTGCCTGAGGGGAAAAATTAATGGCCAGGCACCCCCTTTCCGGGCACTTGGGTTGCAAAGTGGGCATGATAATGAACTGCGTGAGTATGTCAGAGATACAAATTATTGAGGAGAATTCCTGGCACTTGTCAGAGCTAAGCCAGCTGGTTATCTTTTAAGGTGACTGGTCTTTCTTCCCCTATCCCACCATGCGAGAAGTACCATTTTCTTCTGAGAAGCTTGTTGGAGATTAACAGGGTGCTTTGGGTGCTAGCAACGAAACTGGCCATACTTGAAATGCTACTAGGAGATCCGAGAAGAAATGCACAGGAACATGGCAGAAGCCTGGAGAGCCTCAGAGAGCCAGGCGCTGGTCCCACCTGGCAGGTGTGGGCTGGAACCAGGTCAATGTGGGCTGGCCCTGTGCTGCCCCCTGGCCGTGGGAGGAGGAATAGCATGCCTCCCCCTGTTGGGATAATGGCCTAGGAGAGGCCCCATTGTCAGCAGAGCACTCCCAGGGCAGGAGAATCTGATAATGTTCCCTCTCCAACAGCAACATCTCCACAAGCAGCAGCCCAGAGGAGCAGCACCCCCTAATTCTGGCTTCTGCTCCCCACCAACATCTAAAGCCAGAACTTGCACCTGCCTTTCTTCCTCTCCCCTCCTACTGCTGTCCGTAGAACCCCAGACATGACATCAGGCCACCAGGCGTATTTCCTTGTGTGGCCCCTTTGGGGTGCACCCCTAGCCCCAGCTCGCTGCCTCTTTCCGGCGGGACCACCACATATTGTCTGTTGTCCAGAGAGTGGGGCGAGCTCTGGCATCACCCACTCCATTTCTTTGGGGCATTATTTGGAGCTTCTTCATTAAATTTCCACCATTCCCAGGGCCGGCGTCTGTTTCATGAAGATAATAGAACACAGGGAGGGTGAGGGAGTCTCCTAAGAAATGAGTGGGAATCATTTAACTTGATTTATAGATTGGGGTGAGCTTGCTTTCTTTTCTCCCCTCAAAGGCTACAGATAGCATGAAATATTTCATTAGCAAACCTATCAGTGCATTTGGTTGCTTGCTAAATGGCCGAAGCAATTAAGCTACTGTTCCCGATCAAAGAGACACCGTTTGAAGAGACACCATTTGCATTGTCTTATCCAGGAGGGACTTCTCCAAGGAGGCCCGGCCCGGCAGCAGGAATGCTAGGCAGTCCTGCACGTGTGCCTTTAGCCAGCATGAGCATGGAAGTCCACCCCTTCGGGAGCCCCTGCTTCCAGGCCAGGGAAGCCCCGCTGCATGCAGGGGCACCAGCGTCTCACGCTCAGGCATTTGTGAGCAGTGACTGAGACGTTAGGTGGACTCAGACAACTGCTTCTGAATCCGGTCGGTGGTAAGGCCCATTGTCCCAGGCACCATGGGGAAGCAGGGCCTGGAAAGGACTAGGCAGCCTGAGAGGTAAGTGGAAAGGGCGGGGAGCCAGGATGCTGTGCCCAGAGCTCAACTGATGGGGAGACTGGAGGGGGCCGTGTATGGAGCAAATGCAGAGTCTGCAGGGAGCTGGAGCGCCTCTTTCCGTCACCTTCCAGCCTCTCAGGGAAGGAAAGAACTCCAGTGGGAGAGAAAAGGTGTCTGCCTGCAGCTTGGGGGTGGGAGGGGAGCGCCCCTGATCTGTGTGCCTGGCCAGCATCCACCCCCATGGAGCATTTTTTTTCCTTTTCATGTGCTTTTTTTTTTTTTATTATATGTAATAGTTTATTTTTACATCATTTTGTGCCTTTTTCCATCTCAGTTGTAATCCTCATGGGCTTCCCATCACCAAATCACCCTGCACCTTCACCACAGTCCAGTGCATTTCCCTCCCCCGACCGTTTTTCATCCCATTCCCCACTCCACCCCCACAAAATGTCTCTGGTTTATAGCTGTTCATTATTATTATTATTTTCTCTCCTGGTCCATTACACTCCTGCTAGGAGTGAAACCATTCGGTATTTTTTCCTTTTCTTTCTGGCTTATTTCACTAAGCATGATCCCTTCCAGCTCCATCCATGTTGCTGCAAAAGGCATATGTT
>NW_004567130.1:3298040-3313620 GCF_000260355.1 Condylura cristata | reverse complement strand
GGAGGGCCAACATGGAGCATTTTTAACACAGCCTCTGAGACCAGCAGGAGAGGCTCAGGTGGTACCGCACCCCTTTTCTGGCATGGACCCTCAAAGACATGCCCCCTGTGTTCCATGACTCCTCTGGATGCCCCCAGTCCACCTGCTGGGCTTTTCCTGTCCCTTTTAAGTCTAGTTTCTTGGCCTAATTTTCTATTCTGCAAGGCACCCCATAACCTCTACTAAAGCCCATCACTCTAAGTCGGTCAACATAAATTTAGCCATTGGCAGCCAAAGAAGCCTGGATAAACCCATAAGATCCGTCTCTAATCGTCTCAAGATGACAGAAGCCGATTCATGGGATTCCAAGGAGACGCCCCCTCCACAATGGAATGAGCTGTCTGCAGGTGGCTCCCTGCAGGTAAATCTTCCTGGAAATATGGCTCTGAGACAGTCGTCGATGACATGAAGGCGCCTCCCGTAGTCACTCAGCAGCACCAAGGGGAGGAAGTGCCCTACCCACGAGGCTCTTGGATGTTGTAAAAAGTGTCAAAATAAAAGATGTACTCTGTCAAGGGTGAACCTCGAGAAAAGCGGGCTGAGGCTACACCAGGTTTGGGAACAGTCGTCAGCATTTTCCAGAATGCCAGGAGGTGGCTACTGGTTTCCTCCCTTGAGGAGGTTTCCAGAGGCTGCTCCAGGACAAAGCCCCCAAACAGATCCCCACTCTTGTCTCCTCTGTTCGCTGGTGAAACCGCTGAGCACTTGGGAAGCGGGGGTGGCTCCTACCTGCAGTGGTGTGGGCCAGAAGGGAAGGCAGAGGCCCCAGCCCTCTGTCCTGAGGGTCAACTTTCTTCTCCAGAAGCTGCTTCCACCAGGGGTCCCCCAGCTTCAACTCTTCTCTCTGGAGATTCCCTCTCTCCGGAAGACCCACTAGTGTGCACGGCCAGAGTGACCTCAGCCTAGGGATGGGCCACACGCTCAACCCCATGCATGGATGTCTGCGTGGGAAAGGGGTGTCTGGAAAGGCAGTGCTGGCGTGGGGGTGACTCTGAACCCCCAGACTCTTGACCCTCAGTATCAGCCAATGAGCTGAGAGCTTCTCCTCCACACCCAGAGCCCCATGGGCCCTAGATTCTAGTCAAAGACCCAAGGGGCGAGGGGGGCAGCAGGGCCTCTTCACCCCTGCTGCACCTTGCACCTCAGGCCTCTGTGGAGTCCCAGCAGCACGGAGGACAACAAGAGGACCCTAAGCTGGGGGACTGTCACACACTGATTTGAGACAATCAGAAACGACACCTCCCCCGGCCCCTCGTTTCTGGTGACTTCTGTCATCCAACAGTCAGACATATCACTCCGCTTCCTGCTGGCGATGGTAGAGAACAAGAGGCCCTGGTGGAGGAGTGGGGGGTGCTGGGGGTGCACACAGAGAACTGTGGGATAGGGAGGTGGGCATGGTGGAGCCCCACAGCTGGGAAGGGATTGGAGAGTCCGCAGGTGGTCTGAGTGGAGGAAGGAGCTCAGGCCAGACCTGGAGCAAGAGGGCTCGATGCCAGGGGTGGGGGGTGGGGAGGGAGGCTGTGGCCTGGCTAAGTCTGTGGGGTGGGGCCCCGCTGGCCACATGGGACTTCGAGGGGGCGGTCAGGTCTTGGGGGTGCCAGAACCAAAGCCCAGGGGTCCTCTTACAGCAGACAGTGTGAGCACTCTAGAGCGTGCTGAGATCTGCCCTGGCACAGACTCCCAGAGGGAAGCAGGGGCCCTGCATTCCCTGCGGGCACCCCTAAAGCAGGGCGCCCCTGTGTCCTGAGCTGTGCGGGGGGCAGGGGGTGCCAGCGGCAGCTGCCTCTCTGCTACGGGCCATCTGAGAGCCAAACAGGAACATCTGCTCTCCCTGCAGCACTGAGACCTCAATCCCTGCTTTGTCATTAGTGGGCTGAAGAAATGTCACATCTTCCAAAAACAAAAATGACCTTTGAATGGATTTTCTGGTTGCCGGTGGGAGGGGCCGAGGAAAGTGGTCCCTCAGCTGGCGGGCGGGGGCTGGGGCGGGGGTCTGGAGCCTCCCTGCGCAGAGTGGACAGATGGGACAGAGTCAGTGCGGTCACACACAGGTCACGTTAAATGATACATATAAATACGAAATCCGCGTGTGTGGGTGCAAATGTGTTAACATGACACTCTGCATCTACAGAGACCTCTGGAGGAGCGGGGAGCCCAGAGGCTGTGCAGGCCATTAATGGTATGTAGGGGTGTGGCGCCAGGGTGTGGCTGGGCAGGCACAGTGACAGCTCAGATTTTATTATAGGTAGAATATGTGACAGACAGACACATGTATTATTATATTGCAAACTTTGTACACTGTGCTGTAAATCATCTATTATTTAGCGATAGATGAAGCTATGACAATGTTCACTCTACGGCATGCCCTGTGTCTCCATTACAGATACAAATAAGTTTACATTTCTAGAGCATGTAGCAGATAAGCAAAAAAACAGGTAGGTGGCCGCGAACAGGCCGCAGGTTCGTCCGCACCTGCCTGACAGGAGAAGGGCGTGCACCAGCGCCCACACACGACGGCTGCGAGTGTGAGCCCCGAGTCCCTCAGCACCTGTGAGCCCCGGGTTCCTCAGCGCCCATGAGCCGGAGCTGCTGGGGCAAGACTTTACACTGCTGGTGTAAAGTCCTCCTGAGTCTGTCTCCAGGCGCCCCCTGGACTCGAGGCTTTGAGGGCAGCTGCCTCCCGGGGTTTTGGGACCTTGTACAGCCAGGCCTGTTTCCTCCCTCTCTGCACAGGGGAGGCTGCAGCCCTGCCAGGCGCCGTCCAGCTGGAGGGTCCCCACAGGCAGGTAAAGCCGAGTCACAGGAGCCCCCACATGCTCAAGGCCCCCCGGGACCACACTCCACAGCAGGACTAAGGGCAGCCTCCCCTGGGGGTGACAGCAGCCCTGCTCTGCCTCCCAATGTCCCCACATAACCACGGTGGCCCGCCACACCCCTGCATTCCAGTCAGGGCCCCTGTCCTGGGAAGGGTTACTCCCAAGTTCCACTCCCTCTGACTCCCCTAGAACTTTCCAGAGAGTGCCCAACCTCTGCCCTCCATCCTCCCAGGGCCTAGGGAGGGGATCCCCCAGAGAGCAGGTCTATTTCCGCACTCGAGGTGCGTGCTAAGGGGTCAGGGCAGCCTCCTGCTCCCTGCTGAGAAATGCCCTCATCCTCCTACCGAAGGTGTTGGGGTGCGCTGTGCTGGAGAGCTCAGGCACTGAGCGGACCTCATTAACCAGTCTCCCCCTTGAACTGGGAACTCTCGTGACATCTCCTGCCAAGATAATGAAGGAGCAATGGAGGAGCTTTAGGGACTGGTGGCCTCACTAAAAACACAACAGCTTACGAGGCGGCAGGGAAGGCACCAGGGAGACCTAAAACTCCTGCAGTACTTGCTGACGGCAGGGGACCCCCTTTCCCTCCCGGGACCCCCTTGCCCTCCACCTGCTCTGCTTCTCTACTCCGCAGGCATTGCATCCTCCTATGTCACCTGGCTCGATGCTCACTGGCCATGAGGATGCCTCGTCCCCGGGTGGGAGCGCAATGCTGTTTTGCTCAGACCTCTGGAGCCACTGAGTGTTCCTCAACCTCAGTCCTTCTTTCGCTGGGGACACAGGAAGCTAACTTCTCAGGGACCTTGAAGCTGCACCAGGCACCTGCCTGAGACCTGGCCAGCGGAGCGGGCGTGGAGGGGACCTGGACCTGCCCAGATGTGACTCCCTGTCCTAAGCCCAGCTGCATGAGGGCCTCCTGGGGGTGAGAGGCTCCAGAGAAGAGGCAGAGAGTGGGGGCCATGCCCAGCAAAGAGTTTGGCTGGATTGGGCAGCGTGAAAGGAAGAGGGAGCGAGAAGGCGCACTGGGGGCGCAGCCACTCGGTGGGCCGAGCCAGCGAGAGGCAGCTCCCGTGTGCTTGTGTAAGCGAGTGACTCGGGACCTGCGTCAGCTGTGCGGGGGCAGGTCGAGAGGGCGCTGGCGTGCCGGCCCAGTGCCCAGGCCCAGTGTGTCCAGATGGATGTCCAAGCCCAGTGTCCACATTCAGCGTCCAGGCCTGGTGTCCAGGTTAGATGCCCAGGTCCAGAGTCCAGAACCGATGTCCAGGTTCAACGTGATGTCCCGGTTCAATGTCCAGGCCATATGTCTAAGCCTGGTATCCAGGTTTAATGTGCTATCCAGACCATGTGTCCAGGTTCAATACCCAGGCCCCGTGTCCAGGCCTGGTGGGGCAGGCCCCAGAGTCCAGGCCCGATGCCCAGTTTCCATGTGCTGTCCAGGCTGGCATTCAGGTTAGAATGCCAGGCCAGGAGTCTGGTTTGGAGGCTCCAGTCCAGAGACCATGGGACACCTGATTCTGCAGGTCACTCCTGGCCACCTGGGTGACCATGACTCTGGGTGTTTCAGGGAGAATAAACATTTGTGCAGTTAGCTGAACTCCCCCAAGGGGATCATCCTCAAAGGACTCCACAGCGGAGAGGAACCTGGTCCTTTCTCCCCACCTCACTCATCTCAGAGCCTCCCTGTGCTCCAGCCTCGAGCTGGCACTCACCACCACGCCCCACGCAGGCCTCGAGCAGGCCTTCGCCTCGGCTTTCTGGACATCACCGGACTCCTGAGCTTCCACAGTCACACAAGCCAGCTCCTCATAATCAAGTAAATAAGCTGCGTGGTCATGTTTAGATGTGTGCGTGCTTTGCCCACTGCACTGGCATGACCATACACATTGCATGTGCGGAGAATATACATGTGTGTGGCTCATGTGTGTACACGTGTGTGTGCATACATCGGGTTATAAATGGAAGGACCCTACATATTGGGTGCATATATTGACTTATCTAAAATGTTATATGAATTAATGATGAAGATGGCAATATCAAAAATTTATTTAGTACTTCAAGGTCTCAGGCTGAGCCAAGTCACTGTGCTCTGGTATCATAAGCTCCTTGGTGCTCACAAGCCTTTAAGTAGGTTACCATCACCCCCTTTCACAATAAGGTGTGCATGTCTGTGGGTATGGGGGTGTCATGTGTCTGAGGGGGCGTGTGTGTGTGCACCTGCCTGCACACATGTTGACAGGTGACTTCATTCCATTATAGCTCTTAATTTTCACCTCACCCCCTGGGGCCCAGGGAATACTTGGCCTCTGTGTAGTGAGTGATGGCTAGAAGTGCTTGATCCCATCGAGCCCCCATTCCAGAACCTGGTGGAATTAAGCTTCAACTACCAGTGACCTTTCTCTGGGCATGGCTGCTGCAGCAGCAGGGGTCACTCGGGGTGAGAACACCTCTCCAGGCCTGCTCCTTCCGGCCTGTGGGTCAAGAAAGGGCCTTTGTTTCTCCCAGGCCCATCCTGTGTGTCTGCAGAATCTGCTTGGTGCAGAGACACAGCTGGGCTCTGTGCTTGCCCTGGGAAATATAACGGGAGTTCTTGCTCATTGGGTGGGCAGGAGAGGCCCGGGGCAGGCGCTGCTTTCCCATCCGGTCACAGCGAGGTATTCGTGGGGGCTCTGGGCTGACTCAGGCAGAAGCGGCTCTCATAGAAAGGGGCCAGTCTTTTCCCAATGACGTTGACTTCTGCTGTCTTCCACTGGGAAAAATAAACCCTCTCTCTGGCAGTGTTCACCTCATTATAACAGAGGCTGGTAAATAACAAGGCAGGGGTGTAGCAGTGAGAGGGGAGACACAGTCCCCACTTGGCTAATTTGGGGCTCCAGGGCTGGCCATTAAGTCTTCAGCTCTCTCCCCACCCCTTGAATGAGAGCAGGCATCCCAGAGTCTGCAGCACCCCGCAGAGCAACCCCGAAGGTCAGCCTTCACAGCGAGGGCAGTGTGGCCCTGCTGAGGCCAATTCCCATGGATTAAGGAGCTCCCTAAGCAGAGACACCCTCTAAATGCCACATACACCGTCTGCACATTACTGCACTCCCCGATGACCCTGGTGGCTGAAGCCAGTGCCAGGCCGGGCCTCTGGGACACATCCGCTGCCCTTCCAGGGCCCTGCGCTTAAAGTGTGTCCCTTTTATGTCCAGCTCTTGTTTGGCTGCCATCTCATTAACTACTCCCTGGACACCAGGCTCCAGCCTCAGCTGGACACCTGTGAAATACTTAAGCAGAGCAAGATTGTGGCTTTTGAGGACGACTATAAGACTTGTTTGAAGAACTTGTGCTGGTGAGATACCCAGAAAGGAAAGCTCCCCTCATTATATGCCGGGCCCCCAGTGAGTCCAGAAATAACACGAGCTCTGCTGTTAGCGTCCGGACCTACTAGGAACCGAGAAATAGTAGCTGAGGGGAGGCAGGCCAGGCTGAGCCCCATTTGTCCTGCTCCATTTCCTTAATGGTGTGTAAGGTGTCACTTTAACCTACAAAAGTGGATGTGTGTTCCATGCCTTTTGCAGCAACATGGATGGAGCTGGAAGGGATCATGCTTAGTGAAATAAGCCAGAAAGAAAAGGAAAAATACCGGTGGTTTCACTGCTAGCAGGAGTATAACGGACCAAGAGAGAAAATAATAATAATAATGAGCAGCTATAGAACAAAGACACTTTATGGGGGTGGAATGGGGAATGGGATCAAAGACAGTGGGGGGAGGGAAATGCACTGGACTATGGTGATGGCACATGGGTGATTTGGTGATGGGAAGCTCAAGAGGATTACAACTGAGATGGAAAAAGGCACAAAATGATGTAAAAATAAACTATTATATTTTTTTTTTTTTTTTAAAATGGATGCATGTCCATGTCAGGGAACCTGAGAGGCAAAGGGGAAACATCTAGGAAATTAAACTTCACCCACTAACGTCCTCTCGGGGACGAACATACGTGTGGGGAGCCTCGCAGGGACTCCCCAAGGCCCCGGCCCAACGCGTGATGACCATGTCTCCGGTCAGGCCCTGGCGTTCAGGATGTCGTTTTAGGGGCTGAGCCCCTGGCATTTCCCTGGAACCTTCTCCCTCATCAGGGCATCCTTCAGCTGAAAACCTTCAGTGAAGTTACTGTGACCTCGCGTCTTGTAGCATCCACACAAGTGAGTGTGGCACATTGCATGAGTCCGGAACCTGTTTCGCGTTCATTCTCTGCTCGACGTGCTCATAAACTCCCAGCCTAACTGTCCTCTAGACACTGCCTCAGCTAACACAGAAGTCGGACAGTGTGTCCCTCCCGGGGTGCCCACAGCCCCTGGCTGTTCACCGCTCCAGTTTGGGGACACACTTAAGTGTAATTTTTACGGTAGGTGCTAAAGAAAATTGTTTTAAGTGGTGTGGGTGCTGATGGGCGTGGCTTTCTGGGCACAGAGGATCCCTGGGGCTTCCCCCAGGAAAGCCCAGCTGAGTCTACCCCACCTCCCAGGAGAAAGCCCTTGTGATTTCACAGAAATGTGCAATTTTTTGCAAAGAAGGTTCTCTCATCCTGAATGTTTAAGGACTATTTATGAGTCTGCAAGAAGGAAAAGATGGTAAAATAATTCCTTTAAAATAGATTGTGGCCACAGATAAAAGTGAAGTCATTTCGTTTAACTGACAACCATGCTTTTTAAATTTTTTATTCATTTTTCACAGAAGTTCCCTTTGAGCCAATCAAGAATTTCCCAGAGGTAACCTGGAGCTCCCTGGGTGTTGGGCTCATTTGAAAACAGTTGGAGCTTCAAGTTCTGCCTGACTTGGTCTCACCTCCTTCCACAGCGGGCTCTGCTCTAGCTGAAGACATCCATCTGTGAGAGGTGGAGCCCAGGCTGAGCGAGCCCACGAGAGGGGCGTGACTGGTCACTCGGCCTCCTGGGCCCCGCCCCACAGCAGCACCTGCTCCCCTGAGCCACAGACCAGCCCAGCCGTCTGGACATCAGACCCCAGTGCAGCCCACGGGGAAAGGCCCACTTCCCATGGATTCAGCTCTTCATCTAAAAGCAATTCCCCCTCTGCCCTGAGAACCAAGCCTCCAGAGGTTCCCTCTAGTCCAGCTCCAGGGTCCTGGTGTGCCCCACGACAGTGTTCCCTAACATGCAGCTCCCCAGGGCATCTTCACGGAGGAGCTGGACTACCTGTCAGATTCGTGAGTGAAATGCTGTTTCCAGGACCATGCACCAGGCGCCCGGGAGGCCGTCACTTTCCATGCACTCTTCTTTGTGGGAGTCAGACCCCTACTCCAGAAATGGCTTCTCCTTCCTAAGTCGCTGGCCCCTGGGCCAGAAAGCTCTCGCCTACCCAGACCCAGCCCCCTTCACAGTCAACATGCTTGATTGCACTGGCCCCAACACGAAAGGCCACTTTAGAGAGTCCAATGCAAACCCACATCCCCTCCGGCTCTGAGGCTTTAATTTAGAAGCAGGGGCTTTGAGTCATTGCAGACACCTCTGCCGGCCAATCCATGGGTGTGGGGGGGGTGGGGCAGGCGGCCTTCAGAGGATAGGAGTTACATCCGAGGCCTGCAAGAGCTGCAGAATCTCAGTGGCAGAGGACCAACCCTGAGGGGGAGCTCCTCTGGGCAGCCCCCTCTTTTGGGGGGGCCTGACACTAGGTTGATAATAAGACACTGCTGGTCTTTGTTCTGGCACCTGAAGCCCTTGGGGCGTCCTAAGTCACAATAAAGGTGAGTCTCTCCTTATATTAGGAGGTGACTTCTGAACCCCGATGAGGGTGGTGGCAGAGGTGGCACACACTCCCCCAGCTTGACCCGAGGGAGGGGAGCAGGTGAGGGTAAGCCACACCACAGCAAGTGGTGACTTAGTGCGACTGTCCTGAGCTCTATAAAATCCCCAAGGATAGGGCTCAGGGGAGAGGGTCCAGGTCGTTTTGCGAGAGTAGAGTGTCTGGGGGGTGGGGGGTCATAGAAATCCCCACGTCCCCCACATCTCCCTCTGTCACCAGGCTATTCCTGAGTCATGTCCCTTTATAATAGACCAACAGAGCAGGGATGCACTGAGTCAGATATCCCAGCCCTGGGGGAGGGGGAGCAGAGGAAGGTGATTCCCCCCACCAGCAGCCTGGCAGAGGGCAGTAAGTACCAGCAAGTTCCCACAAGAGCCCCCAGGTGAAGGGGATGTGGCCTGCAATGTACAGAAAGGCAGTGAGGGGGCACAGAAAGGCAGGAGGCCGCCCCCCATCTCCCTGCTTTCCAGAGCCCACACCCAGGAGTGAGGCCTTCCGTGGAGAAGGTACCCAGGGGCCAGGCCACGCTGCCCTCCCCCAGTCAACGCATCCCCCATCCAGGGTCAGTGTGTTCGGCCACCACTGCCCACACACCAGCACACTGAATGCCAACCCCAGAAACCCGAGTGACGGGGACTGCGTGGGGCTGCCTGACACCACACAGGAAGGTCATTCAGGGGGTCCAAGCTTTGAATTAAGAACGCACATGAGACCCCACTAATCAGGTGCTCTGGTGTCACACTTGCCTCTAAATCCGGGTGCGGGGTGGGGTGGGGGGGGGTGAGGGCTCTTCCTGCAGGACAGGACAATGCAAGAAGCTGAGATGCTTTCGTAGAACGGGTGGGCGGGGCCCGTTTTATTCCCTGGAAATGCGCCCCTCTTCAGAGCGCCCTGGTCAGAGGGCACAGTGGGGCAGCTGCAGGTGACCCAGCCATGGGGCGGGCTCCCCAGGGTCTGCAGCTGGCACAGGCAGGGCCACCAGCAGCCCGAGCTGTCCCTGGGTACCCCTGGCTGGGCATGGCGGGGCCAGCACGGAGCTCCCTAGTCCTGGGCATCGGCCTCCAGAGTCCTGATGAGGTGCTGGTAGGTGTCTCTCTCTACCAGCCAGGAGTGACACGTCCTCACATACTCCCTTCCGTTGGCTGCAATGTCTTTCTCTAAGGTGGGGTCACTGACCAGTCGCTTCGCCAGTTGGACAAACTCCTGCAGCACAGTGGGAGAGACAGAGAGAGGCGGGTGAGCTGGAGGCAGCCGGGCACCAGCTCCGGGGTCCTCCCTGCAACACACACTCCTTGGGAAATGACCTCTGGGAGGAAGGCAGCTCATGGGATGCCTGCGTTGGGTGAGACGTCACACACGCGTGCACCGCGGACCTTGAGGATGCGGCCAGGGCGCCGACCCGTGCAGCTGAGTGCTCAAGCACCCGCCCCGGCTTATGTCCAGTGGTGGCTATGTTCACACTTGCCCTTGCCAGGGAAGGCCACCGCGGCCCTGGACACTGCCTTCGGGTGGGTGAGAGGGGAGGGGGAGCTTGAGGGAAAACCAGAAGCAGAAAAACACGGCCACACTGTGTGTGGACACTGTTTACCACAAAATCCTTGTGTAAGAGGACAGTGCTGTTCATGCACACACAGGCCACACAGGAGCAAGGATGAGCCCCAGGGGGAAACCCTGCGGTCTATTCTGTCTCCTTCTTCCTGAGACAGCCAAAACCTACATCTATTTCTTTCCGGCGACTTCTGACCCACCCGTTGGCCTCACCCTGGAATCCGAGCGGCGCTCTGCACAGCACCGTGCCTGAGCGCCCACCCAGTCCTGCCCCCGCGCAAGCCTGGCGTCTGGCGTGGACGCAGCCAAGACTGGGGGCAGCTCTGCGCCCCCAGTCCTCTACCTACAGGCCTGAGCCAATGGGCAACGACTGATCCCTCGAGCCTCACTTGTCTCACCTCTGGGCTACCGCCCCAAACGCCTTCCCAGCCTGGGGCAGGCTCCCAGGGGCGAGGACTGGTGGGTCTGGCTCCTAGCGAGAGCCTCGCCAGAGTTTGGCTCTGCGCATGCTCACAGGCGCGGGGCTGCTGGCCAAGCGGGCTCCCTCCGCAGCGGAGAGGGCAGCAGTTTGAACATGGCGGAAGACAGGGGGCTGTGCCCACTGCGGCCTTCCAAGAGCAAAGCGCGCTGCACCCAGCTCGCAGGCTCCAAGTGTGTCAGGGCAGGGTCCTGGAGCTGGAGCCTAGGTTCAAATTCCAACCCAGCCCTGGGCCCCTCCTCTGTGCCCTGTTTCCTCCTCTTTAAATTAGGGAGAGTAACTCCCTGCTGGGCACAGCAGAAGGGATTAAATGAGTTACTACAAAGAGGGAAGAGAGTAAGGCTAAGGAAACCCTGTTGTGATTCCCCAAAGCACAGTCAGCCCTGCGGGCAAGGAAGCGAGGTGATCAGTGCCTAGCTGTTAAAAGAAAGTCCACATATTCTCAAAATTATTGTTAATTAAACATTGAATGCCTTTTATGGCTAGCAATATACACTGCAATATTTATGAGCGAGTGGAATTATTTTTTTATGTATTATGTATATACTTTGTAGTAAATTGGTGTTCTTTTTACAATAAAAATATGACATATTTATTCCCATCTCCTCGCAGAACAACATTTCTATTAAAATTATTCAAAGGGCTTGTAGCTCTGGTGTATTATTTTACAACACTGGTCTATCTGTGATTTATCTGATGGAGGAATTTGGGTGGAAACCCAACCCTATTTGTTATTTCTACAGAATGTTTGACCATTTTACAACAAAATCCTGAAGGATAGAGTTCCCAGGAACAGGCTGTGATAAAATACAATTTTCACTGCTCTGCACAGAAGAATGATCAAGAAAACACAGACTTAAATACAGCAAGAGCGACCTGGGAGAGGAGTGAGCCGCAGAGACCGCTGGGACCAGCCCACAGGCGCGGCTGGGAGAGTGGACAGGGCGGACAGGGCACCAAAGGAGGGGAGGGACAAGGTTGCCAGGAAGACTGCGCATGCCCAAGCCTTTGGGGTCACAACAGTTGCCACTGCCCACTGAGGTATACAGTGGTCACCCCCCAGTGTGGACGCTGTCACGCTTGAAGGCAACACTGTGAGCAGAAGGGGCAGTGACTCCCACCCCCGCACTCTCTGCAGGACGGCTCTGTGGCTGTCACCATCAAGGTGTGTGTGTGTGTGTGTGTGTGTGTGTGTGTGTGTGTGTCCTGTCCTGGGCTGATCCGTGACCAACAGAAGCTGTCAGAAGTTCTGCTGTTGAACTTGGAAGCTCGACTCCACCTCACAGCTCCTGCACTTGCCCTCTGAAGCCAGAAGCCCCTACAGAAATCTAAGCCGGACTCCCCCGGGTCGACACACCCAGCTACCACCAGCACCCATGCCCAGAGACCTGCCATCTCGTCAAGGGGCCTGGCAGAAGAACCGGTCAATGGAGCAATGTTCAAACTGTCGGCCCAGAGTGTGAGCACACGGCCGCGGCTGCAGCCAGTGTCCACGGCTCCGTGGAGCCAAGACTCTAGCCAGGCAAGGATGAAGGAGCCTTAGCCTCGGACGAAGGAGCCCGCTGCCCATCAGCTACGACCCTCTGCACACTGAGCGGGAAGCCCCACCTCGCCCCCTCCTTCCCCGTGAGGAAGTCCTGCTCAGTCCAAGCCAGCTACAGAGGCTCTAGCGCCCCAGGTGACCCCCACTCACATTCCTGCAAAAGAGCAGTTTGCCTTCATCATTATTCAGTTAGTGGCTGAGCCCTTTCAGGATGTTCAGTGTTCTGAGTAATCTTTAACTCTCGCCAGCCCTTTGACCGGCCTTCGCTCCCCGAGGCACCACCAAGTCTGGGGAAGGGGACTGTGTCAGTTTTACAGAGTGGATATGTCACCCTGGTGCTCCTTCTCATAACCTGCCACCACAGGGCCACTAGAGGCGGGAAGACGAGCAGGCACCTCCCGCGGGCACTCAGGAGCTGGCGGGCACCGTGCCCGTGGTCTTAAGGGCAATTCAACACCCTTCTAAGTGATATAAGCCTAGTCTTCCTTGTCCTCCTTTAGAGGAGCTAAAATCGACCCCATAGAAACTGCATTTCAGACAGAGTTTAAATTAAACAGGCCACACACCCCACAGTTGACATTGACCCCCACTAGCCAGAGCCCCCAGCCAGAGTTATCTGTGTCCCTCCTGGCCCCCAGCGGGTCTGCACAGCACCCCACCAACAGCACGTCTGAGGCTCAGGATCAAGAGGCAGGATCAGCGCACGAAGCAGGATCAACAGAGCCGCAAATAACTTCCCAGCAGCTCCCAGACACCAAGTCCCTGCCAAGTGCATCTAGGAGCCAAATCACTAAAAATACAGCGTTTTCTGAGCACTATCTGGATTCTGGCATCACAGGAGGGCTCTGGGTGCTGGGTGGTGACAGCCACACTTCTGCAAAGGTTGGAGGCCACAGCCTCGCGGGGAGCAGAACCTGGGCCGATTGCCCGAGTAGCAAGGTCTGAGGGGCCGCTGACTGGCAAGGACGGTGGATGCTACGAGAGTTCCCCGCCCACTCCCGCCTCCTGTCAGGTGAAGTCCCAGGTGCGGCGGCACTGTGCTGCTGGCAGGGTGAGGAGCAGAAGGTCAGGCAAGGGGCAGTGTCCACTGGGGAGGGCGAAGTCAAGTGGGACCCAGGCATCCGGTCACACTCCTGAGAGACGACAGGAGTGACACACCTGGGTGTCACCTGTGGGACACCGACTCCTACAGGTGGTGGAAAGACCAAGAAAGGTGGGCCTTGGCTGGAAGCAGAGCTGTTGTGGCCCCTTGTGAAGGCCCCTAGTGGGCATCCAGGGGGTTACCACCACCACATCCCCCACCCCAGCCAATGCCATTCCCAGGGTTTCTCCTGCTGGCAGCCATTGTCCCGGTCACACCAGTGCACATGGGGACAGAGCTCTCACTCCCTCGGCCCATGACCCAGCTGAGCCCCCCAGCGGTGCTAACTCAGCAGCACGTGGCTCGTGGGCCAGCGAGTTCCAGACATGCGGGAGAACACGAGTCCCTCACGGCAGCTCAGCGCAGCAGGCCACACCACAGGCTGCTCCCTGGACCCAGTACCGGCCACCAACCACAGCTGCTCTTCCCAGGGCCTGGTGCTGATCCCCAACCAGCCAGACCATGGACTGTGCCCCTTTGGGCCCCTCTGGCCCCCACCAACCAGACCACACACGCGTGTGTAGTGATGCTCACAACACCACTCACATGTGATTTAAGTGCTTTGTTGTAAATATCTCATTAACACTTGTTTGTATTGACCGCATGTCGAGGTCAATACATGCACGTCTGAACAGACCGAGTTAAATGAAATATATTAACATGCATCTCATCTATTTCTTTACTCTCGACACGGTTGTCAAGCGCTGCGGTCATACGTGGTGGATGCACTTTTGCTCTCGACACAGCCCCTGCCAGTCCTCAGCCGCCCACTGCTCCATGGACAAGGTCAGTCCCGCAGCCCAGCAGGGAGCCCCTCTCCCCTGGAAGGTCCCCTACATGCCCAGCGGCCTGGCTGCCCAGCCACATCCCTGGGTGTTAACTGGGGCTGACTCCCAGGCCGGCCTTACACAGCCTGCCCAGAGCCCCTCATGACGCAGGAGAGGCCCCAAAATGGGGGCGTCTGTGCTTTCGCTTCCCTGTGGGGCCAGCCAACACCTGCACATCTCAGGCTCACCCACCTGCAAGAGCTGCCTGTGTTTGGGTAAGATGTGAACCCTAGAATGAGGACAAGGCAGAGAAATGACACTGGCGAGAAGTCATCTCTGGCATGGAGCTGACCCAGGCCATTGCCAGCAGGGACTGGCAAATGGGTGAGAGGCAGCAGGGACCCAACTCAAGCCGCACATCCCTGTCCCACTCACATGAGTCACTCCCAGCCAGGGTGGTGTCCTTGCCCCCAGTTCCCAGGGGCCAGGGGAAGAGGTGAGGTCAGGGCCGCCCGCACAGCCCAGGACCTAAGCCAGCCCTGCCAACCAGAGACCTGGAGACTGTGGTCCCCAAACGCGAACCTGCAGTCTGACTCTCCTTGTCACCATCTAAAGAGAAGAGGCGTCCGCAAGGCCAGAGTGGAGGCACATAGCAAGCAGGCTGCCCCAGGCCAGCCCCCAGCCCACCGGCACTGCCCAAAATGTACGGCTTTCTGCAATGGCTACAAAACACACAGATCCTCGCGGCAAAGTTAGTCTGGACTGTGCTTCCAACGTCTGACCCTGAGAGGGAATATGGATCCTGTTTCTGCTAAATGTCAAATGGATTTTAATTTCGAAGCTATAAAATGTAGCCATAAAATAGCTCAGCTCTTTTCAGAGAACAGGACTTGGCGGTAAGGAAAAAAAAAATCGATGCTTAGGAGGTGGGGAAAGCTTGGCTTCCATGAAAGTCCTCTGTGGGGAGGCATACAAAGAGACTGCTGGGTCCCCACCAAGGCTGAGTATTATTCATCATCGCTTTGGTGGAAATCCAAGCCCTTCTTCCTGACTGCCAGTACCGGGTGCGACAAGAGCTGGGTCCCGTTTTGCACCTGTCACTGTCACCGACCTTGTAGCAAGCCCAGTTCTGGGTGCTGGAGCTTCTGGACACAGGACAGACTCCTTAAAGTGAGAGTTCTGTGTCTGTTTCACCATGGAGGAAACTGACCCCATGGACCTGACTTTCAGGGCTGGGGCAGGCTGGGGCAAGAAAGGTCAGACAGGAAGGCACAAGTCAAGGGGCACCAGGACATGTCCAGAGATAATGCACAAGAAGGAGATGGGTGTCGATGGGTGGATGGTGGGACGATAGGATGGATGGATGGATGGATGGATGGATGGATGGATGGATGGATGGATGGATGGATGGATGGATGGATGGATGGATGGATGGATGGATGGAT
>NW_004567130.1:3267289-3297725 GCF_000260355.1 Condylura cristata | reverse complement strand
GATGGATGGATGGATGGGTGGATGGGTGGGTAGGTGGGTGGATGGATGGACAGATGGATGGGTAGGTGGATGGGTGGGTAGGTGGGTGGGTGGATGGATGGATGGATGGGCAGATGGATGGGTGGGTGGATGGATAGATTCTAGATATAGAAAATTAAAAAAGAAGGAAAAAAGGAAGGGCGGGAAGGAGGGAGGCAGGGAGGAAGGAATTAGGCTTCCATCCAAAGCCTGTACGCCTCTCAGAGGACCCCCCTCTAAAGTTGTCAGCCCCCAGTTCCCTTGTCTATAAAATTTCGGGAGCCCCTGCACTGCCAACTGCAGGGAAAGGACAGAGGTGCAGACCCCGAACACGGCACAGCACGGGCACAGAGGCCAGCGCCCTTGCTCCTGCTCTTGTCTGCACCCCACCGCAGCTACAGGTCTGGGTGTCACCCCTTTTATCCCTTTTATTCTCACATGAGTATCGGCAACAGATGCTGTAAAGCATCAGAGACCCCCCACTGAACTTTATCTCTTGTTTGCATGCACCCATGGGTCACTGTGATGGGCAATGTGTCAGAGGGGCCTGGAGGCCCAGCCAAACATCTTGGATTGGAGTGGGGGTGGGGGCTGGATGGGCCTGCTCTGCTCCTCAAAAGCAGCCTGTGGCTGTGAAAGGTGACCCCCAGGTCCCCACCCCAAAAAAACTTCTGTCTCTGACCCAGGCTTGAGGCTGAAGGACTCATGTGATGAGGCTGGGCCAGACAGCATCGTCCCTGATTAGACCCGCACCCAGTGCCTCAGTCCTATCCGCAAAGTCCCTCTAACCAGGCCACAAAGCAAACCGCAACTTCATGCCAGGAGCCCAAGTCTGGGACCCCTTCCCAGCAGGAGACCCAGCCCTGAGGCCCCCTCATGCTCCCCAGGCAGGGTCATGCAGTTCAACTGAGCCTCAAGAGTCGGCTTCATGCAGGAGTCAGCCTGACGGAGCCAGCTCTTGGGCCTCTTGCCTCAGTTTCCCCACCTGTAATATGGAGATGAGACAAGGGTCTATATTGTGGACTGTTGTGAGCATCTCGGCAGTCAGTCCCAACATCTAATGCTGTCTACTAGCAGGAACACCCTGTCGTGGGGAGGCGAGCTGCTGCCCCCCACCCCTGTACCAGCACCCTGACAACAAGCTCATTGGGGGGCTTGATCTGCTGCTTCTTGTCCTTCCACCTCCAGGACCTGGCCTGGAGTCCACCGCACAGAAGGACTCTGGCATGCCCGGGAAGCACAGAAGCCAACCTGCCACCCCTTAGCAGCCACGTGGAAGCTCCTTTTCAGACTTCCCAGGCCCCAGCACCTGGCCCCATTCCAGCCCTGAGCCAGACAGGTGACTGACTACCCCAACCTCCACTTTTTCTGGGAGGTGGGGTGGTCCTCAGGCCAAGGTCTGATGTCACTCAGACTTGACCTCCGGCGTGATGGAGGTGCCTTGGCAGGCCCATTCCTGGATCAGTACAGAAAGGACAGCTCGCAGGCAGGGTGAGCCACATGTCCTCGCCCGTGGGCCAAGCTCCCCTGGCACTGAGACGGGCCAGATTGCTTAAATACCAGCATTCAAAGTTGGCGAAATCCAAGTAATCTGTGCCCGCACTACCTCAGTGTCAGGGCTACCTCCCTGTCTGCTGTCACCTCCGTGTCTGCTGTCACCTCCGCGTCCACAGCCCCCGAGTCTAGCACATTTCCAAGTGCGGCAGAAAGCACAGCTCCCCTCCGAAGCCTGCAGGGCTGTGTTCCCGGCACCGTCTGTAGAGCTGACATCACCGTGCTGGCGTCACGTCCGAACGTGACTGGGTGAGGCTGCGGGGTGACATCCGGGGCTCCCAGGGACTCGGGGCTGGTGGAGGTGAGGCCAGCGTGTGAGGCAGGACAGACATTGCAGCTGCTCCACGGAAGGTCTGCTGGAGGCTGCATGAATGGGACAGTCACCTGCTCACCCTTGCTTGGCCTGACCTGCCCACTGCATGACTGCCGGGCAGATGTGCATGGACGAAGCAGAGTGTGTGTGTGTGTGTGTGTGTGCGTGCGCGTGTGTGTGCGTGCGCGTGTGTGTGCGTGCTTAAAATCGAACTATGAAACAGACATTCGGGGAGGTGAAAACAAATCACTGTGCTGGGTGGAGACGGCTTAGGCCTGGCCATGGGTGTGCATGGGAAGCCATGCCAGTCCAGTCTGGAAGCCCTCAGTGTCCGAGCCGGGCCGGCTCATGTGTCTCCACCCAGGGCACCAGCGCAGCAGCCGCTGGACAGCGACCATTGTCCTCACTTGCTGGCCTCACCTCCTGCACCGCCCAGCCGGGCCCCCACTGGGGGGGCTGGGGGTGGAGGGAGGTCTGTCCACTAGGCAGACCATGAAATGACCCGTGACGGGCAGGAGATCAAGCTGTGGTGAGGTGTCCACAGTGGGGAATTATAAAGCTGAGTCTCCAAGTATTTGCATTGACTGTGCTTTTCAAGCAGAAATGCCTGTTTCAGAGCTGCGGCGTGCTTTAACAACGGTGACGCTCAGCAGCTCTTGTTTAAATCTACAGACTCGGGAGCAAAGTTGGCACGGAGGCTTTCATCTGCTAATGCTGACACCCTGCTGGAAGCGGTGGACCCCCAAGTCCTGGCTCTGGGTCTGCAGGGGGCTCAGTCTGCAGACCAACCCCTTCACCCAGCCGGCACCCCAAGGGAGGGGGGAAGCCTGACCCCCAGGTCCCAGAGGAAAACACCAACAAGTGATCCTGAGAGACTTGCGTGAGCAGATACCCTCGGACCTCTGCCCCCTTCCTGGCAAAACCTGCACCCCAATGCCCAGGTGCAGCCCGGACTCCGTCAGCAACATACACCACCCTTACTTCTGGGTGTGTGTGTGGGGGGGAGTAAGTGTGTGGCTGTGCGAGGTCACGGTCGTGGAAGGACCCAGGGTGCGTCCCCAGAACCTAGCCACATGGCCACTGCACCCCAGCCTCGGGGCACAGCCTCTGGGGCGTGGGGCCTGGGCCCTGCTGCCGACACAATGCTGAGTGTGCCTGTACACTACTGGGGGTGACTGCGGCCTGGAACATGCAGCCTCAAACAGTAGGTGGCAGGACACGGGGCCCTCCCGCCAGGCCCGCACTGGGCCCTGACCTGTGGGTCTGAGAACAGCAGCCCCGTGACTCCGTGCTTCACCACAGCTGCGTTGCCTGGGATGTGCCTCGCCAGCACCGGGACCTCCAGGGCCATCGCCTGCAGAAGAAGAGACACAGATGGGCCCGGCTTGCAGAGCAGCAGGACCCTGCCTGCCCACTTCCCGCAGCCCCATGGCGCGGGGCTCCCCCGAGACACGCGGAGGTGCCCACTGCACTGACCAGCTCTGGGAAGCGCCAGTGAGCCTGGCCTGGCGTGACCGCTGCAGTGTCCGGAGGAAGCCCAAGTGTTCACTGGGCACACCTCAGCTACTACGTGAGGACGCCTCTTCAATCCCCATCATAACTTCCAACACCAGCCTTACGAGTGGCCCCGACATGTCTCCTCGCAGACGGGCAGGGAAAAGATGGTCCCCAGCAGCCCGACACACGCAGGAGAGGCTCCCCGGCTCTCAGGCATGGGGTCAGCCCGGGACCAGCACCCACTAGGGCAAGAGCTCCAAAAGGTGCAGAAGCAGGTGTTGGGCTGACTGGGAGAGGCCTCTCCCTGCTCCCTTGCTGCCATCTGGGAGCAGACCGAGGAGGGCTTAGCGCGAGGCCGGCTCTCCCCGTGTCCATTCGGGCTCCCACACAGGACCGCCTGCCGGCTCCTTCCCAGCCTGGCCCAGCATGTGCGCCACAGGGCCTGCCTTCCCTGGGTGGGGGCTGGAGGAAGGGCCGGTGGCAGCGCCATGTCTGGCCCTGGCTGTACCTGTGGCAGCTGACGTCACCCTTCGTGGCCGCGAAGGGGAGTGAAACTCCCCCCACCACAGCACACTGTAGCGGCTCGTGACACCAGGGCCTCGTGGTGTGCATGCATGTGCAGACAGGAACGCAGAAGGGGCTCAGAGTCACTCATCCTTTGGGAAACAGCAACCAGAGCCACACCCTGGAGGCCTGCGATCACCAGAAAGATGCTTGTGGGTGAGGAATGGGGCCGTGGGGCCACTCGCACCGTTGGGGGCAGAAGACAGTATGGACATTTGTAAGGCTGCCTGGCTTTTCCCCAAAAGCCTAACGGAGCCCTCACCAAGGGGGCAGCAGTTTCGCTTAGAATGATGTGCCCAAGAAAAATGAAATCTTGTGACCCCTAGAGCAGGTGCCAGACCCCGTGGGTGCAGCCGGGCTCCCAGACACCAGCAAGTGGGGACAACTCAGACACTCATCCACATTAGACTGTGGTCTCCAGGGTACCAGACATTGGGAAGGTATCAGCTCTGCTGGGGGCACCTTACCCCAAGAAAGGAGCCAGACACAACAGGGGTCGTGAAGAAGCCCTAAAATCGACAGCTGTGGCGGAAAGGTGGCGGCCCCAGCTTGTGAGTGTCTGGAAATGAACTCAAGAGCACTGCTGGGAAGAGCGCATGAAGGCAAGGTGGACCCTGGCCCGCAAAGTGGACCCTGGCCTGCAAAGCTGTCCCATTGAAGGACCGCGAACGCCATGCGAATCCCCCACCTTCACTCCACCAACATCAACCACGTGTCCTACCGCCAGGCCCAGAGCCCTCAATTTTCATCTGCAAAGCAGGTAGCCAACATATTTGCTGGCCCAGCAATGAGCACTCCACTGCTGGCTCTTTATGGTCACAGAGACAAAAACAAAAAATGGCAGCAAGTCTGGTCACTCCCTACAACTCAAGGACGGCGCCTTTCTGACGATATGCCTTGTGCTTTGCAGTTCTTCAAACAGCACCTGTATTTGCTTCTTAAAGATTGGTCCAGTTGGGACAATAAGTAGACTCTTTCATCAGCACCAGCCTGGACCCTGACTCCTGTGCTGCACCACTGCTGTGGGCCACCTGCTGCTAAAATGATGCATCTTGTAGTGGGGGTGTTGTGGGGAAGCCCCACCCTCAGGGGCCCCTCACCTGTGTTCACTGGGTCTTCAGCATCCTGGCACATGAGGCAGAGGTCTGGGACCTCGTGGCTGGCAGATATGCCCTCCCCTGGGTAGATGGGATCTGTCCCTCTCCTCATCCAAGGGGACCCCGACAGCCTCCCTTCAGTGTGCCTTCCCTCTCCAAATTCAGTCACAAATTCAGTCCAGGAGGAGGGATGTGACCTCCACCGTCCTCACTATCCTCCACTGTCCTCCCACTCTGCTCCTGCTGCCTTCATTTCCTGCACAGCGGCTGGTTACAGGGCAGGGAGAGGGGCACCCCAGCAGGCAGGTTTGGGGGTTCAGGTTCTGCCATCCACTGCATCAAGACAAAACATATAAGACCTTTAATGGAAAGGAACTTTAATACAATCAATGTGCAATAAAGAAAAGACAGAGTGTAGTTTCCAAATCCAGCACCCAAAGTTACCCGTCCCCTCGTGAGTAAATGCTCATCCACACAAGGTTGGCCCAGAGCAAGGCCTGAGAGCCTGCCCAAGTCTAAAGCACCCTCCAGTGGGGAACCATAGAAAAGGGTCAGAAACAGCCAGACAAGTCTGGAAGGAAAAGAGCAAAATTAAAAGCAAGATAAAAGCTGCATCGTCACCTCCCCACGGGCCTCACCCAGCCCAGGACCGAGAAGCCCGCACAGCCTCTCCACACGTCTCTGCTCCACGTGCCGCCCCAGGTGACCTCCCAGGCCCCCTCCTACTCCCCCTCCTGCTTCCTTCCTGCTTCCTTCCTTCCGGTCTCCTCTCCCCCAGCTTCCCTCCTCCCTGCCCAGCTCCACCCTCCTTGGGTGGGCCAGGAAACCTGGAAACTCCCTTTTATTGGGGGCCCTCCTTTTGTTACAGGGAAGGGAGAGAGGGTACCCCTAAACCCCTAAACCTGCCTACTCTAAATAGGTTCTGCCATCCGTCACATCAAGACAAAACATAAGAGCTTTAATAGAAAGGAACTTTAATACAGTGAGTGCACAACAAGAAGACAAAGAATATAATTTCTAAATCAAGCAACTGAAGTGACCCATCCCCTCGTGGGCAAAAGTCCATCCAAAAGGGACTGGCCCAAAGCAAGGCCTGAAAGCCCGCCACAAGACTAAAGCACCTGCTGGCCGGGACCCATTAAAAGGGTCCGAAACGGCCAGGCAAGTCTGGGAGAAAAAGAGCAAAATCAAAACCAAGATAAACACTGCCATAGTCACCTCCCCACGCGCCTCTCACCCACATCTGCTTCAACCAGTCCAGGACCAGAAGCAAGCAAAGTTTCTTCACCTGTTTCTCTGCTCCATGTGGCTTCCTCAGGACTCCTTCTGGCTCCCCATCCTGCTGCCTTCTTCTCCAGATTCTTTCTCTTCCCTCCTTTTCTCTGCTCAGCTCCACCCTCCTTCTGAGTGGGGCAGGGAACCTGGAAACTCCCCCTTTCCTAGGGGCCACCCTGTTACTGTCACAGGCCTACTTCTCCAGAGCCTGATCTAGCAGTGGGTTTCCAGGCTTCCAGCCTGCCCGCCCGCCTTCTTTCAGCCCCTAAAAGGACAAAATACCCCAAGAATGGGGCCCCTTGCCCCTGGCGTTGCCGGGCTCTGCAGCCTCCTCACCCAGCCAGCTCAGCACTCACACTCCACCAGGCCCTCGAGCTGAATGTGGCAGCACTCTAACCATCGGAGCTCTGAGGTTCCTTTTCAAAGTGGTAAATACCCCCCTCCCCCCACACACACACAGTTACCATAGTTGAGATGACACAGTCACAACTGTTCCTGAAAAGCCTTTGAGTGAGAGAACCTTCCATCGCTGGGGCCCAAATGAACCTGCAATCACCAGAACCTGGGCCTGGAGCCAGGAGCATAGGAATGTTCTTTGTGTTCCTCTCCTTTGGGAGTGTGTCTCTGATCTGAGGGGAAGAGCTTTAACCGAAGTCGCCCCCCCTTTCTCCCCTCCCCCAGGTTCCCTGCCCCACCCAAGGTGCTGGGCAGGGTGGGGAAGCTGGAGAGGAGACTGGAGAAGGAAGGAAGAAGGAGGTCCAGAGCGGGCCTGGAGAGGCATGTGAGCAGAGACAGTGAGGAGGCCACAAGTGCATCTCCGCCCTGGACTTGCACCGCGGACTTGGGGGGACATGGAAGGGGCACTTGAAAGAGACAGAGACATGGGGGGAGCCCGGTGGGGAGGTGACTAGGCAGCCTTTATCTTGATTTTGATGTTGCTTTTTTCCTCCCAGACCTGCCTGGCCCATCTGCCCCCCTTTCCTGTGGGTCCCACTGTAATAGGGAGGTCCCCAGAAAAGGGGGAAGTTCCAGGTGCCCTGCCCCCACTTGGAAGAAAGGTGGAGCTGAGCAGGGAGAAGAAGGGATCTGGAGAAGAAGGAAGCAGAATGGAGAGCCAGAAGGAGACCTGAGGGAGGCACAGGGAGCAGAGAGACATGTGAAGAAATCATGTTGCTTCTTGGCCCTGGACTGGGTGAAACATGTGGGTGAGAAACATGTGGAAAGTTTCACTATGGCAGCGTTTATCTTGATTTTGATTTTGTTCTTTTCCTCCCAGACTTGTCTGGCCATTTCGGACCCTTTTCTTTGGGTCCCGGCCAGAAGGTGCTTTAGTCTTGTGATGGGTTTTCAGGCCTCGCTTTGGGCCAATCCCTTTGGGTGGACTTTTACGCATGAGGGGATGAGTGACTTTGGGTGTTTGCTCTAGAAACTATATTCTTTGTCTTTTCTGTATTGCACACTCATTGTATTACAGTTCCTTTCCATTAAAACTCTTACGTCTTGTCATGATGTGGCAGATGGCAGAACCTAAGTTTGGGGGTTCAGGGATGCCCCTCTCTCCCTGCCCTGTAACAGATTTGGTGCCCAACATGGGGCAGGGAAACTGGAACTTACCCTTTTCCTGGGGACCACCTGTTACACCACCCAGAGGGGCCTTATCCAGAGGCAGCTGTCGGGGCTCAGTGGTCTTGCTTTGGGCCAATCCTCTTTGGCTGGACACTGACTCACTCGGCGACAGGTGACTTTGGGTGTTTAACTGGAAACTATTTTAACTCTAATCTTCCCGTCACACACTAATTGCATTAAAGCTCCTTTCCACTGAAGGTCTTACACACTGGAGTATGTTTTGCCTCTATGTGGTGGATGGCAGAGCCCATCTAGAGGGGGCAGGTTTGGGGGTCCCGAGCGCCCTTCCCCTGCCTGTAACAGGTTGAGCAGTGGGTTTCTGGGGCTGGGAGAAAGCTGAGGAAGACTGGGACAGAAAACAACTTTTTGCTTTCTCTTCACTTAATGCTGGGCTCCATAATGAGCTGCACTTGAAGTGGGGGGCCGGTAAGGGGGTATCTGCCCCGCTGCCCACGCCTGCACGCCTGCCACTCAAGTCTGATTTTTGGAGCTCATCAGTTAGGGAAGAAAAAGTTTTAGCAAACGGACCTGAGGAAATAAAGCTAATTGTGCACCATCAGCCAGCTCTTCCTTTGTTCTGTGATTAACTGCTTGGTTGTCTGAACCGGCTCCGCTGGTGGCAATCAGAACTGCCAGCAGATGCCTTTCCAGAAGTGCAAAAGGTTTGACAGCAATTTGTCTACGAGGAAGCCTGTGTGTGAGTAATAAATCATTCCACTTTACCTTTCCTTGAGAAGCTGAAAAGAGGGGTATTTACATACAACTGCACAATGGACAGCCCTAGCGCCCTAAGGCAGGGGCGAACCTCCCAGAGCCAGGGACCCAGCAGCATGCAGGAGGGTGGCAGGCAACTGGCCGAGGGTGAAGCAAAGGCCACAAAGGCTGAATCACTTCCAAATGCGCCCAGCACGTTTCACAAGGGAGCAAGAGGTGACAGTGAGTGAGCTCCCAACTCCACCGCAAAATCGGGTTTGTTTTCTGCTCTTTAAGATGAAACCACACAGGGGCCTCTATTGTGGCACATGGGTTAAAGCGCAGCACTATGAAGCCATCCACAGCCCCTGCAGCACGAGTTTGATCCCCAGCCTGGGAGCTGACACTCGTGGAGCAACAGACCTCTCCTGTCACCCTGCTGCTGCCCTCGGCAGTGTGTTTCAGTGGATCCACCTCTTCTGCTCCCCACTCTGTCTCTGGGAGTCCTCTCACTCCCCACAACTCTGGCCTGTACACCGGTTTTTATTTGCACAATTAAATAAAACTTTAAAAAATGAAACCGCATATAGGGCCCTCCCTGGTGTCACGATGGGTTAAAGCGCAGCACTATGAAGCTATAAGCTATCGCAGCCACTGCAGCACGAGTTGGATCCCCGGCCAGGGAGGTGACCCCCATGGTGCAGCAGACCTCTCCTGACCCGCCCACTGCTCCCCTCAGCAGTGTGTTTCAGTAGATCTGCCTGTTCTGCTCCCCACTCTGTCTCTGGTGCATCCTCTCACTGCCCTTGCACCTCTGGCCTGTTCCCCAGTTCTGTATGCACAAATAAATAAATGTTAAAAAAAAAAAACATATATAAAGAAATTGTGAAGCTCCCAACATCACCATGTGACTTTCCCCACTGTGGTTATTCGCCATTTCTCAAATGTGCTCAAGTCCACACACCACCTCTCCTGGGAACTAAACACAAGAATCTAACCTGCAAGGGCCAGATGGCATAAGCACCGAAACAGGAGGCTGGGTATACCCTCAGACAGACAGCGCTGTCCTAGCCCCTAAATTCCAGGGTGTGGAAAACCCTGGAAAGGGGGAGAAGTGAAGCAAAGCAGACCTCTGGCAATTACACACCTTCATCCCAACACCCAGCTGTCCTGAAGGGGTATTTAGAGCCCTCAGCTTGGAAAGGAAAGGAGCCCGCCTTCAGCCTGGTGACACGCGGGGCTGGGTGGACAAACAGCACCCTCACGAGTGAGAAAGGGGGTAACAGGCAGCTTCCGGCTTCCAGTTCAGGACCCCAGGGGCGGTTACCTCCAGAATGGCCGCTGACATGCCCTCGGAGACAGAGCTGTTCACCAGGGCGAAGCAGTTCTTCACCACGGCGTGGAGGTCTGCCTGGGCCATCTCTCCCACCAGCCGGACCCCCGCGCTCCTGAAACAAGGCAGGAGGGTTAGACCTGACCTGGGGGTAACACTGAAGGGGGGCCTCTGTGTAAGATGAGACATGAGGGTGCCTTGCTGCCGGCACCCTCGGAAAACAGGAATAGGGGGACTGTTCCCCTCCCCATGCCTGGGGAGGCGGAGGAAGCTGGGAACACACCTGCTTCTTGTTTGAAATGCGTGTGATGAAGGACATGCGCATCTTGGGTACGGAAGGTCAGCGACCGGCTGTGCCATCTTCTCTGTATGCTTTAAACATACTTTTCCTAACACATACTCAAACTTCTTTCAAGTCATTGGCTAAAATGCTAATAACACATTTACATAATAAACAGAAAACAAGGCCACAAATGCCTGCTCAGAATTGACAGTATTTCACTATGCAATGAAATACAGTTCTTGCTGTTTTATTTTTCATGCAGCCACTCAGACACCCCCTCCTGCCTCACCCCTACTGCTTGTATGCTGGTGCCAGCCCTTCCCAGCCCTGCCCACCCCTGCACACTGCACCTATGGGCAACATAGGCAAGGAATCTCCTAGCGCCCTTGCTGCTGAGGTGGAGGGGGGCTGGCCCAAGTGGGAGAGCCTGCTGGCCCCAGTCTCTCCGGTCCTATAAGATGGACAGAGGGAGCCCCGCAGCGGCCTGGCTTCCTGAGGGGCAAAGGCCACTGGATAAGGAACTGAGTGCTGGGAGTCCTGGGAGTGTGGGCCAGTGACATCAGGCGTGTGGGTCCCAATGTGCCCCAGTGCATCGAAGCCAAAGGTGGGCTCTGGGAGGGCAGATAAGCCCTGTGTCACATGAGGGGGACAGAGTGCTCCCCAAGAAGCACCTGGTTCTGCCATCACCATCAGGCTCAGGAGCTTGGCGAGCCCCCGTCCTCCGCTTTGGCCGTGTGACCGGTGACAGTCATCTCACAGTGAGGCTCACTGGCACTTGCAGCGGGGAGCATGGCGTTCCCACAGGAGCTGCCTCTGCCCTCTCAGGGAGCTGCTTCTGCCCCTTCCACTGATCCTTCCTGGGGTGCAGGAGTTAGGGTGTGAGGGTCCCCAGTGGGGGTGCCTATGATGTGCGGATGCAAGGAAGGCCGCATCACTTTCGGGGCTGGGTGACCCCAGCTCTGCCCCAGTCACCCGCTCTCAGCCTGCTCTTACCTCTCCACCTTGGCCTTGACCGCTCTGGTAAACACTGGGTCGACCTGCAAGGACACAAAGGCAAACTCAGGAGAGCCGAGGCGGTGCAGCTGCGTCTCAAGAAGACTCCAGGCTCCAACAGAGCCAGCGGAAGTCCGCAGAAAATGCCGGAACAACAGGAGGAAGAAGACTAAGGGGACTCTGGAGGATGGGACACTCCTGGGGTGTGCTGTGGTCTGGAAGGGGGTCTGGTGAGCCCCCACGTAGGGCAGACTGTGTACCCCTTGGTCACTGTGTCACACTGAAGTCTGCCATAACAAATTCAGCTATAGTGGGGAAGCTGTGGTCATCCCCGGACCTTGCTGACAATAAACCTATTTCACAGTGGCCTGGAGCACATCTGGAAACAGGCAGTATCACACTCACAGGCCCGTGACAGCACGGCCCAAGGTGTGACCGACTCTGCCAGGTCAGAGGCTGCAGACACCGCGTCGTCCCGGCCATGAGAGCACTTGTTCTGAGAGAGCCCAAGTGCTGGCCTCGTCCAGAAGCAACAGCGGGTCTGCTGTAACCACTCAGGTCCCTCCCTGGGGGGTTACAGCACAGTACGATGAAGCCAGCCGCAGCCACTGTAGCATGAGTTTGATCCCTGGCCAGGGAGTGACCCACAGGGCACAGCAGACATCCTCTTGTGTCCCCGCTGCTCCCCTCAAGCAGTGGATTTCAGTACATCGGCCTCTTCTGCTCCCCACTCTGTCTCTGGTGAATCCTCACACCCCCCACACCTCTGGCCTGTACCAAGTGATTCCCTCACACTCCAGCAGGGGGCGTGCTCTGGAGAAGGGCTTTTGCCACCAGTTGCTTGCTGGGCACTTGGCCGTTGGCCAGGGTGGACAGCTGAAGCTGCGCTGTAGAGAACTCCTTACCCCTCCTCCTCGGGTGGGCTCGCAGGGCTAGGCTACGGATGCCAAGTGGCTACCAACACAATTCTACTTCTGAAGAGATCGTTAAAGAAAAAACTTACAACTTGTCTGTGGCTATTAGCAGTCTGGACTTGCTGGCCAATTACTGTGCCGAACCCACGCTAGGTCCTTGCGCGCCTTGCTTTAGTGCTCTGCAACAAGCATTATCCCTACTTCCAGCTAGAAGATTTGGGCATCTGAGAGCTTGTGTGGCTAACGGCAGCAGGGTGTAGGGCCGGTGTCCAGCTCAGCAGAGGCCAGGTTCGGAAAGCCACGCTCTGCTGCTCACCACCACTTGCTCCAAGTTCACAAAGGTCCCGGGAACAAGGCTCAGCAAGGTGAGCCCCAGTCCTAATCCTGCCTCCTTCTCCCCACCACTCCCCTCCTCACCAGATCCCACTCTACACTGGGACAGCCTCCGTCCCCAAGCCCCCGCCCCCAGGCACAGGCAAAGCCTCCTCCCAGAAATTGCCCCCATCCCCAGGCACAGGGCCCTCCCTGGTGGCGCAACAGGTTAGGACGCAGCACTGCAAGTGAGCTGCAGCCGCTCCAGTGCGAGTTCGATCCCCGCCCCAGAGGTGACCCACATGGCGTCGCAGACCTCTACTGACCCCCCGCTGCTCCCCTCAGCAGTGTACTTTGTCGATCTGCCTGTTCTGCTCCCCACTCTGTCTCTGGTGAAGCTTCTCACCCACCACACCTCTGACTGTACCCCAGTTCTGGATTAATGAATAAATAAATCTTCTAAAAAAGAAACTGTTCCTGATATCTGGTGGGGGCTGCTCCCAAGGTTTCTACTGTCATACCAGACACAGGCCAGCGCCTGGCATCAGAGCATCCTCCAGCTGCTGTGCCCTGAAGGATGGTGCAGATGAGAGCGCCCCAGTGTGTCCTCTCATTTCCCTTGTCTGTTCCTTTTGGGGTGAAATGACCCTAAACAATTAAATTCCATCACAGCCCCAATGCCTAGTGCCAGTCAGGTTTGTGGCTCGGCATGTTCATTTTCAAATTCATATTTTACTTAACGATCATCTCCAGCTAGAAATTCCTCTTGAAGTTAATGGTACTGGCAGTTTTCTGCTCTCGTGATTAAATATTTAGGCAAAAATAATGTCAAGGCCAAAAAAAATCACATTTACAAGGCCGCTGAATTAGCTAACACTCTGAAATTTAACTGCAGGTGTCACGGAGACTTTCAAGCTGGAGTTCCCACTGCACTGAGCTCTCCACATTCACCTTCCACATCAGTTCATTTTCAAATCTCTTAGTGAAGCCAAGTGAAACAAAACCCAAGACAGAAGCAAAAAGAAGGGTAGATATTTTTGTTTAATGAAAGCACATGTTATGAAATTTTAAAAAGCAAAGCCAGGCAGACAGCAGGGAAAATTCTCATTTCTTCCTTCGGCGTTTATTTATTTTCTAGCAGAATATATTGTTTCAACTCCCAGGCTTAAGGAAAATAATCTCTGACATGAGGAGTGATCGCAGGAAGTCATTAAGCTGCCCTCTCTTCCCCGGGCTCACCCACGCTCCCTCATCAAAGAGCCTGCAGACTCGCCAGGCTCCCAGGCCCCGGCAAGCAGAGAGTGTGCTTCGCCCAATCGGCTGACCTGAGAAATCAAAGCGGCTTTACCAGGAAACCAAAGCCAAATGCAAACCGTCCTGTGGCAATATGGAGCCCCAGCGGTCCACAGAGAAGGCGATGCGGCCGGGGAGGTTTTGACTCAAGCCCGGCTAGCCCAAGTGACCCACCCCTCACAGGCGAAAGTCCTCACACCAAGGAGCAGGCAGCCTTGCACGGAGGGGAAACTGAGGCACAAGGGTGCCCTGCATCCAGCAGTCCTCCCCCCTCTGCTGCCCAGCCAGGCAGAACGGCCAGTCCACTCAGAGCCCGTCAGATTATGTTGTGCATCGTGAAGTTAAGTTTGGGGTCCAAGCATATTTTCCAGCCGTGATGAACAGAATAGCATGGCAGGGTGCTGCCTGCACTGACAGCGGGTGTGTTAGCGGGTGCATGGCTCAGTCAGGAGGTCCAGTGAAACAGTCGGTGTGCTGGGGGTAAAGGGAGTTTTCTGGGCCCCCCAGGATACTGGGGCCACCTGGACCTCTCAGGGCACTTGGGCCATTCTTACCCCTAGGATGACCCAGGACACCTGGATCTCAGATCCCCAGGCCACTTAGACCCTCTGGAGCCTACCAGAACCTCTGGAGCACCCAGACCCCCGGCATCCTGACCACACAGGCCACCTGGACCCCAGGCCCCATCTGCCTTATAGGTTGTGTCCACTCTTGGCTATATGCCCAAAAGTGACCTCTCTGTATTTCCAGAAGATATCAATTATCTTCTGGATAATTGATAAATTTTAAAGTCGTTACAATAAATTTATTGTAAAGACTTTAAAAGCCTCCAATTCTCGAAACCTCAGTCTGGTTTTAAAAATAAGAGGCTTTATTTCCTTAAAAAGAAAAATTGGAGAAAACAACTTATAAACTTAATTTTAGAAAACATATCAAAGAGCATCAAGGGAAAAACAGGCTGCCAACTTACTTCTGGACCAACGATCACCATGTACACAGTGGAATCTTCTTGATGCCATTCTAAAGGAAAGGAAAGGAGGGAAGCCTTGCTAAATGGTTCTAAGTCATAGCTGAAAACACAAGTTTGGTATAATCTACTCATCATATAGCTGATTCCAGGTCACTTTGCTTTTGTTCATATTGGGCAATTCAAATTACATCTAAAATACAAATACTACATTTTATGCTTTTAAGTAAAATATGAATTCCAGAATGTTCCATCATCCCTAATTTTTGCCTTCAATGGACTAATAAGCCACCGAGGCTCATCATGGCCCGTGGCTTTCTCATCGTGGCCCGTGACTTTGCCAAGGGCAGCGTCACTGGCAACCCAGCCAGTCTCCAGATGTGCCAGGCTGCGGCGGGTGCAGGCCATCTTCCCAGGAAATGCTTTCAGTTCCAGGCCCAGGGAAGAGCAGATAGCCCAAATCGCAGCAGAGCACGATGTCCTTCCCCACAGAGGGCCCTTGGGTGGGCCCACAGGCAGGTGACTCGGAGAACTTACCTGAGAAGGCATCCAGCAGGTACAGGGGGTCCTTGACTTGTCTCAGGCCACAGATCAGGAGGAACACATGTAGGTGGTCAGCACTGCAGTTGATCCCTGCAACACAGGGTGGGCACGTTTGGGGGGCTGGCCAGGTGGCCGCGCAGTCCTGCAGCTGTCACGCACTGTGTGCTGACTCCAGGGACTGGACCCCTACCCTGGCGGGAAGCCACACTGAACTTGGCTGAGTAAACAGAGGCACAGCTGTGCCCCGGGAGCGGCTCGAGGCTGCAGTGTGCGCAGGGGCCCTAGAGCTATTTAGACCCAATTCCAGTTGGGCAGAACAGTACCTTCGTGAAACTAGGAAGGTTTATATGTGACACACTCATGAACCAGGTATGTCATGTGGATGCATGCATTTATGAACTCAGCCCCCCGAGAGGCAAAGGGAGAGGTCTGCTTGGCCAGACAGAGGCTGCGGTAGGCCGTGCTGAGGTCAGGACCACATTCCAGGATGAGCTGTAGGTCCGGCAGGCCCCACCAAGTCTCAGTGGTCTCAACAGGCAGAGTCCAGAGGGCCCTGCAGAAGCAGGGCTGACCCACCCACCTGATGCAGTTGCCAAGCACTGAATCAGAAGCAACTCAAGGGGGTGGTGTTGAGTCACTGAAGGTCCAGGGTATAGCTGTGCAGGACAGCTGACTGCTTCAATAGAAATTACTGATGCAATTAACACAAGCTAACCCATAATGTCACCACTTACAAATTCTTATAACCAGATCTGACACCGAGCAAGGAAAAGGCTTCCATTCACACCACGCCTTCAAGCATTACTTAGAGCAAAGAGTTGCTTCTGTGCTTTTGTACGTTTTGAATGGGAACATAATTGCTCTGAATCTAATAAGATCCATGGGCACCACTCATCACGATCACAAAAGCTAAATAACAACAATGCATCACCGGCTCTGGAGGGAACTGTCACTGAGCGACTGAGATGGAGACGTTGCCTTAGCAAAGCTGTGGAATGACCACAGCCTCTGAGCTGCCTGTGGACAGAGTCCTGATGTCAAGTATCTCTACTGCTCCTCCTTATTCTGGACTACTGAATCTCAGCTGAGATACACGAACCTATAATTTACTAGACCAAAAGTTTAAGGCAGAAGCCATGTGCTGAATTTCAATTTGAGGTTTGAGAGACAAGCTCTCCTGTTTAATAAATGATAAAGGTGGGGGGAAATTTCCAGGAAAGGAAAGTAAGGTGTGAGGAAGCATCAACACCCAGGGGCAGACAGGTGTGGCCAGGTAAGTCCAGGAGTGCCTAGGTGACCAGGAGAACCTTCCATGAGTACTAGGGGTGGGGCATGATGCCAGGTGAGAACAGGGAGCAAAGTGTCTGCACCCATCACCCCAAAAACAGCCGTCACCAAAAAGGCCAGAAACAGAAGGTGCTGGAGAAGATATGGAGCAAAACAAGTGCCCCACTCTGCAGGTAGAAGAGCAGACAGGGCCAGCCCCACGGAAGACAGCATGGAGGCTCCTCCAAATACTGAGAATAGCTCTGCCATGTGATCCAGCAATCCCACTCCTCGTATTACCCAAAGAATACATCACTCATTTGAAAGGATAACTGCGTTCACTGCAGCCCTGGGAACGACAGCTGAGCTGTGAGAACTGCCTCAGGCCCAGCTACAGCGCAGTGGAGTAAGGCTCAGTGTACGTGCATGATGGGTGCTACTCAGTTATAGCACAGAGGGGTTTGCTCTTTGTGACAGCATGCACCGAACTGAAAGGGATCGTGCTGCGCAAAGAAAGTCGGAGGACAAAAAGCCAGGTGATTTCACTTGCGTGTGCAAGACAGAAAGAGAGCAAGGAACAGACAAACCACCCGGGAACCTGCCTACAGAGCTGGGGCCACCAGAGTGGGGGGCAGGGAGGGTCACGGAGGGGGTGGGCCCTGTGGGGGCATGTCCAGGACTGTGGGGGCCTTGGAGGTGGGGGTGATAGGAGCCTGCGCCCCTAACTCACTCACTGTGTTGGGCACCAATTTAACATAATAAAAAACGTACAATTTAAAAAAGAATTATTAATTATACAGGAATTATAAACTGTGTGATGAGAGACACAGGACATCATCGCCTCAATCAAGGTGGACCCCTCCAGCCCCGGGGTCTTCCAGCCTAAACTGAAACCAGGCAGGGAGTGGCAATGCATGTCTCAGGCTCAAGTGCCCGGCAGAGCGTGCAAGGCCCCTTCACCACCAGGTCTGCAACACGACAGAGACAGAGGACCTCACCTACCATGCAAATGCCGACCACAAGAGACAGAGCCACTGGCCAGGCCCTGGATATCCCTCAGGGCTGCAACCCAGCATGGCGGAGGTGGGGGTGGGGTGGGGAGGGAAACAGCCACAGCAGCCAGGCCTGCACCTTGGCACACACCCACAGCTCCTGTTCGCACACGTAAGCCAGAGCTGCAGCCAAGTGGGTCTCGAAGGAAATGTTCCTCGGAGCAGATTAAATCTCCTGGTGCCACACTAACCACTCCAGGGAAGACCCACGGAACACCCCACGGTACAGAGTCTGGGACCAACCATCCCTCTGGGAGTTAGGAGTCTTGTGAGGTGCCACCGTGTCCTGCGAGGCACCAGAGGAGAAATACCCAGCATGTGGGGAGGGGGACATGGCCCAGGCCTGAGCCGGGTGCTGGTGCCCCTGTGTGGTAAGACACGGGGCGGGGGACGGGCTTGGCTGTAATTCTGACTCAGTGCTGTGGCTGGGATGGACGTGCACACATCAGAAATCAAACCCAATGAAACGCTTACGAGTGCTTCCTCTTCAAGGGAAGCCAGCATTGGCAGAGAATGTGGCAGGGACCTAGTTTGCTGTTTGGGGAGCAAAGGACTTGGGGCATCCACGTGTGAGGGGCCAGGAGGCTTGGATTTTGCATTCAGTTTCTGCTCTGACGTTCTCAGCAGCACCTGCACCCCGACCCTGCCGGCTGTGATCATGGGGCACCTCTGGTCCCTGCCACCCCAGGAAGCAGTCCCTGCGGTTGGTCCTTCCTGATTATGCCACCTTTTGGCGTCTCCAGGGAGAAAAATTTTAGGTCAAAACAGTAGTCTTCTAGTAAGTCAAATTGAGTTATTCTAGCACCTTCCCCCAATTTCTAGGCTAGTCAGTCCCTAAAGCCAATACAGGCCAGGGTCCACTATGGGCCTCATGTGGGCATGGCCACACTGTCCGGCTTCCAGCTACCGTGCAATACAATCATGTTGACGGTCAGTGGTACTCGGTCAGCCCCGGCAAGGTAAGCACGTGGCAGGTGAGCCCGAGGCCCCGGCAGGGAAGCTGCTGAGAGCATCCTGTGGGCCCTGCCCCCACTCAGGGACAAAGGTTTGAACCTGGGTTCGGGGCACCCTCTGACACAGATTCCATTTACGTACTGTGTCTTTAAGAAAACAGTGAACACAGATGAACACTGAAGTCTTAGCTTCTTCATGGTGACATAAAAAAGGATAAAAAATCATAAAATAAAAATAATAAAAAAGAGTCTGTCAAATAAATGTATAGAATTCAAAATAATGCCAGAAAGTCATTTAAAAACTCATGATGGGGGGACCTCCCTGGTGGCGCAAGGGGATAAAGTGAAACACTATGAAGCCATCTGCAGCCACCGCAATACAAGTTCAATCCCCCAGCAGGGAGCTGACCCACATGGCGCGGCAGACCTCTCCTGACCTGCCCGCTGTTCCCCTCAGCAGTGGATTTCATCAATCTGCCTATTCTGCTGCCCACTCTGTCTCTGGTGAATCCTCTCACCGTCCCTGCACCTGTGGCCTGTACCCCAGTTCTGTATGCACAAATAAATAAATCTTAAAAAATGTATGTTTCTATATAAACACATGAAATTGCCGAGAACAGGCCACCCCAACACCAGTAGCAGCTCTGCTTGGTGCTGAGGCTTTCTCTGCTCTTCTCACACCTTCTCAGTGGTCATTTTCTCCTGTGAGCAACTGATAAAGCCATGGATGCCTGAGGCCAGCAGCCGCAGGGGAAGGAGGGCCAGCGGCAGCACCCAAATTTCAAGGTGGGGAGGGCAGCTCCGAAGGCCCAGGCTTTTGCAGCCCGCCAGCCAGGAGGCCGCCCCGAGGGCTGTCTCTGAGGCCAGAGAATGAAACTGTTCTCCTTCCCCATGTCCCATGTGAAACAAGCCTGTCCATTACTGCCCAGGGCCAGTGAGGCTGGAAGGTAATGGACAGCATGGACAGGTGCCCTTCACCAGGTCCCGGAGAAGGGTCTCTTACCCAAGCGCTGCAGAAAGGCGTCCCAGTTAAAGGTGGGGTTCGGCACAGCTGCAACTCCTGGGTCAAAAGGAAGAGAAGACATGGAGGTCACGGTGCTGTGATGCGAGTTACTTGGTGTGGACCGGGGTCTGAGGCGCTTCCCACATGGTCCTGGAAACCCCAAAGGGTTGTGGAGCAGGTGGGCTCCTGCAGTTCATCCGGCTGCAAACAGGGGTTCAAACAAGTGCTAGCACATTCAACAGGCTGAGGGGTGCAAGCAGAACAGCAAGGCTGCTGGTCCCTGGTGTCAATCAGACCCTGGCCAAAGACAGGGAGCCCCACCCCCAGCCTTGATCCCTACACACGCTTGTACTGGTGCACCCTCCTTAAAAAGGGGAGGTCGGAGAATGGGTTTACTTGATGAGTCTGTAGCTGAACATGTTGCTGAAGTCAGGGGCAACAGCACCAGGTAATGTGCGCTGTGCAGAGGCGGGCTGAGGCCAGCCTGGGGGCTCAGGGCCATGAGGACCCCGAGGCTTGAGCTCTCCATTGTGGCATGCCCACCTGCAGCCCCCTCAGAGACACTCCCTCCATGGTTTCTGTCGGACCCCTTGGAGGTTGCCCGGCAGTTTGGGAGATGCTAGGACTTCATGAAAGCTCATCAAAGGCGCCTCTGGGAGGGCTTGGTGAGCCAGGGCCCCAGACTCCCCAGACTGAAAGAGCAGCTCAACTTTGGTTAGGTGACCAAAACCCAGGAGGAAGGGGCCCTCGCTGCTGTTCATTTGCTGAGTGATGGCCAGCACAAATCCCTCTTCTGTGGGCTTCCCAACACCCCTGACAATTACTCTCACAAAGTAAACAAAAGAATCCTCCGACTAATCGGGGTTGCGTCTCAGGCACCCCATTATCATCCATACACTTTCTAGAGAATCCCAAAGATGAGGGTCCATTTTCATGTTGTATACGCATCGGGAAAGCCTCACCTTGACTCTGGACGTAGATCTTACCCTGCACGTGCGGCTTTGAAAAAAGGAGAAAGGAAGGCAGTAAATTTGACGGTCCATTGTAACAGCTTTATAAAATCAAAATGTTCACCCAAGAATTGTCTAGGAAAACCACCCAAAGAATCAGCCCCACAGCCGCTCACACACCAGTCACTCTGCGGGGACAGAGTCACCTCTGCCCTAGGGGATCCGGCCCATCACACGTCAGCTGTCAGCTCCGCTGGGAAGCATAGAAGCCCCTCCGTTAGGCTGAAGGCACTACAAGGCTACACACTCTGTTAGTAGAAAGGTTATCGAAGCTCAGCGCAGAACATGCAAGGGGCAACCCCATCTAGAGCCCAGGAGGAGAAGCAGGACATTTGGGGTGCAACCCCTAAAGGATAAGAACCCCCCCCCAGTCTTGGACAAGGGAAGTGGGGAGGGGAGGCAGAGGGAGAGGCAGAGAGAGAGTAGGGAGGGGAGTTGGGAGGGTGGGGAGGAGGTAGATGAAGTGGGGGGAGAAGAGTGACCCCAAGGTTGTGCAGGTTGAGCAACAGTCACCAGCGCAGCTTCTTCATGAGTGTGAGACACTGATGGGGGGTCCTGCAAGGACCCCACCATAGCCTTGTTGGCGAGGAGGGAGAAGGCAAGGCTGGCAGGGGCTGCTCTAGACATTGGCACCAAGACAGAAACTTACTAGTCCTCCTGGTGCCAGGTAAAACCTCGTGAAGTTGGCAAAACTTCAGAAAGCTACTAGAGAGAAAAAGAATCCGTTTCTTGAGTTCACTTTGAAAGCGCGGCCCCAATAATACTAAAGTCAAGATGTTAGGGTGGAAGCAGGGGAGGCGGGTTCAGAGTGAGGGGCCCTGTATAGGGCTGGAGGTCCAAATGACACCAGTGCGGCTTCTCTTAAGGCATTGGTCACAATGCCAAGTGCATCTTCCTGCCCGTGGCCAGAGCCACAGGTCAGTGCAGGAGATGCCAGCTGGTGAGTGGACGGCCATCATGGCCACGGCCTGACAATGGGCCCTGGGAGGGACCTCACAGGTCTGTGGAAGTGGACCCACAGCTCCTGAGCCTCACATTCGGGGGACTAGCTCCAGGAGAGGGAGGCTGGCTGGGAAGAGGCGGCATGGGCTGCCCGGTCACCCTCGGCCCAGCCCCAGGTTCCGGCAGCAGGAGGGGCTGGGGTCTCGGAGGGAGCAGCTGAGATTCCCCAGTTCATCGAAGGGCAGGAATGCCCGTGCACCTTAAAATTGCAAAGCATTAAAAAAAAATAAAAAGTTCAAAAATCTCTTCTCTTGTAGTTAAAAAGACATTAAATTTCATGGGATAAAAGGCGAATAGCAAACCGCTGATATTAGGAGCTGCAGTGCCCAGCCCCAGAATACACCCTTGGTTTAACCACTTTTCCCTCGAAGGCAGAAGGCAACTTGGCCACAGGCGCTGTGGCCGGCCGAGAGCACCTCTGGCCAGGCAAAGGCAGCGAGGCGGGCTCCAAGCGCGGTGGAGTGGCCCTTAACTCAGAAGTTGGTGTGGGGTGTGGCACCAGGTTCAGTGTCATTTATGCATCAATAGATGTGGCCTGAGGGTGGCAAAATGGGGCATCCAGTCATGCCCCTATCCTGCCAGGAGCACGGCCGGGCACTGGACCCCCGAACAGCCCCCGTGCCCCTTCTGAAACAGTCCTTTCTCTACAAACACAGATGAATGAATCACACAGAGATCCCAAGCGGAATGACTGACTGGACGTGAGGACTTCTGGGCTGTTCTTTTGGGCTTGACCCGTCTCTGAGCGGTTTCTCCAAAATTGACTGAAAACCCGTACAAATAAGTGTCAAGTCCTATACAGGCTTTTAAACCAATGTCATCCAACTAAATCAAGAAAATCGAGTCAGAGAACAAGAAATGCCCGGACGTGGGTTATTTGCAGGCATTGTCATCCAAGAGATGAGGCCAAGGCCAGCTGGCTCGACTTGAGTTTGAAAAGCATTTTCCATTGAAATGTTCTAAATACAAATCAGCTTTCCTTGCCCGATATGGATGGTGGTTTGGCTCACCATGAAATAACTCACAAGCCAAAGTCTTGTGTGTCACCAGCCTGCAGGATTAACTCATTGATGCATAAAGTAAAGGAGTCTGGGGAAGGGGGGCTTCCCCTTATATGTCTCTGAGAAGCCATTACTGAAGTTGGCCGGTTACCAGATATAAAAAGCTAGTGTCCTGTTGGATACAGAGCTATAAATATATGTAACTTTGTAACAGACCCAAATGCTAATTTATGTCTTTTTATAATAGAATAACAGGCAGCCACAACTAAAAGATTTCTCACTTTTGATTAATTTAACCTTCTGCAGTGAAGCTTATTGCAAGGAGAAATGGCAATAAATATTGGTTTTGACATTTATGCACAAAGACATACTGTACAGGAGGCAAAAATATAAATTTTTCTTGGAAGTACAAGTTCTGACTTGGCTTTGTTAAAATCACTTGCTAAAGCTTCCAAGTTGCTCAAAGGGAATCCTGGCCCATCAGTACAAAGTGCTTAGAATATCTAGGCCTGGGCATATATATATTTAACATTTGTTTATTTATGAATACAGAACTGGGGTACAAGCCAGAGGTGCAGGGGTGGTGAGAGGATTCACCAGAGACAGAGTGGGGAGAAGAATAGGCCGATCAACAAAATACACTGCTGAGGGGATCAGTGGGCTGGCCGGGAGAGGTCTGCCACGCCGTCACCTGCAGGGCTGGGGATCGAACTCACATTGAAGTGGCTGTGGCCAGCTTGCAGTACTTAGTCATACCCCTTGCAGCACCATGGAGAGCCCTGGACATACATATTTTTTAATGCATACAAGAACTGGGGGATAGTCCAGAGTTGTGGGGTGTGAATAGATTCCCCAGAGACATAGTGGGGAGCAGAACAGGCAGATTCACTGAAATTCATTGCTGAGGGGAGCAGCAGGGAGACAGGTGAGGTCTGCTGCACCGTTTGTGTGTCAGCTCCCTGGTCAGGGATAGAACTCAGGCCACAGTGGTAATAACCTGAGACTTAACCCTTAGGTCACCAGGGAGGCCCCAAAGCTAGCCAGTCTTAACAGAAGTGATTAAAAACCATTCATTCGTGTAGGTGTTGGGAGTCTCAGAATTAAGATGCTCTGGTCTCCAGGACAAGGCATCCAACTTGCCAGACAGCCTGTGGCCTCCTCTGGAGACATTCCTGCTGCTGCTTGGCCCTGCCTATGTTTACATGATGCCCAGCGATCAAACCCCTGTGTGTGTGTGGTGGGGGGGGAGGCCCTAAAGCCTCACAAAAACAGGTTTACTTTGCAGGAAGTAGACATCACACTTGCAGAAAATTCTGCTTTGTACTGGAGGTATCAATGAGACATCCCAAGTCTTTCATTTGGGTGGCTGGTTTCTGATGAGGCATTAAATAAACATGTGGACACCTAAAAAGCAGTTCCAGAGACCTGAGTGGTCAAGTGCTGGGGAAGGCTCTTAGGGAGTCTGCCCTCACTGCCCAAAAGACATCATCCTGACCAATGACCACAACCCAGGGCTCCTTTACACACAGCCCTAAGGATGTCTGTATTCAGTGGTGCCAAATAAATGTGGACATTCCTCTTCTGGCTAGTGGAGTGCTGGTGTGTCACCTGAGGACACTTTCTAAGCATTTATTGGCAGGGAGGGGTGATGGAAGGCACCTAGCTGCTGCCATAGGCATCACTTTCTAACGGAAGAACAAGTGCCTCTCACTCAGTAGATGAAGTGGAATGCGAATCCCTAATAGCAGGCAGTCACTAAAGGGGTGTCCTGGCAGACACCGAATGTCACAGGGCTGACTCATCCCTGGAGTTCTTCACACAGTCACTGGGGAAGGGATGGCAGTGTCCAGAAGAGGGGCCTAAGGGTGCACGAGGAGAGAAAGGGTACCAAGGTCCCCTGATGGTAGAGATAACTCTAAAAGACCTGCACGCCAAGAGGAAGCTTGGAGATGCCAGGACGCAGGCTCAAGGTGTGAGGGGCGGGTGTGCGGTGAGCAGGTCAGCGCGAGTCCCACCCTGGGGTGGCTGCTGGGCCTGGGTGGGCTTGAGCCCCCTGCACCAGGGGCTGGGCACAGGGACCTGACACAGTCTGCCTCGTGTCAGCATTTGATTCCAAAAGAATTGCCAGGAGCCATCAGACACCCTGAAAGCAGAATCATGCTTGGCATATCGTCTCATACAGCAGCTTTCAGAACCTTCTTGAACAAGCACTAAAGCACTGAGCATAATTTAGGTGCCAGAAGTCAGCAACTCAAAGATTTCAAAAATTAAAAAAAAAAAACTTTTCACTAGAAGTGAACGCCAGGAAGCCAAGCTTAGTACCCTTCAGCTTAAGGCATGGATGGACCACGTGGACACCACTGTGCTTTCGAGAATTTGATAACTTTACTCCAGCTCAATTTTTTTAATGATTTATTTATTTATTTAAGAATTGGGGTGCAAGCTGGAGGTGTGGAGGCATGAGAGAATTCACCAGAGACAAATGGGGAGCAGAATGGGCAGATCCAATGACATACACAGCTGTGGGGAGCAGCGGGCTCCCCTCAGGAGAGGCCTGCATCATGTGGGTCAACTCTCTGGCCTGGGATCGAACTCAGGCTGCAATGGCTGCCCATAGCTTGAGAGCACTGAGACTTAACCCCTGTGCCGCCAGGGAGGTCCTTCCAACTCAATGTTCTTTTCAATGGTTCATAAATATTTGAATTTGGAGAAAGTGCTCTTAGCGGAGCACTTATTAGAAAAGGCCTGTGAACAGAGCAGTTACATGTTTCATAGGCCTGTGGGGCTTTGAGCCTAGTGAGACCTATTAAATAATAATCATCGCTTCTGTAGACAAAGGGGCCCGCCACTCAGAGATGCCTCTGACCTATTTTGATTTGGTGTGTGTGAATTATTTACATTTTCTGCTGAACGTCTGGTGAGTTTAGGAAGACGTTCTAAACTCGGACTAGAGTACCCAATTTTGCATTCTGAATGCCTGCCGCATAGGGTGATAAGGAGTCAAAATTGCGTATCTCCAGTGCAGTGAATCCAGTTCTCAGAATGTCCGCTCACACACCCGCAGATCAGTGCCGCACGGAACGAGCCAGCGCTGGACCTGCATGATAAACACTGACAACCTGTCTGCTGGACCCCACGGGCCCACTTGGGCCTCCCTTCACAAGTGGGTGTTGTGTCAGGAAATAACCCTACAAAATAATAGCTTGGCCTAAACAGAAGCATTTAGCATTAAAAGAGATCCAATAAAACCATCTTCATTGAAGGCCTCCCTGGTGATGCTAGGGTTAAGTCTCAGCACTATGAAGCTATCCACAGCCACTGTGGCCTGAGTTCCATCCCCAGCCAGGGAACTGGCCCACAGGGCACAGCAGATCTCTTCTGTCTCTCCGCTGCTCCCCTCCGTAGTGTACTTTAGTAGATCTGCCTGTTCTGCTCCCCATTCTGTCTCTGGGGAATCCTCTCACCCACTACCTGACACCTGTGGCCTGTCCCCCAGCTCTGGTATGCATAAATAAATCTTTTTTAAAAAAGAAATACCCCAAAATGAGTTTGTGCCAAGTCCATCAGACAGATCAATCACAAACAGTCCCCTAAATGGGGGCTGAAATTAACCCATGATTTGTTAAGTAAGCCTGTTCTTGGGGCAGTTCTGCTAATATGTCCCCCGCTATCAAATTTCATAGGAGCACAGGTTTTGGAAATCTGGAAGCAGGTCACTCTCCTCAATGAGTCCAGTGTGGAGATGAGTCCACCGTGTCAGCCACAGACACAAGACCATGGGGGTGGGGCACCCAGAAGCACTATGAATACAAAATGGACAATAGATCTCAAATTGAACTGAAAAATGTAAACTATCTCATTGGGAAGTTTACACTAATATTATCCTGAAGTAGCAGGATTTGGAGATGGTGGGTGTGCAGAGTATAGGCCAGGGGGGGTGGCCTTTGCACTCGGGCCCTGGGGACAGTCTGCATCATCGCTGGGGAGGGCTGGTCACAGCAACTGTCCAAGGGACCAGCCCAGGCCAGAGGGCCCAACCAGGAGAGTTTGGGGGTCTCAGTCGCCCCGGGGACTAAACTGAACTACATGGGCAGGGATCCAATAAATCCACCAGGTCTCCATAAAGAGACCCAATAAACTACCTGGACCATAAGCTCAGGTTATTTTCCCTGGTAGACAAAAGCCCATGCTTGTTGTCACAGGTGGAAATGGGGGTGGCGTACCTGACCCCACGAGCAGAGCTCCCTTCAGCTGGTTTCACCCTGCACCTGTCTGATAATAGACCCTCCCCTGAGTATAGGACTTTCCAAGTACTGGTTTCTCCCAACAGACTTTTTTGTTTGCTTGCTTTTTAGAAAGAGCTACCTTGAAACAGATGATATATGTCAGCTATTATTACTGTTGTTGTATCTCTCTCTTTTTTTTTTTTAGATTTATTTATTTATGCATACAGAACCGGGGTACAGACCAGAGGTGTGGAAGGAGAGAGGTTTCACCAGAGAGAGAGTGGGGAGCAGAACAGGCAGACTGACTGAGTTACACTGCTGAGGGGAGCAGCAGGTGAGACAGGAGAGGTCTGCTGCACCATGTGGGTCACCTCCATGGCTGGGGATCAAACTTGTGCTACAGTGGCCATGGATAGCTTCACAGTGCTTGCTTTAACTTCTTGAACCACCAGGGAGGCCCAAGGTAAGCTCTTATATAAGCAAAGCTTGAGACAAGTATTAAACTAGATTTTATGCTCAAAGCTATATTTGTTTGCAAAACCCCTTTCTAATATAACAGTGTGGTCTGCAGGAAAAGGAGAGGTTCCAGGTCCCCCAACCCACCCAAAGGAGGGTGGAGCTGAGCAGGGAGGAGAAGGATCTGGAGAGGAGACAGAAGAGGAAGGAAGCAGGATGAAGCCAGAGGAGCCCTGAGGGAGGCTCAGGGAACAGAGAGACATGTGACGAAGCGGCTGTTTCTCGGTCCTGGACTGGTTGAAGCAGACATGAGTGAGAGACCCGGGTGGAGGTTCACTATGGCCGTGTTTATCTTGATTTTGATTTTGTTCTTTTCCTCCCAGACTTGTCTGCCATTTCCTATGGGTCCCCTCCAGAAGGAGCTTTAGACCTGTGACAGGCTTTCAGGCCTTGCTCTGGGTCAATCCCCTTTGGGTGGACTTTTACCTACGAGGTGATGGTAAACTTCAGGTGTTTAATTTAGAAACTTTATTCTTTGCCTTTTCTGTATTGAACACTCATTGTATGAAGTTCCTTTCCATTAAAAGTCGTATATGTTTTGTCTTGATGAGGCAGATGACAGAACCTATTTACAGTGGGCACATCTAGGGTTCTCTCCCTGCTCTGTAATGCTTACATTTATCCCCTCTTCTGAAGTCACAAAGCAGTAAATAATTGCTATACACTTTTCTAATGTGTAATGATCAGCATTTGATTCTTGCTGGAGAATAATGAAGTAGGATTAGTTATGACTTGGACTGAGCCTGTTCCCTAAATCAAAGAGCACAAAACTATAACCAAGGTCGGCAATTCACAAACAATGAGCAAAGCTTTCTCAGACCAGTATTGCTGCTCAGAACATGGAAGTGACAGAAATCCCTCCACAAAAAAAAACATCATAAATTGTTACATCCGCCTGGCTCAGTAATGAACCTTTCTATTAATGACACAGTTTTCCATCTGCAAAAAAACAGTCAGATAAAGGTACTAAGCTGACCCTTATGGAGAAATCATCTACCAAGGTACAGAAAGCTGAAAGAACAGGTTCCCAGGTAAATTTGATAACTAATCCACCACTTTGAACCACGAACTCAAACCCACGCCCCACCTCTCATGAGCTTCCATTCCAGTGCCCCTTACACAGCATCTAAGACCAATTTTGCTGACTTCCAATTTGGCTCTTTGCTGACTTCTCAACTTCCCCGATCCTTGTGGCTGTAGTTGAAGAGTATGTTTCTAAAAACAAAGGATGCTGACCAGGGACCATACCCTCAGGTATAAGCAACCCCTGCAGGAGAACCTGAGTGACAGGTAAATCTGGGGAGCATTGAGATGAAGATGTCTTGGCTCAACCCTGCCACACCTGCCCTGCCAACCACCCGGGGCTCCTGGTTCTCAGTCCGCCTAAACGTGGCAGCCCCAGAGGGGCTGTTCTCGTACATCAGCTCTGACCTTGACACCAGGGCCCAGCTCTGTGCCTCCACCCACCCTCACCGGAGTCCTGGACTTGCACCCCAGCGCACACCTGACTCCATCCACCTGAACCCCCAGAGGGACCTCTCTGCCCTTCCTTTACTCGGTCGCTTCAAAATATACTGATGAAAAGCTCACTGGTGCTCCCAAGTCCCCCTTTCTTTCTTTCTCCCTTCCCTGCCATGGCCAACCCACACAAAATCACCCACAATGTGGTGTTTACATGGAAAAATATACTGAGGTATGTTTACAAGGTGAATGACACCTATTCCAGGAAGCGGCTGTGGTTTTGACATACTCTGGACAGGCAGCAATGCGGCCAGAGGAGGAGCGCGGGGAAGACTGGAGAACGGGTGTCAGCCCTGGGCATCCTCACCATGTCCAGCCAGGGATAACATTCACTGACAGTGAGGGGGCGCATGGTGGATCCACTTTACCCGTCTTCAGGAACCACGGGAAAGAGAGGTGGTCACCTCAGGGGGAAGCACTCAGCATGGCTGGTTATCAAGGGACCTCCTCACTGCCCTGTGGTCTCAAGACCACCAGGAGGGACCCCCAGGAGCATGGAGGCACCCTCCCCCCAACTGCCCCTCTGCCCCTACCACATGAGGATTAAGGTGATCAGTGTGTGAATTCACTTGGAGAGCCACGAGCCCTCTGCTCCTTAAAGGCACCCCCATAAATAGTCCCGGCTTTATGGAATGAAGCTGTGCAGAGGGACCAGCACACTCTGTGTCTGGGGGTGGTTCAGCCTTCACAAAGTGCCTGCAGACGCCCATGGCCAGAAAACAGGGTGGGCAGTCAGGTGGTGGGGGTCCACGCCATGCACTTTGGGCATCAGAAAGCCTCAGTGGCACGTTCACGGTATTTGCACAAACTAAAAAATCTGTATAGGAAGTGAGTTCAGCGCTGGCCACGGCAGGTGGCCCTGAGGGGAACCGCCCTGCCCAGCCTGCGGCCCCAGGACACCCTTGCAGCCTGCACCAGACGCAACTCCAACAACACATACCCACTGCCGGTGAGCCGCCTCCTTCATGGCCTCTGTGAACGCCACCGCAAACCTGGTAGAGGGCCAGAAACGATGGACACAATTAGGGCAGATGCAGAGACCGTTCTTCGAAGCAAGCCGTGAGAGCAAGGGAAGAAGCTGCACTTAACCCGCAACCCTCGCCATGGCGGTGCAGGCAAACACTCGAGGGCCCACCAGAAGTCCCAACCCCAACTTCTTATTGGCCAGCTAGGAGGCGCCGGGGTCCAGCCAGACAGAAGGCAAGAGGAGCCACGGAGTAAGATGGTCACTGACTGTCCAGGGTGGCTGGCTAGTCCCAGGTCCCAAACAAGGAATGTGCGGGAAGCCGCGGGTGACCCTGGCCCCTGCAGAGACCTGGCTGCCTCCAGAAGTGGGCGGACGCTGGTGTAAGCCCCGCCCCCGCCGCGCTGGAGAGGCACCACTGGCCAGGGAGGAGGCTGAGGCTGTTCAGTGAGCCCAGCGGACCATGAGTCCATGTTGACATAAACGCCAGTGAGTGAGCAGGATGGACAAAAGCCAGCTCCCCCTCTGTGGAACCCTGACTTCCCATGTGCGGAGGGGCTGGAGTGCAAGGACCCCAGGAACAGGAGGCCCCCGGAACAGAGGTCGCCTGCCCTCCAGCCCCTTCCCCAGGTGCTCGCTGCCCCCCC
>NW_004567130.1:3265974-3267189 GCF_000260355.1 Condylura cristata | reverse complement strand
TCCCTCCATCCCCACCATCAACCCCAGAGTCATCCCAAGCCCCTTGGCCCCAGGGAAGCTTTTCCGGGGTGACGAGGTGAGGAGCCACAGAAGCCCCATTCTCCAGTCTGAGTCCACCGTCACCACCGCCTGAGACCTCAAACTGGTATTAGGGAGCAGCCCCAAGGGGCTGGCCTGCTGGGATTCACAGGAAGGACCCTGGAATACTATGCTGTATCCAAGCAAAACTTTCAACCCAAGACAAATTAAAAAATATACTTTGTAGGGAAAATATGAACATTTAAAAGCATTCAATTAACAAATGCAACATTCATTATATCAAGCTAGATGAATCTGATACTTTGTGTTATAGAAAAATGTGTCCTGCTGGATCAGAGGAGAAATCCGATTCATGCAACTTTCCTGCCTGCTGACCTCGATCAATACTCCCAAAATAAAAATCGATGTACATTTTAATAGCAACACCAGGGATGATGCTAATGAGGCTGCTGTGAGATGAACGCGTTTAAAATCGCTCCCACCAAGCACTTATTTTCCTTCTACAAGACAGTGCACCACAGCCCCGGGATCCCAAGCGAACAAATCATCAGAGCACAAGAATACAAAAAAGAAAACCACAGTGATGGGTCACTTCGAGGTGGGGCTGGAGAACCTGCTCACTCGCACCTCTCTCCAGTTTATAAGTTCGTGATGTCGCAATAGTCACGTCCGAGTCCTCAAGGAGCAGCAGCCCCCTGAGTTCAATGACACCCTGCAACCCTAGCTTCAAGGGGAAACACTGACATCTACCTTACAGGAAAAGGGAGGGTCACCTTGGGCAGCTCAAGAGAGCCAGGTGTGATGGGGACGGTCCCAGACAAAGCCTGGCTTCAGGGTCCCTACCCACAGCTGCCCAGCCACAAGCCGATTGCTCGGTGACCATTGATGGTGGGGACCAGCCATTTACCAGGGGCAGGGAGACCTGAGCACCCATGGGCAGGCAGGTGGGCAGAAAAGATGCAGCGAACACAGCCCCTGGACAAGGGGGCTGTGCTGCCATTTGCTGCCTGCAGGTGAATCTGGGCGACATGAGGCTGCAGAACTGAAGGCAACGCCAGAGGGCAAACACTGCCTGGCCCACAGTGGGGTCAAACTCATGGGTCAGAGGGCAGGGCAGCGGTCACCAGGCCCGGGAGGGGCCATGGCCCTGGACAGGGGCTCAGAGGGCAGCTCTGA
>NW_004567130.1:3245741-3265451 GCF_000260355.1 Condylura cristata | reverse complement strand
GGCTTCAGATTCTCACTGCTGTGCTTTAACCCGCTGCGCCACCAGGGAGGGCCTAAATAAGTAAATCTTTAAACACCATAATGAAGAGCTTGGGAGGTGACATGGGGAGGGTTGGAAGAGGTGGGTGGTTGCTGGGATGCATGCTCACCACCATCCTCATCAAGCTGTCTACATCGGTCATATCCAGCTCTTGTAAGTCAAGCAGGCCTCCACAAGGCGGGCTTTCTACGGCATAATAAGTCTGTGCATCCACATTACAAGGGACCTCCTGCTAACAGTGACTTGCAGTCAAGAGGAAGTCACAGCAGCCCGCCTTCCTGTGGGGTCACCCCAGAAGCCTCCAGTGACCTCATGACCTCTCAGTGGGGTGGCCCTCCATCTGGGCACTCATGTACATTTAGCTTTCTGTTGACATCATCACTCTTTTCACCACATTGACACAGAGATGATTTGTGTAGTGTTGTTCTCAGGCTGGCTATGGGCTTGGGGGGGCTTGGCTTTTGGGGGGCTCCTTCTAGAGCTGAAGGCACAGTCATCATAAGAGCGTGTGGAGCATCAGACACATGGCTGAGGGTGGACATTGGCACCACCCTAGATCCTTGCTGTACCCATGTGGCTGGGAAGACAAAGCGCTCCTTGCTCACTGGCCTTTTGCTCCCTCCAGATGGGCACCAATGCCCCCCAGCAGGATAAGAGGGCGAGCTCTACACTGACTCACCCAAGGACAGTGACCCCATGTGGGGCCGGGCAGGGGCTGAGCCTGTGAGGTGTAGGGGCTGCCCAGTCTTGTCCAGGGTTGGGGGGGTGCAGACTGACCCCCACAACAAAGAACTGTCCACCAGGAGGCCCATGTGGCTGCACCGGAAACCCAGTGGGCATGTCACTGGTGGGTGAGAAGGGAGGATGGGGCAGGAGGAGGGGCTGCCTTGCAGGAAGCAGGGGCTCCTGCACCCCAGCATGCCCAGAGCACCCATCTTTGGGCACCCCTCCTGAGAATGGCCATCCAGAGAGAACTGTGGGAGGGACACTCAAGGGCGGTGGGCGGGACTCAGCACTGAAGGGAAGAGGAAGACGTGCCGCTGGGTGGCCCTTTCCCATCGTGAATCCACCCACGCTCCACGCCGCGCTGGTGGGACACCCCCTCGGGCCTCACCTGGCTTCTTCAAGGACTTTCCCCATCACTTCATTCTTTTCTCTCTGGTTCACGTCTTCATTTAAATCGGTTCCGCCAAAGATGATTCCAAAAGGGACGTGCAGACCTGTGGAGAGGGGCCGGCAGGAGCTGAGTTCAGAGGGCCCGGCCACTCCTCCACCCCTGCTGGAGCAGAAACCAGCCTGGGCGCCCAGGACCCAGCCCAGCGAAGGCCAGGCCTGCAGCCTTACCCACATTTCCCGGGGCTGGAGGCTCTCCACACCACCAACTGGACTCGGGCCCACCTGTGCCCACTGCTGCTGGGTCAGGGCAACTTCAACCAATTGCCGGACATTTTAACCCGCAGACATTTTAACATGTGGGGGCCACCACATGTCATCACCCCAGCAAGTCATCAGGTGCTCTGGCCTCCCCAGCTGCTGACCATGACTGCTCAGGGCAAGGACGGGAGGGGAGGGGACAAAGACAGGCTGTCCTCAAGGACCCCCGGAGTCCCCCCTTTGTATTTTTATGAAGCTTTCTTTCCAACAGTCTACTCAGGCAGTACAAATTTCCACAAATGCTCTACATGGAAAAGTACACTAGCAGGACTGTCAGGCCTGGGGGGCGGTCTCAGGGGGACACACGTGGGTAGTAGTCAGCAAGGCGGCTCGGGCCCAGGGCGGCCGTCTATGATCAAAGGCAGATGCTTGGCCACATGTCGGCTGACCGGCCCCAGTCCTGGGCTCCTCGGCCACGCTGCTCAGACTAAGTGTGACTCACAAACGACAGTTATAGGAATAAGCAGTGCTGTCCTTCCACAGAGACGGCAAGCGAGAGCAATGCAATTTCTCCAGACCCTCAAGAAGGGAGCTGTGGCTGATCTTGATCCTTGCTAAACTAAGCAGTGAAACAGTGTCCACAGCCACGCTATAGGCTTGGGAAAGGGCTTTTTCCCTCTTATAGTTCTTATGAGAAGCATCGTTCTTAGTTCTTACATTAAACCTGAGTCTTAAGAGGAGAAACCCCCATCTTTGTTTCTGGTGTTGGGGTTCACCGGCCGGGACCTGTACACTTAGCAGGGGCGCAACCCATGTGGTCAGCAGGGATTGAACTCCAGAACCCTCATTCCCATTATAGAATCATCTCCTTTGGGTGGCAGGGCCAGGTCACCAAGACACAGGGACACTGATGCTGGTGGCTCACAAGGCAGCAGGCCTGTGCAAAGACAGTGGCTGCCTGACAGCAGGAGATAGCAAGAGGGGCAGCTGAAGCTCCACCCTGTGCCAGAGGCAGCCTTCCCCACCCCTCAGCCCCCCCCCACCAGCCCTGAGGCCTAAGTGCCTCCCAGGGGGAGGGCACATTCCAGGGGGCATTGCTCAGTTGTAAAAAGCCAAGAGGCTGAACATACTGGGAATACCAATTTGGGTTTAAGGGAGGAGATAAACACAGATGGAGGAGGGCACAGGCAGCCCCGAAACACAGCACCTAGGGGCTCTGCGTGGTCCTCAGGAGAGGGCTGACCTGTAACCATGGGGTGTAGGCCCTGGGGTACGCGCGGTACTGGTGCAGGGTGACCAAGCAGCTCCACCACCCTCTCTGGCTGGTTCTCCCTGGGCACACCTAGCCACAGTGGCTCCTCCTCCCCACTCTATCCTATGGGACTACAGAGGAGAGCCCCAAGTCCTGCTCCGGACCCACAACCACCCCAGGTAACAGCTCACTGCTCCAAGTCCCTAGCTCCTGCATGTCGCTATGCAATGGCTGGTGCAGGTAGAGGACAATATTTCTGGAAGAATGCACCAAAAGAAGGTCCCTATGGTCACACCAGGGGACACACAGGAGGAGAGGGGAGGAAGGCTGACTGCTGATGCAGCTGAGGTCTCACCCTACGGGGAGGAGTCTATCCTGTGCACAGAATGCCTTAAATTTAAAAACAACGCAATAGAACATGCTGGGTATGGGCGAGGCTGAAGAAAAGGCCCCCCGTGTGGGGTGCTGGAGAGTAAGTGGGCACCAGCCTGCAGAGAGAAAGTTGCTCTTCTTGCTGCACTGCAGGGATCTCAGAGGCTGACGCACTCTGCAGACTCGAGCGCTGTGGAGACTCGGGACTGTCACATGGCACAGCCTCCTGGAATGTTCCCACTGCTGGGAAAAGCCACAGGCAGCGTCCTGCCTTGCAGGTGGCTACTGCGCCAGAGGCTGGACATCAGCCTGACACGGGGGTGTCAGGAAGAAACAGCCAAGAGCCACGGGGCAGAGTGTAAAAGCTTTCTTAGGGTCACTTCATTTCCTAAGGCAGTGCACTGTTGCTACACAACAGTGTGATCACACGCAGCACTTCACAACATTGTGCCAGGCAGACGTGAAATCTTCTCATGCAGTGTGGCAACTGATGTCCTGGGCAGCCTGGCCAGCTAAACTGGCCCCTCCCTGGAGCCATCAGCATTTGAATTGACACTGAGTAAAGACTGGCCCCTCCCAGGAGGACAGGCTGCCCGGGGCCTCGGAGGGCTGCTGAAGGGACACTTCCCTCTCTCTGTCTGAGCTGAGCGTTGCCTCCTACCCACCAACATCCTCCCAGGGACTCCTGACACTCACCCAGGGCCCAGACACCAGCACAGGCCCACCCCCCACCCCCCGACATTCACCCACGGTCCTTGGGCCTGCACCTCACACCTCTCCCCACAGCTGTTCTCATATATTCTGGGTCGGGACTCACATCCCAGACCCCTTGGAGTCTTCAGCCTGCCCAGCAGATCCTGGGGCTTCCCACATATATCCCCTTGGTTCTGTTCCTGGAGAACTCTGGCCACTACACAGCAGAAAACTAGACCCGAAGCTCATAGCACATGACCATCTGGACATGACTGGATTCTGTGATGACCCTGCTATCTAAATCTAATATTCCTTAGGAAAAAGCCTATTTAGCCACTAGCCCATCAAATGCTCTTTCAATGAACTTTTGGCACCTTGGACATTCCCTTATTAATAAATCAGTCGAATGCAATCTTCCGTATTTTCTCATTCCATATTGTATAAAAGAGTGCTACTTTTAGCTTTTGAAAATGATATTTTGAGCAAGGAAAAATCTACCCAAACATTCAGGATAATACTCCAAAGCAACAAAAACAGTTTCCATATACATTCATTCACAATTGACGTAATGATACCATTTTAGGAAAATTGCTCAGGGAGAAAGACAAAGCCCAGAGTGACAGGGTCCCTGCCAGTCTGAACGACACCAGTGGGATAAACTGTTTCCGTGGACATGCCTGGGTCACGTTAGGCCTGAGTTTCGCCTTTGCAGAGGGGAGGGAGGTCACCTTGCAGAAGTCGGCCTCCTCTGTAGAGATGCAAGGCCAGGGCAGCGTCCACTTGGCGGGCCTGGACGAGGCTCGCGACTTCTGCCGGGCTTTCAAAGTCAAGGGCATCTTTCAGAATACACACGTGGCCAGCTGCTTCGAGATGGACCCTTTATCAAAAAGGTAAACAGAGGAACAGATGGGAGGGGGAGTTAATATCATAGAGGTGACTGTGGTAGTTATGAGTTTAAAGCAAAATTTTAATTAAATCAAAAGTTGTGAATTTTCTGAATTGTGCTTCAGGCAATACGCAAAAACCAAGACTGGATCAGTCATGGCAATTCCTTTGCCAGCCTCAGATACTTGGTGGGGGAGAGGGGTTTGAAGATCTCAGGCCCCAAGGCATACCCCAACTCCACCTTTTTCTCCTGCTCTGTAGTGTGGACAACACTCGAAGTCTGCTTCAGCGTGTTATTCAGCTCTTAATAAAGACTTCAGAAGTTGCTGCTGATGGCTGGGCTGAGGGCCTCAGCCAGTAAAGAGCCAGAGTTTGAGAAGGAAAGTAGTTTTGATACAGGGCAAGAGGCAACAGACTGTCCAATGACATGCCCAAACCATTCACCAGTCATGGTCTCTTTTTTTTTTTTTTTTAAGATTTATTTGCATATGCATACAGAACTGGGATCAAGCCAGAGGTGCAGACAGTGAGAGGATTACTAGACACAGAGTGGGGAGCAGAGCAGGCTGACTGACGAAGTACACTGCTGAGGGGAGCAGTGGACAGGTCAGGAGAGGTCCGCCACGCCATGTGGGTCACCTCCCTGGCCGGGGATCAAATTTGTGCTGCAGTGGCTGTGGGTAGCTTCATAGTGTGGTCCTTGCACCACCAGGGAGGACCCATCTGAGTTTTTCACCTACACACACAATTGCAAGACTACTCAGGCTCAAAGAACAACAATAGCAGGATTTATTTAACAAACCAGAGAAAAGCAAAGAGCTACTGAGGCCCAAAATGGCTGTTCACTCCCCTGAAGTCCTGTCCAGTGTTTTAAAGTCTGCAACACAAAAGGCCCGAAGATGGTGTCTTCCCATCACTGAGCTGGTCAGGATCCAACTCAGAGACAGCAGACACACAACAGGAGATGCTCACTGAGCTGCTGAGATGCCCCAGCACAGCACCAGACCCGAGACATTCAAAAAAGTAGCTGTGGTGGCTGAAGGACCCTACAAAGAGCCACACTCAAAGCTCAGTGAGCCCAGCCCCTCGCCTCCCTGCTCTGGTCTCAGCCTTCCTTGTCAGGCTGCAATCCAGCAGAATCAGGAGCAGTTTCAGTAGCTCAGCTACTTGAACAGCCTCCAAACTTTTCCTCTCTGACTCTGGCTGCTGGAGCCTCTCCGTGACCTTCAGAGGCCGCACCAGCCTTCTGGGAGATCAGCACAGTGGGGGTAGTAATCGCTGGCTCCCCCTCCAATTACTGATCATCCCAAATGGCTGATTCCCTAATGCTGAGTCCTGAGGCTGTTTCCGCAGCCCCTTGTTCTTATCAGTCTCCACCCAAGTGCAATACTTTGTTGGCATTTTTCCTGGGGTTCTCCATCCTCACCTGCACCTCCTCCAGAGGGCGCCACCTGTAACAATCTCTGGCTTCAGACCCTGGTGACAGTTGAATCTATCTACACACTGAGGACCTGTCCTGCATGTTGGCAGAGGACAGGGTGATCCAAAGTGACAGGGGGTGGGGGGTGGGAAGGAGGGCCTGCCTGGCCATCCCTGTGATGCGGCTTCTGGGATTCTGGGGGACTCAGGTGGGCTCCTGCTTTGCTATTGTAACAGAGGGGTCCCCGGGAAAAGGGGAGGCCCCAGGTTCCCCACCCCACCCAAAGGAGGGTGCAGCTGAGCAGGGAGGAGAAGAATCTGGAGAGGAGACTGAAGAGGAATGAAGCAGGATGGAGCCAGAAGGAGACCTGAGGGAGGCACAGGGAGCAGGGAGACATGTGGACAAGCAGCTCTTGGTTCTTGGCCCTGAACTGGTTAAAACAGATGTGGGTGAGAGACCTGTGGGGAGGTGACTATGGCACCATTTATCTTGATTTTGATTTTGCTCTTTTCCTCACAGACCTGTCTGACCATCTCTGACCCTTTTCTATGGGTCCCGGCCAGAAGGTTCTTGAGACTTGTAGCAGGCTTTCAGGCCTTGCTGTGGGCCAATCCCTTCTGGGTGGACTTTTACCCACGAGGCGATGGGTAACTTTGGGTGTTTGACTTAGAAACTACATTCTTTGTCTTTTCTGTACTACACACTAATTATATTAAAGTTCAGGTTTGGGGGTTCAGGAGTGCCCCTCTCCCTGCCCTGTGACATTGTCATCTGGGGCCTTGCAAAGCCTTCTATAACCATAGTTTCAAAAAAATCTTTGCCAGCCTTTCCTTCTTCCTCTGGGACGCCTGTCAGACACATGTCTCCACTGTGTCATCTGTTTTGTTCATAGAGAGACTTTCCCAGTGAGACAATAGAGTGGACAAAGCAAAAGGCACAAGAAACTGCAAATAGCTCTTGACAGCATGTAGAGATGCAGCTGACTTGTTTTGTGGAGAGCCCCTCAGTCCTAAGTCGAAGAGGGAAAAAGCAGCTAACCACTCGGCAGAAAAACAGGGCAAGAAATGCAACTGTCAGGGATGCTGATGGCCTAAGTCATCTCTCTGCAGAACACTTGCAAGGATCGAAAACTGCTCTAGCACCAGAGAATCACTGCCCATGATGAAGGCTGCAGGGGTGACCAGCCACCTCTTTGGGCATAATGGAGCAACAGCGGCATATTGGAAATGCACAAATCCTGGGACCCCCCCCCCAGGAATTGATTCTGAAGGTGCAGCAGGGTGGCCAAGGTTGCTGCATCTCAAGTGGCCAGAGGGACCAGTGGTGACCGGGCATGACCACTACACACCTGTGGTTTGGGTCTGAGAACTGTGAGGAATGCAAAGGAACTCCCAGATGCGGAGGAAGGGGCACCGTGAAGGCCACTCTGTGTGTGATGTGTGTGTGCACAGAGGACACAGCGGCCTGGCGTCCACCAGCGGGAGAGCTGCCTGCCAGGAGCTCGCCCACGTATGGCTCTCCTTTATTAATACACAAGAGACCTGTGTCTGTGTGTGCACAGCCCCCAGATGGAAGGTGGCCAGCTCCACTGTCCACTACCTGTGGGGGGTGGCTGGCTGACCATGTCTGCAGGGTTAAGTCCAGCTGGCCACCAGCACACAGTGTCCTTTGCAGCCCGCCTACTACTGACCCTCACAGGCCACCTGAGCCTCAAGAAGCAACTGCCGCTGGGCTCTGGGCCTCTGCCTGCAGAACCCCTCTCTCCCAGATCACACCCCACATCGGGCTCAGTTACAGAGCTGCTCGCAAGTGGAGGCTGCCACACTGAAAACTGCCCTTGGAAATCTCTTAAATCGTCTAGAAGGGCTCCCTGGTACCAAGTTCACATCTCAGACTCCTTTTCTTCCCTCCAGCCAGACAAGTGTTGTTTCTAGCTGAGTGCCAGATGAATGAGCTGCCTTGCCTTCAGGGTCAACATTACACAAAACACTAAGACAAAGAACAGAAGGGCTGGGGCGCAGGGGAAGGAGGAACTAGAAAGCAAACAGGCCCTAATATGCCTGTGTGGCTGGTAGTGGGGTCTAGAGCACCAGAGCACTTCGGAGCAAGCCCGCCTCCCTGTCTCCTTCCAATCTCTCAGTCCCTCAGTCCCTCCCTCCCTCTCTCCTTTTTCAAGATGTAATCAAACACACACCACTGCACAAATAAATAAGCACCAAGGTCTGGGCCCTGCTTAGCTGGCTCCCAGGGAGCTCCTCCAGGGACCAAACCTCCTCTTTTCCACCCTTCAGGTAGGCCTGACCTCCCCTCCCCCACGCCATCTGGCAGCCTTTGAAGTGCAAAGCCAACTGGCCAGCAGCAGGAGGCTGCCCCTGGGCAGTCTAGCCTTTTGCTCCCTCTCCCCAGGAAATCACCCTGATTTTCACCCTGCACTAAAATGTCCACTCCTGTGTAGCCCCCAAGGCAGTGACTCATCTTCTTAAACCCCGGAGAAATAAGAAGACACAGGCAACCTGTTGATACATGGAAAAGAAAGGATGTGACTCTCCCAAGAAAGTCCAGCCCTGAGTGACCCCTGCTCAAGCAGAACTGACCTGTGTGTGTGTGTGTGTGTGGAGGAGGGGGTGGGGGGCAGGGGGACACAGAATAGCTGCTCTTCAGCTACTAAATTCCTTTTAAATGGCAACACAGGCCTCCCTGGTGGCACAGGGGTTAAGTCTCAGCACTTTGAAGCTATCCTGAGCCACTGCAGCATGAGTTTGATCCCCTGTCAGGGAGCTGACCCACAAGACCCCTCTTGTCTCCCCACTGCTCCCCTCAGCAGTGTATCTCAATGGACCCATTTGCTCCCCACTGTCTCTGATGAATCCTCTCACCATCCCCTGCACCTCTGGCCTGCACCCCAGTTCTTGTATGAATAAATAAACAAATCTTTAAAAAAAAAATAATGTCACCTCAACACTATTCCAAATAACTTTTTTTTTTTCTTTTTTAAAAACTATTCTCTATGGACTAAGCATCTGTCCTTATTTCTGGCTGCCTCATGAGACCTTCACCTCACTCTATCTCCATTCCTCCTGCAAGTCTTAATTCAGTTCAACTACTAAATTCCCTGGGCTCCTATTAGGTCCAACAAATTCAGACACATTTGACTTAAGGGAGGCTTTTTAGAGCCAAGTAAACATCTCCAATAAATTAGGAGATCTTGAGCATTTATTTGGCCGTTTGAGGATGGAAGGAGCCAGTTCTTTAAAGGGAGCAGGACTGAGGCTGGGCGGAGGGGGTGCAGTGACCTCCCTCCCTGCAGCCACTCAGGACAGAGGCCTAGCCAGAGGCCCAAGCTTCCTGGTGGGTCACTGGGTCTAGAAGCAGAGTCCAGTGCCAGGAGAAGCTCCACTCTAGAGGGCCGGGGAGGCTAGCTTCTCTGGCTTTGGCTCTTACCCAGGGACTTCAGGGGACTTAGATGAGAGAGGCGGGAAGAGACAGTGGTCCAAGCCCTGTGGCAGGCTGGCAGCTGTTATCCTCATGCGCTCTCTCCTGTGTCCTGGGGCTTGGGCTCGTCTACTCTCCCTTGTTTGGGTAGGAAGATGTCTGAGCCTGGCAAGCCCTCGGGCTTCAGTGGCCCTGCTTTGGGTTGACTCCAGTGTCTGGGCATTTGCCCATGAGGTGATGAGTAATTTAGGAGTTGTATTGTGAACCTATTATTATAAATACCTACTTTTCTCTCTAGACACCAATTCTTTTTATTATTATTATAATTTTTATTTTTTTTACATCATTCTTCATTTTATGCATTTTTTTCATCTCAGTTATAACCCCCATGGGCTTTCCAATTTACCCATATGCCATCACCACAATCCAGTGTATTCTTCCCACCCCCGTTCCTATCCCATTCTGCTTCCAACCCCCTAAAATGTCTCTGATTTATAGATGTTCATTGTTTTCATTTTCACTCAATTACATTTGTTTGTCTCTCTCTCTTTTCTTTTCCCCCTGATCCCTGAAGCTCCTGCTATGAGTGAAATCATACAGTATTTTTCCTTTTCTTTCTGGCTTATTTCACTAAGCATGACCCCTTCCAGCTCCATCCATGTTGCTGCAAAAGGCATAAGTTTATCTTTTTTGATCGGTGAGTAATATTCCATTATGTATATGTACCATATCTTTTTAATCCAGTCATCCATTTTTGGGCATTTGGGTTGAGTCCACGTCTTCCCTATTGTCAACACAGCAGCAATAAACATGGGGGTGCAGATGTCCTTTTGAATCAATGTCTTTGTGTCCTTTAGGTAAATATCTAGGAGTAGGATTGCTGGGTTATATGGAAGCTCTATCTTCAGCCTTTTGAGAAACCTCCAAACAGCTTTCCATAGTGGTTGTACTAGTTTGCATTCCCACCAGCATTGCAGGGGAGTTCCTTTTCTCCACATCCTCGCCACATTTGTTGTTGCTAGTTGTTTTAATATGTGCCATTCTCACACATACTAGATACCACCACACAATGAGGTGGTATCTCATTGTGGTTTTAATTTGCATTTCTCTTATTACAAGTGATGGTGAACACCTTTTTATATGCCTGCTGGCCATCTGCATATCTTCTTTAGAGAAGTGTCTTTGTAGCTCTTCTGCCCATTTTTTGATGGGGTTGTTCACTTTAGTTTTGTTGCATTCATCAGCTCTTTGTGTACCTTTGTGATCAGTCCTTTGTCATTAGTATTTTGTGCAAATATTTTCTCCCAATCAGTGAGGTGTCTCTTTGTCTTGTGTAGTGTCTCTCTTGCTCTACAGAAGCTCTTTAACTTGATGTAGTCCTTTCCTTCACTACCTTGCTTTGGGTGATGTATCTTTAAAGATATTGTTGAGGTGTATGCCATGCAGAGTTTCACCTACCTTTTCTTCTAAATATTTTATGGTTTTGGGTCTTCATCTAATTCGTTAATCCATTTTGAGTTTGTTTTTGTGCATGGTGTGAAGTAGTAGTCTAGCTTCATTTTTTTTTTTTTTTTGCACATATCAGTCCAGTTTTCTCAGTGCCATTTGCTCAACTAACTTTCTTTGTTCCATTGCATATTCTTTACTCCTTTGTCAAAAATTAGCTGTCCTTAAACCTGTGGGTTTAAATCTGGGTTTTCTATTTGAATCTATGGTCTGTATGTCTGTTCTTGTTCTAGTACCATGCAGTTTTGATTATTATGGCTTTGTAGTATAGCTTGAAGTCTGAGATTGTGATACTTCTGGTCTCTTTCATTTTAGTCAGGAGAGTTTTGGCTCTTCAAGGTTTTGTGATTCCATATAGATCTCAATATTTGTTCTATTTCTTTAAAGAATGTCATTGAGATTTTTATTAGAATAGCATTAAATCTATACATCACTTTTGTAGGATGGTCATTTAAATTATGTTAATTCATCTGATTCATGAGCAGGAGATATCTTTCTATTTCCTTGTGTCTTTTTGTGTTTCTTTTATCGGGGTTTTATAGTTTTCCTTGTATAGGTCCTTTACCTCTTTTGTTATTTTATTCCCAAATATTGTGATTTTTTGTTTATTTGTTTGTTTGTTTCTATTGTGAAGGGGATTTTTTTTTTATTTCTACTTCTTCTGATTGGTTGTTTATGTATAGGAAAACAATGACTTTTGTGTGTTGATTTTATAACCTACAACCTTGCTAAACTGGTTAATTGTTTTGATTAGTTTTTCTCTAGACACCAATTCTATGAAAGACCTCTCACACTAAAAGTCTGCTTCCTTTGTCTTTATGCAGCAGGTGGCAGACTGTGTGCCCTTTACTAGCTTAGGGTCCCTGGGTGACCCCAGACACATGATAACTGTTTGACATCCTGACTGAGTACATAGGAAAGCTTAATTATGTATGTGTTTAACTGATATGAATTTCCCACAAACTATGATACCTGAATTAAAAAAGAAAAAAAAAGTTCACAAGAGAGGCTTCCGTAGGACAGGACACTCCCGGCATGGCTTCCTCTCCATGGCCATCTGTCCATGTAGCTCTCTAGATCCAGGGGTCATGCACCTGAGGGATGACAGCAGGACCCCCCCATCTACCAGTTCCCACCCCTGGATAGGCAATTGGGACTTGGGGATGTGCTTGCTGAGACTCAGCCTCGCTTTTCCCAGCTGAGTGTGATACTGGGGTGGGCATAGAACAGCAAGGAAAACCCAATCAGAACGAGACATGGAGCCAGACATTGAGGGAAACTGACTCTGGCCCTGTTTCCCTCGCTGCAGACTCGGCTTGGAGACTGCCCCAGAGGCTGACGCGCCCCCACCCTGAGTTCCCATCAGGGTCCAGGCTTTGGGGCTGTGTTTTCAGTGACTTGAGCTGAAAATCAAATGGATCCCACACTAGACAAGCAGCTTGGAGCATCCCTCTGAATACAGCCTGCCCTCTGCACAGAGCTGCCACATAGCCTCTGAATCCACCCTCACCCCCACCACTGTGGCCCTCTGACCTCCAGCCTGACCTCTGCACCTGTAGCCAGCAGCCAGGCTGTGGGACCCCTCCATGGTCAGGTGTGCTGAAACTGTAACAGGGTTCCCAGGAAGGGGAGGTTCCAGGTTCCCCGCCCCAACCAAGGGAGGGTGGAGCTGAGTGGGGAGGAGACGCTGGAAAGGAGACTGGGGAAGGAAGGGAGAAGGATGGGGAACAGGAGGAGGGATCTCAGGCCTGTGTGGCTGGACATTTACACACCAGGGGAGGAGTAACATTGGTGTTTGATTTAGAAACTACATTCTTTGTCTTTTTTGTATTGCACCTAACTATATGAAAGTTCCTTTCTATTAAAGGTTTATATATTTTGTCTTGATGGTCGGGTGCCCAGCCTATTTAGACTAGGCAGTCTTGGGGATTCTGGGGTGCCCCTCTCCCTACCCTGTAACAAAACCTCTGTGCTGTAGGGCTGCTGCTCAGGGGGCAGGGGGCTCCCCATCTTCTGGCCACCTCTCAGCTCAGTGCTTTCCAGCCTGTGACCATCGAAGTAGCCCATGTAGATATTTGCTAAGAAAGAAACTCACTGGACTTACAACAGCTATTACCGCAGGGGGAAATGAAGCAGTCTTTCCCTACCCACTGCAGGCAAATCTGCAGTTTCCTTGGGACCCTCTGAAGAAACCCTGGAGAACCTTCCGGCAGGCTTTCCCCTGCCCAGACACTGGGTGCTGGTGCAGGGCTCGGAGCAGGGCCTCAGAGAGTGCGCTGACCCAGCTGTCCTGTTTTTATGGCTCCCTCTTCCCCTCCCAGCTCCTTCCAGAAGTCCCCTGTTTGCTCTTGTTATCTAAAGTGTCCCATTCAAATGAAAACATGTTTACACACAGCGTTCCAGATGGAGAAAGTGCAGGCGACACCACCCCAGCACAAAGTCCAGCTCACAGTGACTCTGTGCTCCTTTTGGACGCTCCCCACCCTGGCTGAGCTGACCCCTGACCCCCAGCTGCCAGACACAGGGAACCACCCCTGCTTCTCTGGGTCCTTCTGGGCTGGCAAAGAATCAAACAGGCATTGGACAGGACTCATTATATTATTATATTATATAATAATAATAATAATAATAATGAACAGCTATACACCGGAGACATTTTATTGGGGTGGAGTGGGGAATGGGATCAAAAACAGTGGGGGGAGGGAAATGCACCAGACTATGGTGACGGCACAGGGTGATTTGGTGATGGGAAGTCCACGGGGGTTACTACTGAGATGGAAAAAGTGCACAAAATGATGTAAAAACAAACTATTTACATATATGTATATATTTACCACTTCAAAAAAAGAAATAAAATGCATGTAAATGACAAAAAATAAATAAATCTTAAAAAAAAAAAGCACACACACACAAAACGAAAAGACACAAAGACAAGTCTAACAATGGCATGCATACTCCTGCGTCCTGGGACCCCACACTACTGGGCCCCTGCCCTGCAGGGCTTCAGATGCTGCTTGACTTAGCTGAGCTAAGACAGCAGGGCTTGGGGGGGGGAACACCCAGCAAGCCTCAGCAGACCAGGGCTGCCATGCTAAGTTACCTTTAACTTACCTTCCCCACTGTGAAAAGGGATCACATGAGTCCTCAATACAAGTTTTACCTGTAAATCCAAAAGTGGCTGCACCCAGCTTTGGTGCCCCTCCCAGGAAGTCAAATTTTGCGAAAAGTATCATCTGGGCTGGCAGGTTTTTGCTGTTCTGTGCTTCTGAAGACCCAGGGCACCCAAATTCCTGACCCTCTTTGAGCTCCCACCTCTTTCCAAACAGCTGCGCCCTTAGGTGTGTGCAGACCTATCCAGGTGTGGAACCCTGACACCTGGGTTCAAAATGTTTCCAGATGAAGGAAACAGCTCTGGCTGGCAGGGAGGTCTGGTCACCCTCCTCTGGGGGTTCAGGGCGTCGGTGGCCAGTCTGCAGCTGCCTCCAAGGCTTTATGGACAGGGAGAGGCTGGCTCTGTGGCCCTCACCCTAGATTTGGAGGGACTCACTCATGTTAGCACAAGAGAGTGTCCCCCACACGTCACAGCTAACCAAGAGTGTGAATCTTTACACCTGTTACCCATGCAATACCTTACTCGCAACAGGAAGTGAATTTGTCCTTGCAGGAACTTACGATGGGGAAAAAGGATGCCCTGAATGAACTCCACCCAGGGTTTGTGGACTCCACTCCCACTCCAGACCACAGAGATCAAGACACCGGGAACCACAGCCCCATAACGTCACCATGCAGAAGGGAGGATTGCTGGGAACTGCGGGTGGCATTGAGCAGCCAGGTCTGGAACATAACCAGACAGATGGGCGTTGGGGACTCTGGGCTTTGGGCTCTGGGCTTGTCACTGGCTCTCAGCGGGCTACTGGGCCCCAGCTCCGTGGAACTGGAAAGGCAGGAGCGCTCACCAATTTCTCTTTCTCCCTGAGTCACTCCTTTCTTCATTTCCCCTTCCTTTGTTAATAAGCCCTTTATTACCCTTTTTGTGTGTGTCTGCAGTTCAGGCTTAGTGTAAGTCCCTTTTAAGGGCACAGGTGAAGAACCACAGTCAGGCCCCCTCCATATCAGTTTGCACTGGAACAGTTAGTGCCCCACGAGGTAGACCACATTACATTTGTGGTCGACAAGCCCAAGTAACTTTCCTTAGACTCAGTCCTGCTTGTAACTTTCCACAAGGACGTTCAGAGTTGCCCTTTCCTTGAAGAGCTGACCTGGAACATTTCCCTGGCGCAGTGAGGAATCAGGAATGACAGGTGGGCCCAGCATCTGTTCAAGGGCTCAGGGGGCTAGGTGGGTGTGGACAGAGCAGCCCCTGACTAAAACATCCCGGCAGCCCGACCAGCAGCCTGACCAGTGTCCGAGTAGTTGAGCTGGGGGCCAAGGGGCCACAGACTGCCAGGAGCTGGGGCCCCGAGTCATTCAGCAGCTGGGGCTCCCTGCATCCCTCTCACTCATGCCAGGCACGTGCCCGCCACACCACCACCTGTCTCTCGAAGGCTGGACGCCGACCGATAGCTCCTCAGGTAGGGCCCACCCTCCATGCTGCTTTGGACAGTTTGCACAGTGGATGTCCCTGAGCAGCAGCAGGGGTTGGGGAGGGGGGCGCTGCAGGATATTTCAAGCACCAGAAGATGGGCGCTCTAGCTCCAGAGTCCAGAAAGTCCCTCTAACACGTTCTATCTCTCGGCTTCTGAAAACTGGCAGAGAGCTGGGTGCAGCTATGACAAGGACTGTGGACCCTGAGATTCCCAGTTTTATTTAGCACTCTCCCTCCTGGGAAGAAGGCAGGTGTGGGCTTCCTCCCTCCCTTTTGATCAAGTTCATTTGTACGTTGGGCCCACAAACTGGGGGCCGGATTCTGAGTTGGCCTAATTCCCAGTCTTCTGTCTTGGCATTGACAACTGGCCCTGAGCAGCCCATGGCCCCAATAATGGGCCCACTGGCTTATGAACCCCCGACTCCTCAAATCAGCAGCCCTTGCAGGGGTTCAAAATAAGCCACCCTGCAATCCACTCCTTGGCATGTGCCTTATTTTGAGCTGAAGGTCATCAAGACTAAGACTCAAGGGCAAAACCTTTACCTCCCCCTTCACTATCTAAAAAATTGAGAGAGAGGCCTGGCCCCCAGGGAGCTATGGCTGAGGCGATTTTTACCTGACTGACCCACCTGTGAGGCAGGGGAGCGTCTGGTTACCTAATGTCTCCTTGCCCCCACCGACGCCCCACCCCACCCCCTGGGGCCCCCATAGTACAAGAGTAAACGTGCTCTTTCTATGCCTGTTTTTCAGCTTGGGCAGGTCTCTTCCGAGAACCTACAAGTGTGGAGGGAAAGTTGGTTTCCCACCCCTATAGCCTCACCTAAACCTTGTCCAAAACCTGTCGGGATGAATGCCCTTCCTGCAGGGGAGGCCCTGAACCCCCAGCCTGGGGCTGTTGCCTTGCAGAAAGAGCGTCAGGGCGAACTGTGTGTCAGTGTGCTGTCAGTGGTGCACTCCAGTCAGTCACTCCAATCCGCTGTCTGTCATGGCCCCCCCCCCCACGCTGGACACCAGCCTGTCAATTTTGCTTCTGAAAGCCCCAAACTCACCCACGCTTCTCCCTGCCACCTAATTCCCCTCAGCACTGCAGCTGAAGCAACTGCCCACTTGACAGAAACCCAGCAGCTAGTGGTTCAAAACACGGGTCTTGGCATGAAATGGAAGGACCTCGGCTCGGTGTCCACCTGCCTCTCCTGTGGGCCGCTCAGACAGCAGAGCTGGCCCACCCTTGACCGTGGAGCCTGTAGGGGTCACTGCAGGATGGCAACAGCAGCTCTGCTCTCTACTCAGCGGCCAACAGCCCCCACCCCATGTGACTCCAGACTCCCCCACCCCGTGTGACTCCAGACTCCCTCCGGCCACTGCCATGTCCCCTGCAGGGCAGCATCGCACTGCCCCCAGCGCCTGTGCTCCCAGACCCGGCTCCACCAGAGCTGCCGGGACAGAGGAGTCCACACTGCCAATCACGCAGCTCACTCCGGAGGGGAAGGCTCTTGCCCCTGCATCCCCACCCCCTCGCCCCTCTGCTGAGACCCCCTCCCTCACACTGCCCTTCCCCATCTGTTGTTAGCAGGTAAAAGGCGGGGCACCCCAGGACCCAAATCTGCCTGCTCTAAATAGGTTCTGCCATCTGCCACATCAAGACAAAACACTCAGAGCGCAAGACCTTCAACAGAAAAGAGCTCCAAGAGAGTTTCCAGTAAACCCAAAGACGCCCATCCCCTCGTGGGTGAAGGTCCAGCCCAACAGGGTTGGCCTAAAGAGGGGCCACAAGTCTAAGGCCCCTGCTGGGGGGACCCACAGGAAGGGGCGGGAAGGACCAGGCGTTTCTGAAAGGAAAGGAACAAAATTGAGCCCAAGTCCAGGTAAAGGCTGCTACGGGAGCCCCCTCTTCCCATCCACGGGGCTCTCATCTCTGTCTCTGTCTCTTTGAAGCGTCTCCTTCTGTGTCCCCAAGTCCCACGGCGTGCCCGAGGCTGAGAAGCCAACACGCCTTCTCACCTGGCTCTGCTCCACCAGCCTCCACAGGGCCTCCCTCTTCTCTAAGTCTTTTCAGCTTCCCCTCCCTGCTCAGCGCCACCCTGCCCTAGGTGGGACAGGGCGATGACACGGTCACCCAGTGACCTAAAGGCCACTGCTGGGTGAATTGCTTGCATCTACAGAGAGCACCCTAAGGGTCAGGCCCAGCTTTGAGGAGCAGAAAGACAAGGCTGGGATACCAGCAACACCGCGTCCTGGACAGAAACACTGAGTCTGGCAGTCATGTCTGGGCATCTTTGAACGGGGGCTGGCAGGTGACTCCTTGCCTGGAACTTGTGTTCCCCACGTTTACAATGCCAGAGGCCCCCTGATCCTAGCCTGAGTGCCCCCCCCGCCACCCCAGCACCCTCCAGAGCCTCTGTCCCTGTCCTCCCCTGTAGGAATCATTGTCAGCAACCACACGCAGGAGTGGCCCACGCTAGCTACCTTCACAGCCGGTCTTGGCGAACTGACTCCCATTCTGCTAGACCAATGGTCCCCACCTGCCTGTTTGGGGGCTCCCTGACCCACCACCCAGTCGTATGGGGCCATAGGGTTTTCTGCAGAGGAGGCCTGAGAAGGGCTATGGCCCTTCTGGCCCTGGGATGGGGTCCCTAGCAAACTACCCCCACATGAACTGCCCTCCCCCAGGGACCCAGCTTTGTTTTTTCAAGGAACCAGGCCTTCATAGACAGGAGAGGCCTCAAAGAAGCTTCTGGGCTCTCCTCTTTCTTTGCCTCAGGAGGTGGGGCAGAGAGACTGGTTTTCACAGGGAGCCAAATGCAGGGTGAGCTCCATCCTCCTTCACACACACCCAGGAGCACAGAGATGAAAGGAATCAAATGGCTGTACCCCAACTCAATGCCAGCGGTCCCCTGGACTGCCTGCCTTATTCCTGTGCATGCCTATAGCCCGCCGGGCCCAGACATGCTGTGGAAAGAACCCTGGTGCTGGTGGTGACCTGCAGGCAGGATGTTCCAGTTTCCCTCTGACTCAGCCGTGTGGGTGGATGTGGGTCAGGCTGGCAGTCAGAGGAAGCTGGGGGGCAGTGGTGAACGCGTGATTTCTCCATGTCTGAAACACAAAAGGGGTCTCCACGGAAAGGACCCATGGACCTGGCTTCTGGCCTCCTTTCCTGGGCCCGCCCTGGCCCAGCCTGCCTACTGGGCCTGGCCTCAGCACCTGGGACCCGGCTGGACCCCTTCCATGGACCCCCCTCCCCAACCCCCAGGGCTGTTCCTGTGCTCCCCATACACACACACACACACACCCCACACACATACCCATGCACACACTTCCGGATATGGCTTCCTCTTGCCGGGCCAGCTGCCAGGCAGCCACCGTGAGCTGGGTAGGGGTGGGGCGTGGTGCCCTCACCTGCGCCCCTGGGGGCAGGGGTGTCTGCTCAGTCCTCAAGGTGACCTCTCACCCTTGGGGAGCTCACATCTTTGAGCAGAAAAGGACATTCAGGAGTGAGGGTAGCACCAGCTGCTTATGTTAATGTAACCCCACACAGGGTTCAGGGGAAGTAATGGTGTGAAGCAAGTCGGTGGTTTTAAAATGAAAACAAACCACCAGCAGCACCCCAAAGCTGCCTGCCTGCCCTGAAGAGCTCCCATTCCCTGAAGGGTAAGTACAGGTTCCAGTATGACAGGACTTCGCAGACATAAAACCAAAGGGAGCAGGAGCACCGGAGGCAGTAGGGATTCCGGGTCTGTGGGGGCTGGGTGGGAGGTGATCTATAGATTTGCATCCTGCAAACCCTGACTGCCCCCCACTCCCTCCCAGATTAAGGGTCCCCCTTCAAGTGCCCACTTAGCCTGGCTGCGCCCACACATCCCGGCTCCATCAGCCCTGACGCTGGAACGCCAGGGCCAGGGAGCCGGCTGCAGTTGTTCCTTGCTGTACACCCACAATGGTGCGCCCAATGAATGGAAGGCATCCATGACGGGTCAGGCTGGGAGCGCACCCTGCGGCCTCTGAACGCGGCCCAGAGGGGGCCTCCGGGCCAGCGGCGGGTCACTCCCGACAGCCCAAGCTGGCCTCCAAGCGATCCCCCGACCCCGCGCCCCGAACCGAACCGAGCGCCCAGAACCGCCTCCCGGCGCCTGGCAGGCGGCCCCTGGTCTCTGC
>NW_004567130.1:3214953-3245349 GCF_000260355.1 Condylura cristata | reverse complement strand
GCGCGGGCGGGGCGCGGAGGGGGCACGAGACCCAGAGCAGGGCGGTCCGGCTTCCCTCCCGCCTGCAGCCGGGTATCGAGGGTCCATTCCACAGACCAGGCCCCCGCCCCCCTCTCCGGACCAGGAGAGGCCTTTGGCCAGGGCCTCCTTGCTGTGGTCCGCTCCAAGGCCAGCAGGTGAGGCTGGGCTGAGCTACACCAGGACTCCCCCAGGGGGTGATTTGGGTCTTCCTAATGGGGACCAGGATGGCTATGGGCCTCCCCACTTCCCCCGGCTCCAAACACCCACACACAGGGACCAGGCCTGGTTTCCTGTGGGGCCAAGCCCCTCCAAGGCCCAGCCCCAGGGATGCCCATCCCCTCAGTCAGGGACCAGAGGCAGCTGGAGCCCCTCCCATGTGCCCTGCCAGGGCGGTCTGGGTTTGTTCCCCCTGGAGCCAGCAGAGGTCACTGGTCTGTGCCCATGGGTCCTGGGAGGCCAGGGTAGGCTCCTGGGGCACAGCCATGGCAAAAGTGGGTTCTGGGGGGCTCAGTGGTGACTTCCCTCCCAGCAGAGTTGTCAGCCTCTTTTCCCAAGAGGCCAAGGCAGTACTAGGCCTGCTGTAGGGCCCATCTGTGTCTGTCTCTCCTAGACTCTGGCAGGCCGCACCCCTGTCTCTGACCTCCAGGCACCTACAGGACGGGTCACCCTAAGGGCTGACTGCACCCTCGTCCCAGGACCTCACGAAGGGCACGCCAGCCTGCTGTGGGCAGGGGCAGCGAGCAGCTGGCTAGAGGGGCTGTTTCGTGCCCAGACCACACAGCTGTGTCCTGCTCACTTTTAACTGAGCTGCCATTTTAAAGTTGGGAGGATCCATGTGTGTGTTGGAGTTTCTGATATCCCTTGAGAAATGAGTTAAAAGGTAACCGAAGCATGTACAAATTTTAAGTTTACTGACGCAAAAGTCTCTTGGAATTGGGCAACACCAAACTGGAGAAACGGCAGAAGCAAAGCAAGGCCGTTACTGGCAGCTACAGCATGACGCCTGGGTGAGTGTGTGTGGACAGTGATGCTTGGGTTTTGATTTCAGCCTCTGAGCTTACAGGTTTGGCTGCTCATCTCATAGGCTACTGGGTATCAGAGCTACCTAGGTCTATTACCTCGTTTTTTATTAACTTAGCAGATGGGACCTAGCAGAGCATCACCGTGGCTGTGGCTCCCATCAGCTCCTTTATAAGCTTGATCCATATTCCTGCATTTAGGAGAAACTGGTTTACTTCTTGATTCTAGTCACCTGGGATCAAGGCTTCTTGACGTGCATCAGCGTCCTGGTCTCAAGATGCAGTAGTGCTGCTGGAGCACCAGCCATCACAATCACATCCCAGGTGGCTGAAAAGATGGGCAAAATGGAGCACACAAAATGGTGCTGTTCATCTGAAGTGCTCCTTCAGGCTTTAGTGGTCACGTGGCCACATCTTCCACCCAAGGCAGCTGGGAAATGCAGCCCATCAGCTGAGCACATTGCCACCTTCAATAAAATGGTGGCCACCTAGAGATGACAATCTCCAGGGATTAGACTGTGGGCTCACCATTCAACCCCTGGGAGGCCCCTTCCCAGTCTGGCTGCAGGCGTGGCAGCCCCAGTGCCCCCTGCCCACCCCCAAGGCCCCATCCCTTCTTCTCCATACAGGCAGGACAGTCCCTCTCCACTCAGGCCTCTTTGCTGGGACACAAGCTGGGTAGGGAGGCTGTGGGCTTCAAAATTGTTCAATTTGTGCTGTTGTGACATCTGCATGGAAACAAATCTTTGGGTTTGCCTAGCTGGATTCACTTGCATATAATTTTTCTGCAATACACCTCTTCCATATGGAGAGACATGGACTCACCTCTGGGGCCCCATTACTTTATCCAGCCATTACTTCCTTTTGTAAATTATAAACAGTATCACAGTTAATCAGTTCGTTTTGATGAAGTCGCTTATGATTCTCTCAAACAGGTAATAGAAAAGATACAAAGGCAAATGTGGTATTACGGAATAATGTGGAAATAATTAGGGGCACAGGGCAGGACAGAAAAGGTTGTAGGTATCACTTATGTGATTCTTCCAGATGCTTCCAACTTAAGAGGCTTGAAAGCCATGGAAAGCAAAGCATTTTCCATTGATCACTGTGTTTGTCCAGATGGTTCCCTGGTTCCCAGCACCAGGGAAAATGAAAAAAGAGAGAGAATGAAACTTGATTAGCTGCCCTGAATAAAATTATGTCGTCTTCATGAGAGCACTGTTGGTACCTTGACTTTGGAATGAGTGCTAAAAAGACACATGATGGCTTTTTTTTTTTTTAACTTTATGACGTTAGACAGTAAAAGTTTTCAGTCTTGTTACCACTGGTTCCCCTTGCACTCACTTCAAATACTGAGTGCATGGTGCAGGGGGGGGGGGGGAAGGCAGAAACATTCTCATTTAAAAGGAGACACAAAGAACTAGAACCAAGATTCATGTGTCCTTATATTTCCTTTCCAGGGCTTTCATTAATCGCACTTGAAAGTGACCAAGTGCTCCCCAAAAGCTGCTGGTCTGAACAGCACTAGCACTGTCCCAGGGCAACCCCAATGTGCAACAGGGCCCTCACCTGTGTGCTTAAAAGGGACCTATGTAAGGGCCCTCCCTGGTGGTGCAGTGGGCTAAAGCACAGCATTGAGAAGCTAAAGCCACGTCAGCATGAGTTCAATCCCGGTCCTGGAGGTGACCCACATGGTGCGGCAGACCTCTCCTAATCCGCCCACTGCTCCCCTCAGCAGTGTTCTTCATCACTCGTCCTGTCCTGCTTCCCACTGTCTCTGGTGGATCCTCTCACCGCCCCTGCACCTCTGGCCTGTACCCCAGCTCTGTATGCACAAATAAATTTTTCTTAAAAGGGACTTATATAAGACTCAACTGCATGCACAAAAAGGGTAACAAAGGGTTTATTTACAGAAAGGGGAAATGAAGAAACAAAATGACTCAGGGAGCGATAAATCGGTAAATGTGCCTACAAGTTCCACTGAGCTGGAACCCCAATAGCATGCGGAAGGCCAGCGAAGAACCAAGGACCAGAGGCACCTGGAGCCCCTCCCATGGGCCCTGCCAGGGCTATCTGGGTTTGTTCCCACTGAAGCCAGCAGAGGTCACTGGTCTGTGCCCATGGGTCCTGAGAGGCCTCATCCCCAGATGTCTGCTTACACTAAGCTTGGCTGCTTATCCCCACCCTTATTCCCAGCATCCCCTCCTCGGTGGTAATATTATGGGGTGCAGTCCTGGTGTCTTGATCTCAATGGTCTGGGGTGGGGTGGGGTCCATAAAACCTATTTGTGGAGTTCATTCAGCACATCCTCTCCCCCAAACACTACTAGTGATCTTTAATGAACAAGAGGTCAGCCAGAAATAGGTGTTTCCCTGCAAGTATCTGGCACGAATGCAAGCCTGGGGTCCCGCGTGGCTCACTTGATGGCCCGATTCCAGGTTCTTCCCTTTGGAGCACAACGTGGTTGGTCTCAGGCTCTCTCCATTGTGCAAGGACACAGGGAGTCTGGCTGCTGCTCTGAGGCTTTGCACTTCTAGAAGTGTTGGGCGGGGCCTGGGGCTGAGGGCTGAGGACAGAGGCTGGTCCTGTGCACACCTGGTCTCACCAATGGGAAGAGACTTATTGCGTCCAGTGATGTCCTGCTATATAAACCAGAGGCCCTCATGGAATTTTTAACTCATTTTTTTATTGTATGTCATTTTTATATATGACAAATAAAGCAATTTTAAAATTACTCAGAATCCCATGGTCCTTCTGTAACCACTATTCACATGCTGGTTTCAACTTTCCCCACACTGTAAATACACAGCGGCCCCCACAGTGCTCTAAACACCCTGGATAGCCCATTCCATTTCTCCCATGATCCTCTATGCAGGCACTGTTGCTCTCACTGCTTTACAGATGAAGAAACTGAGGCAGAGAGGGCATGTCTGCCAAGGGTGCTGTAGCCCCCCAGTTTCACTGGCTGTTACCCAGAGCAATAATTCTTGTGGTAGTTGATTTTGATCATTTTGGTCAGTGTCACTTCTACAGAAACTAGGAACAAACTGCCATTTTACATAGTAGTGGCGTAGGCAGAATTTTAACCCGGCCCCTAAGATGTCCCACCTGCTGTGCTGTCTCTTCCCCATTATTTGATCAAACACCCATCTGGATGTCCGGTGTAGCTGTGAGAAAAACCCACCATCATGAGTAGATGATTAGATTCCCAGATGAGTGGCCTGCATGCAGGGAAACTGCCTTTCAAGATCTGACATTTCCTGAGTTCAGAGATTCACAGCCTGAGGTAAGGGCGATTCTCCTTCTTTGTGGGGATGATGGGGACGAAGACAAGCACCCAGTGCTGAGCAGCCCCCACCGCAGTAGAGCCAGAGAGACAACATGGGACCTTGAAAGCCCAGGACACCTTGACTTCACCCCAGGGGACCCCAGCCCGGCCCCAGGCAGCCAGTCCAGGTGTCAGGCCCAAAGGGATGTGAGTTGATGGATGGGTGTTGTTTCAGCTATTTACACTGGGGTGATTTGATGCACAACACAAATCACCCCTAGTACAGTAACATGTTGTGACTGCCTCCCCTCACCAGAGCCCACTTCCAGATCATCACTGGGGTAAGCATACCGCGCTCCAGCATGGGCACATACCACGATTTACCTGGTCAGGACTGTGGCACTTCAAGCCACATTGCCATGGGCATTTGTAGCTGGATCTCTGTTCACGTTCCTGAACTCAAGGCAGTGGAACTGCACAAGGTGTCTTTTAATGCAAGGATTTCACATGCACGTGTGCGAAGCTTGTGGTCCTCAGGACTTAGGGGGCACCCTGGTACAAAGATTTCCATGCTACTAGCTGGGTGCCCTCTGGAGAACAGCAGCCTGGTCTTGCCATGGCTGCACATGGGCTCACCTCCCCGACGGCACAACTTGGGTGCCAAGTCACCAAATGTGTCCCTATGCTGTGCACTTGTGAATAGTGTTCTCCCAAGCAGCCACTGGTACTTTCCCTCCGGTTTCAGCTAGAACTTCCTCGCCATGAGTGACGTCATGTCTCATTTGCTCAACCAAAAGGAGAACTTACGAGCTCACAACTGAAATGTCAAGGAGAAAGGCACTTGAAGGAAACGTCTGAGCTAAGTCAAGACCTGGTCAGTGTCTTTTTGAGACAAGCTGTTTTCTCATCATCACTACTTCTGGGTTGCTGAATTCCCCGAGGTGACCCTGGGGAACGCCAGGCCTGTAATTTTCAAATTTTACCTTCAGAAAAAAGCAATCCGTTTATTCCTGGCACTGCAGAGTAAGTCACGACAGAGTGGACCACCTTAGGACACATGTCCCTCTTAAAGCCCATCACTGGACACATGTCCCTCTTAGAGCCAATCACTGGAGCTCAACAGGTAGCACAGGTGGACTGGCCAGCCATGGGTCATGTGACTCCCCAAGCCTGGGACCAGCCCACCCCAGCTGGACCAGAGGAAGTCACCAGAAGAGCAGATGCTGAGCACCAAGAACATGCTCTGGAATGCCCGACACTCACTCTGCAGTTTTATTAACTGGGTGTTTCCCCACTACATTTCATTAGAGTCCTAAGAACTCTTTATAAAGCAAGGACATTAACTTTGTTCAGTTAAATGCAATGACTATTTACACTACTTCCAATGACTGTTTCAGGGTCTCAGTGTTGAGAATCAAGATGTCTATACACAATGTTAAGTTCACCACTGAAAGTCCAATTCTATCCTTCACCATAAAATTGACACCTTTGACCTATATACCCTCTCTTCTAGTAAATACTATTTGGCCTCATGATTTAAGTTACTTGTTTTGCCTGTGTGCTTGGCTCCCCCATATATAAGTGGAATCACAGTGTTTTTCTTTCTCCACCTGACTTACTTCACAATCTAGGCCCATGGTGCATTCATGTTGCAAGCGGCAGAGCTCAATTTTTTTTATATAGCTAAGTAGTATTCCCTTGTGTATACATACCACATCTCTAGCCAAGGAGCTATCAACAAGACTGAGATTGTTTCTAGCTTAGCTGTTGTAAGTGATACTGCAATAAACATAGGACCCATGTATCTCTTTGAATTAGTGTTTTTTGCATTTTTCAGGTGACTGTCCACAAGTGTGTTAACTGAACAGTATTCCTATTTTTAAAATTTTAAAGGATCCCCACTATTTTCCATAATGGTGGTACCAATTTATACCCCACCACAGGGAGAGGAGGGGTCCCTTCTCTCCACATCCTCCAAGACTTGTTGTTGTCTACCTTTTGGATATGACCATTCTCACAGGTATGAGGTGGTATTATACTGTGGTTTTGAGATCCACATCCCTAATAATAATTATATACAAATAAAGGTGAATAGTCAAATCAATGAGCTTTCTCCTGTATGGTTTCTGCCTTCACTGTTGGGCTGAGAAGTCTCCACCTTCCAAAAACTCACCTGCTCACATTGCTCCTAAAACATTCATAATTCTGATTTCTCCCTCACACTGTCTTATCCATCCATAATGTGTCTTGAAGCCCACCTCCCCACATGCCTTGTTTATGCCAACAGGATTTACTCAGTAATCCATTCTTTCCCTGTGGATTGCAACCTGACTCCTGCTGGATCACTTCATGCAATCACTCCAATTCCTGTCTTTTATATTCACTTCGACTGACTGCACTGGTGACATGTAAAAAACAATTACATTTAATCATAGTCACTTACTGTGTGGCCACAATGCAGCTAAAAAACTTGTCAGGAATCACAGAAGTGGCGGCAGGCCTGGTTCCCATTAACCTCACACCTCTCCAAACAAGAGAAGCAGAAGTCACTCTTCTCTCATTTCCTCTCTTGCCCCCTCATTTACTTCCCCTTCTACTGATGAAACCCACCTGGTTTTGGCAGGACACAGATGTCTCGTGGGTTTTTAAAAAAACAACAGGGAAAGAACCCCAAAAGTAGAGGCTGCAACTCACAGTCATGTAAGGCGAGTGTTTCAAAGTCAAACCAAAGCATACAATGGCCACTGTTCTTACATCCTCTGCCAACAGCCACAGCACCAGTGTGCAGAAAAGCAGGGAGAGGAGTCCTGAGCCTCCCTGGTCCCCAAGCTGGTTGCCTGCCCATTGTGGGATTGCACCTCCCTCACACCTCATGCACCAGCAGCACATGACCCTTCTGACCTAGGGGAATGTGCGTCCTGACTATTCCACAGCTGGCTGTTCATATTTACATTTTCTGTTTCCCTGCTTATCTGCAGAGTGGTGTGGCCACAAGGACACACTGAGACAGGTAGTTTAGGACAAGTGTCCACAGCCAAGGAGAGTCAAACACAGAGGATATGGCTGTGACTGAACAGGGTCCCCTCACACCTTAGGCTGGCATGTGCTGGTGAGTGGGGCTGACCAGGTCCCCGTGAGAACTGGAGCTGTTGCAGGGCCGTGGGTCTGGATGTCGAAGGAGGCAGAGACAGACCCCATGGCCTCTCATACAGCAGTGTCATGAAGAGGTAGGAGCACCGTGAGTGGCAGCGGGGCCGGATGGCCTCACGGAGGTACCAGACATGTAGCTCTACCAGACCAGGCAGCCTCATCACAAACACAGCCAGAGGAGCCAGGTGGTCTTCAGTGTGTCCCTATTGAGGGTTTCTCAGCTCATTCTACCATAGCATCTTCCCTGAGCTCAGTACAGTGTGGAGCGCAGGGACAGGCAGTGACAGGAATGGGTTTCATGTCACTGCAAAGGAACCTTTTCAATTCCACTCATCACGTGGCATCCTTGTTTGGGGGGGGAGGGAGGGAGGAGCTTGAGAAGCGGCTCCTTACAAAATGACCCTTCAAGCAGCAACACTACCTTTTCTCATGCCCGCTACCTGGGGTCAGTTATTCCCTGATTCTCTTAGGTGTGGAGATTCATGGATACTTCCAGAAACAGCAATGTACCCTCAGTGCAATGGGTTGGAGGGAGTGGTATGGTAGGATAGTCCGGGAGGCCCCAGTGCCCAACCTCTGGGCTCTAGGAGCACCTCTTTCAGGGTGTCCCACCCACAAGTCTGACTGGACTGCTTTTCAAGCCTGTGGCTGATTGGACCATTTAGCACCAATCACCTTAGGGCTCGTACTTGACAGGTTCACATCACATCCAGGAGTGGACCAAAAGCCAAATGGTTCAAAAACCAAAGCCAAGGGCTATAGCACTACGATACCCATTCAATAGGCGTCTCTGGGCCGTAGCTGCAAAAAGGACAGACCCCACAGAGGGAAGGCTGCTCTCTTTGGGTTTTACCTGTACACAATTGCGTGTGGCCTCAGGCTCCAGGAATAACTATTTTGTAAATAGGAAACAAAGTGCCTACTGTAACAAGTGGCCAGCCACCTGAGCTAAATGGTGTCCACCAGAAGTACAAGCAGAACATCGATCACCTACAACAGGGCTAGACCACACTGGCCAACAGTGGCCATTATGGATGGTCATTACTGGTCCCCCAGAGGCAGTGTCAGAGATGCCCAGTGTTAACAACTCTGTGAATTGTTAGTCAACACTTGACAACAAACAGCTCCTTGAGACACCAGGGACACTGGAGCTCCTTTCAGGTGGTCAGAGACGGGACTGATACCCAGTGTCTGCAAAGTTTCTCCTCAGAGGTCAGCTGCTAGATGCTTTTCTTCTTTCATCCTTTCTTCGGAGGCTAGGAAGTCTTGCCTGTCCTTCTGAGGCTGGAACAGTGTCCCTTAGCTCCAGCCAGCCCTGACTCAAATGTTCTTTCAGGTTGCCCCACCCACCGTCTGATTGGACTGTTTTCTGATCCTAAGGCTGATTGGACCATTTAGCACCAGTCAGCTATAGCTTGTACCTGATTGGTCTAGGAAGGACACATAAAAGGGAGGCTGCTGTGCTCCAAGGAGCCATCATGAGAACTGGCCTGTGGTGGAGCAGCAGGTGAGAGCCCCCACTGAAGCAGCTTGGTTCCAGTAGCAGCACACCCAGCAGAGCTGGGAGGCACCTGACATCAGATCTGGGGCGGGACTTCACTGGGGCCGAGCTCACTCACGACCACAGGGCAGGGGTCCCAAGAGCCATTCCAGCCAGGAGAGAAGTCAGGTCACACTGCTGCATGGAGCCTTTCTTTTTCTCACTTTGCAATGGAATCTCAGGGTGTGTGTGTGTGTGGGGGGGGGTTACTTTTTGGTTACAAGTAGTAACATGCTCTACCAACACTCTACCATGCCTCAGCAAGGCTGGCTTCCCTCTGGAGGGGTTCCTCTCCTGTCAGCAGCAACAGGGGCCCAATTGGTAGCATCTGTCACTTGCTGTCATGAGCAGGAGTCCTTTCCTTTATCCAGAGGGGGCCAATTTTGTCTGTCTCCCCCTGAGCCTGCGTGGGGTGGGAGGGATTTGATGTCCTGAATAAAGTCTGGCTTCTGAACTGGCTACTATGATGAGACCTGAGTGACTAGCACAGGCTTGTTACGTCTGATCCAGAGGAATTAACCAAAATGAGGTTACACTGTCCTGAGCTGTATGAGTGGGGTCAGGGTGGCAGATAAAGAACCTAAGAGTGGAACTGGGATGATTCTGCTTGGAAGGGGGTCATGACACCACGGGCCCTATTCACCACACATCAGAACAAAGCAGGCTGGTCTCACAGAACTCTTCGCAGGTCAGGGTGAGCTGTCCAGTTTTGGAACCATTGGTCCCACGTGGCTATTGAGTTCTTGCAACATGACTGGCATGGTTGAGGAATGGGATTTGTCATTACTGAACTGTGACTAATTCAAATAATGGCATGTGGCTACTACACAGGCTACAGGAGATAGAGCAAACTGTAAGAACAGCGTGCAGGAGGCTGTGATGGGGACAGTGAACTGGTTGTTGGGGAGGGCCGGTGTGTCTCTACAATCTGACAGCCTGACAAATCGCCCCCACAATTAGTGACTTGTGGGGACAATTGTTTCATTTGTTCACAGCTCTGCAGTGGGGTTGAGGCTCAGTGGTTTCTCTGTGGGTCTTGCTGGTCATGTGTATGCAGCTTCCTTCAGCTGACAGGTGGATGGCATGCAGGGCCCTGGGATTCTTGTCCACAATGCCACAGGCTCTCCAGCAAAGCGGCTGGACTAGGTACATGTGGTCCGTGCTCCCAAGGCATGCAGTGGAAGATGCCAGCTCCTCTTCAGCTCCACATGGGCTACATTCTCACTACCAAATCATATCTTGGCCCCAGTTCTGTGGGCCTGTGAGAGCAAAATGAAAGCACAGACCACAGAGGCAAGATTCAACAGGGCTGGGCGGTGGTCACTGTGTGTAACAGGTCCTCACAGGTCTCCATGTTGTCAATGCTCTTCTTGATGCTCATTCCCAAGCAGCAGCGAACCCCCAATTCATACATGTCTCCTTTTGTTTGATAACAGCTTTACTGAGACATGGTTTACCTACTAGACCTACTCTGGACATTTCCAAGCAGGGAAATCCTGGGTGATTTCTCTACGACACTGCAACCAAACCAAACCACCGGCATGCTGGACTGGTTTTGCAAGCTCAGATCATCAAAGACTGCCAGGTTCAACCAAGACCCGGAACAACTGCTCAAAATCCCTCACTGTCCAGCCCGAACCCTGGGCCTGCCCCTCCCTTTCTCCTGCTTAGCTTTATGCCTCCTAAATGAGATCGGGCAATTGGGTGGTGCCCTCCTTCCAGAGAAGCAGGTCTGCATTGGACAGTTTCGGCACTGAGCCACCATGCGCTCAAGCTGAAGGCTCCGCTTTCACTCCATGGCCAATGTTCATGTCACCGCACATTGCCTGCGGTGTCAGAGCAAATGCTCATCCGCCAGCTAAGTGTGGGAGTCGCACTGCATGAGGAATTAGCTGTAAGCCTTCCACTACTCCATTGTAACCAGAAGTGTGACCCCAAACCAGAACCTCAAAGAGGTTGCTTGTTAGTTAAATCGGATGGCAGACACAGGCCGTACAGCGTAACACGGTCTCCAAAAAATTCCATGAAAATCAGCTGTTTTTCTGGCACTACTTACAGCTTGAGTGTCCCTTCATTCATTTCATCCCACACCTAGCAGGTGCTGTGCTGGAGTCTAGGAAGACAGCAGTGGACACAACAGTCCTCTGATCTTGAACAGATATAAGTCATTTCACAAAATAAACTACTATAAAATATAAAGGCTGCTGCACAGAAATAATTTCCAGAGCTTCAGCAACACATCAAAGGGAGAGATGACCTAGTGAGGGAGCACTGGCAAGTGACACCTGCGCAGACAAGGAAGATGATTAGTAATGAATGGGCAGGGATGGGGGTGCAGGAGATCCAGTCAAGGATTTCATCAGCTGGTGTCAAATATTTACCTGCCGCTAGGTCGGCATCAGTCTAGATGCCAGACATCTGGAAAACAGGTTGCTGCGGTTACTTTGCCTTTTGGGAAGGGCACCTACTCGGATGACTCCCAGGTGCCAGCTCCACCCTGGAGTAAGGTTAGGAGCATGAAGAGGAAGTAGATTCACCCTGAATCGCGAGGCTATGGATCGCAGTTTCTGAAGTCATGCTGAGCACCATTTCGGGGCGATGCTCTCACTCCACCAAGTACCAGGCGAGAAACAGGTGTGCCGTACACTGCGCCAGACACACCATTTACAAAGTTACTGTGGAGGAAATAGAACGGGGTAGTGGGAAAGCTGGTCAGCAAATGCTCGGGAGTCCGTCACAACTTGAGTCTGGGATGTTTTATCGGGTTGGGGCTGTCTAAAGCGCAAACTCCACGCAGAGGGAAGGCTTCCCTGTACTGAGTCAAATGCACAATCACGACACCAAACTTACCAGGGGCCCCACGTTACAGTAAGCTCAGAATTGCTTCCACCCAATGAGGGGGCATAGCAGACCTCCAGGCTAAGCTGGAACCCGGCTTCGCAGAGCCCGGGCCTGGCCCGATGCCTTCGGGCCGGGTCGGCGCTTCCGCGACAGAGTCCGCAGCCGGGCGGTCCTATCCAGTGCCGCGGCGCCCGTGTCCGCGGCTAATAAGTCTCCGCCGCGGCGTCCCCACCACGGAGCTCGTGGTCGCCCCGCCTCCCCGGTGGGCTGGGGCATTGCGCGACGGGAGCCTCGCAGGGTGGGAGAAGAGCAGGGTGGAGTGGAGACTCAGCGCCAGGGCCCTGCGGGGCGCCGGAATCCCTTAGGCCGCGGAGATGAGGTCTGGGAGCCCGAGCACCGGAGACCAGAGCCGGAGACTGATCCCGAGCGGAACCCAGGCCGGCTTCCGGGGCGTTCCGGAAGTCCCGGCGGGCCGCGCGGCGGCAAGCCACCCAATGGGAGGCGCGGGGGCGGGCGGACGGCGGAGTCTCGCGAGAGGCTCGGGGTGGGCGGAGCCGTAGTCTCGTGAGTGGCTCGGGCCGGGCGGTGGAGGGGCGGTGGCTAGTGTTTTCGGGAGACGCGGGCGCATGGAGGGCTCGGGCGGCGAGCGTGCGCCGCTGCTGGGCTCGCGGGGGGCGGCCTTCGCGGGGCGGCGGGCGGCCTGCGCTGCCGTACTGCTGACCGAGCTGCTGGAGCGCGCCGCCTTCTACGGCGTCACGGCCAACCTGGTGCTGTTCCTCAACGGCGCGCCATTCAATTGGGAGGGCGCCCAGGCCAGCCAGGCGTTGCTGCTCTTCATGGGCCTCACCTACCTGGTGTCGCCCTTCGGCGGCTGGCTGGCCGACGCGCGGCTGGGCCGGGCGCGCGCCATCCTGCTCAGCCTGGCGCTCTACCTGCTCGGCCTGCTGGCCTTCCCGCTGCTGGCCTCGCCCGGGCCGCGGACCGCGCTCTGCGGGCCCCACCGGCCCGCGCACCCCCACAACTGCTCGGCGCCGCCCTGCCCCGACGAGCCCACCCGCTACTGCGCGCCCGTCGCGCTGGCCGGCCTGACCCTCGTGGGTCTGGGCGTAGGCACCGTCAAGGCCAACATCACGCCCTTCGGCGCAGACCAGGTGAGCGCACCGCGACGGTGGCACCGGGCGGAGCGCCCCTGGAGCTCTCAGTGGAGGTTTCTGCAGGGGCATCTACCCGTGCAAAGGCCCTGGGGCCGGCAAGATGAGGAAGCCCTGTTGCAGCCGTCCTGGGGCGTCGAGGAGGGGTGTGCTCAGCCCGGGAGAGAGGGAGGAATGGTCAGGGTGGCTGTCAACTGAAGGAGCAGAGACTGAAGGTGACCATAGGCTCTGTCCCGATGGGGCTTGAGAAAGAAGGGTCCTGGGGCAGCATCCTAGACTTTGTGTAGGAATTACAGATGCGGTCCCATTGCAGTGCCTGACCATATTAAGTCATTTGCATCCTGGGGCAGGGTCTGCACTGAGCTCGGTGTGGGGAGTTTGGGGAGGTGGCTGTCAGTGCATGTACCTCCTTTCCACCAAGGAATTTTTTATAGTGAAAACCTGGAGGTTATCCAAAGTAGGAGCTACTGGAGACGTTTTTGGCAAAGGGTGTCCGCAAGTGCAAAGGCCGTAGGGTCTGTAAAGGGAAGACCTTGTGGCTGGGGCACATCACAGCGTCACACTTGCAATCTTTGTAGTGTTAATATGTCGGTCTGTAGTGCGCCTTAAACTTACACAGGATTCTAGGCCCATCAAAAGTCAGGAGGGTGGAAGGCAGGGTGTGGTGGTGAGGCTTGGTAGAGGGTTTGAGAGCCAGTGCCTTAGGCGGCCTGTGGGTTTCAGCAGAGAAGCAACATAAACTGATTTCTGTGTCTGGTGATGAAACTTCTGCTGCAGGGCGGCAGGCCCCCACCAAATCTGGACTACTTCCTCTTTTGGGGGGGCCCACATGCTATGAAAAACTAAAAGATTATTTTGTGATAAGTAAACATTACACAACGCTGAAAAACTCAGTCTCCGAGTATCCAGCTTACGGATCACACTGTTTCCGCTCCTGTGTCCTTGGTGGGGCCGCTTTCACAGTGGGGTGATGGATCCAACAGCCCTACAGTCTGTATCGGCCTCAGCTCCCTAGCTCTGCACAGAGCCCATGCAACCAAAAAGAGTTCTTTGGTTGCTGTCCTGTAGTGATATGCAGTCAAGCCACCTCTGATTTCTTAACACAGGATGTGTTAAGAAATCAGCAGTTAAAGTGGTCAGCACTTTAACTGCTAGGCGCAAGGGCGTTCTGCGATGCTGTAGATCCCAGCCGGCTCAGCCCTGGTGCCCGGGAAGTGCAGGTGGGGCTGCGCGCACAGGCAGGCTCTGTCTGCACAGGCCAGGCAAGACTGCTCCTGAACACGGAGCCGCCTTGTCCTGTGCTGGCTGGTCTCTGCCCTCGTGGACTAGACGCCTGTCCCGTGGGAAGCAGGGGGGCAGGGCAGGCTTTGACCGTGGCAGGGATGCCTGGTTTTCGACCAGCAGTGTTGGACTTAACAGTCTTGCCTAAAGGGCCATTGCATGTGTGTCTGTCAGTGTGCATCCATGTGTAAATGTGTCTGTAAACAGCCAAGCCAGCACATGCACACAATGAACTAAAAATCTAAGTGCAGGGCAAGTGTCTGTTATCGTCTGTCAGCTTTCCTGTCAGTCTGCCTTTTTCTCACACAAAGTGGAGGGCCACCTGTTGATGGGTGGAAAAGCCAGTGCTGTGTGTGGCTCCTGTGCTGGCCTAGGACTTGGCCATGAAAGGGGGAGGTCCTGACTCTTGGCCACGAGCTGGACCTGGGCAGTAGGAGGTTGAGGGAGAGGTCATACACAGGCCTCAAAAGGATGAAATGAGCCGTAGAGACAAGACCACGATGAGGGAGCCCGGGGCGTGAGGGGATGGGCGGTGAGTGCTGAGGTGCACAGTGGTGGTCCTTCTGGGGGTTGAGGTTCTCTGGTGCATGACTGTGAGCGAGCCCCTGGAAAGCTGAATTAGCGTGCACTTAAGTCAGCTTGGCCGCCCAGGCTTGGCTGCTTTGTGAAGGGGAGCTTGGAGGTGGTGGCTGTGGGGCTGCTCTTCAGGGCCCTGAGGGTGCTTGTCTCCTGCCCTTCTCTTTCTGGGAAACCTGTTTCTAAGGTATTTTCTGCTGCTCCATTGCGCTGGTCTGCTCTCCTGCTTGGGACCTCCAGGGACCGGCCCAGGGAGAGAGGAGTGGCTGGCAGACTCGTTGCCAGAAACTACCTGGGAGGTATCTGTGGGTACCTCCTGCCACCCCCGGTTCCTGGGGCTGCTGGTCTTTCTCGGGAATTGCCACATTTTCACGGACAGGGGGCATGTTTGAAATGGCGAGCTGAAAGGAAAGAGGCTTGCTTCAGAGGTAGCGTGCAGGCCATGGCGCCTGTGCCTTTTAAGGCCTTCTTGCAGATGAGCCAGCTGTCGGCCTCAGCACAGTCTGCCCTCTCCGGGGCGCCTGTCACGTGAGTGGGGGAGGATGACGCCGTGTGACTGATGTGCTGGCCAGCACAGCGTGTGACAGGCCTTGCAGGCGCTGTTTCCCATTTGTTACAAAAAGCTTCTGTCTGGTGACTCCGGGCTTATGGTTGTGACGTCACCTGCCGTGTCCCTTGTACTGCTGCAGGCTGGCCAGTGCATACTTCTCGGGGCAGGAGGTGGAGATGTGCTGAGTCGAGTCTGCACTGACTCCAGAGCTGATCCGTTCACCCTTCTCTCTCAGGCTTGCCCCCAAAGCTGGCTTGTTTGGTTTCTATGGGTACACTGCTCTCTCTTCACAGTCTTTCTCCTGGGCTGCCTCCAGGGCGCTACGCATGCTGAGTCCAGCCTTGTCACATCAGACACACTGTGCTCTTGGCCTTCTTCTCAGCGTCAGATGGTTCTCCATGTGCAGGTGTCTGGCCAGGTGTCGTGGCTTTAGTCCTGAGAACGAGTCGTTTCTTTAAACTCAGGCTGCAAGTTCCCACTGTGGAGACCATATGATTATGTCATGCATATTTCTTGCCAACACGGTAGACATGCTTAGTCACTTTGGATTAAAAAAGATTGTTTTTGAGGAACACACGACTATTTTATAGTGTTACTTGAGTCTTCAATAGGATACTACAGTATTAAATAATCTGAGCCAGGAAGCTGCGTAGTTCCTTCTTATTGATGGGTTCCCTTTGCCTCTGTTGAGAATCTCCTTTGTTATTTAGTAAGGTTGGCTGCTTTGGGGCTCATGAAACAGATATGTGACCGTAACAGGATTTCTCACCATTTTCTAATCTGTAACTTGGGGTGAGATGGCAAAAGTTCTGAGCAGGACCAGATGACCTGCTTAAAAGCTCTATGGAATGAAACTAGCTAGAGTCTGGCTGTCTAGAGCTTTCTCTTGGTGCTCCATAGCTAAAACTCCAGGTGGAAGGGAGTCAAGATATGCCTGTACCTGTCTAGTCCCCCACCCCCAACTGGCCAGCAAGGTTTGGGGAGGGGAGGGTCTTGTGGGAGTGTCTGCAAGACCAAGCCTGCCATCTTGCTGCTCACGCCTGCCTACATTCTGGAAATTAGTGTGCTCTGGGCCTTCTGGAATCTGTCCTTATCTGAATTTCCCTTGGTTTCATTGACAGTCTTCTGAACTAAAAACAGCTTGTGGTATTGACTTGAGTCTTTCACTTCCTCTTTGCTCCAGATTTGGTGCCATGTGGACCTTTAGGTGTGACAGCGGCCCCAACAGCTGTGAGCAGAAACCCCCTGCATAGTTGCTTAGAATGCAGCTTCCTGGGCCCCGGCCCCAGAGACAGTGCATGGGTAGGTCTGGAACATGGTTCCATGAATCTCTGTTTTTAAGGAGTATTCCAGGTATTTCCAAAGCAGGTGCCACAGAGGACACAGAGAGGCACGAAGCGCTCATGCTGGATTTCAGCACAGGGGCTCGCCCAGGGCTGGCGCAACCGCTGTCGCCAGCGCCTTCTCTGCCCAAGCCAGCCCTGCTGGGGCAGCAGGCAGAGGGGGCTGTTGCCCTTTGTGTGTGGGTTTCATCCATGAAGCTAACCTTTTTAAGTCCTTTTTCCTCCCTTTTTTTCAGGTTAAAGATCGAGGTCCAGAAGCCACAAGAAGGTTTTTTAACTGGTTTTACTGGAGCATCAATCTGGGAGCAATCATTTCGCTGGGCGGGATTGCCTACATCCAGCAGAATGTGGACTTTCTGACTGGCTACCTCATCCCCACTGTCTGCATCGGTGTGGCCTTCCTGGTCTTCCTCTGTGGCCTGAGCGTGTTCATCACCAAGCCTCCCGACGGCAGTGCCTTCTCTGATATGTTCAAGATCCTGGCATATTCCTGTTCTCCCCAGAGGCGAGTCAGAGAGCGCAGGCAGAGTGGGTGAGTGCCGGCTTTCTGTGCGGCTCCAGCATGGAGCTAAAAGGCCAGCTTCTGGCTGTCCTGGTGGTGTGCTGGGCTGCCGCTGTCCATTCCTCTGAAGACCCCACACACTTCCCTGTTTCAGAGAGCTCTGAAACCATTCCAATGAACAATCTAGCTGTAGCTTATTTTGTGGGCGTGTCTCTACCCCTCCACAGGCCACTGTTGCCTCCTGAGTCTGTAGACAAGTAGGTTGGCATGGCCCTGTTACCCACAGAAGGACTGAAAGCAGCATTCAGAGAAGCAGTAGGGTGACAGTGTTACCCATTTGCATGGGGCTCCGCCAATTTCAGCACTGAATGTCCCTTGAACTGAAAGCCCCACAGTTGGGGAAAGTCCTCCGGCCCCGGGCAAACTGTGATGGGTGCTTGTCACACTTGCAGAGTAACAGGAAAGCAGGGTGTTTCACCCAGAGGGCCTCTTATTTCTGCACTGTGCTCCCTGAGGTGTCGCTGACACCTGCCGAAGTTAACGCTGCTGACGGCAGGGCCCTGGAGTGTGGCACAGATGTGCTGTGGCGCAGCACTTCTCCAAGCATCCCAGAAAGCCCTGGGACCCTGACAGTGGGTCCCTCGTATGTTTTGGGCCAAGTAGGCATTCCTGAGTGGGGCCACCCAACCGGGCTGAGCTTCTGTGCAGCTGCTCATGGCAGGAGGTGCCAAGCAGAGGCGCCCTGCTCCTGGCTCTGCAGTGTCTCCCTGGAGCCAGCGACGTGGCCGGTGTTCCTTTCATGCCGAGGATTTGGAGTTCTAGGTCTGCTCCCCTGTCCAGCCAGGTTGGACAGGCCTGGTTTCTCCAGCTGTCCCCATGCTGATGGACCCCTCTGTCCAGTTGGCCTCTTGGAATTGTAGCCGGTGTGGCCGGCAGTAACTCATGCCACAGCCACATGTGTTGGGATTATGCTAGAGAATTTAGTTGAAGCAGTCACACCCAAGCTGCCCAATGTCTGGCAGGCCCTTGTTTTGCATTTAGGTGAAGCAGGGCTTTGTGGCCTAGGTGTTCCTCCTAGGACTAAGTAGTTCCCTTCCAGAGCAGTGTTGGGAGAGTCCATGTGTCTGGGGAGAGGGGGCGTTTCTCAGGAGACACTGTAGCTCTGGGGGTGAGTTGTGAGCTTTGGGGCACAGATGCCACCGTGAAGTGGCTTTGAGTTGACTTTGACATTGGATCTGGCCTCTTGGTTTGATTTGGGAAGTCTTCTCTGACACAATCAAGAAACAAGGCCTGGCTTGCAGGAAGATTGTGGTCAGGAGAATCTTTGGTCCATGCCCTCCTCTGTACTAGGTTGGCCTTGGCCCTGGGAGACTGATGACTTGCCCTCTCTGCTCCCCCTGTGTCTATTGGGAGGGCCTGGCAAGACAAGGTGGGGCCTGTGTAACCTTGTGGCACCCAGCTCTCATATGAAGGCCTGAGTGGGGGGCTGGAGGGACCCCATTACCACCATTCCTTTCAGAGCCTGTCAGTACAGAATCATGGTTGTGTCTGACCCAGGCTTTTTTTTCTTTTTTGGCAGAGAAAAACTGGGGTGCAGGCCACAGATGCAAGGGGGCGGGGGTGAGAGGATTCACCAGAGACAGAGTGGGGAGCAGAAGGGGTGGATCAACTGAAATACACTGCTGAGGGTAGCAGTGGTGAGACAGGAGAGGTCTGCTGCACCCTGTGGGTCAGCTCCCAGGCCAGGATTGAACTCAGGCCGCAGCAGTGATAGCCTGAGACTAACCCCCAGACCCCAGGAAGGCCCCAGGCTGACTTGTATCTTACTGCGAGTGTTAGAATGAACTTGTGTCTGTTCTGTCATCAGACCAGAGTGGAAGTGGCTGAGCCATACTTTAATACATGTGTATGGGGGTTGAGGATTTGGGTACTAAGGGTCTTGCTTGGCAGGTTTTGGGACAGGGACTCTGCCACGGTGCATGTCCACTTCTGGGCCCTGTCTGTGGCCCTGTCCACGTCAGGCTTTGTGTGCTGCAGAGTGATGCGCTGGCTCTGTGTGAGGGGGGTGGGCTGCAATGCGTGTTGACTTGGCAGATTTCAAAATGCTACACTGATGCAAAGCACAAGTGAGATGATTGGTGGCCTTTGTGACAGATTGTACATGTGAAAATAGATTTCCATGTTTAAATGTTCAGAGAAGCACACGGTTAGCATCTCGTGGGGAAATTACTGACAGTATCTTCTTAGGTATATAAGGACGGCAGATTTTCCTTTTTAACCAGTAAAAAAAGAATTGGAGAAGTTGGGAATGTTTTCAAATGAAAAGATGAGTAACATCACTTGGGTTTACAGTTTCACTTTGAGTGTTTTTCCTTATAAAGCTACGTAAAGAGGAGGAAGCGTGTCTTTAAAAAACTTAATCTAGGGCCCTCCCTGGTGGCGCAGTGGGTTAAAGCGCAGCACTAAGAAGCTTAAGTCACTTCCGCATGAGTTCGATTCCCGCCTGCCCCGGAGGTGACCACATGGCGCGGCAGACCTCTCCTGACCCGCCCGCTGCTCCCCTCAGCAGTGTACTTCGTCGATCTGCCTGTCCTGCTCCCCGCCCTGTCTCTGGTGAAGCCTCTCACCCTCCGCATCTCTGGCCTGTACCCCAGTTCTATATGAATAAATAAATAAATCTTTAAAAAAAAACTTAATCTGGAAATCTCCAGCACTCTGTTGGAATGGAACTGGGAATATAGTAGGTATCCAGTGAAACTTTTGAATAGAATTTAAGTTCTTTTCTGTTGAAAATATGGTTTTGTTTTGTTTTGTTTTTTAATGCCCACACATGTAAGACAAAAATTGCCTGGAATGGTGGTGACTTGGTCAGATGGGACTGGAAAGTGATGGCCACCATTTATATCCGACTCTAGAACTGAAAGCATTTTGTCATCATAGTTCATTACCCAGATGTTTATGGCTTTAGATTAGAATGCACAATTTATACAATTAATGACAGACCCAGAGTAAGTGAGCCGGCAGCTGCCAGTTTGCTAGCCAGGAGGGAAGGCCCAGTGTTGGGGTGGCAGCTGTTGGGCACCCACAGGCAGTGCCCTGTCCTCTCTCTAGTGGTTAAGCCACTGCGTGAAGCCAAGGCTACCAGGCTCAGGACCCCAGCCCCAGAGCTCCGGCCGGCCCTCACTCCGCAGGAGCTTCCTCCTGTGCCCAGGGCCCAGCAGGGCACCCTGGTCTCCCCTGGACTGGTGGTCCAGGTGACATCACCCGTCTCTATCATGCCCCCACAGTGACACCCAACTCTGCACCCACACTCTTGTCTAACATCCATGTGGTCGTCAGGTCTTGCCATTTGGTGCATTGCCTAACTAACTAAGCATGCAAATCACCCAGGGCCGTTTGCATTTCAAAGAGGGAGTAGGCAGTGTAGCTGTGGCCAGCTGCAGCTGAGCCCACACTGTCCCAGACACAGGCTGCTGCCTGGTGTCACCTAGCAGATCCCTTGTCTGGTTAGGGTCGGGATCAGGGCACTGGGTTCAGCCTCTAGCAGCGTAAGGGACTTGTGGGCAGGCATGTTAGGTGCGATCAGTAAGAGCCAAAGTCGTAAGCTCATGCAGAAGCTGGTGAGGTGTGGGGCACACTTCCAGACTTGATTTGTTGCCAAAAAATTGATTTCTGGGGGTGGAAGAAAACTAATTCCTTCATTTTATTTCCCAAAGTGAAGGCCTTGGAGTCTTTCAGCAATCTTCTAAACAAAGTCTGTTTGATTCATGTAAGATGTCTCGTGGAGGGCCCTTCACGGGAGAGAAAGTGGACGACGTGAAAGCCCTGGTCAAGATCATGCCTGTGTTCTTGGCTCTGATCCCTTACTGGACAGTGTACTTCCAAGTGAGTGCCCCTTGGGCCCCGGTGCCACACTAGCGCCCGAGGCCTGCTGGCCCTTGGGAGCCTGTAGCTGTGGACTGCGCTGGCCCCGGCCATGTATTGAAGACCTCCTTCCTCCCACAATGTGAGGGTGGGCACGCCTGTTTGTCCGGGCCTCTCCTTTCCACGTGGCCTCACCTCTGCTCTCACTGGGACATCACAGTTGAACCCTGGGGCCTGTGGGGAGGAGCCATGGCTCGGCAGAGGCCCTGGGGGAGGGCCATGCGGCCGTATTCACAGGCGAGCTGCTTATGTGACAACTCTGCTCTTCACCCCAGATGCAGACGACCTATGTTCTACAGAGTCTTCATTTGAAGATTCCGGAAATTCCCAGTTTTAAAACCACTCCTCACACGGTGAGAACACTGACGCTTGGTGAGAACACTAAGCATGGCTGGCCACCCTGGGGGGACAGAGTCCCCCTCCGGTTACACACCTGCCGTAGGTGGTAGGCGGTGGCATGGATGATGATGTTTGTACAGAAATGAAGTTTTCCCTCGTTTTAGAGACCCTTGCCTGTTGGCTTGGCTGTGCCTTTTGCCAGGTTAAGTAGATGAATTTCAGTTGCATGTTTAATTATTGTTTTCATCTGACTCCCCCTACCTCCAAAGTGCAGAGAAGACAGCGCCGGAGAGCAGGGCCTTTCAAAAGCACGGGCCTCCCTGGGGCCGGTGTCTGGAAACAGACCTTCTCCTTGGGAGGTGATACTTCACTACACAAAAGCTGTTCTTGAAATAAGTTTTTCCCATGTCCGTGATCTTAAGTGGCTATTCCGGATGCAGAGAAAACCAACCAGTTTCTTGTGTATCAAAATTCCAGTTTCCGGCAGCCTGGCTGACCCTGTTCGATGCCGTGCTCATCCTCCTGTTGATACCGTTAAAGGACAAGCTAGTGGATCCCATCTTGAAAAGAAATGGCTTGCTCCCATCATCCTTGAAAAGGATCGCTGTCGGAATGTTCTTTGTGATGTGTTCTGCCTTCGCTGCAGGTAAGCAGCCGTGTCGGCTGCCCAGAACTGGCTCAGCAGTGGTGGGAAACCTGAGCTCAGAGGTGAGCCCGGCCTAGGCCATGTCCTTTGCTTTGGGAGAGGACATAGTCATCACTGCAAACCCAAGTGTCCTTCATTTTCCAGGCTCTATTTCCCCAAAGACTGGTCACCTTTCTCCAGGACTCAAAGCCAAGAGGTGCCCAGGGCAGGACTGTGGGTTGAAACAGGCCGGTTCTCTCTGTGATCGGCTCTCAGACAGCTGCTCACAGAGGGGCTAATAAAGGAAGGGGGTCCTGTAGTTTCTCTTAACCCCCAGATGTGAGCCCACCCTCCGTCCACCGCAGGCTGCAGGGCGTCCCGGCCCTGTGCAGGGCCTTACAGAGCCCGTGTTTGTTTCCAGGGTGGGGGCAGGGACAGTCTCAGGCTCCACTCTGATTCCAACTTGAAGGGTCTTGCTGATAGAGCCAGAGTGTCACTGATGACCTCAGTGTGCTTTGCCAGTCTTTATTAATATTTGAAAATCATTGAACCATAAAACAGCTACTTTCGTATGACTGACAAAGCTTAAACTCCTGCATTCGCTGTCTGTCCTCCACTGCCGTGAGGAACACAGAGTAAACGACCACTGAGTGGGTTTAATATTCTCCAGCAGTGCTTCCTGCAGGGTCGCCTCCCCGGCTAGTGCCAGTATATTGATACAGGACTTAATTTAAAGGAATGAGTCCCTAGACTTCAGAAATCTATATTCCAGGAATGGCCATCTGAGAAGACTGTTAGGTTTTCTGTTGATCAGAGATAATTAAAGTCTGGTCAGGTCTGCGTGGAGTTTCCACTGTGCTCTGACCTCTCCTGCATTGCGGCACCCAGGTGTGAGCACCCAGAAGGCCCAGGCTGTATGGTCAGAACACCCGGCTATTTGGAGGAGCAGTCATTGGCTGGGGTCACCTCCCCCCCCTCCCCAGACCCTCCCTGCCTTCTCATTGTGTGTGTGTGTGGGGGGGCCTGGCTGCACTGTGGGCTGCCTTCTGCACCCAAGGACCCTTGCAAGGCTGCTGGTCCTAGCTCTACCTCTGGGGTCACACATGTGTAAAATGTGTCCCCCCCCTTTGTTCGCTAAATGACCAGTCCTGGGGTGTACACCGTCCACTGTCCCTGGCTGGGCAGTTTTGATACCTCACAGCTTGACTCCAGCCTGCTGGTGGGGTGTCAGTGTCCTCATCCCTGCCTTTCCTCTCCAGCTCCAGGGAGCAATGATGGCCGGCTCTGCAGACCTGGACCCCAAGGACCAGCACTGCAGCCAGTGCTCCTTGCCTCAGAGCTTCCTACCCGCCCCCCAGGGTCCCACTACTAGCACAAAGCCACCCGGTCTCCAGGCCCCAGAGAGGCCCCTCCACACAGCTGAGAGGAATGGCGTTAGTCTCAGAGATTTCTTCTTCCTCTGAAAACGTGGCTGGTGCTCCTGGCAGGGAGGAGCCAGAGACGTACTCTGCTGGGGTGCTCGCCTCTGGTCTGGGGTATCTATGCACATGCCCCCAAATCAGTTCTTTTGTATAAGCTGGTTTGAGTCTGATTAAGAAGTCTACAGAAGTATGATAGAGACGAAACTGTATGTCCAGTGTAAGGTGGGCCCCCACATTCCGGCGAGCTGCGAACACACTGCTCCCTGAGGTGATCATCCAGGCAGGTTCTTGGGCTCCACCCCCAGGCCTCCCCATGGGTTTTATTTCAGTGGACTTCCTGGTGGTGAGCCAGACCTGCATCCTAAAGGAAATGCTGTTTTGTTGAAAGAGTTTGGGCAGTTGGAGTGGAAGCAGCTGTTTGGTTAAGCGCTGGGCTGGGGTGGGCCCTCGCAGAGGGGCTGAGGGCGCGCTGGCCGCTCCTCAGAGTGCAAGGCCTCCGCTGGGAGCCGAGCACCCTGTTGCTTGTTTTTGTGCAAACTTTTTCTTTTCGCTTGAATCACTTTTTAATAATCCTGGTAAACCGTTTGTTTTATTGAGTTTTAGAGAAATGATTGGTAGAAACAAGTCTTTTGAATGAATCTGTTGTGTTTCCTTTTTTCTAGTTTCATTTACATGTGTGCTTTTTAAGTTAGAATTGATAAAACTATATTTTATAATTTTTCCATATAAATATCTCATGAATTTATTGTAATTTGGACTGTTCCTATGTTTTCTAATTGAAAAATCAAAGTATTAATTTCTATTAGTACTGTGGGTTTGGTTTATGATCTTCTCATTTCTTGAGTTAAATTGTTCATTTATTCTTTCTTGTTAAATAGTGAAAAGCCACATATTGGTGTGAAATGTGCCGGTAATCATTAGGAGCCTGTGCGGTTATCCATTGGCTCAGGGCCTCTTGTTTCACGGTGGGATCGGGCGAGCGTTGCTTCATCATCCTGCCTTGGGGATGCAGAGCTTTCCTTGTTCCTTACAGCACTTTCTAGAGGTGTCTGCAGGGTCTGGATAGGCTGCTCTGGCTCCTGTGTACAGGAATCCTGGTATCTGCAGGGAGGGAATCCAGGGTGAGCTCCTGGCCTGGTCTGCACAGTGCCTGGGCCAGGGACCCCAGCCCCACGCCCTCTCTAAAGCCAGTGGTGCTTCATGCTTCTCCCATACCTGGGCCTGGTGAGCTTCCTTGTTGTGCCCCAGGCTCTGGCCTGAAGCCCCACTGCGTGTCTGCTGGTCTGGGAGCCTGGGGATGCACATCCTGTCGGGGTGGTCCTGGGCTCGTGTGGCTCCAGCCCTGGGCATGGGCGGAGAGGGCTGGGCACTAGCTTGCCCATTTGATGGCCCAGCACTCCCCTCAGGGTCGCCATCCTCATGATGGAAAGAGAATCTCAGCCTGCTGACAGGACAGTGTACATCTCCTGATCATGGGCGCTTGGCTGTCCTGCTCCCCTCTGGAAGTCATGGGTGTGTGTGCGGGTGCATCACCAGACATCTGTCTGTCAGACACTGGGGAGGGCCCTGTGAGTGACCTGCCCGGTGGGTCCCCATCCGGTTCCCAGGACACTGGATGCTGAGCCTGTCCTTTGCTGTTCTCAGGGCGGCCAGCAGACATCTGTAGCAGATGTCTAGTGTTTTCGGGTAATTGCAGACGTACAGCAGCAAGGGCTCTGCTAACCAGCTTGTGAATTCCAGGAATCTTAGAAAGCAAAAGGCTGGACCTCGTCAAAGAGAATATCATCAACCAGACAATTGGGAACGTGGTATACTCAGCGGCCGACTTGCCCATGTGGTGGCAGGTGCCCCAGTACGTGCTGATCGGCCTCAGCGAGATCTTCGCCAGCATCGCAGGTGAGGCCAGAGGCAGGGGTGGGGCACACACGGGGTTGTCCACCGAGGCCTGGCCCTGGGTGTTGGCGTGTAGTTGTTCTCCAGATGATGAGTGGGTGAGTGGATGATGACACTGGGCTCAGTGTCCCTGCTTGGCCTGAAAACAAGACAGCTGTCCGAACTCCTCAGCTGCCGGAGAGGGGCTCTGGGGAGAACAGAGGAAGGGCCAGCCCGGTGGGCAAGTCCTCCTAAGTCCATACCCCCAGCCCAGGCTTCAGCTCAGCTGGAGAAGGAAGCAAACCTTGGCTTGAGAACATAATCCCATAGGCCTCTCCCTCCTGCTGGCTCTGTGCTCTGGGCAATCCTGTTTCTGGCTGCTCAGAGCGAGGGAAAGGGGAAAGGAGTGATGACCAGGGTTGTGTGGGCAGGAGGTGGTAGCCTCTCCCCGGAAGCCGTAGGGCCAGGCAGGGCCCCACAGGGCGCTGCATTTCATGTTGCCCTCTGACTGCTGTTCACAGACACCTGCTCTAGGGGCTGTGTTAGAGCAGACAGCCTCAGAAACGGGGCTCTTGTAGCCCCCACCCCAGTATATGTATTTGCTTCCAAACTCCCACTTCATCTCTCCAGGCCTGGAATTTGCATACTCAGCGGCCCCCAAGTCCATGCAGAGCGCCATCATGGGCCTGTTCTTCTTCTTCTCCGGTGTTGGGTCTTTCGTGGGCTCGGGCCTCCTGGCACTGGTGTCCGTCAAAGCCATTGGGTGGATGAGCAACCATGCAGACTTCGGTGAGGAGTGGCCTGGCCCTGGTGCGGGAGCGGGTGGGCAATGCGTGCGGCCAGCTGCCCCAAGAGCCCACATCAGACCTCATGTCCTAGTGCCAGTGCCTGCGGGGCGGGCCTTGACACATGGTGCTGGGCGGGAGCAGATCCCCCCTATCAGCTGTGCCAAGCAGTGGGGTGGACCCCTGGCCGTCCTGGGCTCTTCCTATAACCTGAACAGTCTCATGTGGGCACTGGCTACCCACGGGCACATGTGGGCCATGGCGTGAGTGAGGTTGACCTGCGCATGCTCACACTGTGGCCACTGGCTGGTGGCAAGGACATGCAGCCCAGCGCGGGCAGACACCAGGAACCCCCTCTAGCTGAGGGGACGCGTACACCCAGGGACCCTGGCCAGAAGGCCGTGTCCTGGAATGCTGGCTTCTGGGTGGCAGATGGTGGCACAGTGCGCTTCCCCAGGTCTTCTCGACAGAGGAGGGTTAAATAAAGAGAGGCCTTCCTCTGGCCAGCCCATGCGGGCCCCACTGGTTCTGAGTGGGAGCAAGGGCTCTGGAGGGTCTTCTTTACCTGAGGAGAGGGTGGGCGGAGCAGGCCTCATAGGCAGGCCATAGCAGAGCGGGGCTCGTGGTCCTGGCACAGCTCACGCCCTCTTCCGCAGGCAACATCAACGGCTGCCACCTCAACTACTACTTCTTCCTGCTGGCTGCGATCCAGGGTGCCACCCTGCTGCTCTTCCTCCTCATCTCTGTGCGATACGACCACCAGCGGGCGAGAGCCGGCAGCAGGCCAGGCAGCAGACCAGGCAGCAGGCACACCTGAGCAGAGACAGGTGGGGTGGGGCTCGGCGTCCTGGGACTTACCTGGCACCGGGTGGGGTTCTTTGCTGCCCACAGCGTCCCATGGTAAGTGCCTTATCTCGAGCAGGCGCAGCCAGGCCTCTGCTCAGGGAGACCTGCTCACATGCAGAGCCCGGTGTGGGGGCCGCGCTGCAGCGGCATCTCCCCGCAGACCAGATGATCTCGGCTTTTTTCTTTTTGGTTGATAAACCTGCTTATCTTGACTGGGAGGAGTTTTAAGAGGTCGGACTATGGATGGCTAGAGGCTCCTGCAGGCCATGCCCATCTTAATTCCTCTACCAGCTCTTGCCATGTGCCTCTGCTGGCACAGTCCAGGGAGACACACTTCATCTGCTGCTTTGGAAACACTTTCTAAACTGTCAGCCTTTCCCTGGAGAACACTGCAGGAGACATGGGGCCGCGTGTCTGCCCGTGGCAAGTGCTGGAGGGCTGCAGGCAAGCGCTGTCCGATGTGGGTGTCAGGCCTCTGTGCTGGTTTGTCCTGCACGAGTGGGGCCTGGGCGATGGCAGCGCCAGACCAGCTGAGAGGCGGGCAGAGATCTCGGGAGCCAGTGCCCCTCAGCAGGGAGGTGTGTGCGCTGGCCCTGCTGGGTGGCTGCCGCTGAGCCGCTCCATGTGCAGGGCTCCGGTCGGCCAATAAACTGTTCTGTTGCTCTGTTCTGGCGTGGCTTTATTCCAGACGCATCTCAGTGGGCCCGCTGGCCCTGTGCGATCCAGTGTGCTTACGTGCCCCCTGTGGGTGCGGCAGGCTTGCGGATCCCCATGTCAGCAGCACTTCCTGGCCCAGACCTGGTCTCTGGTGCTGTGGAGTTGTCCTGTGTCCAGTGAGGTCTCACATTTGGAGAAGACAGGCTCAAAGTCCGCCTCTTGGTTTATCTTGAGACACAATATCCGGGCAGCAGAGGTGGAGCCTGGGAGGATGGGGGGCCCCACTGCGCGTAAAGAGCCATTGACAAGCTGTCAAGAATACAGATTCTGGGCCTCTCAGTGGCCGAGGGGTTGGGTCTCAGGCTACCACCATCATGACCTGAGTCCATCCCGGCCACAGAGCTGGCCCACATGGCGCAGCAGACTTCCCCTCAGCAGTGTATTTCAGTAGATCCACCTGTTCTGCCCCCCACTCTGTCTCTGGTGAGTTCTCTCACCATGCTCCCCCTCCCCCACCAAATCCCCTGCCTCTGGCCTATATCCCAGTTCTACACAAAAATAAGATCTTTAATAAAAAGAAAAATAGTTTTCATGAAAGGAAAAAAGGTCAGGGAAGGAGCCTGCAGATGGTAGTGGGAGCGATCGGGCTGCCTCCCCTGTGCCTGAGGTCTGGGCCTGGGCTGTGGGCGCGCTCAGTGGCTCCTCGCCACCTGCTTGGGAACTGAAGCCCCAGCAAAACCACTGGAGAAGCAACTTTTTAAAAAAAAAAAAAAATTATTTATGCATACTGAACTGGGGTACAAGCCAGAGAGGGCAAGGGCAGTAAGAGGCTTCACCAGAGACAGAGTGGGGAGCAGAACAGGCGGATCCACAAAGTACATTGCTGAGGGGAGCAGCAGGCGGGTCAGGAGAGGTCTCCCATGCCATGTGGGTCACCTCCAGGGTGGGGGAGCAAACTCATGCTGCAGTGGCTGTGGCCAGCTTGCACCACCAGGGAGGGCCTGGAGAAACAACTTTTACTCTTTCAACGGAACCTAGCCTTGGGCCACCCTTCCTGCCTGTCACTGAGTAAACTCTTGGGGCCCGAGAACCCTTGAGGACTGCAGAGCAAGGACACCATCTCTGTGTGCTCGCTCGGGAGCTCCTGAAACCTGGCCCCTCTGATTGCTGGGCAGTGAAACAGGGTGGGCATCAGTATCACTAACTGCCTGCTGGGTGCGAGACAGCACTTGACAATGGTGGCAGTTGGCGAGGCCTGCACTGGCCACCCGGAGCACGGACCCTGCGGTGATGTCTCTGTGGTGTCTCCTGTTTGGGAAACGGCCTTTAAAGATTATGCTAAAGTGCTCTGTCGAGTCAGGCCAAATAAATGAGATGGGCGAGATGTAAAGTGAATTAAGCAACATTAAGGCTGGACAATGTGAAGCCTGCATGCTGGGCGCTGTCCAGTGCCTGCCCAGCAAGGTACCAGTAAGGATTCCAAAGAGAAAATTGTTTTCAGCAGTCCTGTATCTTCAAAATGCAGCATGGCCCCGGGGTGGCACTTATTTCTAGGGGCTCAGGAAGGGCAGGGGATTTGTGTTCCTAGGGTCCTCTGCCAGGCTAGTCAGCCCCCCACTGTGCCTGGTTGTGCCTCCTCCAAGGTCCCGGAGCCGTCATTGTGGCCTGGCAGCTCAGACAGCAGCCTGGGCCAGGCCTGCCTTTGGCTGGGGTTCCCGCCGAGCCAGCCCCCTGTCAGCTGTGGAACCCCTTCCACGAGCCCCTTCCAAAGCCAGCTGTGACCACTGAGCCTCCCTACACATCAGCTAGTGCTAACAGTATAGCAGGGGGTGAGCCGTCCAGTTGGGGATGACAGTCCAGCCAGGGCAGACAGTACAGATGGGGGCAGAGAGGCAGACTGGACGAAAACAAATGGTTTTAGGAACGCGTGTTCAAGGAGCTTGTTCGCCCATAAATTGGGCTCCACGGTCACCCTGAGTGTCAGACCGGCTTAGGCCATGGACAGGGCTGCCTGGCTGCTGGTCGGTGACCCAGGGCCTTAACCATCTCCACCGTGAACATGAAAGGGTCATGTTCCCAGTCAGGGATGATCCAGCAGGCCACTTGCATCAATAGCAAGTCAAACATTGCCTCTGCCGATTGAGCTGACACCAGCGAAGCTTAACCGCACAGCCAAGACGGAGGTGTCGCATCTCTTCCTCCACCTACTCTGGACATCCCTCAGGCAGCACCAGGGCGCACCCAGCAGAGGCCCTAGACCCACACCCACTGCACCCAAGGCCGGCCCGTGCACCAGGCAGGCAGAGTCACAGCGCTCCTCAGACACAATCCCAAGTCAGAGTGACCCAGGGTGTACCAGCCCCTTCCATCTAGAATGAAATGACCAAGCCCCAGGACCTGACAACCCCAGTCCCCTAGGGGGTTTAAGTCCCGAGCCCTGCGACTTCCTTGAGGAACTCTGAAGTTCAGGGTGAATGAGCCTGTGACCTGACAGCCCCTCCCTCAGCACCCTGGACCCCATTGTGCGCCAGGCAGCCTCTTACCTTGCACGAGGCACTTTAGTTCTGGAGCGTTCCTCGCTCCTCATCTCAAGCAGTGGTGCCCACCCAGCCTGGCCAAGCCGCTCCAAAGTCAGGGCCAGGACTGTACCTTGCCAGCTGGTGTCAAAAGGGCAGGTTTCGGGGG
>NW_004567130.1:3201771-3208523 GCF_000260355.1 Condylura cristata | reverse complement strand
GCCCCTTACCTGTCCTGCTCCTGGTGCCCACTACAAATGTTGTAGAAAGATCACGAAAAGCCTGAAACTGCCACTGAGAGCCTCAGGACTCTCCTTTACCCATCTGCCGGGATCCCAGAGAACCCCCTGTACCTGTGGCCTCCTGGCACTTCACCCCTCTGCAGCTTGTCAATCCAGGGTGGGTTCTTCCCGCTGACACCCACCCAGCGCCCGCCAGCCCTGTGAGGGTGGAGCCGGGCTGCTGAGCAGGTGGGCTGCAGGAGGCCAGCCCTGCAGCTACAATTCCAGCCTGGGTGCTGGCTGACAGCAGTTAGGCTGGGTGCCCCCAGGACGTCTGGGCCAGGCCAAGAGGACAGGTCCCCAGCAAGAAAGGCAGTGGCCTGGAATTGGGGTACAGCACCCTCACTTCACCAAATCTAAGTCAGGATGGAGGCCAGGAAGGAGGTGAGGGTCCCTCTGTGTGTCTTCACTTGTGGCTGGGATCGGCAGAGCCACTGGCCTGGACAGTACAGGCAGAGGACAGGGGCTGAGGGGAGGGCCCAATGGGGGGGCTTGCCCTGCCCTGCCCTGGCACAGGGCTGCGCCCTCCAACAGTTACAGGGCACCCAAGTATGAACTGGGCCTCCTGTCTGCAGGGCCTCACCTGCGCGCTCAAAATTCAGTTGTACTGCAGGCACACACAAAAGGGTCCAAATGGGTTTATTTACAAAAGGGGAAAAGAAAAGGAAACAACCCAGGGGAAGAGAGAGGGATGCAGAGTAACTGGAAAGTCTTACCTGCTGGGCTGACTTGGAGCTCTGGTAACTAACTGAAAGCCCTGAGTCACACTGTCTCAAGAGCCGTTTTCCCTAGTGAGAGAGAACCATAGCAAATGACGCCCTATTTATCGCCAAAGTCCCAGAATGCCTGCTTAGCTCCGCCCTTGGGTCCTCGCAATTCTCTCCCTGGTACTGCTGGGAGTTGTAGTTTCCAATCACTGGAGTAGGGGGTGGAGTCCAGAAAGCTGGAGTAGGGGGTGGGGTCCACAAACTCTGCAGAGTACTTTTAGGACATCCTTCCCCTTAACACAGCCTCGGCCAGTTCGCTGGTCTAGCCTTGCCCTCAGGCTTTGGACCTGCAATCAGCTGGAGTAAAACTGGGCGCCTTTTTGCATTTTTCTCAATTTCAGATGGCAAAGATTAAATATACCTCAAGAATTTTGGACCCTCTCTCTCACCCTTTGCCTCTAAGCATTTCCTGTTATTCACCATCAGCATCCTCCGTTTAAAGATGGTCTCGGTTTTCCCACCAAGTTCCCAGGGGGCCTGAGCTATGAACCAACCCTGGTCCTCCTAGGCCGCCAGTGGCCTGGGCACCCACCAGAGACACTGGGGAGGCCCCTGTCAGTGGGTCCTCACTTCAGGCCTCAGCACCAGGCAGGTCATGCCCCAGATTACCCCCTCCCCTTCTGCCCCCCACCCTTCGTCACCCCCTCCACCAATCACTGGCCCTGGCTGCTCATTCCTGGTGTGGGTTTGAATTTTTGTTCATGATGATATGAATGTTCCTTTTATACACCGGGGCTGCGGTGACATATTCCCCAGCACCAGTGGCCTAGGAACACGCAAAGCTGGCTTCTTTTTTTCTGTGGGAGATGAAGCTTCACTTCCAGTGACAGCATAACCTCACCTGCAGGTTTGTGAAGCAGAGCTCCTGGTTGTGCCCAGTGCAGAGGTCAGAGGTGATGTGAGCCCTGTGGGTTGTGCCCTCGGGGGGCTGGGAGGCTCTCTTTGTCTCCCAGCTTGGAGCCTGAAGGAACCCTCCTTTCCCTGGGGGGTCCTGGAACAGGAGGTAAGAACCCTGTTTCTGAGGCACACCCAAGAGAAATCCTGGGGCAGCCTGAGCCACCCATCTGGCCTGAGTCCATGTTCACATTGGCCATAGCTGGCACAGCAGCCTTGGGGTGCTAAGGTTGCTCCTGGTTCCCGCCCCCCAAGGGGCTATTTTTAAGCCTAACTAGTCCAAGCTACTTGGGGACGATACATACAGCCCATGGTGTGTGCTTCAGTTTCCTTCTTTTTGTAAAAATCTCTATTTGGAAGTGACCACAGCTCAGCTCTGCCAGGGCCTCGACCTCCCAGCGTCCTTCCCAGCGTCTCCCATGGTTGATGGTCATTTCATCTTTTTAAATTCTTCAGTCAGTTGTATTTTAACTTCAGGTAATATACAGCGACCCCTACGTCTCGCTCCATAAATATTAAATTTTCTCTTGTCACGTCTGCATGACCGGATGAGAATGGAAATGTTCGTGGCGTATTTTCCATCTCTCTTGCCGTCTTCTGTTGACTTAGTTTCGATAACACAAAGTTCAATAAAAGCTCCTATTTGGCAACCTTAATGAAACAATATCTGCTTTAACTCAGTTGACTTTAAAAGTTGAAAGTGAATATAAAATAAATAACACTCTTGTGCAAATTACATTTTTATTTCACCATTGCCAGAAGTCCTAGAACATTTCTCACTCTGCAACTTCCATAAAGCCATTTCTGTGCCGTGGACAAAACTATAGGCACTAAATCTTGGCAAAAACCAGGCCCCAGCCTGTGTCCCCCTTTCCTCGTCCATGGTACCCACAGTCATTATTTCCCTCAAGGCGATTTCCTTGTGGTTGATAGTCTTCCTCACCCCCCCCCCTTTTTTTTTTAAGATTTATTTACTTTTATGCATGTAAGAACTTGGGTGCAGGCCAGAGGTGTGGGGGTGAGTGGATTCCCCAGAGACAGAGTGGGGCGCAGAACAGGCAGACCCACTGAAATCCCCTGCTGAGGGGAGCTGCAGGGAGACAGGAGCTGAGGGGAGCTGCAGCAGCCTGCTGCCTGTGGGTCAGCTCCCTGGCCAGGGATTGAACTCAGGTCACAATGGTGATAGCCTGAGACTCAACCCCTGACCACCAGGGAGGCCCTTCCCTTGTTCTTAAAGAGGAAAAATAGATATCACCAAGATGTTGCTAAAGTCTTCCAGCACCCCTCCCCCACCCCCATTCCCTCGTTTTCCTCATGAAAGTGTCTCCAGGGACTCTGACTTGCCCCTCTCCAGGGGTGGGCCCGGGCAGGGTGTCACCTGCATCTTCACCCACACCTCACTTCAAAAATCATCGGGTGGGCCTTTCTTCTCTGAAACTGCCTCCCTTGTGACCTCACAATCAGTGTCTGGACTACCTGACTGGGGCCAAGCTCACTTTACTTGGGGCTGAAAGAAAGAGTCCACATTTCGTAGCTTTGCACGTGGCTGGTGGGAAGTTTCATGCAAACCCGTTGTTTGATTCCTCTGTAGGTGATTTTCTTCTTGCGGAGTTTTTAGGTTATTTTATTTTCTCCAGAAACTCTTGGATTTTGTATGGCTATGTCAGGTGTGGGTGTTCAAAAAATACATTGTATTTCCATTTTTAAAGATTTGTGTCTCTCCTTCTGGAAACTTCTTTATATTTTTCTTCCTTCTGTTTTATATATAGTGTCTTTTTCTTGAACTTTTCAGCGTCCTGTTTGCTTGATTTTTCTGGAAAAATTTCTCCATCTTATCTTCCAGTGTTTCGACTTCCATTTTTTGTTTCAGCCAAGTTATTTCTAAATTCCAAGAGTGCTTTTGGCTATTTGATTGTTTCCTTATCACGCTTTTGCTTCCCGGATAGAGGAGCTCTTCCGGCAATAACTAGGGCTCCCTCACGCCCCTGCGTGCCCAGCACCCCGTCTCCCACCTGGCTTGCCGCTTCGCTTGAGTTTATTGGTCCTGTCCTCTGGCCTGTTTCTCTTGGGGAGGCTGCTTGGAGCCTCTCCAAAGTGCCAGTCACTCTCTGGCACCCACCGGCCCGTCTTCCCCTCTCCTCACTGCCTCCCCATGCTGGGGTAATTGCACCAACAATCACTGTGACCTGGAAAATGGCAGATGAAAGGCTTTTTCTTTGCAAACTGTTGCCCCACCCCTTCCTCTGCTTCTGCCATTAGTGACGAGCCTTAAGTGAAAACAAGGAGGCCCGGGAGAGAGAGCAACACAGGCTTCTCCTCCATCCCTGTGTCCTCATTAAGGACTGTCCTCTCTGCCCCCCAAGTTCGGATGGCCTGGCGCTCCCCTCAATGTGCACAAACAAATCTGTGTGATGAGTCGCTCTGTTCGGTCGGGAAGGGAGACAAATTAGCCAGCCCGGCAGGAGAGGACAGGTGAGCTGATGAACACAGGCTCGGCCGCTGCTGCTTCCTCTCCACTGTCCTATTTCTGCCACCGGGGCAGAAATTTCCCTTAAATTGCCTCAAACGAAGAATACTCCCGAGCTGTGGTGGCGCCTCTCTGGCGTTCCCGAGCGCACTCTGCGACTAGCCCACGTGTTTGGGAATCTGCTGCCCTGCTCCCCACGAGCTCACAGGGTGCATGGAGGGCACAGCACCTCCTGGTGCCAGAGGCTGGGAGGAGTCTCATGGCCTAGGACACACCCCACCCCCACGCGGTCGGGGTGTGCACCCCGCCCCCATCACGCTTGCGTTCAGAGGAGAGGCAGCAACGCAGGACCCCTAACCTCGCCGGACTTTGTAAATCAATGAAATGTTACAGTCCGGTAATTGCTTCCCACCAAATGTCTCTGATGGAACGAAAAAGCGCACCACCCCATAACCAGAATATAAATTGAAATAAAAAGTCATCATTTGCTTCATTCTTTGAAACGTGGCGCAGTGCTCTCCCTGAAAGAAGGTCCGTCACAGGACCAGCCGGCCCTGCCTCCCCGCGAGCCCCGCCTCCAGCCCTTCGGATGCCCATTTGAGATCAGCCGCTCTGCCGCGAAGGTTCGTAGGCAGGACCCAACGGGCTTTTTCCCCGTCCACTTGCTGTTCAGAAGCAGACCCTTCTGCACACACGGCCGTGGGGACCCCTCATATAGCTGCCTCCAGCTAGAGTCTTCAGATGCAGAGGAGAATCCAGAACCACCAGGTTTTGGGCAAAGAATTGAAATGTGGGGCAGCTGCTGGCAGCCCGAGAATAAAGTCAGATGAGCAGAGGAGGGGAAGCCATCAGCCCTTTTCTACTGCCCTGACTCTCTACTGCCTCCAGTTCCCAGGAACGAGGACCTCGGGAGCCCCTCACCCCTTTACTGGAAACATCTGTCTGGGGGACGCCCAGCTCCTCCAGGGCCAGAGGCTGCTGACCTCCATCCACAGTGACCCTGCTTGTGGCCACAGTGTTTGTCTTGCCTGTGCTCTGGACATGTATACCCTGTTCAGATATACAAAGGATGGAGTTATTCTTTTTTTCCTCTAACTTTAATACTTTTACACTGTCATTCAGTTTGGACAGTATTTGATTGCTTCCTGCATCCCAGCTCCTTGGCCACCACCACCGTCCCTTGTACTCTTTCTTTCCCTGTCTTAAATCTTCCCTCCCCCACCTCTTCTGGAGGCCTCAGTTCAGTGGCAAATTTTGCCTTTTACTTGAGCTTTTCTTTGGTTCTTCTATACTCTACCTGTAAATGAAATCATTTCTCTTTTCCTTCTGTTGATTTCACTGAGCACAATCCCTTCCAGCTCCATTTTGTTGCTGCAAATGGCATGAGTTTGTCTTTTTGATGGCTGAGTAGTATTCCACCGTGTGTGTGTGTGTGTGTGTGTGTGTGTGTGTGTGTGTGTGTAAGAAACACAGTTAAAACATTCCATGACATAGAACACCTTTGAGGACTCATCTCCAGAAGCAAAAAAACAAAACAAAACAAAAAAAACGGGGAAATAAGCAGCTTGGAAGATGTCAAACTGGAAAGCATCTGCACAGCAGAAGAGACAGAAACCAATGCAGAGACACCCACAGTTTGGGAGGAAATACTTGCACTCCACGCAGCCCAAAAGAGACTGATATCAAAGATGTACAGAGAGCTCAAAGGACTCAACAAAAACAAAGCAGACAACCCAGTCAAAAAATGGGCAGAAGAAGAAATGCAGATGGCCCCCAGCCACAGGGAAAATTGCTCACCATGACCTAGCATCAGGGAAATGCACATCAGAACGCAGACCCTCTCCAGGCCGCTTCCCTGTGGCCCCCCGGGGCCCCACACGTGGCTGTGTCTCCTGCCCAGGCCTGCAGCTCTTGCTCTGGTGTCTCCTGCCCAGGCCTGCAGCTCTTGCTCTGGTAATTGTGTGGCACACCCTCATTTGCACTTTGCTCTGGACATGGAAGAGAGAAAAATCTGGGCATAACCCTAAGCGACACCTGCAGGGAGCTGGGGCCGTCCTCATATATTTGGTATCAGGCTCATGGGCTGCTTTTAAAACTGGAAAAATCATTTAAAGTCCTCTGTATAATGATAAACTTTGCAAACAGGAAGCAGCCACGTGGGGTTTCATGCAGTGTTAAAAATACACAGCAGGTTCTATAAGACAAGTTATTAATTTTTATTTCCGGAAAGAGGGAGGACAGGGCATTCTCTCCTGGATTCCTTCTACTTTTCCTCATGTTCCAGATTTGGTAATAATGAGACTGGATTGTGTTTCTGGTGTCAGTTTCATTTTCAAGTCAGAAAATAGACAAAGTCGGGTCCTCCCTGGAGGTGCAGTGGGTTAAAGCGCAGCACTACGAAGCTGTCCGCAGCCACTGCAGCCTGAGTTTGATCCCTAGTGAGGGAGCTGACCCACAGGGCACAGCAGAACTCTCCTGTCTCCCCACTGCTCCCCTCAGCAGTGGATTTCAGTAGACCCACCTGTTCTATTCCTCACTCTGTCTCTGGTGGATCCTCTCACCCC
>NW_004567130.1:3168232-3196086 GCF_000260355.1 Condylura cristata | reverse complement strand
CTTGGGGCAGGCCTGTGTTTTAAACCTCAGCCAAGCAGCTGGACACTTAACCTGGCCTGAGCTGAACATTTCTAATGCTGTGGGTGCTGGAGAGTGGGTCTCTGGTGTGGTACCCCTCTCCCCCCAGGGTTCAGGGAGGCAGGAACACACCCCTGCACACCCTCCAAGGCCCTGCATCCCAGTTGGTGTGGCCCTCACTGCCCACCCCACAAAGCCTCATGTGACCTTAAACCTGGGGCTGTAACCCCGAGCTCACCCTTTTGGGGATACTGGGTCAAGGGGTGGACCTCAGGGTGTCTGGGGTAGGAGCAGTCATGGTCGCCCAAGGCTGTGCAGTCCAGGCAGGGCAAGTGGGGGATCTCAGCCTATGGTCAGGGGAGCCAAAAGCATGAGGACTGACTCTGAGGACCACAGAAAAAGTGGTTTGCCCAGTCAGCAGAGGGCTTGGCCGTCACAAAGGAGAGGCAGCAGGCAAGCACCCTGGGCCAGAGGGGAGGGCAGACCTTTGACAGCCTGGTGTTGGGCAACCCTGAGCAGCCCCGCCCTTGACAGTGACAGTGAGAAATTCACTGCCCAGCGCCCCCGCCGCCTGGTGGCCAGAAGTGGAGCTGCAAGCTGTATTCCAAGGGCAGTTTTTGACTTACTGGCAGAAGTATGAGGCAGTGTGGGGCCCCGCGGGGCCAACTTCCAGTTTGTGAGGGTCCTTCCAAGGCTTCTTTCCAGAAGTTGTGAGAACGAAGACGGCAGCCTGCATGCCAGGCCCTGCTCAGCCATCTCCCAGGAGACCCGTCAGCTGCCTGGGCCAGACTTGGGCTGGCTCACCCTGGGGGGGGCGGGGTGGTGTCTGGTCCACAGTCCCCACAGCAGCCCTTGCAACCGTCAGCTGTCAGCCTGCAAGAGAAAGCTCGCCTTTGTCTTTGCACGAGAGTAGGACCAGCCAAAGGCAAAGCTTAGCAATGGTCTCTTTATACGCACACAGGTGCGCACGCCAGGTGCACACAGGTCCAGGTGCACATGCATACAGGTGCGCACACACAGGTGCACAAACACACAGGCATGCATGTGCATTTCCACAGCACACAAAGGTGCACACACATGTATACACCCAGGCAGGGCTAGTCCATGGAGCTGGTGTGAGAATGACATCAGATCCCAGCCAGCGTCAGACTGTAAAATAAGGCACAAAATATGGCAGTCGAGGCTTCAGCTGCATGTCCCTGAAGCAGGGAGCTCTGTGCGGCAGTGGCAGTGGTGGGGGTGGAATCGGTGGGGGTGACCAGTGCATGTTCTGGCTGCTGCAGCCTCTACCATCCTACAGTGGCAAGTTACAAGAGGGGAAACTGAGTCTCAGGAGTTTGTCCCTGGCTGCTGGGCTCACAGCTGGCCGGGGCGGCTTCTCTTGCCTCCCCACAGCCCCACTTGTCACTCAGGTACCCGCTGTGGCCCAGTGCAGCCCGTCTCTCCCTTGCCTCCCCCACGGCGCTCAGGTAGAATCCGAACGCCCTTGAAATTGAGATGTTTCTATTGAAATCCAATTCTTCAGGCTTCTGTACATCTGGGATGGATGGGCAAACGAGTTTAGCTAAAGTGAGAGATGATTGGAGCCATCACTCATGCTTTAAACCACCTCAGCCTGGCCCAGAAGCGTCCGGCCCACGTGGATTCCCATCCACACGGCTCTCCTGTGGGCTGGCGCTGGCCTGACTCCACCAGGGGCAGCGTGTCCACCGGATGGTGTTCAGGGGTGGGCTGCATGGCCATCTACACCCAGTCACACAGAGCTGCCCAATGGGCCAAGCCCCAGCCAGCACGCCTCACCCCCAGTGTGGACCCCACTGTCTTCTCAGCGTCCAGACTGCCCTTCGGCTCTGTGAGGTCCAGCCTTCAATTAGCTGCACTGCAGATGGAGAAGCCAGTGGGTCTGACAGTCTGGCCCTTCTTGGGGCTTCCTCTGCACATGGAGTGCCCCTCTCTTTGGGGAAGGAGAGGCCACATCCAGCTTTCTTAGTGGAACCATGGAGGACTGAGGTCGGCGGAGCCTGTCGGGCTCAGGCCATCCCAACTGACAAGCTGCCGTAGTCCCACCCTAGGAAAGCGGAAAGCGCCCCCCGACCCCCGACACCTGGTTGTTTCTCACCCACAGCCTGGAAGCAGCTCTGGTTAAATGACTGACCCCAGAGGCCACTGACAAGGACTCCTTGGGAGGTGACCCTGGGAGGGGGTGGCGAGCTCTGAGGTTGGGGAGGAGCCCTAGGGGGTGAGTGGGAGGTGCAAGGCTGAACACCCCGCCATGTGCTGTTCTTTAGGGCCCCAGACTCACCAGCTGGAGTCTTCTGCCCCCTCAGCAAGAGAGCCCCGGCCTTGGCTGTCTGGCAGAGAACTCCCTAGCACAGAGCTGGGCGACTTTACTTCTAAGCCTGAGATTTCTTAGCAGCAGCCTGCGAGAAAGTGGCCTGAGGGTGCATCCCGGGCCTGGCTGGGTCAGACCAGGACCCGTGGTGCCATTGCAGCTCCCTGGTTCTGTGGCCTGACACTGCCCACTGCCTACATGGAGGCGAGTGGGCAGGACTGCGCTCCCCAGGGCCATGTGGACAAGGCTGTGACTGCCCCTTGGGCCTGCAGGCCATTGTCTGCTACCCTTTGGAAGGAGTGACACAGTTGAGGTGACACACGGGGAAGGCTGCCATGGCCAGGGCTGTTCCCGTCCTGCAGGCTCAGTCCCCTGGCTCTGGCGCCCCAGCCCCTTGAGGCCGTGTGACAGGGACCATCCCCCTTCCAGGCACTCAGCATCCACCTCCTCAGCTGCCCTCGCCTCTTGGGCTCTGAAGGCTTGGATGCGGGCTCTCCTGCCTGGCCAGGCAGGGCTCCTGCTGACCCACCCTGGAGAAGGCCCAAGTTGCAGCGGAGCCTTGCTGGAGCCAGGCCTTGGGGGGCATACATTGGTGACTCATCAAATGGTGGCTCGACTTTAAGGTCATAAGACAGGGTCTGGGTGGAATGGAACCTTCTCTCCCTACCCAGCTCAGCTGCATGCTGGATTCCATAAACATCGCAGGCTATGTCTACCAACAGCCGGTATTTATAACCCAGGCTCAGGCCCACCCTGCTCACCTGTGTAACTGCCTGCACACCCTCCCCGGAGACAACCTCTTTTGTACCACAATCCCCTCTATTGCAATCTATGACTCCCCGAATGGCATCTCAAGAACACACTTCTCCCCACGGAGGCACCTTTGTGTCTTTGTTTGCTGATGAATCACCTGTCAGTGGCACTCCTGAGAGCCACTGTCCCCCACCCCCATAATTATTTCCCCGATACTACATGATCCTTAATTACCTCTCCATCGATTTCTCTCCTCGCGAGCTGGTTGCCGCGAAGGTTAAGCTCAAGGCTGATGGAAAATCCAATCTGACTCACATTCCCCAGCCCCGCTAAGAACGCCAATGAGATGAAGTGTCTCTGGGTCCTGACGTCACACAGAGAGAAGCCAGTGGCCACAGATCAGAGGGCTGAAGTGCTGACCATGGACAACCACCTGAAAATGCTGGTCAGGGAGGGCCGTGGGAGCTCGAAAAGGGAGGGAGAGGGAAGAATACAAGGATGGAAGGGAGGAGGCGGGTGGGAGAAAGGGGGGAAGGGAGGAAAGGGGAGGGAGGAGGAGGGAGGAGGGAAGAAAGGGAGAAAAGGGTGAGGGAAGGAGGAGTTAGGAGGGAGGGGGAGGAGTGGAGGAGGGAATGGTGGAGAGGAGGAGGGAATGGTGGAGAGGAGGAGAGCCAGGAGAAGAGAGGGAAGGTTTAGGCTTCACACAGAGGAGACAGGTGGTTTCTGCTCTGTGATGTTTGGGGCCTGAGCTGGAAGTTTCTAGAATGGAGCTAGGCCTACTGGAGGAGCCCCCTCTGCTGGCTCTGGGCTCCCGCGGTCCTCAGGGTGGTCTCCAGGCTCTGGGCTCCCAGGTGCCCTGGGTCCTGCTGGTGCGGTGCCCAGTCGCAGGGCTCCGGAAGGCTGCGGCTGGGCGCAGGCCCACCGCTGGCCCGCACTTCCCTTAGGGAGGGCCCACACCATCCTCACACTGGGCTCCAGGGAGGCAGCAGGGTCTCGGGAACCCCGGTTACTGGGGCCTCAACACGGACCATGCACAGCAGGCCACAGCACGTCCATGCGGGGGAGACCTGGGCACGGGTGATGGGGAGCGTGCGTGGCTGTGGTGTGCACCCACAAGGGTGTGTGCAGGGGTGTGTGGGGGGGTGCGCAGTCTACACTCAGCACAGATTGCACCGCGCATGCACATCTGCACGCAAGTGCAACCGTGTATGAGCGTCGCCCAGCTTGGGGTCTGCTGCAGGGGCCACACTGTCCCAAAGTCTAGACGCTCCTGCAGAGACGCCCAACACCCCCACGGTGGAACTGGTGAACTCCCAGACTCCAGCGAGTCTTTCACTGTCCTTGACCAGCAGGAAAGCACCTCCAAGGTATTAACTGCATCTTTTTGTCACCTCACACCAAACTGCTTTATAATAAAAAATAAAATTACTTTATTGTATGCAGACCTCGAGTTACTCATTTTCATTGCTCAAAAAATTTTATGAGCTCTAACATATGGAAACAGCGTCCATGGCCCATAATCCTTTAAAATGAGAAATCATATATTTTCTTTCCCGGAATGAAAGGCTGGGCTGGGTGAGGAGTGCAGAGCGAGCTGGTGACCTTCCTACAGGCTCTCGGGGAAGGTCACTGGCTTTCTCGGTGGAAACACGCAGCCCACGACAGGTGCGCTCAGGTGGGCTGGGCGAGGGCGGGGCGAGGGCGCGGTGCCTGCGTGAAGCGTGGCTGTGTCTGGCACTGTGCAAGTGTCCGCCCCACGCGTGGCAGTGGCTGGTGTGGGCAATGACCAGAGTGAAGCTGCTATAAACCCGGCCCGACTGACTTGTGGCCACCTATGGGGCCCTGTAGAGGATGGGGGCGTATGCGAGTGTCCGCTCCACCCTACCCGCGGCTGCATCTGTGGGGTCCTGCAGGGTCCAGCACAGGGGTGCAGCCAGGGTCCCCTAGACACCAGGCAGCCCCCAGACCCAGAGTGACTACAGAGCTGTGCCACTGCCACCCGGAAGCCAGGGTCATGGGGTCACCCGTGTAGCCGACACCACGCCTCATGCTCAAGGCCTGACCACCTGTTAAAGCCTGCAGCCTGCTTGGGGCAAAAAAGCCGCCCTGCAGAGCCCACCCAGAGCTTTTCCCTTTCTTGAGAAAGCAGCTTGCCCAGGGCTCCACCCTGCACTGCCTGCACCCAGTGCCTCAGCTCTGGATTTGCCCTGGTGCCTGGCACACGGGAGCCCTGGGTGGGTCATGTGTGCAGCTCCAGGCCCTCTATGGATGGAGCTGTTCTGTGCTCCCCTAGGGTCCGCCTACCTGCCCGGAAGGTGGCTGCAGCAGGGTCTCAGCTCCAGGAGCCATCTGGGCACCTGGTGAAGCCAGAACCAGGGGAGAACCAGAGAACCAGAAAGGCACCAGCTGGGAGCTCTCTGGCCTGGCCAGGGCCTCAGGCTCATCCACCAGGCCTGCAGGGGGAGGGTCAGGTTGGGGGGCTGAGTAGAGGTGCCCTCACCTTGGGCCTGCCCAAGGCTCTGGGCAGTGTTTCCTCCTTAGTACACTCCTTGCCGGTCTTGAGGCTTCTCACCAGAGTGCAGCCTCTGCGGCCTCCTCCACCTGCTCCCCTGGGTGCGCTCGTGGCAGTGATGGAGACTGCATCTCTACCCACCCGTGGAATGAGTGTGGTGATCAGGTTTCCCCTCCCGCCTTGGCATCAGTGAGCCATAGCTGTGGTCTTACATGCATGCCTGCGGGCGGCTCCTTGAGCATGGTGTGGGCGGGGGAGAGGGGGCGCCTGAGCTGGAGGCGGAGGAGGTAAGGGCAGGGACACCGCAGGGCATAGAGGACACGGTGGCCAAGGACCGCATGTGGCGAGAGCAGCAGAGACCACGAGAGAAGCCAGAGAGCCCAGGCGGGGTGTGTAAGGTCCAGTGGATAGAATAAAGCAAGGAGACAGAAGTAAGAGAGGAAGGCTTTATTACAGCCCCCACCTCCCGTCCTGATGCCAGTTCAGCAGCTCAGTTCATCTTGATACCGCTGGATACTGACATTCCTTTTCAGAATTAGTGCTCTGGGGGCTTGGGTGAGAGGCCTGAGTGGCCTTTCAGAGCAAAGATTCACCTGGGGCTGGGATGCTTGCCGGCCCCTTACCTGTCCTGCTCCTGGTGCCCACTACAAATGTTGTAGAAAGATCACGAAAAGCCTGAAACTGCCACTGAGAGCCTCAGGACTCTCCTGTCTCCCCACTGCTCCCCTCAGCAGTGGATTTCAGTAGACCCACCTGTTCTATTCCTCACTCTGTCTCTGGTGGATCCTCTCACCCCCTGCACCTCTGGCCTCTACCACAGTTCTTGTATGCATAAATAAATCTTTTTTTAAAAACGAAACGAAAAGAAAATAGACATAAAGCTTATGTTAGTATAATAACGAGGCTACAGCCTGAATAATGCTGAGACCGTGGTCCGAGAGCAGGCCTGCGACGGGTGGGGGGCTGGGCTCTGCCGCTTCTTGCTGTGACCTGGAGGAGGTGGCCCTGAGCCTGCTCTTTCACCCTAGGGGAGCACACCTGGGCCAAGCAGTGAGCACACCTGGGCCCCCAGGGAGCTCCCCGCCTAGTGGGTGAGGCACTCAGGAGGGTTATCACCCTCCCAGCACAGACTGGCCAAGGGAAGTCTCTCAGTTTTATTATAATTGATAATATAATACAATGACATGGTCAAGTGATCAGGTCTTGCCAGTGGCCACAGGGTTAATGCCAGTAACCACAACACCAGCAAGAGTCACCGTATCTCAGAGAAAGCAGCTTCTCTCTTCAGGCCGTGCTTCTGATACCGGTGCGTGCCAGGGCTTGCAGGGAGGGGTTCCGTGGACCAGCAGGTAGGAGCGATGCCTGCTGGGGGCCCCTCCACCCTGTCCTGCAGTGGGCCAGGCACACAGCAGGTGCCATAAGCGAGCAGCCACACCACAGCCACCTTTGTCCTAGCCCACGATGCTGATGGGAGGGAGGCTTAGATGGTCCATCTGGAAATGGTCTGGGGTTGGGGTGTCACCTCCCCGCCTCGCCTAGCTGTCAGCGTGGCACCTTTTCTAAGGCAGCATGGGCGGTGTAGGCTGTGACTTCCGTGGGGGTCCTTAAGGGTGACATGTCCTTAGGGGTGTTCTGGATGTAGCAGGTGCTCCCCAGGACTTTGTTTTGGGAGTTGGCTTTGTGCCCTCTGGGGCATAGGGAACCATTCAGGCTTAGGATAGAAAAAAGGAGCCTTTTCCCATCACGAGACCCTGCCCCCCTGAAATGGCCAGGGAGACTTCCAGGGTGGCCAGAGGCCTTACAGAGGCCAGGAACCCAAGCCCCTCTTTTCTGCTGAGAGGCTCACATGGTCCCAGGGCGATAGAACTACTGAGTCACCCCGACATATTCAGTCCTACTGTAGACATGGTGGTTTCCTGTCCTAGCAGGGAGCTTCCTGCCTCCCCACAATCTCGGGGCTCAGGGCTTTGGGCACTGAGCTTCATGCCCAAAGCAGCCAATTCTCCCACAGTCCCCAGTGTCCTGGGCAGAGGTGTAGCAATTCGGCCTGTACTGCGTGGCAGGAGGTGGCCGGCTCCGAGTGGACAGTCACAGCCTGCCAATTCCATCCGCTTTTCTGGAGAAAACACCCGCACCTTGGTGGGCGTCTGGGATGAGAAGCCTGGGGGGATTTTCAGGTGCAGATCCACTACCTCTGGGCAAATTCTCAGGGTCAGAGAGCAGGTCAGAGGGGTGTAGGGTCAGACTGCGTGAGTGGACACGCAGCTGTTTAGGGACTGTGGACTTTCTGAAGCTGTGTGGCGAGGGGAGGACATCAGGGTTGAGTGAAGAAGGGAACACCCACCACATGCTGACGTGTCGAGCCATGGAAAGCACTTTAATGACAATTGGCATCACAGGTATAAATAAGTGTCTCTTTTCCATCTGGAACATGTGTTAGAAGTTTCTTTCGAAAAGGTTCAGCTAAGGTTACGAGGCTCCAAGGACCCTGTCTTAGCTACTGATTTTAGTAATTAAAAAAATAAAAGCAAGAAGCATCTCTGTGTCCTGCCGCAGCTCCCACGGGACCCCCCAGTCTCCAGCCCGGCTCCCCCGGGTCAGAGCCACCCACACTGGCCTCGTGCAGAGGGCAGCACTGACCTCTGGTTGCAAGCGCTTTGTGCTGCGCTGCTGGGCACGGAGCTGAGAACACAGCAGGTTGGCAATCTGACACAGGTTTCTCTCTGCGCTGCTGCTGGGTCAGCCCTCCTGCGGGGGGGGGGGGCTGCCCCCCCTCAGTGTCCGTCCTTCACCACTCTGCTGTCCGGCTGCCCCACGAGGCTGATGCTGACCAACTTGTGGATGGAGCTGGTCCCATGTGGCCGCCCCCTCGGTACGGGATGGGGTGCTGGCTAGTGAGCCCCTGTGCAGGCCCCTCCCTGGGCCAGGGGCTGGTCAAGGCAGCCCCCCCTCCCCCCACCAGAGACCGTGAGTTAAACCTGCAAATATCAACAGGCTGGAGGGACACAGAAAAACACCCAACTCACTAATAAAAGGACAAATTCATTGTCATGTTCCCAAGAATTCGCCAAATGAATAGGAAGGTAATTTGTATTTCATTCAATCCGCAGAAATAAACACTCAATGTAAAATCAAACGGCATCTAGGGCACGACGAGAAGGAAGGGGTGGGGCAGGGGCGTGTGGGAAGAGGAGGGAAGATGACCGGGTGTGGGCAGCTGACCTTGCCAGCTCACCTTCCCGGGGTACGGGAGCGTGGGGGACAAGGCCTGCCCCTTGCGCACCCCACTTTTAGGTTTAGCTTCTTAATTAGAAATATAAACAGATGATTATGTCGGTCTCTTTTTATTTGTCTTTTTGCATTTTTTAACAAATAATTTTTGGTAGCTCGTTTGTGTTCTATCACGGTTCATAAAATAATAACTTTCCCACTTTGCTCCGCCTGCTTCAACAGCTCCCTCCTGGGCCTGTTCCTTGCCCTCCCGGGCCCCGCCATCTTGGATGCTAAGAAACCTTGGTTATAAAAAGTCCCTTCTGGCTGCAGAGCTCCAGGGGTCCAGTCCTGCAGGGACACCCCCACCGGGTGCCCACCCCCCGCCCCACCCCCGGAACCGCAGACCCTGGGCCCTACACCTTATCCTTGAGCTTCTCCAGATAGTCTCTGAACTCCGCGGGGGTGCCCGCCTGGGGGCAGCCCCACTCCACACCCTCACTGTGGCCGCCCAGGATGGAGTTCACAGTGGGGCAGCCGTCATCAGAGGGGATGGTGGTGAAGGTGGTGAACTTCACCTTCTTCCTCTTGGAGGTGGGTGAGTGTGGCGCCTCTGGCCTCTGCTCTCGGGCTGGCCTGTCCACTGCCCTGAGGCTCTGGCTGGGTCCTGGCGGCTGGGAGCCACCGTTGAGCAGCAGGCGGTTGTTCTCCTCGCTGCCCCCCAACCCCCGGTCGAGGACGGTCGTGTGCTCGGCGGGTGGACAGCCATCGCCCACGCTCTCCAGGAGCTCGGCCTCGTTGCCCAGCCACACCCAGTCGTGAGAGTGGGTCATGGAGGCCTGTGCCTCCAGGGGCACCTGCTTGTGCCTGTACTTGAGCGCGAAGGTGGCACAGTTGATGAGGAAGACCAGGATGGCCAGGCAGAAGACACCCAGCAGCGCGTACATGCCGATCTCCAGGTCACTCAGGCCCCGCGGTGTGGGCACCAGGCCGTTCTGCAGCCCAGCCCCCACCTGGGGCAGGTCCACCTGGGCCGGGAAGTTGGTGAAATCGAGGGGGATGGTCTGCAGCTGGCCCTCTCCGGGCAGCCTGTCGGGCCGGCCGGCCCTGGCCGCTTTGTCCTGAGGGGCCCGGGCCGTGGTGCTGGGCCTGCGCAGGGCCCCTTCCTGGCGCTCCAGGGAGGGACTGCCGTGCAGGGGGTCCTGGCCCTCGCGCTCGGGGTCCGGACCCCTGTGCCGCCGCTCGCTGGCGTGGTTCTCAATATCACTCCCATCACTGTCCCCACCAGGGCCGCCATCGGCCTCACTGGGGCCAAACTTGACCCCGACGTGGCCAACACCGACAGCCAGGACACTCTTGCGCTTGGACTTCTGGCAGGCCTCCGCGATAGTCATGTCTACCCGCACCAGCGGCCCCTGGCCCTCCCCTTCGGCCACCACCACAGGCCACTGTGGAGAGCGGGCCTGGGGGGTGGACACAACAGCTTCATCCAGAGAGGTGGCCGTCAGGGTGAAGTCCTTGGCATCGTAGATGTCCAGGACCGCTACGGAGCCATCGCTGAACTGCAGCCATGTGCTGACTACGGCTTCCTGCAGGGGGACAGGTGGTTAGGACACTTGTGGGGCACGGATCTTCCTGGGGAGCCCAGCCAGACCCTCTGGAGCCAGCTCTCAGGGCCCTATATCCACAGAGGGTGAGCCTGGGGAGGACATGCTGGCCTTAGCACAGCAGCAGGCCCTCCAGCACCTCTTACGGCCCCCAAGCCTGGGGGTGCAGTCAGGTCCCACCACATCATGAGGTCAGCCATGATGACCAGGGTTTTGTCACCTCAGCTTGAAGCTGAGAGACTTCTCTGGCTGGGGGCAGAGGGGAAGACTCACTGCATGAGGAGAGTCAGGCACAGAGCTGGAGCTGAGGACGATGGAGTGATACAGGCTGTGGGAGTCCTCAGGTTGTGAAAGGGGCCCACCTGCCGCTGACAATAGCAGACACCTCAATCTGCAAGGGCAGGCTCTGGAGCAGTGGGCAGGCCCCCACAGGGCAGCAGTCAACTGACCCTGTGGTTCAGCAGCCCAGCATGGACCCCCGTGAGCTGTCAGGTCTGTGCAGTGACACCCAGTGTGGGTGACCACACAGTAGGTGACCAGGCACCGTCTCAGCCCTGCACACAGTTCAGCGGCCACATGCCATCCACGCAGCTGGCAACCCTGTTTGTGCAGCCTTTGCATTGTGGTCTTGGGGCTCTCTGTCTCCCCTCACCGAGTGCTGCCACACCCACACCCTGCACATCATGTTCCCCCCCACCCAGAGACGCTGCCATCAGAGCAGGGGGGCACAGCAGGTCGAGCCTGTTTGGCCCCTGGGTCCTGTTCTTCCTGGCCCATCCCAGCCACAGCAGGATGCCCCTCCAGCAGTGTCCAGTCCTCTGTGGGGGGCTCCCTCTGAGCCTGCACTCCACCAGATGCCCCCACTGGTACACATCACCTGCAAAACCAGGGGCTTCCATCATGGGGGCAGAGTGGGAGCGGTTCTGGGCACTCTAGCTCTGTCTGTGCTCTTGCCACAGGCAAATGTCCCTGCAGGTCAGAGGAGCTGCCCACCTATGGGGTGGGTGGCAGAGACTTAGCCAGAGCAGGTGGGGGCCTCGCTTGCTTTCCTTTGCTCCTTCATTATCTGTCCAGCCCAGCTCAGGGAGTCTTCGCTGACTCAGCCAATACTTGCTGGGGACCCACTGTGTGCTGGCTGAGATGGACACCTACTATGCGCTGACTGTGACTTAGAGGGAGCCTCTGTCCAGTGCTCACTTCCCTACAAGCTTGCATTCCATGGCAGGGCCACAGAACCAACAATCACACACAGCCGTGTGTGACTGGCATGGTGAGGTCTGGGGGGGGGGGGGGCAGTGCTGAGCTGAGAGGGAAGGTCTTCACGGGGCAGCAACCTCTTGGCTGAATGCATGGTGTGGGGAAGGGCACCGACAGCTCAGTCTGAAGGGAGCTCAGTGGGAGCTCAGTGGGAGCTGCCTGACATTGGAGCGACAAGGGCAGAGGGTTGTGCAGGGCCGGGTGGCAGGACACGCGGACATGGGGAATGCAGACTTCCTGGTACAAGGGTAGCCACGAAGGCTATCACAGGGCCTGGGACTTAAAAGAGCTCTGTATTCTGGAGAGAGATGAGGTGCAGGTGAGCAGGCCACCTGAAGCTTGCAGAGGGGGCCGGGGACCACCCACCTTTGCACTGGCCCTCAGGTATAAGTGGTGCCTGGTCTGTGGTGAGCTGGCCTCCATGCTGGACGTGGGTGTCTCCTGCCCTGCTGCCCTCCCCTCCTGCCTCCCCATCCTGGCATCCAGCCTTACCTGTTTGGGGGTCCGCAGCAGCTCATCTGCCGTGGCCACAGCTGTGATAGTCTTGCTGTTCTCCCCGCTGGGGTACAGGGTGGCAGACAGCCCTGCCACAAGCTGGATGGCCAAGTCTGTCACCGATACCTTGTCATCCAGCACGGTCACCGTCTTCTCTGCCAGGATGGAGTCAGATAGAGGGGACAGCACCTAGGCAGGGCACACAGACAAATCCAGCACACGACTCCAGATGTGGCGCCCTTCTCCATGCCTCCGACATTCCTAGAGGCCCAGAATCCAGGACAGGGGGAAGGTGCCCTATATCTATTCCACCACAGACACTGGGCCTCTGTGAGAACCAGAGACCGTCACTTTAGTTCTACCTGCTGGAAAATTAAAATAAAAATGAACAAGGAGGCCTCCTTGTGCAGTGCGCAACCTGGCCAGCTGCACACGGCTGCTGACCAGACTCATGAGGAGTTGCCCAGAAATATACTCCATGTAGCCTGAATCCCACTTGACAGGCACCCAGCGTTTACTGGGGGAACTGGATTGTAAACACTTTGCCCCCAGCTCCCAACATAATATGCCCTCTGCTTCTTCTCAGAAGCCAAATGTTGCACTTGCACTGCAAGGTCATGTGGCAACGGTGTAGTAATCATTTCTACACATAGTGGTGGGATGTGGGTTCAGAAGGACATTCTAGGAGCTGGGGAAAGGCCCTCCATGCCCCTGCCATCTGTGCTGAAATCCCACCTCCTCCAGGCAGACCTTTTGGATTCACTATCTGATCACTACAGTAAAGTGACAGTCACAGTAAAGCAAGCCCCAGGTGGGTTTTGGTCTCCCAGTCCTGGGAGAGTCACATTTACACTACACTGGTCTGCGGCATGCATGTCAGCATTCCATCTCAGAAGACAACAGAGAGGCCATAATTGAAAAAAAAAATTGCTGGAAAGGGCCAGCCATCTGGGAGCTGTTGTTTTTTTGCTGGGAGAAGGTCTTGTGAAAAGTGCCTGTTCTGTGAACCTCTGTGCATTTTCTCAAGCTAAAGACAAGCACAGGGCATTGAGGGGCTTGTTGAAAGGGTGAGCAATGAGAGGAGAGGAAGGTGGTAGGAGCAATGCCCAGGGGAGTGAGGCATTTTCTTAGGGGTGTCAGTGCAGAGACTCAGGTGGGATGGGCCTGGGGGAGGGGATGGGAATGGAAGAGTCTGCAGTGAAGAGGTCATGGGGCGGGGGCAGTGTGGCAACCATCAGTCTCAATTCTGCTCGGAGGGAGACCGGAATGACAGGGCTCTGGTTCCAGGCTTGTGGTGTCCGCAGAATACCTCCACATAGGTGAGAACTGGACACAGGGGCTCACCCTTGCATCATCCCAGGTTTGCCTTCTTTGGGAACCATCAACAGGTGCCTGGCAGCCACCTGCTGCTGTCCATGGTGCTGAACCTCTTGGTTATTATCAGGCTTCCTTCCTTGTATATCTGGCTGGGCCTGGCCCTGGCAGGTGCTACACAATCAAGGCCACTCTTCTGGATGGAGGATGAGGTGTGCTCTCCCCACCCCCACACAAAGCAGACCCACAGAGTCCACAGCAAGTACACCCTGAATGAAGAGGAGTTAATAGCAGAGGCTGTGGGACATGTGGGTCTGGGTGCCAATGTCATCTCTATCCACCCCTCATTCATTTCCTCAATGTTGATCAGTGAGAGTGGAGAAAATTCCGGGTGCTTGGGGATACAGAAGTGACCCAGGCAGACAGAAACCCCTGCTCTCCTGGGGCTCCACTACCCCCATGCACGTTGAGCAGGCAGGACCCCCGTCTCCAGCCTCCTACCTGGATGGTGGTCATCCCAGCCTCCCGCCCGACCAGGATCCTGCTGTCTTCAAGTGTGGCCACATGTGGCTCCTCCAGCTTCATGAAGTCGGCCACCAGATGGGTGATGTCCACCTGCCAGTCTGGACTGAGCAAGTGGCTGGGTGGTTCCCAAGGGCCGGCACCCTCAGCCACAAACTGAGTGAGCACGCGCACCGTGGCACGCTGGTACTGCAAGGCACAGCCCCGGCCTCGCCGCTCATCCTCGTCCTCGTCCTCACTGTCACGTGTGGGCCTGGAGAAGGAGGGTCTCAGCTTTAGGGAACAAGTCAAAGGGACTGTGCCACTCCAGTCCCCAGAAGCAGCTTCAAGGCAGCCTGCAGCCACCTGGGTATAGTGGCTACACTGTATGGATAAACAGAGCTTATATTTGCTGCATAGTCATATGTGTTAGTGGCTACCACATCAAATAGCATGATTCTAGAACATTCTGCCACTGCAGGAAGTTCTATGGGGAAGAGATGTATTTCACTCTGGAGATGTGCCAGGGCCCATTCTGAGCTCTTGCATCATGAGCAATTCTAATCTCATAATGCTGAAGCAAAACTTAATGATCCCCATCCAGCTCACCTCTTACTGGTCATGATGGGGACCCTCCAGCCTTTAATCTGGTTGAGCTCTGTATCAGACACCTCAATCTGTAGGGGCAGCCGGGGTACCCACACAGTGATGTGCAGAGGGGCACTCAGGTACTGGTATGTGAAATTCACCACCACATCCACCTTCCCTTTCATCTCTTTGCCGTTGACAAAGACGTAGTCACAGCGGTCGGACACCTGCAGAGGCAGAGAGGATGAGGAGACACTCGTGGGGTCCTGGGGGCCACTCTTCCCAGTGTATCCTTTTCTTTTGTAAAGCGCACATGTTCAATGCAGGGTCTTCCAATGCAGAGCCTGAGGCAAGGATTCAGTGCAGCTGGCTTACTTGGGAGGTGGCCGAGAGAGCATAGGGAGGGAGACAGGAAAAGGAAAAGCCAAAAAGACATGCAGTTTTCATTGGCTGTTGTGACCACTGGGCTATGGGATCACATGAAATTCTACACACTCATCCACCTGAAAACAAGAGGTGGGCACATTATCCACCAGCTCCTGCCTCTGGCGGAGCAAGTGAGGGCTGCTCTACAAGTTCATGCCCTTGCACGTCCAGGCTCAGGTGCTGGCCCGTGGCATCTGAGGAGACCTAGCAGAATGCAGCTAGAAGTTCAATTTGGTGCAGTCACAAAGTGGAAATAAACTCACATGGAACTGCAGCTGAGACTGTCACTTTGCATCAGAGAGGCCACATGCAGCCCTCTGCCTCCAGCACTTGGGGTCCCCAGGGCTCACGCAGACCCTCCTCCTAAGCAGGATTCTCAATGTTCCAACTCCCCACTCTCCCCCAGCACAGCCCCGTGGGTTGCCAGGATACCTCCGTCTCCATACTTGTAGCTCCCCTGATCCAGAGCTGTGTGACCTCATTCAAGTGTTCCTGGGAGGCACCCCCAGCCTTCTAGGATCACTATTGTATTTGCATTGTAATATTCTTCCCATGTATGAATGGCAGAGTCGCATTAGGGACCAAGTTTCCTTCCTGCATACTTCTCCTCTCCCCATCTGTAGACTATAACAGAGGTAACAAACGTGGACACTGTGATAGGTGTCCCCAGGAACCATGAACATTCCATGAGCCCCTCTGCCAAGGTCTTGGCAATAGTTAAGAAGCTAAAAATTAGACTGGGGTTATGTTCTGTTACCTGAGAAAATTGAAAACTGAAAATAGAAGTTGGGTTATAGAGAAATAACATCATCCATCTTACATAATGAAGTTTATGAAATGTGATTTTAACTGACCCCATGAGTCCATATCACCCTTAAACTATGAAATCCTCAAAGTCAAGAAGTATGTGCTTTTCATCTTTGATCATTTGACTCCTTATGATAGTTACTCATGACACCGGAGCTCAGGCAAATGGATACTGAAAGGACAGAAGTGTGGGTGGGTGGGTGGGTGGTGGATATGTACATGGAAGTGTACATGGATGGATGGATGACGGATGGGGGGTTGGATGGATTCAGGATGGATGGAAGGAGGATGGATGGATGGAGGGTGAAGGATGAAGGATGAAGGATGGATGGAAGGAGGATGAATGGATGGATGGATGGATGGGAGGATGGATGGATGGGAGGATGGATGGATGGAGGGTGAAGGATGAAGGATGGATGGAAGGAGGATGGATGGATGGATGGGAGGATGGATGGATGGGTGGGAGATGTATGGCTGGGAGGATAGATGAACAGGGCCCCCTTTCGTGGAGGTGTTTGCTTCAAAGCAACAAAAGATCGTGGGGGCAAAAGAGGGGTGTGAGAGATTGAGAGAAGATGGAGACAAGAGCAGCAGAAACATAAGAAGTTAACGTGAAAGCTCCCCAAAAGCTGTCAAGCAGTGCTTCCTGACCTTCTGGGGTCACAGGCTCCTTTGGAAACACATGCGAAGCTGCTCCTGGCCTGTGCATCCCATTCGTGTACCATTTCAGAGTTAATGAAATCGCTCATGGCCCTTCACAGAGCACTTCCCGCACTCAGCCATAATTACCAATTTGCTTATCTGTCTCCTGTCCAGATTGTAGGCTCTGGAAGGAACAGCGTCCCTTTCGGGGGGTCCGTGGACCCAGTTCAATAACACCCGATGCTGGGCAATGAAATCTTCCCTTTCCCCAGCTTCCAGTAATCTTGGATGGCTACTCAGGGCCCAATTTTTATCTTCAGCTCATGCTCTTGCTTGGAGGGGCAGCTGGCGAGGGCCGGGCTGAGAGAATTTCCTCCATCTGCCGGGGACAGCAGTGGGGAACAGTTGGGAGGGGAACACGTGACCACATCTTCACGCTCTTGGTCAAGAGGGGTTTGAAAATGTTTACATGCTGATTAAGGGAGGAAACCAATTTCAGTAGCTCCCTCAGACTTGTCATTAGCATGTAAACACTGTCCTGGACCCACACAGCATTAGCATAATAGCCCAGCAAGAGTGATATCAGTAATCACTTCTTTAATCAATGTTGTAATTTACAGACCATTGACTTTCCTCATTTATTACCTTCCCAGCCGCTGGTGGGAGGGAACCTGGCCACTCCAGAATATATAAATAATTAAAAGGAACACAAGGAAGGGTCCGGCATTGTAGTGCATGATGGAGCCACACTGCTGCTGTTCCAGAAGATGCTGTCAAGGTCCGGGGCCCTCCAGGGCTGTGTCCGTCACCTCCTAAGTGGCCCACAGTGGGAGAGGCTAACTGAGCTGGCTCGACTGTGCACAGCAGCACCAAGGCCCCTCAGGGATCTTCTCAGCCCTTGTCTTTGCTCTGGGATCTCTTTACTCATACTTGTGGGGGGCTGCCCATTGAGAACCCCATTTGCCTCTGATGCTGTAACCCTGCTGGTTGAGTGCATGGGAGCAGGTGGACTGGCCACGTGGTGGCTTGGAGCTGGTCATGGGGATTCCGACATAGCAGCCAATAGTCAGTGGATGCTTCCATAGCCACCCAGGCTCTGGAAACACCCAGTGACATCACCTGCTCCTAGGGAAGGGGGCTCTTTCTGAGGGGCAGCAAAGGCGTCTCTGGTCAACCTCGAATGTCTGAGACTTCTGTCTGAACCTCCGAGCTGAGCAGCTTCTCGGGGGTACGAACCAGGGGGGGCTTGTCAACACAAACTGTGGGCCTCGGATTCTACAGCTCTGGGGAGGGGACCCACTTCCAATAGGTTTCTGGGTAATGCTGATGCTGCAGGTCTGGGGACTGCTTTGCTTCTTGACTTGAGGCAGCTGCCTCTCTGTGGCTCCGTGGCCCTGTTTCTGCTTGGCTGCTGAGAACAGACCTGCTCCAGGGTGCACACAGACAGCCACTTCTTTCTCACAGCTCTGGGGCTTGAGTGTAGGCTCAGGGTGCAGCAGGATGGCAGAGCCCGCTTCCTAGCTCATTACACAATCTCCTTGCTGGGTCCCCATGGAGTGGCAGGGCTGGAGTTTTCTGGGGTCTCCTCTATCAGGTCTCCATTCTTGGGGCTCCACTCTGATGCCATCACAAGGGGGCTAGTGCTTCAACCCAAGAGTTAGGGCACACGGACATTCAGTCCAGAGGAGAGCCTCTCAGTGCAGTGCTGCTCCGTGCTGACCACCCTGTAACTGGCCTCTGCGTGCGCAGAGTGCAGCCTTGCCTACGTCTCCAGTGAGCCCCTCAGGTCTGGTGTGTGGAGAAATCAGTGACTCTGAGCCCACGCTATCTTGGGGTCCGTGTGGGGGTAGCTGGGCACCTGCTTGCCTTTCCAGGAAGGGCCCCCAGGGCACCTCCCACTTTGGGCTACAGGTTCAAAGCATCACAACTGATGAAACTAGGCTGGCACAAGGGCAGAACAGTGAGAAGCAAGGTGGATGACAGCGGCCCAAGTGAGGGGAGTCCGAGCCCCACTGTGCCCCGTGGCTCCCTGGGCCACCTGCTCAGCCAACACTGTCGTCCTTCCACATGGCCAGCGGTGTGCACTCACCTTGACCACGTCCTCGGCTGTGGACTTGCACTCCACCAACTCTGAGATGTCGGCCACTGTGCCGTCCTCCTCCACCGACACCACCTTGACGGGCACGGCCACCGTCTTCCCCGTGAGGATGGCCGTGTTCAGGATTTCTGTGTCCTGCCAAAGGAGCACATGCGCCTAGTTCAGGGGTATACTCTCCTTGTGGGGGCTGGGAGACTTCCAGGACCCGTCCCCTTGTGAGCCGGACACAGCAGCGCCGCCTCAGGCGGCGGCAAACGGGTCATCTTTGGGACAGTTTCCCAGCAAATTTAACAATTTGCTTTTGTGCCTGATGATGATGACAGAGTGGGTAAAGGTGGTGTGGACACACCGTGGAATACTACTCAGCCCTGAAGAAGAAGATATCTTACCACTGTGACAGTAAGGGTGGACCTTGGAGGGAAGATGTGCAGTGAAATAAGTAGACAGAGGAAGACAAACACTATGTGTTCACTCAGATGTGGAATGGGAAGAAAAAAATCCAACAAGCAAAACCAAAATAAACCTTTAGATGCTGACAATAGAAAGGTGGTTAGTGCTGGGGAAGATAAGTGGAAGGCTGATGGGTGGGTGGGGGCTGACACCTGGTGGTGGGTACGCTGAGAACCTATCCACTGAACGTCATCCAGTGTGGTCCCTAATGTCACCTCGATATATAAAAAAAAAAAGAAGTAAATGAATCTAAAATAAGCCCAAACCAAGACAGCAAAAAGCAATTTTTAGTCTGTGTACAATCACCTCTCTAATTTCCAATATTTATCCTTCTTCTCTTCTGCAAGTAGACATCTCATGCCAGCTGAGTTTCAGTTACCACAGAAGGTCTGGGCAAGTTGGGGGGAGGAACGTGACACTCCAGCCATGCAAGATGCCCAGGCAGCACCTGTGCACCTGCTACTTACCCATTAGAGGGACTTTTCAGTCATGAATAAGTTGAGGTTCTGGAGATGGGGAGACAACCTAGGATCCACTGTGATCACAGGGTCTTTGTGGGGGGACAGGAAATCAGAGGAAGTGAAGGAGGCCAGGCGAGGGAGGCCAAGGAGAGATGGGATCACGACCTGGGAGATGTGGTATCCCCTAAAGCTGAAAGGGCACGACTTCTTCCCTGAAGCTCTAGGTGGGGTCCACCTGCATTTTAGCCCCACTGGGCTCATGACTTCTGGTAGCCAGAACATCAACATCTGGGCTATTTGTTAGAGTAGCAACAGGACACAGGTGCTTTGGGAGATGCTGGTCACTCACAGGGTCAAAGAAACAGCCACAGACGGTTCTGGGGAGGAACGGTCTCTGGGGGAGACCGAGCTCTGTGGGGCTGTGGGAGGTCTGCGTGCTCCCCCTCAGGGAGGTGCCTGTCCCTGTGCAGAGAGGAGTGGGCCCGAGGCTGATGACCGTCTCCTTCCTAGACAGGCCAGTCTCGGGGGACCTCCGGCCCCTGCTGACCCCAGCCGCCCTGTACCCCTTACCACACCACGGCAGCCTCTGCTGGCTTCCCCCCACCACAGGGGCCCAGGTCACCGGCCAGCTCAGCCCTAAGAACACCGCAGGGACCCCACGTCCATTTCCAGGTTCATTGCAGGTAGTGAGCGCGAGTACCACCTCCACATGGCCCCCACAGGACGCACAGCTAATGGCTTCACAGAGCAGCAGGAGCCCGGCAGGTTAATTGGGGCTGGTTTCTAATGGCCACTGCAGACCCACACGCCCACGCACCACTGCACCACACACCCAACACACCCCACAAACACCACACACACAACACACCACACACACACCACAGATACCACATACCCGCAGACCACACCGCACCACACTACACACACCACACACGCACCCCCCACATACCACAACACCACCCCACATACTCACAGACACCACACACCCACACATGCACCATGCACGCCACACACCCACACTGCACACTCCCCATACCCTGCAAACATACCACACACACACACGCACACGCACACACGCTCTGTCCCGTAACACCCTTCATCTACACTGAGCACAGTGAGGTGGCCACTGCTGGGCACCTGGGCCCTCACCGGCTGGCACCATCCAGGAGCAGAGAGTCAGAGTCTCCAGTAAACTGGCCTCACGCCTCGGCTCCGGGACAGACGCCACGTGGCGCAGGGAAGATCCCGCCACGTCCAGGGCGTGAGGCTGCGGTATGGCTGCCTGCTCTGTGCCTCCCAGTCTGTGGGACCTGGGGTCCCTCTCTTAACTGGGATCTGCATTTCATTTTGCAGATTAGGGGTTCGGACACCAAACCCTGGAAGCCTGAGACCCTCCAGCCCACAGATGCTGCTATGCGCCAGGCGGGTCTTGTTGCCGGGCATAAAGCAGTGGCTGGGGGCCCGGGCCTGCTCTGGACAGGGGCGTGGGGGGAATGCTGGTGCCAGCAAGGCCTCTCAGTGGCCACCATCCAACTCGAGTCAGTCTCAGCAAAAATGGGGCCCTTGGCCTGGCCTAGCTCTGTCACCCCAGACTCCCTCCCAGATTCTACCCAGTAAGGTCCTCAAAACACAGAATTACTTTCTGACCCGAGGCAGTCATGGGCTGCTCCCCGGGGTGCAGAGCCAGGCCCTCTCACACAGCAACAGAGTTAGCCAAGGAAAAAATACCCCAGGCAAACTAGGGTGTTTTCCCAAAGAGTCTGACAAGATGCTCAGCACCCCAATCTGGGACACGGCAGCTTAGACCCTGGGAGTCCCTTCTGCCTGCTGCCTGAGGACACACTGGAGGGTGAGGAGACCCCACCCTCGGGCACCATAGGTCGGATGGGAACTGCCAAAGACACAATGGGAAGGCACAGAGGTTCCCGGGTTTCGGCCAGAGCTGCCCCCACCCCCGCCCCACGCATCTACCCATCTGTACCTGGGAGGACTCGTGCCCAGGGCTCTGTTCCTGTATGCAGGGCCCACTCTGCCATGTGTGGAAACAGCCCACATCTGTCTGCAGCGGAGGTCAAAGGAGCCCTGCATGGGAAAGGGCTAGCTGCTGCCACTACCCCTAGCTGCTGCCCACACTCGGGGGGCAGGGGGTTTTGCAGGGCATCGTGTTGAGATGGGGGCCACAGGCCCTCTCGCCTTTCTGGGGTTGGCCCTGGGTGTGGAGTTGGACCCATGGGGCAGCGGAGCTGGGGGCCGCCAGGGGTCAGCGATGTGACGGGGCATCAGGGCCATGGATAAGGTGTGCCCAGGGCAGAAGTGGAGGCTGGGCTGGATGCCACCAGCTCTGGGTTCCTGGCACGCGCTGAGAGCCGGGTCTCTGTGTTCGCAGCGCAGGCGCTAGAGGCAGCCAGGTGGGGGACAATGATGACCTGACTGGTCATCTCCCCCACATGCCCATGCAGCGCTCACACACCTTAACTACGCATGATGTTACCATGTCAACATATCTCAGTAAAACTGGGGGAAGGCTGCATCCTCCTGGTGCAGTCTGTCACAGGGGTTCCCTGGGAAAAGGGGAGGCTCCAGGTTCCCTGCCCCCCCCCCCCGCCCCGGAAAGAGGGTGGAGCTGAGCAGAGGAGAGAGGAATCTGGAGAGGAGACTGAGAAGAGGGAATCAGGATGGAGCCAGAAGGAGGCCTGAGGGAGGCACAGGGAGCAGGGAGCATGTGAAGAAACTGTCTTGTTTCATGGCCCAGGACTGGTGGAAACAGATGTGGGTGAGAGACCCGTGGGGAGGTGACTATGGCAATGTTTGATTTTGATTTTGATCTTTTCATCCCAGACTTATCTGGCCATTTCTGACCCTTTTCTATGGGCCCCGGCTGGAAGGTGATTTAACCTTGTGATGGGCTTTCAGGCCTCGTTTTGGGCCAATCCCTTTTGGGTGGACTTTTACCCATGAGGGGAAGAGTGACTTTGGGTGTTTGTTTTAGGAACTATATTCTTTATATTTGCTGTATTACACATTAATTGTATTAAAGTTCCTTTCCATGAAAGCTCTTATGTCTTGTCTTGAGGCGGCGGATGGCAGAACCTATGTAGAGCAGGCAAGTTCAGGGCGTTCAGGAGTGCCTCTCTCCCTGCCCTGTGGCAAATTCCTCAGCGTTGGTGCTGTGACCACATCACATCCCCTCTTGGGCAGTGGGCAGCCACGGCCAGGGTGGTGCTTTCTGTGCGTGGACGCTTCTGCTGCTTCTCCTGCCCTCCACCCCCACAGCGTAACCCAGAGCATTGCGTTGTGGGAAGGATCAATAAAACCAGGTACTTACAGTCACAGCCACTTCAGATTTGGAAAAGGCCTGAGATCTTTTCTGTTTTTGATTTGTCTTCATACATGTAAATTGGTTGGGCTGTTTTCTGTATTTTTACAAATTGTAGTTTAATGTTTAAATAAGAGAAGTGCAGATTCCTCTTGTCGGCCTGAAGGCTGTGCTGTGCATGGACGCAGAGCTTTTAGGAAAACAAGGCTGGCCCAGGGGGTGGAGGTTTGTCCCAGGTGGGGAGTGAGGTGCCCCAGCAGACGGCCCACACCCCACATTGAGCCAGAGAAAGAAGGAAACCTCAGCACATGCCCAGTGCCCTCTGCAGGTCCAGGTCTTAGAGCCCTGCTCAGCCTCACCACTCCCCTTCTGTCTCCTTCTGTCTGGTCTTCAGCTCCCCGTGGGGCAGGCACTGTCCTGTGTTCTGCCCATGACCAAAGGCCCACTGTGCGCTGGACTCTGGGCCACACTGGACAGGATGGTAGCTGGGTCTCTTTGGCAGCTGGCACCTCCTACATGCAGGCTGCCCTGGGGACTGGTGAGCCTGCCTGCAGTCCAGCTCCTCCCCAGGCCTTGAGGAGGTGAATGGAATTCTCCAGTCACAGTTGCAGATGTAGCTGGGCTTTGAGCAGTGCTGGGTTGGGCAGGGCAGGGAGCTGACAGGGTGCAGAGGCAGGTTAGGGTGGAAGTTCCGTTACCAGCTCATAGTTGACGCTGGGGTGGTGATGGACTGCTTCTGAGAACAGATTTTTGAAAAATAAATTAATTAAATTAATGCAAATGTTTGCAGAGAGGAAGGCACCAGCCACGGCCCACCAGGCAGCTTTCTCGGCACAGCTGGCTTCTGCAGGCTGATGAACAAGTTGCATGGGCCAGAGCCTGCTCATGGTCTGTTTTTATATGGACTCATAAACCAAGAATGATTTTTGCATTTGTCAAGGCTTAAAAAAAGAAAATATTCTACAGAGACTGCATGTCCCTGCAAATCTCAAACAACTCACTATCTAGCGCTTGACAGAAAAACTTTGCAAAGCTGTGAACAAGGACATTTCCCATAATGATGGGACACTTAGAACATTCCAGAAGGGCCTCTCCTCACCCTTGGTGTTCAGGTGATCCTTTCCTTAGCGCTGCTGATGTCTTCGCTTTCCCTCCTCCCCCTCCTCCTTCTCTCTGTATCTCCCTGTCATGTCTTCAGGGAAGGGGCATGTACTAGACTTGGGTACATTTGCATCGTGATAATTCGGTCTCATGGGGGAGACCTGGAGGCTCTGTACCCTGGAGAAGCAGAGGGACTTGTGTTAAACAGGAAGCTATGTTTGAATTGGGCCTAATTTTAAGCGGCTGATCATTTACAGAAGAGATTATTTCATGTTCCACACAAGTCTCTGCACACTCTCAGCTCCAGCAGGCTGGGGAGGGAGCCCTGGATAAGGAGAGGACTGGCTTTTCCAGACTCAGCCCAGGGGTAACTGCAAATGAGCTGCAGGAGAAGTTCTGAGTACACACCACCACCACCCCCATTTCATGCAGGCTGGGAGCGGGGAGGGCTGCTCCAGGCAGCTGAGCACCCACCCAGACGCAGGTTCTGGAAGGATCAAAGATCCAATTCCCAAAATCAAGAGAAGTGAGAGCAGAACTTGCCAGGGGGCAGGTCTTGGTGCTTCCAGGAGCCAAACCCAAGAGTGTCCCAGGCTGCCCGGTTCTGGGCAGGCACTCAACCCTGCCTCTTCGCCTGTTTCTTCATCTTGGAAATGGGGATTAGGACACTTTCTCCATGAGACGAGACAGGGGGGCCTCACAGCCCTGGCAGCAGCTCAGCTAGGGATGCAGAGGCAGCCGGCAGCCCTGGGGGTGGGGGGTGGGGGACTTGGCCTCGCCCCCACAATCCTGGGAAACTGAGGCCGAGATTGATGCTCCCAGTCTCACATCCTATTCCATACATCCCTTTGAGCACGGCCTGTAAGGGGTGAGCGCTCAGCTGTAGCTAATGGGCGCTAATTTAGCTGCCCTGGCGGCAGGTAGAGAACAGCTTAATCAGACATTCCATTCCATCAAGAGGCCCCACCAGCAGGACCCCAGGGGGCAGGACTGGGTTTGCTTCAGGCTTTGCAGCCTTGAGGCTGAACCCCAGAATGGGAACTGAAGGGGATGGGCTGTGGGCTGGAGAGGGGGAGGGGCTGGCATATCACCCTGAGGGGAGTGGGCCTAGGACTGGACTTCTAGAGAGTTACAAAGCCCCTCCTGTGGTAGAGAAAAAGATTCCTGCAGATTCTTGCCTGGCAGACTGGCAACTCTGCAGGGAGCTACACTGGGTCTCTAGTCTACAGCTCGCTCTCCCCTCCCTGATCTCGCTGCCCTCACGTTGGGTTGGGTGCCCGTGTGGGAACAGGCTGCATCTGTGGCTCCTAGGCGGGGAGGAGCAGGGCAATGGGTGAGCAAGCAGCTCCCCACAATGGGGCTCTCCCTCTGCCACCCGCCTAGAGCAGAGAGTCCCTGGCCTCACTCCCAGGCAGATAGCAAACGCCCCTGTCCCAGGCAGCACCTGGGGAAGAGGTGAGAGGGGTTGTGGGGGTGTGAACATGGCAACAGCAGAGATACCCCAGGTGAAATAAATGTAAGGGCCAGGCACCAGCCAAACAACGGCCGGGAAGAGCAGCTGCCCCAAGCAGAAGCAGGTATTCGGAGCGATCACCTCATGACTCGTTTGTCACCACCAGTTAACCCACCAGTTAACGCAAGCCCGAGCCACTTCCTTGTCAAAACTTTCCACCTGGCCATTTCTCCCTGCTACCTAGGCTTATAAAAACCCATCTTTCCCTTCCCTCAATGCGGCTTCTCTGACCTCAACTCTCTGTTGGGTCAGTGAACCTCGCCCGGGAGCACAGAAATAAACTTATTTTTGGCTTTACTGGCCTGGCTATCTCTTTGCGTCCACACTATTGTGCTGAACCTTTCAATAAAAACCCAAGATAGCACAGCAAAAGGGCTAATTGCCAGCCTCTGTCCACCTCTTCTTCCCTAGAAACCTAACTTTAATTCGAGGTGGTGAGGGGTGAACTTGTGACACGTTCTGGAACAAAGGTCCCCAGGGTGTGGTGTGCGGCCAGCAGCCTCAGCATCACCTTGTTAAAGATGCAAATTCCTGTGCCCACCCCACTCCTCTGGGACTCCCTGGAGGTAGAAGCCCTGGCCCTGGCTGAACAGTTCCTCCTGGTGATTCTGATCATGGCTGTTGAAACTGGAGGCAAACCTAGGCAAAGTGCTTGAGGAGCTTTGGAAATCTGCTTATGGGGCTGGACTCCAAAGAGGGAACTGTCTGTCATTCTTCCCTTTGGCTACCTGGAATACAGATACAATGGCTGGAACACCTGCAGCCATTTTGGACTATGAGGCCAACTTGGAAATGAGAGTCACCTGATGGGGTAGAAAGAAAAGGGAAGTCCAAATCTCTGATGACTAATGAGTGATCATGAACTTATGTGTGTGAAATAAGCTTCCAGTTGCCTTGAGTGCTTGCAAGTGTTTTCTGTCATACTCAGGCAACTCAGAAGCCAACTTGTGCCCATACTTCTGTGCATTCTTGAGCAAGTGAATGAAGACCGAACTGGAGCCACATTTCCAGTTTTGTAGCCATGAGAAGGCAAGTCCTCGGTGAGGCCTCTGCTGGCGGTAACAATCCCATTTGCCTCGGCTGCCGGTGGTGACAGAGTCTCTGCTGAGCAAGACTGACAGCAGGAGTATTGGGAAAAAAGGAGACTGACAATTCAGCCTAATTTACAGTAGCAGAAAAATGACTCCCAGGGGGCACATCGTTTTCCCAACTCATGGCATCCTAGTTAAGCTGATGACTGGGCCCAGGGCGCCAGCAGCCAATTGGTATACTGATTAGCGAGGGTGCTTGAGATGGGGGCTCTGGATTCCGGCAGACAGGCCCAGAGAAGTGCCATCTGATTAACAAGCTGACTTTGTTAGGTGCAACCAGTTATTTACATAATCCCATGAGTAGGAAAACATTATGTACACACACAGGCTCGGCAGGGGCAGCCTCACAGAATTCTGCCCGCTAATGTAATTTTGCTCCAACCAGGTCAGTGCAGACACCCAGCTTGGCTCACGGCCCCCTCTCAGTTTTTCTCATCAGGGAGAGAAGGAAACCTTATTACTCGAGTCCCCATGGCAGACCTGGTGGAGCTGGGCCAGCCCAGCCCTGCTGTTCACCAAATGATCTCTTCTTCTCCCATAGCCTAGAGAAAAGATCTCCAAGAGTTCTGCAAGGTTTTCTGGTAGAAATGAATTTAAAAATGCTACAGTGATGCTGGTGGAATGTGGAAACTGCCATTTCTTTTTTGCAGCAGCTTTGGGTCTAAAGGCGCAGCAAGGCCGGAGGTGCAGAGGTAGAGGTGGGAGGGCAGGGCCAGCAGGAGAGCTGCCTCCTCACACACAGAACACGAACAGCTTCCCCAGCAATAACAGCCTCCTCCCTGTTATGCTTTTTCCTCTTCTGTCTTTCTGTCTCCACTCTCTGATCTCCTCTCGAAATCAGCACAGGGGAAGTTGCTCCCACTAAGGGTCCAGCCCAGCATTCAGTAGAGAGCAATGAGACACACTTGCGATTGCAGTCCGGCAGCTTCCTGGCAGCCAGGATGTCTCGGTGTAGCCCATCAGCAATCAGAGGAGCATCTGACACTCAGGCAGTAAGCAAAGCCCTGCTAGGACACAGTGAGGACCAGCAGCAGCACCGCCATCACTACCACCATCATCAACATCACCATCATCACCACCATCATCACCATCATCACTACCACCATCATCATCACCACCATCATCACTACTAACATCATCATCATCATCACTATCATCACCACCATCACCACCATCACCATCATCACCATCACCATCATCACCTCCATCATCACCACCACTATCACCATCACCACCACCACCATCACCACCATCATCATCATCATCATCAACATCACCATCATCACCACCCACTACCATCATCATCATCATCATCATCACCATCATCACCACCCACTACCATCATCATCATCATCATCATCA
>NW_004567130.1:3140135-3168007 GCF_000260355.1 Condylura cristata | reverse complement strand
CATCATCATCATCATCATCATCACCATCATCACCACCCACTACCATCATCATCAACACCATCATCATCATCATCACCATCAATACTACCATCACCATCACCACCACCACCATCATCATCACCACCATCCATCATTTATCACCACCATCATCATCATCACCGCCATCAGCAGCCAGTAGCATCTCTGTTCGCATCCGTATTAGCTTCTAAGGCTGTTGTTATGACTTAGTGCAAGCAGGAAAACTTTCAGGAGCTATTCTCTGACAGTTCTCAAAACCAGTGTCTGAAGTCAAGGTGTCATAGGGCCAGCACCCTTTTCCACATTCCTCGTCTCCTGCCAGCGATCTGCTCTCCATGGCCTGTGGGGCATTGTTCACCCCCTGCCGCTGATGTCGCTGCCCTTTGTCCTGTGTCTGTGTGCCAAGTCCTGCTGCTCGTGAGGACACTGGGCGAGGGCTGCCCGGAGGCACACCCTCCAGCAGCAACGCGAGAACCTGTTTCCAGAACAGGACACACTCTCTGAGTCAGGTTTCCCCCCTGTTTTTAGGGGGCATAATTAAATCCAGATGAAGTCTCTTCATCCTTTGGAGAGAACTTCCTGTGGGTTACTGCCACTTTTGATCTCCAAAGTGAAAAAGTAGAAGTAGAGGTGGCTATGGTGGGGAAACTGAGGCTCAGGGGCTTAATCTGGACCCTCTGAACTAAGTGCCTTCTCTGATGCAAGTCAGCCCCTCTGAGGGGCCTGTAGGCATTCAGGGCCAGCTCCGCCTCGAGCCCCCACCCAGCCCGGCTCGGGGGGAGTCCTTCCAGATGCGTGGGTGCCAGGCATCCTCACCAGGCTGATTCATTCACCCTGACTGACGATCCAGCAAGGTGGATATTTCACTCTGGGCAGGCTCAGATGAAGTAGTGCAGCCACAGAGGTGTAATTAACTTCAGAGCCCATAGGCTGCTGGGATTGGAGGTGGGGATGAGGGCGGGGGAGGGAGGTCTGGCCCCCGCAGGTGGGGGGACTTGCACCTGGCCTGGGCAGCAGGGGCCGCGAACGACCTCTCTGAGATCAGGGTCACACCCCTGTCAGTCCTGACCGGCTGTGGCCTGCACCCCTCCAGTAGGAAAAGACTTTGCTCCTCTCTCTGCCAAGAGGACAGAGGCACCTGGGGATGCTGCTCTTTTGGGGGTGCCAGAACACGCTTATCTCCTGCTGGCTATGGTCAGTGATTCCCTCCAACAGGGACCTTCAGGTTCACTGGCCCAGGGTCAGTCTGCCTACTGAGAAGCCCCTGGAGTCCAGTGGCAGGGTGGGGGGCATCGCCATGTGCTGCATGCTGAGTAAGAGCAACTCGATCCTCCACGCTGTTTTGGACCCATCTCTGCCAGCCCTGGTCACCGGATCGACAAGGACATGTGTGGTCAGCCGGTCAGGTCAACTGGTCAGGCTTGGACTCACAAGATATCAGAAGTGCAGCCGAGTGGATCTCCCACACTGCACAGGCCTCAGCAGAACAGACCAGCGATGGGGCTGCCTGCAGGGAGACCCACTCCCTCCTTGCTCACTGCCGACTCATTCACGGTCCAAAGGGGCCAGCGACCAGCTTCACTCACCGTCCACTCCTGCCCACGCCTGAGGCAGATGCCACCCACCATGTCCATTAACCAGAAAGCGCAGTGTCAGGAAGCTGGGGCAGGCGGGCCTGGAGCTGTCACTGGGCCGCTTACAGTCCCTGGGAAGACCGAGGAGGACGCGCTCTGGTTCCGAGGAGGCTGCTGGCCGACCTGCTCTGTGGCTGCTGGACGGGTCTTACACAGAGCCGGACACTGTCTGTTCCTTTGCATCCTTAAGTGCAGGAGGACCAGCAGGCTTGGCTCTGGGTCCGAAGTCCTGGTGCTGGCGTGGGCCCAGCTTAGCCAGAGCTGATGCCTTCCCAGGGAAGCCTGGGGCACCTGCTGGACAAAGAGCCGAGATCCTCTCAGGTCAGGGGCTGTGGGCTCAAGGTTTTCATAGGGAGCCCGGGGGCTGGTTGAGATCCTAGTGGAGCCTTGAGCAGCAGCAATGCGCAGGGTCCTGCACCAGGGTGGGCTTCCCAGTAGCCCTCACCACAGACCTTCTATCAGGTGGGGGTGGGGTGCAAACATAGAAATGAGCTCTGGACAGCCTGAGTGAACAACGGTGTTCCAGAAGGGTCCTGGGGGGTCTGAATGGGCGGTCAGGCTCGGGAACTTGATGGCCATGAACAGTCTGGGGTGCCGGCTGCTCGCACTCTGACAGGGACACTAGAGAGCAGGGCTGTCAAAGGGGTTGATCCTCTGGCCCTGCTGAGGGAGGACTCCCAGTCCCCACTCCACCCCCCTTATCTGGCCTCTGGGCACACCCCAGGAGTGTCCGCAGGATCTGGCATCCACCGCAAATAGGATCAACTGTGGGTGACTTCAGGAGAGCCAGAACATCCCCGAATATCTGCACCCCAGTTTCGTTACTGGCACTGGTACTCACCAGTGCCAGTGGTCACTTCAACATCACCTGCCCCGACCCCCAGGAGGGACTGAACACACTTCCACCCAGAATGGCGGGTGGCACATGGTGGCAGAGGCCCACTAAGTATACAGAGGTTCCCCACCCAGGAGGACAAAGGTTACCTCATTGCCTCCTGGGTTCAGGTCTGCCTGCCTTGTGGGTTTGGGGGTCTGTCACTTGGAGAGTGGTGGGAGGACCTCTCAGAGGCTGCTGTTCCTCAGGCCCATGCACCTGCAGCCGGTCTCTGCTTCTTCACTGCCCAGGCTGGCCCTGTCTGATGCGCTGTTGTTTCTAGATATTCCAGCTACAATAGCCCACCCCTTATCCAAGGAGGACTCACCTCAAGCCCTGACACAGAGCAGTGCCAGACTGGGGGGACTCTGGATTACTACTCAGACACACCTGGGAGAAGTTCGATTTATAACCCAGTCGCCGGCACTAACCTAAGCTGGAGCCCAGTAGTCCAACACCTCGCTGCAGGGGCCTCTTGCTCACGCTGAGTATCTCACCATACGTCACATTTTCTGACCACAGTCCAGGGGGGTACTGGAATTGGGCAGTGATGAGGGGATGCCGCTTAAGGGGGCCCCTGGAGAGACATTTGACCCCTTTTCACCCCAAGTGTTGAGTGGCATCAGTTTTGTTTTTATGGCCAAACACTGGCCTGTTGCCTTCGTGTACTTTGATTTGTTCAATGTTTTACGTCCTTAGCAACGATCTCACAGGTCCCGGCCGCATGTGTCTGCCCTCCCGGTGCGGACGGCATTTGATTGCATTTCCCAGTGGCTAAGGACATGGGGCATCTTCACTCCCCTAATATTCAGTTATATCAATTACTATTGCAAATCTTGACCCAAATTCATCAAACCATTGTCCTCACACCAGATTAGTCTTTATGCTAAGAGAATCTGAAAAGAACCAGCTCATCAGACTCACTTATTCTGTTACCAGAATTAGAACTAAATAACGGGATGGCAAGGAAGCAGTTTGACCCATCACCAAGCAAAAAAAGAAAAAGAAAGTAAAAGGAAAAAAATGAGAAGATGAGGAGGGAGATGGGAGGAGCTGATAGCCAAAAATATAAGATCATTTTGCCTTCAGTCATTGAACGGGTTATATATGCGTATACCTAGAGTTAGTTCACAGTTCCCCTCTCAAATTTCCTAGTGAATTTGGGGTGGAGAAACCCTGCCTCTTGTCGACCAGCAAGGACGGCATCTGCACCATGCGTACTTGCTGTGCTGGGGTATTCTCTGGCGGTGTGCCCCCCTCCTCGGTTCCAACACACTGCCCAGGGGTAATGCTGTGTGGCTGTGTCTGCCCGGGCTCCTGAGCGTGAGCCCACATCACTGGAGCATCCAACCACAGGCTGGGGGGGCACCCTCCCCACCCTGGTGGAGCCCATGGGTCCATGCAAATCTTTTACAAATTAGTGGCAACATTTTCCAGCTTTTTCTGCTTCGGCTGAGCTTTGCAGGTGTTACTTTGAGGCATGAGAGCAGTAATCTGGTCATCAAATTCCCTTCTGCATGCAGCTCCTGACATTTTGGTCACCTAAAGCCTGGGAAGAAAAGAAGATATTGCCTCTTTCTTTCAAATGATTTAGAGGAAGAGAAGGCACTGTCCCCCCCACCCCCCAGCGGGACGTCTCTCTGCGGGGCAGGGAGGGAGGGTCTGTCACAAGGACAGGATCCTCGTGCGCACAGAGGTCAGTCAGTCAGTGAAAGGACCTGCCTGAACCCTGGCTGCTGCTGCTGGCGGGTCCTTGGCAAAGCTTGGTCCTTCCTAAGCCTCAGCACCCTCTGCTTGGAAAGGGAAAAGGATGCACAACCCTGCCTTAGCTTCCTCTGGCTGACGCAGCAGACCTCCTTACACTGTGGACACATATCCTCTGACAGTTCTGGAGGTTGAAGTGTGGCAGGGATGCACCCCATGAGGTATAGGGTCCTGCTTGCCTCGTCCGGCTTCCAGCGGTGGCCTAGGGCTGGCATTTCTTGGCCAGCGGCTGCATCATTCCAGTCTTGTCTGTCTGTGTACCTGTGTCTTCTTTCCCATCTCTTGTACAACACTACTGGCCATTGGTTTGGGGCCTTACTGATCCAGGTGACTCATCTTGATCCCGCCTTCACCCCATCTTGCAAGGTCTCACTTCCAAATACGGTCATAGTATCTGGGCGACACATCTAACCAAATGCAAATTGCAAGGGGCATTGGGAGAGCGTGTCTGTACTCCCTGGTTAAGGATGACGTGATTGAAGGGGATATCTGCTTGGATGAGTGAGGAAGGTGCTGGTTGCCAAGTTTACTTGGAGACAGTGATGTTGGCAAAGGCCTGGGGGCCAGGACCGCCTCGTGACTGGGAATGGGAATGAGGAGGATCTGGGGGCCTCTGGATACCACCTGCAGAGTCCGTGTTGCCCCAAGAGTCTTCTGGAATGCTCCTCCTCATCCCTTGGACATCTCTCTCCCAAGAGCTGTGGCACAGCAGCTGGGCTTGGCTCGTGTTTTCTTATAGACAGGGCGTCGTCCTGAGACGCAAGTCACGTGCTGGATGATTCAAATGCCGATCTCCCTTTCAGGTGCGTGCCAATCTCCCGTAAATAGATTCAGGAGATTCACAGCCAGTTTTAGGGTATCTCCATCGCTTACCAGTCACCGCTCATACCTTCCAGCCTGAGCAACCAGAGGGGCCCACCTACCCTGGCATTCTGTGCAACTGGGATGGGAATCCATGGACCTCTGTGAGCCTTCATCCAATTAGCATCCTGCTCTCAAGCTCATCCAGGTCATAACGTGTCAGTACTTCATGCCTTTTATTGACAATCAATGCGGTACTCTCGTGCCGAGAGGTAAATTACTAGGCAGGATCATAAACTGCACGGCTAAGCACCTCCTAAGTGCTGGGCCTGTGTGAAGAACAAGCATTATTTCAACTGAAATGCTTAGTGGTTGGGCAGGCAAGATACCTGGGCAAGACAGACTCGGGGGAAGCTACTGGAATACTGGTCCAGGGGAGTTTGAAGGACCCCTCTGACTGCTGCCTTACAAGGGTGTGGGCGGATCTTTTGCTTCCTCAAAAGAAGTCAAGGCTCTAGGTTTATTTGTATGGAATATCCCAAAGGATACACGTGGATGACAAACACAACTCACCTTCAGACATAGGTCTTCTCCCAGTTACCGATCTCCACTGGCAACTCAACCAGACTGTCTTACAATAACCACACTCTGGGTGGAAGAGTGAGCAACTCATGCTGGTTGCCCAGACCATCCTGGCTCTACACTGAAAGCCCCGTGTCCTGGGAGCCAGGCAATGCCAGCAAATTGGGTTGGTATTGGCTGGTCTGGTCATTCTGCCAGGAGGCTGCACTCTGCCACAAGGTGTATATGTCTGAGATATCCTGGCTGGTCACCCTTGCAAACTACTCTCAGCGCAAACTTATGAACACAAGGAGGAAAGAGATGAATCTTTTCAAATAATCAACTCTTCCTTTTGGATCAAAGACACCATCCTTTCTCCAATTCATCAGAACAGACTTTTGGCTCTTCCCAAAGATGGACTCATCTCTATTACCATGCCCAGGCCTACCACTTTGAGCACCACACTACCACCATTACCACAACCACCATCACTACCACCTCCATCATCACCGTCATCACCACCACCATCACCACTTCCATCATTACCACCACCACCATCACCTCCGTCACCATCACCACCATCATCACCATCATCACCGTCATCACCACCACCATCACCACTTCCATCATTACCACCACCACCATCACCTCCGTCACCATCACCACCATCATCACCATCATCACCGTCATCACCACCACCATCATTTCCCCCTCCTCTGCAGGTTTTTACAGTGAAGAAGACAGACACTGGAGTTAGATGTGGGTTCAGATCCTATTGGCACCCATTGCAAGTTGCATAACTACTGGACCAGCTGTGCCACAGGCCTCAGTGCCCTCCCCATAAGCATTAGATAACAGAAGGCTTGGACACTGCTGAGGCAGCAGTTCGGAGGATTAAATGAAATCGTGAATACGAGGCACTTAGCAGGGCCAGCGCTCAGCAAATGTGACTTATTATCATCAAGAAGACGCACCTCCATGGGATTCATCAAACCAGAAAGCTCTAATTTCTGGAAATCTCTTCTAGCTTTTGCCCAATTTTCTGCCATTAGGTTCCCAGGATTCCACACCATATTTTCGGGGTGTGTGGTGGGGGGACGGTGTCTGTCTTGAAGGAGGATTTCCAGGATTGACATTAGCACACATAAAAAAAAGAACAGAATTGGGCAGGATGTCAGGAGCTGTGGGGCACTGGACACATGTCCAGTTATCCTTGTGGGGCTTAGCTTTGGTCACTCACAGGCCCAAGAAGGACATCCAGTGCACTCTCCACTAGAGTCTTCAGAACTGAGGACAAAATACCCTGGAGCAGTTTTCTCATGCAGAACTTCAAGATCCTGGGGGTTTCTCAGAAAATGTGAGACAGAGACCTTTTCCTTTTGATGTCCCATGCTAGGAACCCATGTATAAATAATCTTGATTAAAATCAATCCCCCAAATATGGGTGACATATTTGCTTGCTGGCTCAGAAAGTCCCTGAGCGCTAACGTAGACACAGAAGCTGCAGAGAGAGCAGGCGAACAGTTATCTTGGTGAAATTCTGTTCTGGGAATTTCTGCTCTGTCCAGCTGGGATATTTGTATCAGAGAAGTAGAGGGGGTGAAGGGGGAGGGGCATTTTATTTGCAGTGTTTCCCAGAAGCAAGACTGTCTGATTGGGAGAGAGGAACAGAGAGACAACTTAAAAATGAGATAGCTAGAATGATCGGAAAAGGTTGAGATAAAAATACGCCTTAGATGTAGCTGCAGCCTCCAAGTTGGTGTCTCAGTTTGGAGCGTGTTCACAGGGAAGCGACCGAGAGGAAACAGATGGAGTTCAAATCCTGGGCCACTACTTACTGCGAGCACTTCCCTCCCCTGAGCCTCACTGTCTCCTCTGTCAAGTGGGAGTGGCGCCTCAGCCTTAGAGAGTGCTTGAGAGGTTTAGGGGTGCTGTGCGTGCAGGTGGGGTGTGGGGTAGACACCCACAACACTGGCTACTGTTGCTGTGGGCTTGTGAAGCATGGGCAGTTGCTTTAACAACCCCTTGGGGGGCTTGCCAAAGAGGCTTTGAGGACCTCAGGACACTTCAGCCAGACCCTCCGTGGCCCCAGCAATCCTGCTTCTGGGTGTTCATCCCAGAGTCAACATTGGGGTCTTGAGAGCTTTTTGCTTTCTGCATTCACCATCGTTGCAATGTTACCCATGACAGCCAAGACCGGAAGCCCCAAAGGCCCGCACGGATAGAAGCCTGGCTTGAGTGCCGCCGAGTGTCCACACCACGCAGCGGACTCAACCTCACAGTGCAGGTCCTGCTGCAAGGCAAACTGGAGGACATGCCTGAGAGATTATGGGGTACAGAGGCCAACAGCATGACTCTACTCACACAGGCTCCGAGGACAGTGGAGCTCACAGAAACAGCAGAGGCTGGGGGTGAGGGGCCGGGGAAAGGGCCAGTCTCTATTGCAAGACCAGTGTGTTCTGGAGCTGCTGGCCAGCCCCACACCTGCCCCTGGCCTGTGCAGCACAGGTGGCCCTTTGCACTTACCTCACCGCAGAGCCCACGGGCCCCCAGGCCCCCAAGGGACACAGGCAGCGTCTGGAGGCCTGAAACATGCTTGCTAGCCCGAGGGCGGGTGGTGACCTGGGCATGCACTTCGCCCCAGGCAGGAGGTGGTGACGTAACGCACACAGTATTGCACTTGTACATCTGCTGGTCCAGGGGCGCTGCTTTAACAGAAGCCACCGGCGTGATGTGTCTACAGCGTGTCCAGCTGCCGGGTGTGTGGTCACCAAATCTGACATTGACACGGACTGCCTTGTGTCTGCCCCCGAAGCTCTGCACCTCGCTCTCCACCCAGGGGCCTCTCGGACCTGACCCCAGCCCTGCCGGTAGCTACTGCTCTGCTCGCGAGGCCTCAGCGTTCAACTGAGTTTAGTTAGTTTGCTTGTTTCACTTCTTCACCTTCCTCACATGAGGGAATGTGATCCCTCCCCACCCACCCCCCAGCACTTCCCTGCCTGCTAATGGACAGGAATTGTCTTTTTATTTTACAGAATAAAGCTTTTCTTTAAAGTGGAGGGAAGGAATTCTGTGAGGGCTTCCCAGAAGCCTCAGAGCTTGGGCCCAGGCAGAGGGTGAGCTGGGGTGGGGGAAGCAGGGCCTGGGCAGTGGGTGAGCTGGGGTGGGGGGAGCAGGTCTATTAAACTCAGCAGGTAGCACTGCAGTTGGCTGCCACCTGCCTTTAGCTGTTTCCCCATCACCTGGAACACACTGCTCGTCATGACTTCTGGGGTGGAAGGTACAGTCATGCTTGGCCCGGCATCATCAGAGTCAACACCAGCTAGATCAGGGTGAGGGCTGATTTTTGTTGGGGATCTCCAGAAAGAAGCAGCTGCTCCTGGGGACCCCAAATGCCTTTCTTCCTGCTCCACCGTCCCTTCCTCACTAGGCTGGTGGGAGATCCGGGCACTTACCTCTGCGTCCTCTCTCTGCTTCCAGGGCGTCGGGCAGTTAGCCCTGGACACAGTGTTAATTTTCCAAGTACATAACAGAAAGTGTAAACTTGGAAAAGACCTGGGCTGCCTGCCCTCCCCTGCCCTTCCTGATGACTGCTGAAGCGTGGGCAGCGCTGACCGGGACAGGACAGCCCCCGCCACTGTGTTTCTGCCCCTCCTCACCGCAGGCAGTGGGCTCATGCCATTTACTGGATAATTAATCGGTAACCCTGAAATTGTTATTATCAAGTCAAAACAGCTTCAGATGAGTCATTGATTTGCTCTGCGGGCAGCAATCTATGTCGGCAGTTGGAGGGAGGGATATTTTAAAATTTAATCGCAGAGTAAATCTCCAGTGGAGACAAGGGGACACGTTTTCTGCCCACGTAGTTATTTTTCAAATCAACAACCACTTTCGATGGGCCTAGAACATCAGCGTCACCCTTAAAATACTCCCAGAGTGTCAGTCACAAGTGGGGAATTCTCAGGCTGGAAAAGGAATGAGGAGACAGGCTAAGAAGTTTCTGGAAGACAATAAAACACCCTTTTCTCGTTGTCTCTTTGGAAACAGTATTCTCCAGCCCCTGTCAAGGGCGTGCCCCCTGAGAAGCCTGCCTCTCTCCAGCTCGGCGAGAGGATGTCACTGTCCCTGTGGTCCCAGCAGAGCCAAGCCATCCATTACCTCAGTGACAGGTGGGGCCCAGGGGCCGCAGAGCCAAGGCCAGCAGTGACCCCTCCCATCCCCCGTCTGCCCATCTGCATTTGGCTACAGCCCGATGCCCAGAAGGAGTCACAGAAGCCAGGGGCAGGTACCAGGGAGCCCCTCATCTCTCCTTGTAGCTCTGACTGTCTACGGAGCAAGACAGGAAGAGAAGCCATTGCCAATGTCACACCAGTGGCTCTGTTCGGGGGTGACCGCAGATAGAAAGCCCAGGGGACACTCAGCGCGAACATGGGTGGCCATCCAAGGCACTGAGTGTGCAAGAAAAAGCACGCTGGGCAGAGTGGGGTTGTGTGGGAGGAAAACTGAGACCCCTCACCCAGGGGCAAGGGCAGGCAGTTCCTAGAGCTCAGATGGGGGACCCTCGAGCAGACACCCTGACAGGGGCTATAGGCTGAGGACCCGACAGACATGCAGGAGGCCTGGGAGGATGGCACTGGCGCGGCCCCAGATTCTGGGTTGTTCACCATCCCTGACTGCAGCCGCGGGGCGTGGGGCCCGTGTTAATGGAATCCTGTATGTAAAGACCATTTCCCAAATGAGGTCGTATCCACAGGCTCTGGGGTGCAGATGGAAGGTGGGGGTGTTAGAACATCAACCAACATGTCTCTTGGGGGGACACAATTCAACAACTGCAGTCCAGTCACACCTGTGTCCCCACAGCTAAGCCCCACGGAGGGCAGAGGGCAGGGGCTGGGGCTGCCGCCTGCACAGGTTGCCACAGCTCCAGGGTGAGGAAGCACAGCCAAGGCCCCCTCTTTGCCCAGAGGCTGCACACTTGGCACCCGGGGGTCCTCAGCTCCCAAACCCCGAGGAGGCCCCATGACCCCTCGGGAGGTGAGGAGGACAGGAAACAGCGCTCGCGTCCCCTGCGTCCAGGCAGCAAGGCTCCCAGGGCACGCAGTAGCCAGGGGCCTCAGAGCTGGGCCACGGCGCCCGTGACACACACGTCTTACCATGGCCAGCGGGACGATGCCCACCAGGTCCTTCTGGCTGATGAAGATCTCGGACACGGTGACATCGGTGCCCCCCCTCCGGGGGTACTCCACCTGCCAGGTGATGGGCTGTGACCCCGACAGACTGCTGAAGCTCGCGATTTCAAAGTTCATCTGCGCAACCTCGGTGTAGCTGCTGCTGCTTCTGGAGGGAATGAGAGAAATGGCTCTGAGCTGGCTGTGCCCGGGGACGGGTTTCCTCTCTGCTGTAACTGGAGCTAAGGGCCAAGGAAACGCCTTTCAGGAAGCCCCTGGAATATGGTTGCCTCTGCACTGGGACCTGGGCAACTGGCTGGAGCAGCCCCAAAGTCAGGACAGGCTGGCATCCTCAGCGTGGGACCAACCAGCCTGGCACCCCAGGGCCTTCTGCACTGACCTCCACCAGCTATTCCCGCAGGGGTTAATCCAGCCTTGGTCTCACCTGCAGGGTGGACCGGAGTTACCTTTGACCTGAATCCCAAATGGGCCTGAACGGAGGGAGGCTAACTGCCCAGAGTGGCATCATTTCCCAGACCACAATGAGAGACACAAAGTGCTTTTCTCTGAGACCAGCTTTTACTGGTGAGCCCTCAATGGGAACCTCGAGCTGAGCTCCAGGCCGTTGGAGAGGGAGCAGGCAGAGGGGCAGGGCTGCCCAGAGCTGGGGACCCACCCATGGAGGGCCCACACTCTGGGCACTGGGAGAAAAGCCTCTTTACATTCATGGAAGAGGAACTTCCCCAGGACATGCCTGTGGCCTTCAGCCGAGCCCACACATCCGTCAGCCTCGTCTGTCCGCCTCCCGCACCCGCTTTCCAGCCAACACAATTTAACTCTGCTGTTCTCAACACTGGACCCCAAACCTATGAAGCCTCAGCTCTGTTCTTAATCAGGGGACTCAGATTTGAGTTTATCTTGTCCCTGCTTGCCCAGCCACTGGCTAATAAAGGCGATTTCTCTCCTCAGAGGCCTGAGGTCATTGTCTGCCCTGTTCCCGGGGCTTGGGAACAGGCCCTTGACGTTCAGTTTCATCAGTGCAGCTGGGCTGGAAGCAGCCCACCTCTCACCGCAAACTCCTCCTCCATTACGCCCCGGTATACACTGCTGAGCTGCACGGTCAGCACTTCCAGGCTCCCTTGCAGGGACAAGCAAAGTTCCAGTCAGCCACGCCCTGTACTAGGACCCAGAAGTGGGTGCTGAAGGAGCACCCAGGGGGAGGAGGGGGGAGGGAGGGGCTTGTGGTCCTGCTCTCCCAGGCACTGTGCTGGCTTCCTGCAGCACCCCACCCCCCTCACCACCCCCATCTTGCAAAGGGCCCTCCGCTTGCTGCTGAGCGCGCAGAGCCAGTCAGTGTTCTCATCGGAGCTCTGTCCCCGGCAGTGGGCACATCAGTGCAATTCCATGATCCTCCCGCAGGTCCTTTGTGTGCCTCCCGCCTTTCATGGAGACTTCCGTTCAGAGGAACTAGTTAGCTACAGGGATGCTGTTCTCTGAGACTAAGGGCTCTCGCCGGTACCCCACATTTAGGTGGGCCCCGGCATGCACACATGCTGTGTGGCAGTGCTGTGCCCTTGGGAACTGCAGAAGGGCCATTTCTTCAGGGAGGCAGTTGAGACCCAGAAAGGGAAGCTCATAGTCCATAGCGGTGCCCACGGAGGCATGCTATTGGGGCTCTGGGCCGGGGAGCACCCTCCTCCCGACGGCTGGTGTGTGGAGTGGCACGCCCCTGGCCCCGGGCTCCTCAGGATGGGGGTGGCACACTGAGCCCCCCAAAACCCCAGCTGGTTGCCCTTTATGTGTGAAGCTCCATGGGTGTGACCCTGCCCACTGCTTACATTTTATCTTGGGCTATTTCTTGTTAAGAGAACATGGTTGAGTGACCACGGTGGGTAAGGCCAGTCTGCAAAGCCTGGCGTGTCATCTAGACCTTTACGGAAGACGTTTGCCAGTTCTGGACAAAGGTCATAAAAGTGGAAGGTGGAGAAGCTCTTTGGGCTGTCAAATCATTAGAATTGACTAGGGGAGGAGAACAAGGTGTCGCAGGCACACGGCTGAACTCTAGGTGGATTCTGAGAGCACCGGCTACTGGACATGTGCTCTACATGTCCTTTAGTGTCCAGTGCTGTTTCAGCTGGCAGGTAGCTGGGTCACTGCAGGTATTCAGGCAAGTTGAGGGGGAGTTTCTCCAGGTGTGTGCTAGGATCCAGGTAAGTGCATGCTAGGCCTGGGTGTTGCTGAGACCCGAAGTGTGTGTCCCGGGTGTGTGCTAGGACCCCAGGCAATTGTCCCTGGCACTGGCATACACTGCAGGGCTCACTCAGAGCCCACCCTGTGACATGAACGAGCTCTATCTTGGTTCCAGAATAGGAAACAAACACGTTGCACTTTGGAGAACCTCTATCTCTGCACAGAGCTGCGCAGGACTCTGGGTCCAGGGGGCCCTGACAGAAGGCATGCTGCGAGGGCCTGGGAGAGCTGCGACATATAACTACAGGGCTGGAGACCTCAGACAGGGCAGACACCAGGCTGTGTGAGGGAGGCCAGACAGTGCATCTCAGCAGAGCCTGGGGCTCGAGCGTCCTCCTTTGGACAAGGCTGCCTTCAGGTACATGGTATCGACTCCTGATTTGTTCACTCTTGTGCAACCAGGTCTCACCCTGCTTCTCCTCCTCCTTATATGTCTTCACCTTTGTCGTCTCTAAAAACTGAACAAGGAGGCCTATCCTAGCTGAAGAGAGTCCAGCTGCATTTAGAAACATGAGACATATGTGGAGGTGACACAGAAGATCCACTGCACACTGTCCCGGTTCTGTCCGTCCAGGGGCTGCATCAGCACTGGGCCTGTGGTGCCAGCTCACAGAGGACAAGCTTTTCCAGAGGACATTTTTTGCAGAGAAGCAGAAAAACTGCAGGTTTTTTTTTTTTTTTTTGCAAATGATTTCTGTGGAGAGGAAGAGTGGTATCTGGAGTTGGTGGGCTTCCCCGCTAAGACATATCTCTTCGGCCCAATAGCCAAAGTCCAGGGGGAGGTGAACTTGCCCCTCTCAGCCTCTGGAACCCTCCTGAGCTCCCTGGCCCAGCTCCTCTGCTCTTCACTGGCTCAAAAACACCGGAAATAACACGGGAGAGTCTGGCATTTGTAGTAACACTGGAGAGTCTGCATTTTTAAATATCAGAACTTTAACCTTTGAGCCAGGATGGGGTCTCAGAGGATGCCTCTGCCGGCTGACACTGGTCGTCTAGGTCACAAAGCAGTAGCTCTGTTCTGGGGGGAGCAAATAACAGCAGTGCTGTGGTTTGAGGTAAAAGAAACGCCCCAGAGACGTTGCTATGTGGTGTTTTCCAAACTGGGGTCCCCAGGGCCCCGGGTGTTCAGGGGAGGTGTGATGGCATTGGTGGTGGTGCTGGGTCTGTTTTACCCCATTACTACAGCAGGTCCAGCCTTATATGCTGGACGTGCTGGGTCTCCAGCAAGTATTTTATTCAAAGAATAAAGGTCTAAAGGCAGGAATGGAAGGAGGAGGAGGAGAGAGAAGGGTAGGACCGAGATTGTGAGCAGGTGGGGTGCTGCAATTCGTGCCACAAGCTTTGAAAAGATTTCCTGAGTCCAAGTTCTTGCTCTACCAGTTACGGGCTGGGTAGCTTTGGGCAACTCTGCTCCTTCCCCCTACCTGCCAAGCAGGGCTGCTAATCCTCCCTGTTTCACAGAGGTGATATGAGGATTAAATGAATGAGCGAATAAATCCAGTGCACGTAGAACACAACTCGGCACTGGCAAATGTCAATAAATGTGAGTCTTTCTTGCTTTTAGCAGGTTTCAACACTTTGTTTCATCTCAGAGGCTTTAGGTTTGATGCCTTAAAGCTACCTACATCTGAAACATGCCCCTTCTGGCCTGGGGCAGGAATGCTCTTGGGGAGGGGGGTTCTCTGCCACTGATGGGCTTTTCTGCACTCAGATGGGCATGCAATTGTCTACTTGGTGGCTGCCCTTCCAGGTAGGATCCCACGACAGGATGCTTGATGTGGGCAAGTGGAGACCAAAGCCAAAAGAACACTGTCTGCAGCTCTGTCTGTGTTCAGCATCCTCCTGCTTTCTCTAAGCCACCCAAGCTCTTTGCTAAGCCTTTGCCTTGAAGGGATCAAGGGCACTCCACACCAGCCTCTATGGTGCTTGTGATATTGTTGGAGTAATAAAGAGAGGAATTTAAACACTTAAGTGACTCCAGAGAGCACTGAAGAACTACAACTTGCTAAATCAATAGGGTAGATTTATTGTAGTAACTCTTGAAAGAAATTTTCAAAATTGGCTTAAAAAAGCTCTTACTCAAAAGCAAATAAATTCCTCCAATAGTCACAATAAAGTTTGTACCACTGGAAACCCAATTTACCAACCTCTAGCGATTGAACTCTATCTTGCAGGAAAATGGAGTCTGGGGGTGTGTTAAGAAGTCAAAGGGTTTTACCTCCCCACTACGGGGTATAAGGGATTTCAGCTCCAAAGTCATCAGCTACTATTGACAGCTTAATGCCTACAGAAGAAAGGGGACTAACAAAATGAAGAAATCAACCTTATAATAGGGAAGCTGTTCCAGGAGAACGGAATCATTTGGCCCAGGCTTTGTTTTATTCATTCTACCTCATGTGAATTTCATGAAGGCAAAGGACACATACTTTCCCTCTGGGAAAAGCTTTATTAGAAAGTCCCATTGACCCCAAAGCAACAGCAATGCTCCTGAGATCTGGGAGCTCTCCGTGGTGCTGAAGCATATCAATTTGACCAGCAAGTTGCAAGCAACTGAAATCACCTAGTGCTGATTGACAAAGCAAAGGGAATTCAATAAAGGCCTCAACATTACTAGGAAGCAAGGAGAAAGAAAACACAGAGAAGAGATTTGGGCTGAAGAAAGTTACAATACTAGTATCTGGGACAAAGCTGATTCTGGACAGGTCATCGCGGCTAAAGCCAAAAGAAATTTTCTGCTGGTCTTGAATTTTTGCACCACTAGAAGGCCCAGGCTACAAGTCTGACAGTCTAAATGGATATCACAAACGCTACTTCACAAATTAGGACAGGGAGGAGAGACCTGACTGACCTGTTATTATTCCACCCCTGCTCGGTAACAGAATTTAGGATGTAGGATAGTGAATGGTACAGGGCTGGGGCGGGGAGGAAGCCCTTGAAGGTTGCCCTGCTCCCAAACACACTTGGATGATATTGTGAATTAGGACCGAACATTTTCTCTTTCTCTCTATCCCAGTCCCCAAAGCCTAAAAATTTATAGGAGAATGTAAATGTGTGGCAGGATGAGGAAAGAGAGTAGCTGACTGCAAATCATATTGATGCCAATGACATTACTTCAAAGGAGAATTGCAGCCCTTATGGAAGTAACTGAGCTTCCCCATCGTATAGTGAAGGGGCTTTCGACCTTGGTTGCATCTTATGATCACCTGGGGAGATCAAAGGAAAATTTTCGGTCCACCTGAGACCAGCGGAACCAGAGTCTTGAGAGATGGCACTCAAATATTAACATCCTTAAAGTTCAGGTGATTTTAATATGTGGTCAGGTCAAGGGTGACCTGCTAGACACACAGCGTCCTCTCCTTGTAGACTCCAAGCATTTTGCTTTTATGCTATTACTAGTTTCTGCTTCCTGGACTCTATGCAGAAAGGGTATTGGGTAGGTTAAACAACCATGGGCTCTGAAGTCAGAAAGACTTGGGTTTGAATTCTGATTTTGTGAGCTAGGGCAAGTCACTTAATCCATTATTTCTCAACCTTGGTGTCAATATGAAATTATCTGATGGACTAGTTTTGAAAATTCCTGATGACTGGGTCCCATTCCAGGATTTTACTACTGACCTGGACATTGGGATTCAGAGGGGCTCCTGGGTCATGCTAACATGCAGCAGATCTTAAGAATGACTAGCCTTGGCCTCCCTGGTGGTGCACTGGGTTAGGGCACAGCACCGTAAGCCAGCTGCTGCCACTTCAGTGTGAGTTCGATCCCCATCCCAGAGGTGATCCGCATGGTGCAGCATTCCTCTCCTGCCTCATCTGCTGCTCCTTTCTGCAGTGGATTTCATTGTATCTACCTGTTCTGCTCCCCATTCTGTCTCTGGTGGATCCTCTCACCCACCTCCCAAGCCTCTGGCCTATATTCCAGCTCTTATATGCATAAATAAGTTTTTTTTTTTAAGGCATTTCCAGGGCCCTTTCTGGTGGTGCAACGGGTGAGGGCACAGCATTACAAGCTAGCCACAGCTGCTTCAGTGTGAGTTCCATCCCTAACCCCGGGGATGATCCACATGGTGCAGTAGGCCTCTCCTGTCTTGCCCACTGCTCCCCTCAGCAGTGAACTTTGTCAATTTGCCTGTTCCTCTCCCTACTTTATCTCTAGTGAAGCCTTTTACCACCCCACAGCTCTGGCTTGTACCTCAATTCTGTATGCACATATAAAGAAATCTTTAAAAGAAAAAGAATGGCTAGCTTTATTTCCATGAGAACCAGGATCCTGGGTCAGCCCAGCCCCACAAGGCTGCTGCAAGATAAAAGATGTAACATGCTCACTCAACTGTCCACTGAGTGCGGGTGCTGGTCCACTGAGTGGGGGTGCTCATTGCTACCACAGCAATGCTCCTGGCTCAGCCACCTGGCAGGACTTCCACACCCATGCCCTCTTAAGGATACGTGTCCTGTGATTTGCTGAGCAAGGAAGGTAATATAAACAAGACCTTACTCAAGTTCTTTGACCTAACTGCCTTCTAGGCATCCAGTTTGCAGGGGCTGCACCCCTGGATTTGACTAGACAGGGACCTGTCACTTTTCCTTGCTGCGTGATGGATGAGGGTGACATATTTTGGAGTTAAAAGCCTAGATGGGGCCCCCACACTTAGCCTTGAATCATTACTCATGTGATGTGTTCAACACTTGCTTCCTCCTCTCTGAAATGGGAACATACATTCTGGTCTTGCAAGGTGCTGGGCATATTTAGGGAGATAAATGTGCATGCTTAATACACCTTCGGGGCCTGGCTGTGTATGTGTTGACAGCTAAGCCAATTAATAAATGGAGCAGAGGTTGATGAGGACACAGGTGAGCAGAACAGAACTGTGGACCAAGAGGAGCTCTTGATAGGGCAGGGGAGGCAGCAGGGAAGCTTCCTGTCCTTCTCCACGGCTCCTGTGTGAAATGCCATGCTAGCTCCAGGTGCCCTGGCCACCCGGTGGAGGGCACAGCCATGGGCCTGATTTCATGGGCTTTTATTTTCCAAGCAGGCTGCAGTTCTCTGGGTGGAACTTATATAAACTCACCATAGCAGGGGTATATATTCTATCCCCTCTTGAGCAGCTGAGATCTAGGCTGAATTCTAGCACACTCCAATGGGTGGCTGCTGAGAGGATATCAGAGGTCTGGGAGGAAGGGGGGTGGCCCCATCTGACCCCCAGTCCAAGCAAGCTCATGGGCACTCTGCAACCACTTGCTGGGTTCCCCAGCATTGCCACGGTGGTCCCCATCTGGGGGGCCCTTAGTCCAGCCCTCCAGTCTGCTGGGCTTCCTCACTAACGTGTTCAACTGAGGCTTTGGAAAAGGAGCCTGAAATCTCCAAAGGCAACTCTCAAGGGGGTGGGTGGGGGGAGAGTGCGGAGTTTTAAAGACACCCACGCATGACCTCAAGTGTTCCAGGAACCAGAGTATGCCCTGCCCACACCTCTCATTGCCGCGACTGTGATCCAGCACAGCGAAAACCCTCGCCACCCAGGAAAACAGCAGAAGACTTGAACTCACAGTAATGGGGGACACCCGTGTGGCGCTTCACCACTTCCTGTCTCCAGACAGTGATTGATTTAACACACTTGTCCATTTAAGATGCTCCAGGCTGTCAGTCAGCTGACGACCACCGCAGAGAGCACCCTACGCACCCACACACCCAGCTCCCTTCTGGACTCTGAGTGGTGACCGGATGTCAAAGCTGGGCCAGGGACGCTGGCTAATTGATTCTGGGGTGTCTGTGCAGATGTTTCTGGATGCCGTGAGTCAGGTGTCTGTAGGCTGGGGAGGCAGATGGCCCTTCCCACTGTGGATGGCACAGAGAACAAAGCCTGACCTCCCGGGTGCCCTCTGGGGTTTCTGGAATGACACGCCAGCTCTCTCCAGCATCCCAGCTGCAGGCCTTGGGGTCTGTCAGCTCCCATGCCTGTGTGCGCCGACTCCTTAGAGCCCATTCTCCTCTCCTTGGACTGCACCTATGCTTCTGCCTGTAGCTACATAGGGTCCTGGTGGGGAAGCTCTAGGTGGAAAGGCAGACTCCACCAGGTCCTTTTAAGAGTGCAGCTCCACAAGAAAATAGACATTTATTCTGGCTTTGCCCTCGGAGCCCCACGCGCCTCTTGCTACTCACTCTTGGGTTTATGCGGGTTCACCAGACACTGAGAAATTCGTACAAGTCAGGCTTCCTCATGTAAATTAATAGCACCTCCTTATTGCACACAAATCCTGGCACGTAGAGGCATCTGCTACCCGGTGGGGAAGCCAGCGCAGTGGTGATCCCCACTATCTGGGGCTCCTAACGCAAACTGGTTTAGGTACAAGTCAAAAGATTCTAGAAGAACAATCCACTCCACCTGTATGGGCACAGGTGACCCAGCAAGATGGGCGGCCTGTGGCAGGGTGGGTCCCTCTGGGGGGGCTGAGCGTGGCTTTGGAGCCAATTCCCTGCCTAAATGACCACTGCACATATCTAAAGTGGCTTCCATTGTTACGGCTGGGCCTTTGTTACGGCTACGCCCCTCCCTGTGAACAACCCCCTTGGCTCCAACAGGCTGTGGCTGCGTCTCGCCCAGAGTCTGTTTCTTCCTGAGTCCAGGCTGAAGCCGCGTTTCCACAGCAGGGTGGTTGGGAAGCAACACTGTGAGACTTGCAAGGAAGCTGCCGGGTGGCCTGTAGTTTCTGTGCTCCTGAGATTCTGCTGGGGATAGCATGCCAGGAAGATGCCCAGGTATGATCCCATGTGGGGGGCAGTGGATAAACACCGGCTGTGCACGAAAGTCTGGGAGAAACCAACAGCGGACTCACCCAGCAATATCCAATAAAGAGTGAGAAAACACCCCTGGGGACAGTGAGCTGGACAGCGAGCCCAGGGCCACATGGCTGCTACAGCATTGGTGGGGCCAGCCCTGTCCTCCTCGTTGGTCACCAAGGGACCCTAGAGCAGCCTTTGCTTGTGGCCACCAGGAGATGACAGAGACAGAAGTATCTTGGGGGCCGGGGCAGAAGCTGTCCACCCCACTGTCCGGCCTCTGAAGGCTGAACTGCACGGGGAGCCTGTAGTGTCTCCCCTGGGCCCCAGAGAGGTCTGAGAAGGACCGCAGACCCCTGCGAGGCATGTAGCTGGAGCAGCACAGATGTTGGACTGCGCCCTCGGAGACCACGGAGCAGCCACACTGGGAATGTCTGCCCGAGCAACGGCTGCCCAAGCACAGCTCCACTGGGCACCCGAGGAGGGAGCCACCAGGGAGAGGACATCAGAAAACCCACAGTTGCCCCCATGCGGGGCCACGATGACACCTACCACTTGCTCAGTCCCCAGGGACCTCAGGCAGAGCTCCTGAGCTCAGGTCATGTTCCAACCTGACATTCCTTAGCGGACTAAGACTTACCCAGGTTAATTTACTGCCACCCAGTGGAGTGGGACGCTCTGGACACAGGTGCCGATGGGGTGGGGTTGTCTGTGTTGGACACACCCACCGTGCCATGGAGGAGGATGAATATGCTTTGACAATGTTGAGGGCACTGGGACCAGGCCCTGGTCATCTGGCTCCTGCTCTGTCCCTCCATTTTCTCTCCAGTTTGTTCTGCTCTGGCCTCCTTGGTGTGACTCTGGCACACCCAGCTTCCTTCTACCCCAGTGCCTTTGCACTTACGGGCTTTATACTACCCCGCACCACCCTGGTATTCATGGCTCACCTGCCCACTTTCTTACATCACCGAGTGGCCCATCGCACACTGATGGGTCCCCTTTCCCAAAAGCAAGGCCACCTGCCTCCCCTTTCCCAAATGCAAGTCCCGTGAAAGCAGGGCAGCAGTGTTATTCTCCGTCGGCCCCTTTACCCACCAGCACCGACCCCCCTGGAAGTGCTCAGCAAATATTTGCTGAATGAATAATGAATGAGTGATTGCTCCAGGAGCCGAGTTCCCTGATATTCACACCTTTCTCTCCTTCCAACAGTCAGTTTAATATTAATTTCCACTCAAGGAGGTTGGAGGAGTCTCTGCTTAGTTGGAGAGGAGGGCAGAAGCACCCTTTGAAGCTATCAGCCTTTGCAGGAGGGTTGAACTCGTTCCAAGAGAGACGCAGGAAACAAAGCCTGTTGGAGACCTTCCAGGAAAGACACACTCCAAGGTCCACTACTGAAACTTTGCATTTTCCAAATATCACAGAAGACAGAAATTGGATCTGCTCCAAAGCTTGCTATTGAATTTTATGCCTGCTGAGCTCTACTAAATACATAATGAAGAGGCTGAATTAACTATGCAAAAGTATAATTTACAGTTAATGTTTATAATTGATGAGTTGAGGGTCTCTGCGGCAGCAACAACTGCCGAGACTAAAAGGACTAGAGAGAATACAGGGAAGTTTTACTCTCAAAATAGAAGGTATTCTCTGCTCCACGCCCAGCCTGTTCATCCATCCTCCCATCCATCCATCCACACGCCCATCCTTCCATCTCCTCCCTCCTTCCATCCATCCATCCACCCATCCATCCATCCATCCATCCATCCATCCATCCATCCATCCATCCATCCATCCATCCACCCATTCATCCACCCCTTCCTTCCTCCCTCCCTCCATCCACCACCCACCCATCCATCTATACTTCCATCCATCCATCCACCCATCTACCCATCCACACACCCATCCATCCATCCTCTCCCTCCCTCCCAACATCCATCCATCCACTATCTGTTTAAGTCCAGCCACTAAAAAGTAGTGATCAAGGCTTCCCACGTCTTCCCTAGCCACACCCTCAGCCAAGCTGGGGGCTTGCCTCCTGAATGCATCTGAACCCATTAGCTTCCCTGCTTTCACTGTGCCCTACTTTACCCACACCCCCCGCCCCAATCTTCCCTCTGCATCATGGTAGCTGCCTGCTTCAGATTTCACCCTGTCTCTCTGCAATCTCGCCTCTGTCTAGGAGTCGGGAGTTTCTAAGATGAGCAACCCATAAGGCTGGTGCCTCCCTAGATATCTCCCAGGGTTCCTGCCAGAGTGCAAACACACCCTTAAGTCCCTTCCTTTCCGCGTGTTCTGCCTCAGCCTCATTCCCGCCCTCCCCCTCCATCACCCCAGGCTCTGTCCGCCAGTGTCAGGCCAGTCCTGCTGTGCCTCTGCTGTGCCCGCTGCTGCACTTTACACAGCCGGCTCCATCTTGTCATTAGCATAGGAACCAGCACCTTTGGGTGCTTGCAGTCCCCAGCAGGGCCCGTGCGGCCCATTCTTGGGGCAGCCCCAGCGCTGGGTCTCACACTGGCACGGCCCTGCAGGCATCGCGAGTGCTTTGCCTTTGCCCCTCGTCTGTCTCCCCACCAAGACAGAGCCCTTGAGATGATCAGGTTTGTGTCTTGGGCTGTGCTTGTCCTCCAAGGCTAGAACAACACTTCCTGGTAACCTTGATGAGACAAACGCATGTTTAGCAGTGACAGGAGCGGCTCTGTTCCTGGGTGCAGCCTCCAGCTCCTTTACCCTTGGGCACGTGGCTGTTCCCCTCGCCAGCCATCCTGGGGACCCACCTGCTCTCTCCCAGCAACAGTATCTGCAGCTTCCTGGAGGGCAACTCAGTGGGTTAAGCTGGTCTGGGGAAGCAAAAGTGAGTTGAAGAAAGAGAAGGGAAAGAGACAGAGACTCAGCTCTGGAGGAGGGTGGCGGAAACGCAGGGCGACAGTAATTCAAGATCCTGCCATGCCACAGCTTGATGGGGAAGTGGGAACCGCTCTGGTCTCCAGAGGCCCTTCAGGGGCCAGGAGACAGCGAGGGGCCAAGTCCCCTCTGCTTCAGGTGTATCTGGACCAGCTGGCACCCTGAGGAAGAGCCCTTGTTAAGTGCCCTGAAAGCGTCCCCAACAGAAAACTCGAGAGCAGAAAAGAACCGTCTCCAATGTGGGAGTGAAGCTTGAGGTCAAGCAGGAGGCCCAGGCGCTGGGGTGCCGAGTGTTGGATGACTGGGGTTAGCAGCAGGCTTCAGCAGGAAGCACTCTGAGAACCGAGTCTGTGGGTGGGGACCTGGGATGGGGTGTCACACACGGCAGGCAGGGAGAAGCCCTGAGGCTCCTCATCTCAGACCTGCCCGTGGATTATCCTTCACGCCCCCCTGCTCTCTGCCCCAGTGAGCTGGGATTTGAAGCTCATTCCAGGTGGTCAGGGAAGTTGAAGAGTCCTTCACCTTTCCAGCTCTGCGTGGCCAGCATGGCTTGACGAGGTGGGCACATCCTCGCCAACAGGTGTTTCGAAGGTGGAAGGAAGGACAGTGTGGCGGGGCTCGGAGGTTCCTCTGCTGAGGCTGATCTTCCCGCTGGGCCCTTGCGGGTCCTGCCGCTGGTCTGCATCTTGCTGGCTTGGCCATTCCCAGATTCTGCTCTCGGCCTCCCATCTTGGGCATGCATACCCTTGGGCTTACGATGGCCTGATTCAGGTCTCCAGCTTTGCCACCCTGGCCTGCCTGTGTCACTGCCCACTGGTCCCCACCTCTGGTCAGGGGCTCCTTCTGGGAAGGAGAACCCAGCTTTCGAGGGGGGATAATCCTGTGACTGTAAGTGGTAGCTGCATTGGGAGGTGTTTACCGTCCATTAGACCAGGGCTCCTGGAGTTCTCTCCTGGGACAGGGGCTGAGGCAGCCGGCCTTCTCCATTACCTGGAGCCTCTCCCCAAGCTTCCTTTCATCTCTAAACGGCTCCTTGTGTTCTAACACCAAAGCAGTCTGGCTTAAAAGGCAGGCAGAAGCCAGGAACAAATGCCTTCCCTGTGAGCTGTCCCCTGACGCAGCAGGAGTCTCAGCTAGTAGGGAGAAGTGCCTCAGACTGAAAAATAAACCCGGGAGCAAACCCACATTCTCACCCCATTCCCCAGGGACCAGTGTGTTCTCTGAGCTTCACTGAGCACCCCACCTCCGGGGCCAAAGTCTCGGCTTCCTGGAGCAGCTGGGATGGAGAGCAAAGGCAGATTTTTCAAATCAAACGCTCTGAAGCTGTAACTATTGAGTGCAGGCATCCGAGGGGACCTCCAATTTAGCAAAAGCCCTTCCGAGGTGCTTTGGAAGCTGCCTGAAGAGCGAGTACAGATGCTAAAATGAACCGCGTCCTTGGAGAAATCAGTTTAACGGCTGCAATTTCATCTCAGAGTAAACCCCGTTTCGGCGACTCCCTGGACGAGGGCTGTGGGATTGCACGGGGCTGTGTTCACACTGCAGTGGAGACACCTTCCTGTCGAGAAGCGTTTCAAGCCCAGATTCTGGACGCTGAGATGTCACCAGGCGGCTGGCTGGACCTGGACTCCCTCTGGTCCCCAGACACCCCCATGCAGGGCTGGGGGCTCCTCCGGACATCATGTAGGATGTGGCCTCACACTCGCTGACATGGCGGGAGCTGAGGAATCTTCCCCAGGTCACCCCTCACACACATCTGGGCTCCAGGCTGCAGGGACCTTGGTTGGATGGGGCCTGGGTCTGGACACCCCGCTGCAGAGTGGCAGAGACACAGTGCCCTCGCAGGCTGGCTGTAGAGTTTAGGTACCAGCTTCCAGCAGAGGAGAGCACAGAGGTTTGCCTCTTACTGGGACTTCAACAGAAAAGGGGAGAGGCTGGAGAGGGAGAGAGAGGAGGCAGGAGGGGCGGGAAGGGGGAGGGGAAGAGGGAGGAGGATGGTGCGGAGGGGAGAGGTGGGCAAAGGAGAACAGAGTGAAGAGTGAGGGCACAGCAGCCAGGAACTGCACCTATGCCAAGCTTGCCTTGGGGGACCCTGGTCCTCAGAGGCCACTCGCAGCCCTGTCAGCGACAGATGGCAATGGTGCCAGGACCCGTGTGCAATGGTCTGTAAGGAAAGGGCACAAGTGTGTGTCAAAGCCTCACCATGGTGGGGGGCTCCAGGTCGGCCATCTGCACCTTCCCTAAGCCCTGGCAGGGACCACTCAGCGGACCTCCATTTCCAGCAGCCCAGGGCTCCTCCAGGCAATTCCATATTGTTAAAAAGTTTTGTAGGGAGCAGCAGATTAAAGCACAGCACTAAGAAGCTAAAGCCACTTCGGCATGAGTTTGATCCCCTCCCCTTTGCCCCAGAGGTGACCCACATGGCGCGGCAGACCTCTCCTGACCTGACTGCTGCTCCCCTCAGCAGTGTACTTCGTCAGGTGGCCTGTTCTGCTCCCCACTCTGTCTCTGGTGAATCCTCTCACTGCCCATGCACCTCTGGCCTGTACCCCAGTTCTGTATGCACAAATAAATAAATCTTAAAAAAAAATAGCTCTTGTAGAAAGTGGAAAGTTTTGCCATGTTTTGCCATGGTCTGGGGCTGCTGGGAACACAGAGAAGTCCTTTCATTCGTTCTTTCATTCATTCATTCCATCCCGTGTTCACTCACTGAACCCATCTAACACACCTGAGCACAGGCCATGTCCTGGGATCCGTGATGGCAATGAGAAAGGCAAAACACCGCAGCTTCAATGCCCTGGGATCAGGGACGTGTAACAAGGGGCTGGGGACCAAGAGCAAAAGGCCAGGGGGCGGTCGGTGCAGGGACTGTAACTGCACTCGGCCCCTCCGAGGCAGATGCCCGCGACTCAAGTGGCAGGGCTACAGGACACATGGCTCCAGGACATACAACTGATGTCTCAGGTGTGGTGACCCCTCCCCAAACCGCCCCAGTGCCAGAGACGTGAGCCTCTGTGAGCTGGGCCTTGAGCTCAATGAACAGCTTACTGAGGTCACTCATCTTCCTTTGAGGCCACCAACTGCCCAGTCAAGGCTCTTCACTTTGAATGTCTAACCCACACGGCAGCCCACAGCCACCCCCTTCTGAGGAAACTGACGCCTGCGAGGACCAGCATCTTGCCCACCTGTGCTGGGCCCAGGGATCACCGCGCTCCTGCTTCATACGGCTGGTCTGTGCGCCAAGCGGGCGATGGGCGGCCAGCTGAGTCCCTTTGCCCAGCCTGCTGGGGACATGAGCAGCTCTGGGAGCTGGAGACAGCATCTCCCCGAGGTTCTTCACCAGAGTAAAATTGTGTCTCACTGTCTGGCAAGGTGCCAGTGGTCCTTGCAGATTTGGGGGTGTCCCTAAGCTGAGTGCACCTTGAGACTCCACTTGTGCCGCAGTTTCCCGGGACTATTCTGTTTCACCCCCATCATCTTGGTCCAACATTATCCTCTTCTGACAGGACAGACCATGAGCTTTCTCAACAAGACCGGAAGCTGGAAGGCCAAGGTCAGGCAGGTCTTGTGTCTGGGGACTGGCTCCTGGCTCAAGGACATCTTGTCGCTGAGTCCTCACATGGCAGCAGGGACGAGGGACCTCTCAGGGATCCCCCTTTCTTGAGGGCTCCACCCTGAGAGTCTGATCACCTCTCAAAGACCCTGTCTCCTAACACTGTCACTTCAGGGTCCCCATATATGAAATGTGGGGGAGATGCAGACATTTGGCCTGCAACAGCCCCCCCCCCCGTCTGGATCCTGGCCGGTGGGGGTGGGGGTGGTCATGAACATGAAGCTGCAGCTGCATCTGGATCCCTTTACCAGCCAGACCCCAGCAGCATGGCAAGAAGCCCTCCGGCCACTCCCCACGGGGCTCTTAAATTAATGTTAAAATAGGCTCTAGGTCCTGATGAGTAGCTACAATTACCACAGTGACAAATGCCATAAAGAGAAGATGTCTGGGGAGCTTGTGATAGGATGGAGGTGGGGAAGTGGGGAAGGGCAGTGAGCCTGGAAGACAAAGAGACCTGATTAAGCACTGCTGGTAGGAAGCAAGCACGTGCAAAGGTCCTGAGGCCCTGAGGCGGGAGGGCCATGCTGGAGGGGAGGGCAGAGGGAGTGAGGGTTGCTGTGGGTGACGCTGGCTGCAGGCAGGGGCTGGCCTTGATCCTGGGGGCAGGAAGGCCTCACATCTCTTGTAAGTCTTGCTTTGTTCTTGGTACCCTGGGAGTCTGCCCGCCCTTCTCCATGGGGGGCCAGTGTGAATCCAGCCATGCCTGTAGGAGCACGCTGCCTGCTCATCACCCAGTCCCCCACGCCTGCAGCCAGCTCAGCCGAGCCCCGCACCAACGTCCTCAGGAAACCCGTGGAGGCTTTGCTCTGGGTGGAAGAAATAGACCCCAGATTTGCAAACAGCATCACTGGCATCGCTCCACGTCTGACACACGTCAAGACTTGGGTTCCTGCCCCCAAGGTGCTTTCAACTAGAAGCCCCCCCCCCCCGCTTCTTCCTAATAAAAAGCAAGTAAGGCCGTACATAAGCACAGTATTTTGGGGAGGGTCCACGGTCACTCCCGCCCTCCTGAGGATTCGGGAGCGTCAGGCCACTTCCTCATCTCTAAAGTGGGCCCTGGAAACTCCCACCTTCTAGGGTGATTCCTGGCATGAAATGGGGCCAGAGTGGACTTTGACCCATGAGTCCCCTCTCCACCTGGCACACAGGAACCCACCATTGCCGGACCTTCAGCCAAACCCAGGGCCCTGCTTTGTGATTTACCTTTCTCTGCCGAAAAGCTCTGTTTTCTCTTAGACATGAGCCTACTTAATAGGGGACTTTCTAGCCCTGTGCTAAGTGGGAAACAAGACACATTTGACAAAGATAAGATGGGGGGCGCCCTGATGCAGGAGCTGACCTGCCACCTACTGTCCTCTACCTTGGAAGGCGCTTGCTGTCTGTTCATCACCCGGTCCGAGGACCCCCTGGTGCCTGAGATCACTTCCTTCCTGTGGTTTGCTACTTTGAGGCCACTGTGAGCACCTGGCCCCATCACTGGTGTGACCTCAGGGCAGCTGCAACTGCGGGTAGGGGGGTA
>NW_004567130.1:3135965-3140035 GCF_000260355.1 Condylura cristata | reverse complement strand
GGGGTGGGGGGTGGGAGGGATTTGCAAAGACCACGCCTCCAGGGGGCGGCATCAGACACCTGCCTCTCGGATTTCTCCTGCAGCCTCCTCTGCTCTGGGTATCCAGGAGCAGGGATTCGGGTGCAGGGTCCCTAGGACCCAGAGTTGTGCTTCCTCCCCATGCCTGTGTTCCTTGCACCCACAGGCGCCAGGGCAGCCCCAGTGGGTACTGGCCCTCTGAGGCTCTGCGGAGAAGCCAGTTTGCTGGGGCTGCAGCAAAACCAGCAGATGCCGGCCCAAGTGGCTGCAGAAAGGTGCTGGAGAGAAGCAGAGGAGGAAGCAGACAGGCCCCCCATTGCCTGCTTGCTGCCGGGGCAGCTCTCAATTCAATGTCAAGCACATTGAAACCCAAAGTCCCAAAGTTTAAAATTTGCTATAATTTTCTTCCCACCAAGGGCATGATTGTTTTTTCTTTTTTTAAAAAAAGAAGATGCGGAGAAAATGTCTCACACATCATTAGGAAATATTTAAATAAAGTCGGCAGTTTTATTTGCTTATGTAATAGTGGAAAAATACAAGCTCAAATCCCATTTTTCCCTGTAGCTAAAATCCTTTTAACCATACAGAGCAGAATTCTAGTCTTGCAAACTGGGTCACAGATTGCTAACTATACACTGCTAAATATATCTTTGTAATATGCACTATCCATTTATCTAAACACAATGTATCAATGTAAACTAATAGCAACAACATGTAAACATGTAACATACACTTTGAAAGCATATTTGACTATTGTAATTATTTGGCAGTTTTGACACTTAACAACACTTCAACACATGACACTTCAACACATAACGACACTTCAACACTTCAACGCAACACATGTGCACAGTAAGAAAAATTTATACTCCATAAAATTATGGTGAAAGTAAAATTTCTCGCCTTTCTCTGACTCCAAATTTTTCAAATTCCCCCACCCCACATCCCTTTCCAGTGATCTGCTACCCACTTACAAACATATTCCTCTAAAAATTTTTAATCGCAGTAAAATCAACATCATGTAAAACAATCCTCATCCTTTTTAAGGGTTCATCAAGAGACTGGCACGTGGCCTTTGGAGCAAAGCTTTCTTTGGTAGATCTTATTTGTCGGTCTATTCTCAAAGTGTCCCCTGAACACTCATCCTGCTGAACTGAAACTGTCCATGAAACCCTCACACCCCTCCCCCAACCTGCTTTCCATTTCTGTGAGTTGGGCTTCGGCTAAGTGGGATCAAGCAGCGTCTGTCTCCCGTGTTTGGCTTATCTTACTCAGCCTAATGTCCTCCACTTTCGTGCAGATGGTAGCATCCTTTATAGTTAACCTCAAATAGCAGCCAGTCACACATAGCGATCCACTTGACAGTACTGCTTAGAGAACTTTCCAGATCTGTGGATACAGAGATGATTCATTTTACATGGCTGTATAATATTCTGTGTAAGGAACGTGCTGGGGTTTATTTGGTGAGTCGTAGATATTCAATATGTACAGATTTTTCTGTGTCAATCATACCTCAAAAAAAAAAAAAGAGAAAACAAAGAAGACACAGAATGCTTCTGCATTGTGCTCTGGGAAAGCTGACCACCCCAGATGGCCATGGGAAGACCCCTAGTCAGTGTGGGAAAGTCACACAGAGAGGCATGAGGTCCCTCTTGGCCTGACGGCACCCCCTCACCGCCCCCCTTCCAACAGCAGCCCTGTTTGGCATCTTGACATTCCCAGCCCTGGGGAGCTCCCACAGGGGAAAGTACAGGGAGTCCTACCTTAGGTTTTTGGTGGGGGGCAGATATCGCTTAATATCTACTTTGCCTGCTCACATTTTTATAAGCTACCTAAACTTTTTAGAAATAGATACTTATAATGATGTACTGTAACAGGGTGGTCCCTAGGAAAAAGGGAAGTTCCATCCTCCTGCCCCTGGGTGGGGCAGGGAACCTGGAACTTCCCTTTTTCCTAGGGACCACCCTGTTACAATATGATTACATAAAAGTGAACACAAGTGTAACCCCACCCAGAAGAAGCACAGACTCCCGAACTCCCAGCCCCATTCCTAACCCCACCTTCCTCTCCAGAAGTGGTCACCTGACTTGACTCATCGCAGATTCGCATGATGGCTCTGGGGTCCTGTGTGAGTGGACAAGGCATGGAGGTCGAGTGGTCTGTCTTCCTGCTCAATACTGTGCTTGTAGCAGTGATTTGTTTTACTTTTGTCCTGAGTCTTACTAAAACAGGTCATAAGTAAGAGAAAAGCATGTTGGGAACTACGTTTTGGGTGGCTTGTCCAGGTCACAGAAGCTCAGTGGAATGCGCATGACATAGAGGAGCAGCTCTCACCCCAGTCGTGTGTGTGTGTGTGTGTGTGTGTGTGTGTGTGTGTGTGTGTGTGTCAGGGGGAATCAGTGGGGGGAAGTGAAAAGGGCAGAAGTTGCTATGGCGATGAGGCTGGGGTCAGATGTATGGCGGAGGGGGAGGGGAGAGGCAGAAGTTTGTCCATAGTGCACCATTGCATAAAGTGGAGTTAGTGAACAAGTGTTGACGTCACAAGTGATGATGTTGAAGTTTGCCAGGGGTGGGGGGACGTCCTTTACCTGTGAGGGCAGGTTGATGCATGAAGGAAGCCAGGGTTCAGTGGCAGCGATGGGTAGAGAGGCAGGCAGGGAGGCAGGTAGGGGCTCTTCTGGAGCCGCTGGGCCAGCCAGAATGGGGTGCAAGGCCATTGCCTAAGGCGCCGTAGCTGCCTCTGGTCCCAGTGTCAGGAGAAGTGTGACTGACACTTGCACCTCTTTGACAGTCTTTCATTTGACAGACTCTTTCTTTGACAGTCTATTCAGTTCTGTCTGCAGCACCAGTGTACTCAGAAGGCTGGAAGTGATTGTCGGGAGGTGAGGAGGGGTGATAACCCCCCAATAAAAGTCCCTTTGTTTCTATTTGGAGTCATACTTTTTATGACTTCCTAATTATAACTGCTTTCATTATTAAAAATAGATCTGTCTGTTTGCAACAACAACAGAGCTGGACAAGAGCAAAGAATCTATTTGGGGATGAATTTGCACCTACTAATCTGTAATAGGCTAAGAAGTGGGCTGTGGGGGGAGGGCTGGCTTTGTGGGGTGGGCAGGGAGAGATTACTGGGGAGGGAAGCAGAAAGAACTCCTGTAAGTGGATAGCTGGGTGGGGCCGAGGGGAGGATGGTTGAGGGAGAAGATACCTGATGGCTTTCGGGCTGTGACTTTTGGGGGGTGCGGGGAAGGGGGGGCATTTCCCTGGAGGATGCTGGCAGAACTGGGGAGGGGGTGGGCATGGGCCAGGAGGTAGAGTCTTCCCTCCTGTAGCTCCAAGGCATGACCTACATTCTAATCTCAAATGCATCCTTCTGTTCCTACAAAAGAGAAGGATTAGGATGAAAGCTCTCTGGAGGCAGGGGGGTGGGGGAGGCTTTTTAGGATAGCCAGGCTCCACTGGAGTGGGGGAGGTAGGCCCCAGGCCAAGAATTTAATTGCATTTATTTTTCTGTTTGCCTTCTATTTGTGGCCAAATGACACTGGGCTTTTGTATGCAGGAGTGACAAAGTTTCCTCCTGACGTGTACTTAAGTACAGGGAAGAGATGCGCTGACTTTGCCATAGGTAGTGAGTGAACGGTGTGGCTGCAGGAGGTCTGTGCATGTGGCCAAATCGTGGCTGGCAGTGGGGAGATCTGCCCTGGGTCCCCAGAGTCACCTGTCAGCCTCTGGACTGCCAGCAGGCAGGGAGGGCAGGACTGAAGGGAAGGTGCTTGCGTCATTGGCAGTGGGTGGCCCAACTTTGGGGAAGGGAGAGGCCTTCAGTCATTGCCTCCTGGTGACCCAGGCTGGGATCATAACACTTTTAAAAGATCAGTCTGCACTCAGCGGGGCAAGGTTAGCGGGAGAGCAGATAATAAAAGCAGAGCAAGCTAGGGCCCTGGCCAGAGGGACAGTTCAAGCCCTGTGGGGCCAATCAGTTGAAGAAGAGAAAGGTCCCCAAGGCTTGCGGACAGATGCTCACCCAAGATTTATCTCCTGAAGGGCAGCTG
>NW_004567130.1:3096539-3135834 GCF_000260355.1 Condylura cristata | reverse complement strand
GGCACACTCAGCTCTTCATTTGTGAGTTTTCCTCCCAGAGTGAAAATATAACAGGGAAAGTTTCCAGGTTCCCTGCCCCACTGAAGGAAGGCAGAGCGAGCAGGAGGAATGAAAAGAGACTGGGAGAAGGGATGAAGGAGGAGGTCAAGAAGGGGCCTGGAGGAGGCGCAGGGAGTGGATACAGGTGAGGAGGCTGCACTGGCTTCTTGGCCCTGGACTTGCACCAGGGACTTGGGGGACATGGAGGAGACAGAGATGTGGGGGAGCTCCATGGGGAGGTGACCATGACAACCTTTATCTGGACTTGGGTTTTGAGTCTTTTCCTTCCAGACTCACCTGGCCCCTTCTACTCCTTTCCTCTGGGTCCACACACAAGGCACCTTAGACTGGTGGCCAGTTTTTTGGCTTCTGTTGCCCTACTTTGCGCCAGACTTGGTTTCAGGGGCTGGGGGGCAAGGAGAAATTTGAATGACTACTGGTTGGTATGGGCATCCTTTTGGGGTGACGAAAAAGTTCCAGAATTGGATAACACTGGTGGTTGTAAATACTCACCATATTAAAAACCATTGTAAATTCTTTGGTTATGTAAATTATACCCCAATAAGAAAAATACAAGGAGAAAAAAGGCAAGAGAGAGGTTGCATTTTAAGGTATCTTTAAAGGGTTTGGAACAGTTTTCTATCAGCACAATCGAAAGCCTATTGCCTCACCACCATTATCGTCACCATCATTATTGTCCCCAGTAATATCACCACCGCCCTTGTTATTACCACGATCCCCCCCACCATCACATCACCATTACAACCTCTACCACCATCACCACCACCATTATTACCACCACCACCACCATCACAACTATCACCACCATCACCATCTCCATTACCAACACCACCTCCATCATCACCACCATCACCATCACTATCATCACTATCACCATCCCCATTGCCATCATCACTCCACTACCACCACCATCACCACCGCCACCATTACACCACCACCACCATCACTGCTATTACCACCACCAATACCATCACCACCACCACCACAACCATTACCACCATCACCACCACCACCACCAGCCACAGAAGCATGGAAAGCAGAGGACCTGTTCTCATAGGCCATTGGCAGTAGCTTCAGAGGAACCTCTCCAGGTCTCAGCATCTTCAAGTGTAAACAGGGCTAAGTGCAGAGGAAGTTGTGACAATTAAGAGCTGTGAAGTGCTTCACAGAACGTTTGCAAATGGCATGCAGACACTGGGCCGCTGAGAGAGCATGGCGTCCGCCTCTCCACCCAACTGGCAGACAGGAAGGCGAGCCCTCCATCAGGAAGGAGGGTCCACATGGGAGCCTCGGGTGGAGAGCCGCCCCTGCTGGAGCTGCTGCCTCTCTGCCCTCGATCGTGTCGAGGACTGGAGCGGAGGTTCTCATTCCCCTACGGACACGGGCTCTGCTTCCTTGCACTTTTCCTAATAGCGAGTCCGCGCTCCTCCTCCCGTGCTAACACCGGGGTGCTGATGAGCACCACGAGGGTGGAGAGAGCGTGTGTGGTGAGGGAGGACAGCGCCTTTGAGGGCTGGAGCAAGCTTATCCACCCAAAGCTGCTATTTGATTTCATTTCAGTTTTTCTCATGACTTTGGCCAAAGGCCTTTAACTAGAGACGTGAGGCGTCACATCCAGCCACGTTCCCACAGAAACACTCCTCGGACCTTGGCATCCCCGCAGCTTTTGCTGCCCATCCCAGCTTCCCCAGGACCTGCCAGGTGAGGGGGTGTTCATGCTGCCTGATCACAAAGGGCTGAAGGTGGAAGTGGGAAGCATCAACCGCTAGCTCTACTGTCAGGCTGCCCTTTGCTCTGCTCTTCTCTCCTTGGTTAGAAAGTTCCCTGCCCGCCCCTTAGAAGCACCTACCCCCAGGGGTGGGTGCCAGTGCTCCCCCACTTGGGGCTCATCAGTGCTCCAGCATCTTCTTTGGAAGAGAGGCAGGGCGCAACCAGATCGGGCTGGCGACAGGAGACGGCCAAAGAACCAGACCCCTAAGCCTGCGGCCTGCTCTGGATGACAAATCCTCCTCGCCCTTGCTCTCCTTCCGTACCCTGGCCTCTCCCAGGGTCTGCTCCAGCAGCCTGTGACCCCGGAACACCGAGCCAGCTGCCCCCCTGTGGAACGCCCTTCCCAGGCTGGGAGACTCCTGGGGCTCCAGCCCATCACATGTGGCCCCAGGACTGGCCGAGCTCCCACACTGCCCCTGCAGGCTGCCCCGCCCTCAGCATGCCCTGGGCACCCTCTCTGCCCTGGCAGGTCCACTTGCCCTCTCTGGACTCAGCCACAAGACAGCGGGGCCCAGAGTACCGATTGCCCAGCCAGAGAAGCCGGAGGGGCTGCTTGTTGGGGGAACGGTGCACTTGAAGGCTGCATCACCTGCAGTGTGCAGACTTAGTGCTTGGGCTTGGCTGCGGGACAGGGCTGCCACCGCTGCTGGCCGGGAGCTGGGGTGACTTCACGGGGATGCAGGGAAGTCAGACGTCTCCAAGCAGAGGGCCACTTGTGGTGACATCACTTGACACCGAAGTCCCTTCAGTGGCCTTCTAGGTCACTCCTAGCCTTCAGCTCCGCCTGCTCTTGTTCCCCTGGGTCTGGGCGGCGGCTCTTTCCCATGTCTGGGACCTCAGCTTCTCATGGTGAGGCTGGGGAGGAGCAGCCAGGACACTTTGTGGGGTGGCGCTGTGGGAGGGGGACTCCGCAGACCAGCCATGCTGGTGTGGCCCTTGGATATTTGGAACTGGGCATGGGTTGCTTCTAGAAGGTCAGTGAGCTGAATTTGCTCTTTGAAGTGATGCGCTACCTGCTACTCAATTCCCCCAGTTGCTCGCTGACGTTGAAACAACCAGAGGCAACGGTCACAGCAGATCTGTGAGTGTAACCCTGATAGAGACTGTGTGCCGGGCCCTCTCTCTTCCTAACTCTCTTCTTGACTCTCCACTGTAGAAGTCACTGCTGTGGTTTTCAACCCAGCTTTGCAGTTGGGTAAATTTGCACACAGAGGTCAGTCGTGATCAAAGCTCGGCCAGTCAAGGGTGCAGATCTGAGCCCGGGAGTCTGTGAGCCCAAGCTCTAGTTGTCAGGCCATCTTCCCTCCAGGACATGGAGCTATAGCTGCGACCATGGATGTCCACTTCCTCACCGCTCTTCCGACAGAAGATGATCAGAGGTTACCCTCAGGAAGAGCAGCATCCTTCCTCCATGCATCCTCAGAAATCATTTCTAGGATTTTCAGGCCAGCCTGGCTTTGTCTAGGCCACACAAGCACAGGCAAACAGTGACTTCATAGATCATTGCCCGGATCTCTTTCCCTATGGTTCTGCAATCAATACAGGGCTGAAAAATTCCACAATTTCAGGTACTGGTTAAACTGACCAGATGCATTTAAATACAACGGGCAAAGATGCAATACACACGGTGGAAAAGTCTGTGAGTTTCTAAGGAAAACCTTCACCAAGTGAGATGGGGTGTCGGAAATACGCACACAAAGTGTCAATCATTTCTCTCCACCTGGAACCTGTGGTCTTATGTAATTTTCTTTAATTCCTTCTTCCATCTGGACACCCAGAAATAAGGGACTCTGCACGACCAGGGCTGGTATTGATTTTAGCAAAGCAGCTATTATCTGTTCACATCATATTCCATCACCGACCTTCCAGTAGTTCTCATGGGTCAAATTATCACCACAAAACACAACAAAACAACACCTTCCCCCACCCCCAAAACATATTCTGGTAGTGAGTTTCTTGTAAAGGACAAACGATTTGAAGGTACAATGAAATTGCCGCTCTTAACCTGGGGTGGTTTTGAATTAATTACTTCCAGTGTCTTTGAATCTTCGTTTCTTCACCTGTAACATGAGATCATACTTGTGACCACGTCCAAGTTGCAAAGGTTTGCTGAGATGATCCAGTGGAATGTCCCCACTGGGAAGCTGTTGCAAAGCCTAAAACTCCTGGAAGATGCAGGCTTTTTGTGACTTACATTTACATATCCTTACTCAGTACTGTTTTTTAATGCTAAGCATTTATGTCAGCATCCCCCAGAGCGGCAGCTGTCTTCTGTTACTCTTCCCCCTGGCACACAAATTCAAAGAGGTAAAGGGGTCCTCCCAGCTTCTCTTGCAGAGTGTGGCCACATGGGTATCCTCTGCCCTTGGGGTGCTAGAGGATGTGACCTCTGGGCTCCTTACTGGACAGGACAGGCAGCTCTTGGCATCCCTTCTGTCCCTCCACACGGCTGGGATTTGCTGTGTGGATGCTCCATCTTGGATTGTGCTCACCTTAGCAAGGCCCAGGAGAGGTGGAGCAATGAGGTGGAAGGTGTCTGGGTCCTGGCTACCTCTGCAGACTAGAGAGACTCAACCCAGATGTTTAGACAGAAGAGAACTCAGCTTCTATCTCGCTGAGTCAGTGGTTTGGGTGGGTCTGTGCTGATCCCCGGTCAGAGACTCGCATTGTCTGTCTTGGCACAGAAATGCAGGGAGTGGAGCTTCTGGTGGGGAGCCAGGGAGGGATTCAGGTGATGTGCTTTTATCCTTAAGCCTCACTGCTTCCTCCCAGGGTGGAAAATTAAAAGCATGATGGATGAGGTGTCTTTGCCATTTAGCTGCCCTAGTTTACACACTGCTGGTGAGGAAATACTCGCATGAGATGGAGCGAGTAAGGAATAATAAGGACCGCTTATGAAGAATTAATGTGATGTGGAAAACAGAAGGAGAAAAGTTACTAGGTTACTTGGGAAAGGCAAGGAGGACCCGCTGCAGAACAACACCCTGTCACTGCGCCTTTGGGGAGAGAAGCAAGGAGGGGTCTGCAGGACTCACTTGAAGTTATTAGAATAATCCCTCCATGTTTTTTTCCCACCCTCCCATATATGCTGCTGCAATTTCTCCTGAAACAAACCTAAAATTATTTCCCCAACTTAGTGGGCTCGATTGTTGTCTCAGAATGGAGCTGTCAGGTACCAAGGAGGTCTGGAAAGAGCAGTCTGGGTCTCTGGTCTTGGGGACAACTCTCAACAGAAGGTGGAACAGGCTTGAATTCTGATTTTTGACCTGCAAACTAGTGTTCTTCAGGTAAAGACAAAAATGCTTCATGTTCTGGCATCCACTGCCCTCCCTGTCCTCCATGTCCCAGTGTCTGGGCTTCTGGGCACTGGTGCAATCATCTTGGGTCACTGAGTGAAGGTGCCATCTTGGGTCCCTGAGTGAAGGTGCCATCTTGCTTCACATGAGCAGCACAGGCCCTGGTGACACCAGAACAATTAGAAAGAAGCAGCCTGGGCTTCTGATGGTCTTGAAGAACAGAACTGACTCTAGATGCTTCTGTGTCAGAAACAACATTTCCTTTAATTTATATTTCTTAAATAAATGTTTTTATAGACAACTGATCTATTCCTTAAGAAATACCCACCTTTATAGCGGGCTCTTCAATAGTACACATCTCTTATTCCTAACATTGACCAATGTTGCAAGGGAATGTTTGTGTGTTTATTTAGTTATTTTCCAACCTTTCAAATGGACAATGAATTCCATGAGGGACAACCCTGTCGTTCTTATGAAGCTGGATGTGCTCAAAGTCTGGCAGGCACTTAATTAATTGTTTACTAAACATAAATACAAAAGTTCAGGCTCCCACTCCGGTACTTTATTCAGGGCTATGCGACCAGAAGTTTCTTTATAGTCAAGGTGAGTAGGATTTCAGAATACAACACCTGGACACTCCTTAGTTCCCAAGTTATTTGGGGGAGGAGTCTGAGCTTCTCTGGCCCCTGCAGGACCTGGGTCCCATGAGGCTGCCTGGCAGGAATGTCAGGATGAAGTAATGTTTCCTCATGATTAGAAAGTTTCAGGCTGGGCAAAGTAGTGAAGTTCTTGCCAACTGGAAGGACGTCTTCCGAAAATGTCTTTAGACTCAGCGGTACTTCTACAACAGGGCCATAAACAAATTGCTTCATAAACCCCTGACGGGAGGAACACCACGTCCCTCTCCTTTATCACCACTGCTGAGAGAGCTGGAAGGGAGGTGGTGTGGGAGGTGGTGGGGGCACCACGGAGGGGTGCTCCTGCTGCATGCTCCTTCTAGAGCCTTGAGGCAGCCATCTTGGGCCCTGGGGTGCCATCCTCCCAGCCCACACCCACTCTGAGTCGGTCCCTTTTCTGACAGTGGCTACCTCATGCTAACTCAGGGCATCCTATCACTTGCTCACGCCTCTCATTCAGAAAATGTCCCTTCTCCTTTTCACAGAGAAGCCTCTGGTCCTAATTCCTCCTCTGTAATCTGGAGACAAGGTAATCCAGCTCAACATATTGTTGCAAAGATCATTTGTGTGATTATCCACTCAGCTAGTACTTTAGTTCCCACTCTGTGCCAGGAACTGACATGAGCTGTGACAATACAGAGGTGGTATATCCCACCTGCCTTCTGGGGTTCACATATTGGGGGTGGGGTGGAGGTTGGGTGGTAAACACACACAATGACAATTTCCCTCTGGTAAATTATAGAAAGAAAATGAAACAGGTGATTGGTGTGAGTCGCCACAATCAGCCTCTCTGGCAACATGACATTGGAGCTAAAATCTAAGGGGGAATGATCCAGTTTGAGGGAAGAGCAGATGCAAAGGCCCTGTGGCAGGAACACGCATGGCTGTGAGGTGTAAGAAAGGTGGTGAGTGATGAGACACACATGTGAGGTGAACTTGGGGAAGGGGAGCCGGGACCCTCAGTGGCCTGAAGGTCATGGTCAGAGGTTGGGATTTTATTATAGGAATGATAGGAAGCTCTGAAAGATGGTGGCCACGTGAAGTCCCATGATTTAAAGAGAACACTTTGACCCTCCAGGACACATGGAGAGAGACACTCCAAGAACACTGGGGAGTCAGGGGTTTCTGGGGTGGCTTGCCAGCAACACCCTAAAAATCTATACCACAATCCCATGTCGAATTGTCCACTGTGTTTCATTACCTCTGTCCTGCCTTGCTGGACCGCACATCATTCCCCGGACCTCCCTCATTCCGCTGTCAGTGGCAGCGTTTTGTCCTCTATGGTTAGTAGCTTCTGCGGCGTGGACGGACCCTTCTTCTTGACCCTGTGCTCCCCCTGCAGGCAGGGAGGTGGCCCCGTCATGCTGTACTGAGTGCCCCAGTCAGCACCTTGGAGAGTGTGATTTCCTGTGTGGATGGCTTCGTGTTCGGGGATCCGCGGGAGGGGGGGTCTCTGGATTACATGTTAGTCCCATCTATGTCTTTTTAAGTTGAACCCAGATTGCTTTCCAAGGTGGCTGCACCAGTGACATTCCCATAAATGCCGCTGCTTAGTGGATAGGACAGAGACGCAGAAGAGCAAGCGGTGGGGACTCTGAGAACCTGGAGATGAGGCTTGCAGCCAGGGTCGTCGTGGGGCTTGCTAATGTCCTCCTGAGGCCCTGGGTGGACACAGCCCACCGTGCCTGAGACAGCCCCATCCCTCCTGCCCCTCTCTGCTTTGAAAGTGCTAAGCTCAGCTCTGTGTCGCAGTAGAGCCCACGACCCCATGCGGGGGCCACTGGCAGCTATGAGAAAGACAGGCCATTGATCCCCAAAGAAAACATGCAGATTTCAGCAGCAGCCTGAGCCGTTTGGCCTGGCCAGGGTGCAGTGCTTGCTGGCGGTGTGTGCTCCTGGGCCATGCTCCTTTGATCTGCATTGTGACTTTGGAATGTGAGCAAAGGCTGGAGAGGTTGTCCAGTCATCTGCATTTGCAGCTGTTCTAGGAAAGTCTTTGTTCTAGGAAAGTCCTGCAGTGGGGCAGACAGGGCCTGCACCCCCAAATGGAGGCTGCAGAGATGGAAAAGCTGCTGCCGCCCCCCCCCCCACCAATCTCCTCCCAGGGCTCCCTGCTCCTTGCCTGTCCTCCTCCTTTGCACTTGTGGCCTGGCTTCTGTGGGACCCTGTACTGGAGCCCCCCATTCCTCTCTCTGGATGCCCTTCTCTGAGCTGAGGTAACTTGGTGCCAGGAACGCTTCGGCTCCTTGAAGAGGGTCTGATGGTGTGGGGTGCTGCTGGCACAGAGCACAGCCGCCTCCATGCTGTGGGGTCTCCGAGCAGGTGAGGGGTGGGCCTCAACAAGCACGGGAAGACCCGACTCCGGGGTCAGCAGTTCCACTGGGTGTATGCGCAGCTGGGCAGCAGCGAATGAGACTGGAGAGGGTGGCGGCGTCAGAAACTCGGCTCACCTCTCCCTGCCCCGCCAAGTCCATGCCTCTGAGAGGCAAAATTTCCCTCAGACACACAGCATAAAAAAAAAAAAAAAAAAAAAAAACTCTATGGGGTCAACCAGGCCTCCCGAGACCCCATCTGAACCCAGAGGTGGGATTTGAAAGGTGGGCAGAGCCAGGAGCCTGGACCTATTATCAGGTGCTGGAACCACTGTAACTCCCTCCTGGGGGAGCCGCTGACAGCAATCGCAGTGGGTCAAGGAGAGTTCTAGAACCTTGAAACATGACAGATTTGTCACAATGAGTCTTTATCGCCCTCACTTGGAGCCTCCTTCTGATGGTGACAAGAAGGGCTATTTACATACATAAATTCACTGTTAATGAACACATTCACTTTTATTTGCATAATCAACATTGATCTTGTGGGTTAATTAGACTTTATGTGCATTTGATGTGGGAGATTTACCTTAGCCTCTGCTCCTTAGCTGTAACCACGACCCCACGGGCATTTGGTTAGGGTCACCATCACCTTCCCCCCCAGTCCGACTGAGGCTGTTAGGGAACCAGATGTTTGTGCTGGCATTCGCAAGAGGAAGGGCTGGGTGGGAATTTGTTAAAAGAGCTGAGTGTTTCGAAACTAAATGGAGAATTTTTCTGGCAGCCTCTTCCCTGAGTACCGAACCTTTAAGGACATACCCGACAGAATGCATCAAAGCCTTGAAATACGACAGAATGTCTGGCTTCTAAGAAGTCACCTGAAGCCAAAGGAGAAACGAGCAAAGACGATGTTGGAGGTGGTTCTGGTAGCCTCATCTATGAGAATAAGACTCGGGACTTAATGCCCCAAAGTATGGATATGGTTATATTACCCATATAAATCCACAGGATGGACTATGATGAAGCCGTCAAAATGTTTATGACGCATATTTGATGTCCAACGTGGATGTTTTCGAGTGAGGCGAGAGGAGATTAAGAATCCGAATAGGTGCATACATTAATAAGATGAACGGATCCACCCAGGACCACGGCAGACCTCATCAATGACAAAATCATGTCAGCAGTGTTTACCCTTGGGTAGTAGGACATGGAGACGTGACTTCAGTCTTTGCTTATGTCACTGGGTTGAATAAATATTCCGCAATGAGGATGTGTGACTTTTATGCTTGGAAAACGACTGCTCTAGGGAATAATCCAGATGTTGACACAGGCTCTCGCATCGAGCACGGCGCCACTTCCCATCTGGAATCCCCCCCCCCCCCCAGGGACCCTGAAGACGTGCAAAGGGTGAGCCTCTCTTGACTGTCAGGGGTGGGAGATGAACCAGCCCACGGCCGTGGGGGTCTGAGCAGGCAGGGACCCTGCAGAGCAGACATCACAGCTCTAGATGGCCCCACCCTGTGGGCTGTGGGGCCCACTGGTGTCTCCGCCGCCAGGCTGTGTTAACAGCTTTGTGGGGCTGCCTCCTGGAGGCCCTGGCCTCCCTCGTGGGCAAGGGCAGGCGCAGCAAGGGCTGCCCGGCTGCGTGGCGGTGCAGGGAGCCGCTTACCTGTTGCGTGCGCTGGACCCCAGACGCCGGCACACCACGGCGGCGGTGCTGTGCTTCCCCCCGCTCCCCAGCTCTCGCTGCACGTCCCACTGCCGGGGCTCGCTGCTCCTCGCGCTCAGGATGTTCACCCCCTTCTTCACCTTGGCCCTGCGTGGAGGATGGGCAGGAGAGCCACAGGTTACTGAGCCAGCCGGCCAGTGCGTCACACCCTGAGCTGCCCCAGGGGTGTCTTTTGCTTTTCTGGGTTTCTCACGGTGCTGGGGGGGCCTGCCCAGAAGTGATGGAGTGTGGGACTTCCAGCCAGACCTGGGTGAGTGGGAAGAGGGGACCCTGGCGTCCTTCAGTCATGGGGGAGAGAGCTGGCCAGTTGCTCTCCATGGGGTCATTGCAGGGACACGTGACCACATCGGGGGCACTTTGGGTTGTCATGGGTGGTGGTGGGGGTGCTGTCTGGTGAGAAGAACCAAGATGCAGTCGTGCACACCACAACACACTCACCCAAGCCACAGTGGCAGCGGAGGGGTCAGAAGCCCCATCTCCCCACTTTGTGGCTGTGTGACTCTGTGCCCCTCTTTCTCCTCTGACGTGGGGAGGTAATATGAGTCCCACACCTACGCTGCTGGGGCAGCCACCAGAGGCAGGACAGGGTCGGGCGCCCCCAGGGCTGGCCGTGGCTGCCCGGCAGCTCGATGACCACCTGTTCCCTCCAGGCACACTCAGCTGGACATGGACACGCTGTCCTCTTCTGAATTCCACTCCCAGGGATGAAAGGGGTGGAGCTGAAAGGTGCCTGCCCCAGTGACAGGAGGGCAGACCCCGCCTGCTGCGACTTTGGGAACTGGAAACAGAGGAACAAGTGGGGGAGAAACCTCAAAACAGGACCTCGGCTGCCTGTGATGCCAGGGAGTGTCAGGATCCCCTTTCTTGGGGTCATCACCCTCCGAAGGTGGGGCGAGTGAGGACCCAGTATCCCTCTGCTTCCAGTTTCCAAAGTCGCCTTCAGGAGACACAGAAGAAGATCCCCCAAACAGAGTAGATGGAAGAGGGGCCCCCGGCGGAGGAAGGGGTCAGTGGACTGGATGCCCAGCCGGTGAAGGTTCAAGCAAGGAGCCATCTTCCCTCACGTGTGATGCTGCATCTGACCCTGGACAATGGAGGTATGGCAGGCTCACCGCTGCCTCCAGGGATGGACACACGGACGGGCAGGGAGCCCGCTGCAGACAGGGAGGCCGTGGGCCGTGGACTGCAATCCAGAACACTGTAATTCTTCTGGAACACTGGCTCTTAACTGTGCCATCCTTGGAGGTTAACAAGAAGTCGAAAAGTTCTGCTCTCACTCCCCCAGCTGCCCCCAAACTGAGTCCACCAGGAGCCCAGGGTGTGGCCAGAACCAGCAGATGGACTTGGTGTCATGGTGGGAACTCAGTCCAGCCCTCGCCTAGATGTCACTGTGCTGGCATGTTCTGGATTCGGCATAAAAGTCAATGGTGCCACATACATGTGCAGGTCCTCACACCACATGGGACACAGACAGCCTGCCCCATGGAGACAGCCCATGCTGGTGGACCCCAGCTCTGGCACTGCCGGTCAGGCCTCTGCTGCGGGTCTGGTCACTTAGAGAATGTTACCTACGGTCGCTACCAGCAAGCCAGGATTTGACTCCTGAAACTACCTGCAAAGGTGCCTCTTATGTTAGTAACAGCTTAGCACACATACACTTATGTTAGTAACAGCTTAGCACGCGCGCGCACACACACACACACGTCGTTGAGAATGGCTAAAGGCTGAGTGGACAAGGTGTCCAGCTGGTCATGCCGAGGGACCCAGAGGGGGAGGGGTGATAAGTGCCCTTGCAAACCCAGCATCCCAATCAGCAACTCCTCCATGCCCGCCCCTTGGGACCTGCACACCCTGGTCTCCAGAAACTTCCACCTTACCTTAAAATGATTTGTTGAGGCCCTCCCTGGTGGTGCAGTGGGTTAAAGCACAGCACTGAGAAGCTAAAGCCACTTCCGCATGAGTTTGATTCCCACCTGCCCCGGAGGTGACCACAGGGTGTGGCAGACCTCTCCTGACCCGCCCGCTGCTCCCCTCAGCAGTGTACTTTGTCATTCTGCCTGTTCTGCTTCCCACTCTGTCTCTGGTGAAGCCTCTCACCGCCCCTGAGCCTCAGCCTGTACCCCAGTTCTGTAAGCAAAAATAGATAAATCTTAAAAAAACAAAACAATGATTTGTTGAACACACCCACCTTGGCCACGGGGAGACCAGGACACCAGGTGCATGAGGATGGAAGCACCAGGGGCAGCCCAGGGCCCCACTCCCCCAGTTTCCCCAACTCACCCAGCCGCCGCTCCCCCACCTCCAGCCCTAAGACCCCCCTCTTAAAAGGAGGAAACTCGGTCTTGCTGCCTTTGGATTTTGCTCCAGATTCCTGGTTTCACTGAAGCTACAGATTGTTCTTTCTGCTGGGTGGTTCCAGCTTCTTGTTGTCAGGACTTTGTGTCCAGGGAGGGTGTACCCCGCTGGGGAGGATGCCGACAGAGGCTTGGACACAGATTTCACTCATGAGATGCTTTTTTGAGGAGCTTGCAGGGTTCAAGGAACCAGCTGCTGCAGGCATGTGGGTCCCAGAGAAGTCATTTTGCCAGAGTTTGTGGAGAGACTCGGTGAGCTGGAGATCAGCCCGGCCTCACTGGAAGGTCCGTGATGCTGGGGTGACCTTGCATCCCTGAAACCCAGAGCTTTTTGGGCCCTTCAGACTATGAGCCCTGCATGCTGGGAACAGCCAACAGGTGATAGGGTGTGGCCAAAGTGGGTGCCCACCCAGGGAGACCCCTTGGGAGTTCCCCATGTTCATCACAACTCCTCCTGCTGCCATGCTGGACACAGTGTTCCTTCTACTCAGTACTGGCTGAGCCCCTGCCCAGGGAGCCCTATCCTGCCCAGGGAGCCCCAGTATTGCCTGGGGAACCCAAGTTCTTCCTGGGGAGCTCCAGTCCTTCCTGGGAGCCCTAGGGTTGCCTGGTGAGCCCCAAGTCCTGCCAGGGGGAGCCTCAGTCCTGCACACCACATACATTTACAGATTGCTGCTGTTCAATTGCTCAGTTAAACACCAAAAAAAAAAAAAAAAAAAAAGCACCCTCTCTTCAAACACATGCTTGTCTCAGGTAATGCAGGGATGATCAAATGCTCCTTAGAGAAAATCAATACCAAGTACAAGCCGTGGAGGCGGGAAGTCTAATTTGCACTGTCTCTCAGGGTCAGCCATGCTCTCCATGGGAAGTGCTCTCTTCGGAGCTTTTTGAAGCCACTGAGGTGGCAGGGCTGGGGAGGATTTTGCATGGGGCGCTTGCTGGGTGTATAGGGGTGGGCCCTGGGACTGCTTCATCTCCAGCTGTTAGGCTGAGTCTGCTGGGGGCAGAGTGGCCTGGAGACTGTGGGGAAAGAAAAAATGCAATCAGCGCCATCTGGGGGGAGCGGTGCTTTCTCCCAGATCCCTGTGCCGAAGGGCTGAGTCCTCATTCCTCAGCCTGTGACCTTGTGTTGAGGGGAGGTCAGGGTCGGTGGTCACTCCGCTGTGCCATGTGGGAAGGGGAGGTGGAGGACAGACACCTTTGGGGCACCGTGAGGATGAAGATACCACCCAGGTGCTGCAAAGGAGGCCGGGGCAGAGTCCGCCGTCGGGACACAACCTGCTGGGAGCAGAGCTGGATGGCAGCTCTGGCTCCCCGACGTGATGCTGGCATCAAAGCAAGAGCTGCCTCGGAAATCTGCATTCCTGCTGATTTGACCCGGCAAATGTGTGGGAACACGTCGGGAAGCTGAGTTGTCCCAGCTGGAAGAGACAGGCCATAACCCACACCAGAGCGAATGACGGGGCAGCCGCTGAAATGGTTTGGGGGAGAGGTGCTGGGAGAGAACAAGGTACAGCCTAAAACGGGGTGCTGGTGACTCCACCCACTCCTGGGCACCCATCTGAGGAACGGTAAACCCTCAACTCAAAATCAACAGGTTCCATGGTGTCCCCAGCAGGTGTTCACCACAGCTGGGGTGTGGTTGTGTGTCCACCATGTGCCGAGGACGGACCAGGAGGCTGGTCTCTCCGCATCATGGGTGCAGATGAAATGTCTCCTCTTGTTTTCTTAAAAATAGATTTATTTTATTTATGTATGCATACAAGAACTGGGGTGCAGGCCAGAGAGGTGGAGGGTGAAAAGACTCACCAAAGTGGGGAGCAGAACAGGAGGATCTACTGAAATCCACTGCTGAGGGGAGCAGCGGGGAGACAGGAGAGGTCTGCTGCGCCGTGTGGGTCAGCTCCCCGGCCGGGGCTTGCACTCAGGCTGCAGTGGCTGCTCATCGCTTCATAGTGCTGAGACTTAACCTCTGTGCCACCAGGGAGGCCTTGGAATGTCACCTCTTACAGCAAAGGGGAAGGAGGGCAAGGAATGACACGTGATAAGGAAAGTCAGGACAGACATTCCCATAACAGACCATCCGATGATGTGGAATACAGAAACCAGCGGGCACTCACAGATGAAGCGAGGGTTCTGAGGCGGGCCGGGGAGGAAGGCTCTCCGGGTACCAGCAGGCGTGGGGGGAACGACACCACTAAATGAGAGAACAGCCATGTGTACAGCCCCAGCCTCTGCCACGCGGTTCCTCCGGCACCACGAGGAGGAAGCCACCACCCATAACCCCACTGGGGAGCCACTTGCAAGGGGCGCTTGCTGGGGGTGAAGGCGCCACCCCCATACTTTGCTCTCCTACTGGGGTGAAACTTGTGGGCTTATCTCCGCATTCACCAGTCCCCCCGATGTGGGTCCCTTGAAGCTAATGTGGCAGAAGAAGGGGCTGGAGGCGAGTTACTTCAGGCACTGTCGGGAGGTGAGGTGTCTCTGTGGATTCCTTGGAGGTCTCTGAGGCCCACCCTCAAACTGTTGACATAGTCAGCCACTCTCTGTAATAGCACCGGAAATCAAGACTTAATATTTTTCTCCAAATGAGCTCCCTCCCCCTTTTTCGCTTTAGCAAAGTTATTTCAAAGAGGAGCTATAGATCATCTCCCAAATGCAAAGCAGTCTAGTTTTTCTAAACCTGCATTAGCATACAGACACGATGGTACACATTTTATAAGTCTGTTCATGAATCTCATAAAACGGTATCTTTTGCTAAGAGCATCCTACCACACTCAGGGAAGCATCGATAGTCCCAGAATTTAGGGCTCGCAGAATCTTCTTTCATAAATGCAGCTTGTGTGCACAGTGTAGGGGTGCAGGCAAGGAGGACCCAGTGCAGAAAACCCAAAGCCTGCCCTGTGTCCTTCCTCATGCGTGAGCTGCACCCCAATCACATGACCGCATCAGCCCAGCCCCCACCAGTGACTTCCTGAGCTGGGGACAGCTGAGCACTGGCGGCCTTTTCCAGGCTGGAGCTGGCTCGGGAGTGCTGAGGCATTCCTCTTTAATCCTCACTAAAGATGTGTCAGCAGAGACCTCACCTGCCACAGGAGTGGGAGACCCCCAGGGACTGGTTCCAGCCCTGCAAGCTCCTGGCGGTGTGGGGGTGCCCCGGGGTGCAGGTGCGGGAGGCCTGTGGGTCTGCACACCCGTGCATGGACACGGCTGCCTGTCATAGGCTTTCTGACTTCTTAAATGAAGTGTGAACACACACATGCACACATGTCCATGCGTGTACACACAGGCATACACTGGCGTGCAACTGTGTACACACATGTGCACAAGCACGTGTGTGGACTGCTGGAGTCCAGCCTTCTCCCGGAGGGGCGTGCACTCAGCGCTCGGCCCGCAGTCTGCTCCTTTGCAATGCGCCCGCACCTCTCTCGGTCAACTTGAAACTGTCCTCCACTTAGCTGACTCTCCACTGCCCCCTTCCGGCCGCCACCTTCAGCTGCCTCCAACTGGCCTTTGATCTTGGGTGCTAAGGGACTTTTCTTTACCAGCAATTATCCCTATTTGAAGATTTAGTTCAGGAAATACTGATATTGCTGCTGCTAGGGATCTGGTACCTCACCCCCATCCCCCACTCTCCCAGCTCCAGGCAAGGGGCTGTCTTATCTCTGTCAACTCTGGCCTGAGGGTCAGGCAGTCTCATCACCTCTGCATTGTTATACTAAAGTAGTTGAGACTGAAGCCAGACCTCATGCCACTTCACTTATAAATAATTCAAGAATGTAAAAATATAATCACTTTGCCATTGTCATACTGAACAAAATTAATAATTTTCTAATGCAAACATTGCTCTAGTTATCTCAAAGATGTTGTTTTATGGAATTAGCCCGCTCCCATCAAAATCCAAACAAGGTGCCCGCGCAGTCAGCTGCCGCCCTCACCCTCCCCCCAGCCCAGCCACTGTTCTCCCCAACCCCGGCAATTGATGGTCTTTGAAACACAAAGTCACTTCTCCCACAATACCACATCTGGGCTGATCAGAGGTGTCTCTGTTGTTATTAACGTGTCCCTCTGGGCCTGTTTCCCCTCCAGCTGGCTCCTCAGCGTGGCCATGGGGCCAGGTCCATTCCCAACGGGCTGACGGGTGGGCTAGGCTGGGGCTTCACGGGGGAGGACTCTATTTTTTATGTGCCGTGTGCTGAGTTGGGTGGGCTCAGCCCACCCTAGGAGACTTGATGGGACAGTTTCTGGGGGAAACTGCACAGACAGGGCCACCGACACACAGCTGCGAGGACGCTACCTGGACACCAGTGCAGAGGGCTGCGACAGGATGGATCATTCTGGAAAGGGTCTAGATGGCAAGGGGAGCCTTACCTATGACTGTCAGAGCCCTGCTGAGCCTCAGGGCCTGGGGCTAACACCAGTAGGGACAGGCTCTCTGCAGAAAGTAGGGGTCCTCCCCTGGCTTAGGGACACCCAACCTCTTCAGAGCAAGCGTGTCCTTCTCCAGGGGCACTAACTGGGAGGCTGGAGCCCGGACTCCTGCAGCGTGGAGGGTCTGTCCACCCGGTTCTGTGTGCCCAGTCTGCATGCTTCACAGACGGTCCCCACCCAGCCCGCTAGGCCCACCTGCGTCGGGCACCCCCCGAGCCAGCTCCAGAGTGGCAGGGTCCCCATTGGACGCGGGCTTGGGGAGAAGACAGACTTTGGCTCGTTGCTCACTGCGCATTTCCAGGGTTGAGCACAGTGCCCAGAACTCCTATTTCCTGGTCACTGCAATAACCATTTACTTCCTGCGTGAGTGCCCAGCTGGCCTTGTACGGGCCTCTGAAACGCAGAGGTAAGACCTGAGTGGCAAATGAGGACGGCTCCTTCTGTGCTGGTGAACACGAGGGCTGAGGCCGCCCTGCTGCTCTTGACCCAGCGGCTTCTGGAGTTGGCCCGGCATGCCCGCCATCTTGGCCGATGAGCTCCCAACAGGCTGGGCTGCATGGCCTGGCTTCTGCACACAGAGGTGAATCTGAGCCTTTTGAGGTTGGTGGCCCCATATGTGACTCATGCACCCAACGCTGAGGTGATTCTCAGGACACATATGTGGATTCTGGGGCTCCCTGGAGCTCACTGCATGTCAGCTCCCTCTATGGGCTGGTGAGCCAAGTGCAGCAGACATGGTAGAGCAGCTGGGCCCAGAAGCTGCATTCCTGACTGGGACCCCTCTTTGGGTGTTCCTGATGGGGGATGCATCCAAGGACTCGATGGCATAAGTCAGTACTGCTTTGGGCCAGGCGAGGCATACTGAGTAGGGGGCGGGGTGGGCTGTGGGCAGGCTGGTGCCACTGTCTGGGCGGCCTCCATGGTTTAGGTTAGTTACCACAGGTTTCACACTCTTTAACCACCATGTCAGGAGTGAAGGAAGAGTTAGGGGTGCGGACCAGGCAAAGATTTTCCCTTCTCAGAGTGCTGTCCCTGGAACACCTCAGAAGATGCCCCTGTAGATCTTGTTGGCCAGAAGACCATCCCAGCTAGGGCAAGAATCAGAGAAAGAACCAGCTGGCAAAAATGACTGGAGCTGTGCCAACCGTAATCAACCCTCTGAGACTTCGGGGCTACCTCCTGACATTGGGGCACACCTCGCTGCAATCCAAACAGCATGAGACTTCTCTTGGCAGTGAAATAGGGAGCAGTGCTTTCAATTCTTTTGTGTTTATACCCAGTGGCAGACTTGATGGGTCATTCAACTACCTCTTGTTTTTGTTTGAATAATTGGAACTAGAATTCTGTCACAGGCAACTGAGTATCTTACTCAGTACCAATAACAACATTGACGTCAATGGCAGTGAGGTTAACAGGTAGAAACTTGACCCACTTTGCCTAGATCCCCATTTCAGTAGTCATTTTGGACAGACATGAAACAAATCAAATCTTTTGGAAGGATGGACTTCTAAACTTCAGGAGTAGTTCTATCTATTCTGTTCGCACAAGAAATTAGGAGAAGCTATCACTACGTGAATGGGGGAAAGCACAGAGTGAGGATTCATTTGTTGTTCTGTGCTTCTAACACATGCATCCAACCCCAGGACCTTTGCACAGGCTCTCCCCTCTTCCTGGGGCACTTCTAAATCAGGTGTATTTGTGACTGACTTTTTTCTGATCATTATTTTAGTTTTCTTATACCACTGGTTACTAATGGAGGTCTTTTATTTAGGGTTTTAAAATAGTGCTTCTTCCCAATTGACTCTGAGCACCATTAGGACAGGGAACTTGACTGCTCTGTTCACAACCCTATTTTTCCGGGTAAACTGGAGTCCCATTCTGGTAGTAGGTGACCAGCTGCCACTGTGTGTTGTGGAGACTGTCACCATCCCTGTGTGAACAAACAAGTGTTTGTACAGATGGATGAAATGAGGTGTGTGTGAGATGTGTGGGGTACCACCATCTGTAGGGTGGTTCCTAACAGGTGGTGCAAGGACTCTAGAACTTCCCAGCCCTCCAGAGTGCCACAAGGCCAGCCCTTCTCCTCTCTGGGAGGCTGGTATTCTTAGTGTAACTCGCTACTGCGGTGTGTTTTGGCATGGCAGAGAGGAGCATCTAGATGCGCTCTGATACAGATTTAAAACTTTTTTCCCCAGAACACATTATTTACATGTGATCAGCTTATATGGACTAGCTAGAGTGACATCACTTCTAGTTATTATAACATTCATTTAAAAGTTTTCAGATTTAGTTTTTGATACTATCAACGTGGGTGTGCAAACCCATGCACATGACTGCTTATGGGGTGGGCAGACCTCTCTGAGGGCAAGAAGGGCCCCAGCAGTGAGTCTGAGAGCCGCTGGGCTAGACAGTGGGTGAGGACGTGGCAGTCCTTAATGACTTGGTACTGAATGTGCCGGTGAGGAGCTGGAGGGAACCCCATGACAAGGGGCATTCACGGGGCTGAGCAGAGAGAGGCTGGGCTGGGGTGCCATCACCATAACCCCTTGGATCTGAAAACCCAATGTCATAGTCAAGCAACATTAATGAGAGGCTCTTACAGAAAATGTGCAGGGGAAGGAGAGGGCATCGTGATGGGAAGCCTCCTGGAGTCACTGTTGTGATGGCGTGTGGTCCGTGATGGGGTGGACACCAGCTTGCTATGGTAGCCCCTCCCACCAAGTGTGGCTCCCTGCAGTGACAGGCATGACAAGGTTTCAGGGAAAACGGTTCTGGGGTTACAACCTGCTGCAGGGAGGCAAAGAGAGGATGTGGAGCCCCATCCCCCCGCGCTGGCTAGCCTTATGTCAGGCCACTGCATCCTGGACGGTTCTAGAAACAGTCTCATGTACATGCAATTTGGGGCTGCCCATTGAAGACTTGGGCATTTGGTGTCCGTCACAGGAATGGGACACAGTCCCCCTAAAGTGTGATGCACAATCTTTCCCTCAGGGGGTGTCAAGCAAGATCAGAGCCCTTGGCTCAGGTGTGGGTGGATGGGGATTTAGTTCTGCCTCTTGTTCCTCATGAGCCGAGAGGCCTTGGCGAGTGTTTTGATCTCTGAATCTCGAGTTCCAACTATATTAGGCGAGCCCCCCTCACTCATCTCGACTGGGTCATGGACCCAGTGACTCACTGATGGTGATCACAGCTCGTGCTCATGCAGCAACCCTGAAAGGTGGTGTTTCTCTTGTCACTAGGGTGATACATCCTACCCCTCTGTACAAATACAGGGGTTCACCACCGGTCCAGCCTCCTTGGTGGATCAGCTCAGGTGCCATGTCTGGTGAGTGGAGAACCAAGGGTCACGCTCGATGACTATAAGGACATACCAAATGCAGCTCTCGCTCAGGACAAATTGAAGATGAAGAAGAGGAGCTCGTGGTGAGGGCAGCTCTGGGGCCTGTGTTCCTGGGTTCAGATCGGGGCTCTACACTATGAGAACTTAATTCTCAGCCTCAATTTCCTCATCTGCAAAATGGATCCTAATAGCATTTACTCCATAGGGAAGACAAGAGAGGCAGCAGAGAGGACACACGGATGGGTCTGACCAGCCCCTCCCTCCAGTAAGCTCTCAATTCAAAGAGGGCTCATGGGTGTGAGTGGTGGAGGCAGGGAGGGTGGCAGACAGGCCTGCAGGTAAGAGTGACATAGCGGCTCTATACATTATTTACACCAGATAGGTGTCTGGGGCTGGCATTTTCATTGGCCATGACAGGTATCCATTAGCTCAGCTACACCATTGATTAATGAACTAGAGGCAGGGGTGGCACCAATTGGTTGGAACTTCTTAGGAGGAAGACGGAGGCGGGAAGAAATAGGTACTTGGCCTCACAGCTATTAGGGAAACAAGAACCAGAACTAACAGGAGGCCCCGTTTTCACTCTTAAGGTAAAGAAAGCTCAAGTCCAGTGCTGGTGTGGGCACCAGGGAGCAGTGACCCGAAGAGGGTCAGCATTAAGGGACGCAGGCCGTTCAGTGGCTAAGATTGCCAGGTGCAACAATAGAGATGTTTCGTCCTAGGCCCGGTGTCTTCTGTCAGGATACAGGAGAGGAGCCAGAGCAGGGGAAACATGCCCACTGCATCGATGGAGAGCACACAGCTGGGGTCACTTCTCAGGGCGTCCTCAGAGCCACTCTAGCTGTTGGGGATGAATCTGACACACCTGTGCTGACAAGTCTGGTTTTCATGTCTCTCTCCCTCTGCGGGACTATTGGTCAACTTCGTGGGTTAATTGCAAAGCAACGCTGGACCAAATCTGTGCCCCGGCGCTTTCCATTTCAATCTCATTAATTGTCATCACATTATTTCATTTATGCACAAATAAATCGGTGGCCCAGATAATACAAGCTTTATCCACCAAGGGCCCAGAAAGGGCAGGCACAGCCTCAGAACCTTCAGAGCACATTTGTTTGTGCCACATAAGATGTCAATTCTAATAAAAGAGAAAGGGTTGGAGCTTCGCCACACACTCCCCCTCGGGTGAGGACTTCGGGTACCTGAATTTCAATGTTACTCACTGAAACTTTCAATGCAGCATAATCCCCAGGTCCTTGGTTTACAGGTTTATTCTGATCTTTGAGGCTAAGCTTGTTGGGTAGCTGACAGTCATTCCTTTGGTATCTGTCAGAGACATTCCTCCCCGATGTTACCAAAGCTTTGCATAAATTCAGCCCCACAAAACACAACTCCACCCGGCCTCATCCCACTTGAGGCCCAAATCTCATTTCCATAAACCACCTTCACCTCAGAACAGTTCCATGGTTGCTGGGTAACCCGTTATCAGGAACATTTACCTCCTTTCCTAAAAAGTGTGGTATGAAAAGTTCCACACACTGAGAAATTAGGCTCACACCCACTGCCTTCACCTCACCACTTAGCATCTTATCAGCCAGCACCCCCTTTCTCTCCACCCAACACTTTTCTTTCCGGTGCATCCAGAGCCTTATAGCACAATTCACCCTAAACATGTGTGTAGAAAGGACTTTAAATTTCATCTTTTTGTTTATAAGGCTCTTTTTTTTCTTTAGAGAGGCATTACCTCCAAACTGACATATAATGAAACATACAGTGAAATGGATCATAGCAGTATTCCTGTGTCTCTCCGGCCCCCTTTCAAGGCTCTGATCATGGACATCACCCCAGAAAGTTCCCTGGTACTCTTCCCAGTCTCTCTTTATGACACACCTAGAAACGTCCATTGCACTGATCCCTAGAGTCTGGGTTGCCCATGATGGATGTGCCCCATGTATTCGCTGTGGAGGTGCCACTCATGGCTCTCATTGAGAGCCATCCCTGCAGCTCTCACACCAGCTCTCTGCTTGGGTTACCTGCAGAGCAAAGCTCCACTTACCAGCAGAGCAATCTGTTTACCTGTCTTGCTGATGGACACCAGAATTATTTTTGGATTTGGCTATTATGAATAAAGCTGCCATGGCCATTTTATTGAGTCTCTTTGTGATTATCTTAGTGTTTTCCTGGGCTGTGTTTGTTAAAAAAAAGATCAATTAAAGGGTACTTTCAACTGTCCATAAAAAGCTGATTCAAAGGTGGGTAGGCAATCACACTGTTAATTCTGTTACTTAGTGTTTCAAAGACAGTGTATTCAGTCTCTTGTTACACTTGGCTTAAAGTCTCATGCTCGCAAAATGGCAGCCACAGCTCCAGACAGCATATTCTCTCCTTGACAAACATATGTGCTGGAGAATGGGGGGAATGGCAATGCTGAGGGAGCGTTCTATTCATGCTTCTCTTCCCATGCATTTCCCAGCAGAAGGGACCAGGAGTGTTACATGGCTGCTGTCAGCATGTAAGGAGAAAGTGGTTGGTAAAGGCTGTTGTCTAGCCAACAAAGTTCACCATGTAAGTTAACCCGTTTTAACCAAGAACTTGTCCCACACATTAGGGAGAAAGTTACCTACATGGCGAGGTCTATACAGTTGCGTGCAGTAGGGCTGAACTCTGCCGTGGCAGTGGAGACACTCAATTAAGTCATTATCTTCTGTTTTATTCTGCTGGGACTCAGGATCAGCCGACAGTCTGCCCACTATTGACATATTTCATTTACTTAATTTGTTTGTTGTCTGAGTTCCCTCACTAGAACGGGGAGCAGGCAGCTCATCTCCCGTGTTCTCTGTCGTGTCCCCAGGGCCCAGCTCCGCTCAATAAACATTTGCCAGAGGAGAGAGAGCTGTCTGTGAGGGAGGCAGGAGGCTCTCATGGCCATGAGGCCCAGTCTCCGCTGCCGGGGTCTGGGAAGGTCTTGACTTGGGGTTAGTGTCACCCCTTCATGCTAGTACAGTGTCCTTGCTGGTGAAGTGCCTTCATCTGGGTCGGATCCCGAGGATCAAACCAATCCCCCCATTTCCTGAAGACACATGAGAACTGCGGTCAGATGAGACTGTGAGGTGAGGAGCACAGGGTGCTGTGTCTGGCTCGGTGTCTTCCCTCCGTGCCCCCGCCCCATCCCACTGTCTCCACACTCCACCCCTGCAGCATCACTGGGAGCCGCTGACAAGGGCATATGGCAGCAGTAAGGGGCTTGACCCATGCGGAGAGGGCTTGTGTGACAGAAATAACAATCCCTGACTCTGCTTTCACTTCCTTTGAATAAGCCAGTCATAACATTGCAGGAACCTGGGCACCAGTGTGCCCTCTGCAATTGCCCCAAGAGCTCTATAGCCATTCTCTTTGCAGGAGAGATTCTGTTTCCTTGCCAATTCCTGGGCAGGCCGGGGCATTTCTGGCGGCTCCACTGGCTCTTCAGTCTGCCTGGGAAGCACTGGAGTCACCGTGTCAGGAGAGGGAAGCTGCCTTGGACACCTGAGGCAAGGAGCACCGCTGGCCGGGGTCCTCTCGGGTCCCCTTCTCTCCACCTTCCTCTCCTGCCCACAGGAGGAAGCTGTGCCCTCAGGCTCCAGCCATTGCACAGGGCAGGGCTTATGCGTGAGAGTATCTGTTCAGACTTTTTGCTTCTGTGTCCCTGGCTGGCTCCCTGGACCACCTGTCAGTAGGACGGACTGTATTTGACCATGTGATGGCTAGTAATGTCTTTCTCTTTCTCCTTCTTCTTCCTCTTCTATCTGCCTTTGTAAATAAACCATTTCATTTCCTCCTTCCAATATATATATATATATATATATATATATATATGTATGTATGTATGTATGTATGTATGTATGTATCTGTTTGGTTAAAGACAAAGTCTAGATGAGTCTGGTGACCAGAGAGCTTTCCAGCACCCACATCTTACTCGTCTACCTGCACCTCTCATCTGTGTCTCCTTCCCCTTCAAGGAACAAGTGTCTATCAACCCCCAACAGATGCCAGCTGCCAGGTGCTAAACTCACGCCTGGCTCTGGCAGACACTTCCAGACCCCTACTGAGAACAGATGTGCAGAGCGTATGGGTGGAGGTCAGGGCTGCCCTGCAGAGAGAATACAGGGCAGGTCCCAACTGGCAGCAGTCTGGCTGGACCACACACCTTCTCACTTCATCGCCAATAAACTGCTAAGGCCCTAATGCCCGCGCACATACGGTATTCGAGAGGCACGGCCACTTCCACACCGCCAGCCAAGGGAAGGGAAGGGGTGTGGAGGGAGTAGCTATCTGCCAGCAGAGAGCCACTGGGCACTGTTGGAATGCAGGGCAGCCACAGATGGGTCAGCGGACGGGGTGCCAGGTCGCAGCCCCCGCCGCTGAAGGGGGAAGCAGCAGGAAAGTATGCAGAGCCCGACGTGGCTGCAGGTGGTTGGGTGAGGGCAGGCTCCCTCCGGGCACCTGGCAGCATGCCCTGCATTTTTAAATCCTGCTCGGGGTGACCTCCCAAGAAAGCCCCAGCCCCTCGGCTTATTCCCCTTCTAGCAGCTCAGTGGGAGCTATAGTTTAGCAGCTTCGTCGCCATCTGATGGACGTCGGACTGAGCCAGAGAGCTCCGTGTTGGCGGCCAACCCATGCTGGCAAGAGCAAGAAAAGACTTCTAGACCACAGGCTACCAGCAATCACCAAGGCAGGGGGTGGAGTGGGCACTGGAACAACCGTTCTGGGGTAAGAGGGAAAGACTGCAGCTAGGGAGTGGAAAGCCAGTGTGTCCTGGCACGGCACACACGCAGGATGGGCACGCAGGTGCTTCCTCTGGGCACAGCGGGGGCCATTTGGGAAGGCGATCCCTTCCATCTCCCACGTGTCCGGCCACCCGAGATGTCTTTACAAGGTGGCTGCTTCGGGGATCCTGCAACAAAGCATCACAGACTTGGAGGAAAGAGGACGTTGTGACGTAAATAGAAGTCGGGATATGCAAAGGGAGCCAGGTGCAGGTGCGGTGGCTGGACACCGTCCCCGGCTGGGCCTCCATGGTGTCCCACTCTGAGCCCCGCTGGAGGTGACTCTGGTGCTGACCATCCAAGGAGTGCTGTCAGTGTCTCAGCACAAGCCCGGGCCCGTCTGCCGCATTTGCTGGCCTCCTGTTTCCCTGCGTTACTCGATCTACTTCCACTAGAGCATGATCAGTACCGGTGAGCCAGCTCAATAAAGAGCCTCCACTGAGTGGAAGGGATTCTAGAAGGCGGCCCCTACCGGAACTGGGGGCTGTGTGGCCTGGGACTCAGATTCCCACACAGAGGGTGGCATGGACCTGGATGCCAGACAAGTACCTGAGTCGCACCAGCCCCCCACTGACAGCCATGGCCCAGTGGGCGCCAGCACAGCCACCTGAGATGGGGACTCACCACGGGGTGCAGGCAAAGCAAGGCGTTGGGGCGACCCTGGGCCTCAGGGTTGACAGAGGGGATGCGGTTCCTCCTTGGCGAGCGTCCAAAGGCCAGATGGCCCCTAGGCCAGGGCAGACTGGGGGTTTCTTTGGCAGTGGCTGCCCCCTTGGCAGAGCTGGTTTGTCATCACTACGTGGGCCTGTGCCCCCTCCTCAGTGGAACTCCCTTCCTCCCCCCAGCGCCCCAGGAGACTTGGCTCACCCTCTGCGTCCCTGGAAGGGGCTCCCTTTGCCAACACAGAAAGCATTTGTTGCCCAAAGAGCATCCCGGGAAAGAAAACCTGCAGCAGAGATGAGTTTTTTCAGATTCCTCTCCCCTTTCCTGAAGCCTTTTGTAAGGCACAATCCAGGGCACGAAGAACGGAGAGGCTGTCTCAGAGGACTCCCGTCCCCTCATCCTCTGCAGCACTGATGGTCCGGCCAGAAAGGAAGCTGCCTGGCGAGCCCGCAGCCTCTGCGCCTAAAATCTCATTATCACCTTCCTCCAGTGCAGTCCACATTCCTCAAGTACAACTAGGTCTCTAGGTGAAGCCGTAGTAATAGAATGAAAAGTGAAAGAGGGGGGTGGCCAGACCGGCAGCACTGGCTTGGGGATTGTTTGCTTATAAACATCAGAGGCCCAAATCTGCCTGATTGAAGGCGAAAGTCGGTGGAAAGCAGGAGAACAAAGGTTGTTTCTCATCAACAGGCCTCCCACAGGCCTCAGGACCTGGGCTCCTCTCTGCCCTCTGTCTGTTTCTGCTCACCCACCCCCTGCTACTGTCTGGGTCGAGGGCTTCCTTCCGTCAGGCGCTCTCTCTGTGGCTGTGAGCAGCTCATAATGCCATAAACTCCTCCCCATCTGTGACTGCTGATGCCCTGTGACACAGGGGGTCGCGGCCACCCATCACAGTCCATAACTACTCTGGCTCTGGCCACCTGCCAGCTTCGGGAGCAGCCACGGTGGCCAGTGGGAGGGACATGTCGCGATGACCAGCCTGTGGTCAGGGCCCACACCTGCAGCCAAGAGCCACCAAAGATGTCAGTTTTCATGGCTTTAATGGTGATGGAGAGTCCCTGGGTGTCCATGCTGGCTTTCCTTGCCACATTCAGATTTTCCTGATTGGCTACCCTTTATGAAGCTGCATAATTTGGGGTCACAGCTGAACCTTGCAATGTGCACGGGCCTCCCTCGCCACCACCTAAGTCCAGTGGTACAACCTGCTCCCCCCAGCCCCTCACCACTCCCCGGAAGCCAGTCCTGGTGTCACGGAGCTGGGAATGGCCTTGTCATTTGCGGCTGTTTCCTTTGGGGACTGACCGTCCTCACGCGGGTCAGCCCACGGCCACTCTTTCCCGTTCTGACCCACGTCACGCAGCATCGTCCCTCGAGACCCGCCCATTTTGTCCCCACAGGCACCGTTTTGTCTTTTCAGTAGCTGAATGGGTCCCCATGGCCTGTCTACGCCTCGCTGTCTCTGTCCAGCTGTCCGTGATGGGCGCCAGGGGCCGCGGCTCAGCTGCGGGAGTGTTACGGAGGTGACTTGTCACATCCGAGTGTCTCCATGTCCTCTGGGCAGGTTTCTGGCAGTGGCAGGTGAGGACTCTCCATGTCCTATGCCTCAGAGCCACCCCCCTGTATTATCTTCATGAGATAACACAGTGCTCACTATCCATTTTCTGGCGTCACTATCCACCTACCCCTGTGAGGATAACAGAATCCCCACTTAGTCATGGGAGGACCTGCTACCTTTGACTGTGTTATTGGGGGGACTGGCTCTCATGGTACCCCACCTGGACAAGAGTTAGTTGTGGGGGGGTAACTCAGGAACATCTTGGGGTTCTGGGTCTGGACCTCTGATGCTTCTGGGGGTGTTGTGGTTCTGCCTGGACCCTGGAGCATCTGGTCCAAATAGAATATTGCTCCTCCAGAGCTCATGGGTGGTCTCCTCCCCCTGCGCTGTCAAACCGATATCCTAACTGTCGTGGAGGAAAGCACCAACACAGACACCGCCTTTTCTAGCCCAGTGAGCAGCTCCTATAGGTAGGGAAATGGTCTGGTGGGGCCCACCCCCAAGTGGGGAGCCAGTGCCAGGATATGCCTGGTACACACACCGAGGCTCTGAGCCAGGGCAGACCCTGATGACGACACCTCTCTGCCACGCCTTGAACTAACCCGGGCAAGGGGAGCCCCTGCAGAGCAGGCCCTCACCAAGGACTCGGATCCCCCAATACTGGTGGATTTCACGGTCACCTTGATGCTGGTAAAGGACAGCTAGACACCTGTTGGTAAAACACTGTCCCTGCGTTTCTGAGGGTGTCCCGGAGAGCCCAGGCTCGCGAGGGCCTCTCCAGCATGGGCGCTTCCCATCCGCGGGGGACCTTGACGGAACACTGCCCTGGCTTTTGCCTTTGACCCCCAATCCCCGCACAGACTTACCCCAGCACAGCCCTCACCCCTTCTTGGGCCCCTGAAAATCCCACAGGAGCCCTGGTCTCCCACCTGCACAGTGCACGTTGCCACCTCCTCCATCGAGACATCCTGTGGAGGACCCTGCTTAACACACCGATGGATGACTCCCACTTGGGGCCGGAGCCGGGGCGGGGCACCCCACTGAGTCTTCCTTTGAACAGGACTTTCTACCTGCTCTGCTCTTCCAAGTGCTTCTGGCTTCGTGAAATTAGCCAGCCTGAGGTCTGGGGGACCGAGTAGTCTCGGGGATAACAGCAGGGCCATTACCTCCATGCAGAAGTGCTGAGGGCGAGATGCGCCCCATTGTTCAGGCCCTCAGAAGTGATGACATTGAGCCAAAATGGGGTCATTAACTCCCGAGGCCTCGTCTTTGAGGCTCTCCACACTTAAAAGAAATCTCTTTTAAAGGAAGTGAAGGAAGTTGAAGGCCCTCTTTGACTCAATGCCTGAGTGACAGTAGGTGCATTATGCATGCACGTGGCTTTGGAGTTTACCTGCCGGCTTGGAGAGGTGAGGACATTCTCTCACTTTGGATCCAAACTGTGACGAGCTTAAGATATAGCTGGCCTTGATGGGCAGGTCCCTGCAAGTCCAGCTCATCCCTCCCCTCCAGGACGGCTCAGGTGTGCCTGGGCTTTCACCTGTGTGGGACTGTCCAGACTCTGGAAACTTCACTTGACCTTCAGCACTGCTTGGCTTTTAATTTTGGGGGTGATGAAGCTTTGCTTGGGAGCATTTAAGCAGCAAAAGTGCTCGCTGGAGAGTCAGTGTGGGCACCCTACCTCCCGAGGGTAGGTCTGTCGCTCTCTATCCCCAGAGGAGGCGGTGAGGTCCAGGACTGGGAGGGTGAACATCTTGTCAAGGACACTGGCCAGGTGGCTCAGATGCCCACACTTGGTCTGTCAGTGCTGGCTGGGCCTGGTACCTGTTCTTGGCACAGCACCCCCCACCCCTCATGGCCCCATGAGCTCTCAGTGGTGGCTCTGCTGTCTCTCACATAGTAGGAGGGTCAGGGGTGTGGGAGAGGTCTGGGGGATGCTTAAACCTATGGTCCCCCAGGAGCCGGGCCTCTCTCTGCCTCGTTCTAGGTCATCCCAGTCCTCTGGAGTGCTCAGGAAGGAGTCGGGGCTCCTTCCTGGTGGGGGGACTCCGGGAGATCAGCCTGCATACGTGGCAGCTCAGCTCAGAGGTTCTGAGAGCAGCACAGGGCACCTGACCAGAACCTGATGACCTGTGTGGGAAGCCCAGAGTATCTCTGGCCCAAGGAGCCCAACAGCACATTGCCTTCTCATGGGACATCGTCCCACTTCTCCAGGGGGAGACTGGAGAAGGGTGTGTGTAGGGGATGTCCTTGATGGTCACTTCCCCATGCCAGTCCAGCGGGGCCCCTCACAAAACTCCATGCTTGCTCAAACCCAGACACACCTCGATGACCAACTGGAGGCTGGAGCCAGGGTTTCGTATGGCTGGTGCCAGAGACACTGGCCTCACCTGGCCTTCCACTGTGCGCACATGGTGGGGGGGGGTTCTTATATTCACACTAGAGCAGCCCCCAGCCCCCTCGTCACCTCCTTAGCACACGGCGGGGTTAGGGCTTCAACACATAAATTTTGGGGGCAACACGATCCAGCCCACAATAAATCCTAGCTGCAAAGTCTAAAACACGTCACTACATGCTTATTTATCACCTTATTCCTAACAGAGACTTGAAGGAGACTAAATCTCCTATTAGCTTTAATTTGGTCCAAATTTGAGAATGCAAGATTTCAGGAACTCTCACTCCAGAGAGGTTTCTTTTGTGTTTGTGGTTGTTTTTTTTTTTTATTAGAGAATTATCTTTTTAAAAAAGATTTTTTTATTTATGCATACAAGAACTGGGGTACAGGTTAGAGGTGTTGGGGGTGGCTGGGTGAGAGGATTCACCAGAGACAGTGGGGAGCAGAACAGACGTATCTACTGAAATCCACTGCTGAGGGGAGAACAGGTGGGCCAGGAGAGGACTGCCGTGCCATGTGGGTCAGCTCCTGGCTGAGGATCAAACTCGCACTGCAACTTTATAGTGCTGTAGTGCTGTGCTTTAACCTATTGCACCACCAGGGAGGGCCCCAGAGAGATTTCTTCTGATAGTGATCTCTTCCTGGAGAGAAGTTTGGACTTTGCAAACATTGAAGTAATTTTTTTGTGTTCCCCCCTCTACTCATCAAATATGAATAGCTATGCTTCTGATGCTGTATTTTAATTGAGAAATTATCCACATTTCTTCCTATTTAACCTTTAAATTGACCCAGTGATTTTTAGTATATTCAGAAAGCTGTGTGCTTGTTACAACAATCTATCTAGTACTTGAATACTTTATCACTCCAAAAGGAAATCTATACCCTTCAGTAGCCTCTGGGTCCAAGGATCCCAATAGCCCATTTCCACCCAATGGGACTTTGCTCCACTTCTCTAGGGGAGACTGGACAATCTACACACTGCCCGAGCCCCTAATGTACTTCATGGGAATCTCACACACAAGTAATCACATACCTCTTCAGGGTCTAACTTCTTGTGCATTAGCATGTTTTCAAGGTTCAACCAGGTCATAGCAAGAATTAGTCATTCATTCCTTTTTATGACCAAATAGTATCCAGTTACAGTTCTACCTCCTTTATTTCTCTTAATCCAGTCATCTGTTGATGGACACCAGTATAGTTTCCACTCCTTGGGTATATGAGTGGTGCTGTGATGGATACATCTGTGCAGATTTTGGTACAAATTCATGCTTGCAAATCTCATAGTATACACCTTTGAGTAGAAATGTTGGGTCATGTGGTAACTCTAAGTTAAACTTTTTGAAGAATTACCAAACTGTTTTCCAATGCGTTTGTACCATTTCACATTCTCACCATCAGTGTAGAAGCTCCTTTCTCTACACCCTTGCCAGTATTTTTGTTTTTTAATTACGGTCATTCTCGGTGCATGAATTGGTATGGTAGTTCTTTGCAACTTTGATTTGCATCCAAGTTGAGCATCATTCTGATTGTTTATTTGCCTTTGAGTATCTTTGGAGAAATGTCTACTCATATTCTCTTTTAAATCAGGTTATCTTTATTGAGTTGTTTTAACTCCTTATCTATTCTGAATAAAAGCCTCCTACCAGATAATGATTTGCAAATACCATCTCCCATTCTGTGGGGAGTCTTTTCACTTTCTGGATAGGGTTCTTCAAAGCACAAACCTTGAAATGAGATCTGATTTATCTTTCTTTGTCATTTGTGCTTTTAGTATTGTACCCAAGAAAACACTGCCCAGCCCAAGGTCATGGAGATTTACACCTACACCTGTATTCTTCTTAAGAGGACTCTTTTTAGCTTTTCCACTTAGGCCGACGATCCATTTTGAGTTAATTTTTTAGTTGGTGTGAGTAGGGGTCTAACTGCATTCTTTTGTGAGAGGATGAATGGTCTTTCCCCATTTATTGAAAGACCATTGTCTACGCATGTAATTGTCTTGACACTCACCCTTGTTGAAAATCAATTGACCATAAATCTGAAGTTCATTTGTGGATTCAAGCCTGTCCTGCTGTTCTGTGAGTCTGTCTCCCTGCCAGTCCTATGTAGTCTTTGTGCTAAAAGCTTGTGTGGTTGAGTTTTTGAAATGGGGAGTGGAAGCCTCCAACTGTGTTGCACTTTTCATGTTTTTTTTTTTTTTTTGGTTGCCTATTCTGGTTCTCTTGTATTTCCATATGATTTTAGATCAGTTTGAATATTTCCGCAAAAGCTGGAATTTGTGAAGCTGCCCAATCTTAACAACCCCGAGTCTTCCAGTCCCAAACATGGCTCCTTTCCATTTCTCCAGGTTTATCTTCTTTCTTTCAAACGTATTTTGTAGTTCTCAGCCTGTCTTGTTTTTCTTTTGTTAAGTGTATTCCTATTTTATTCTTTATGATGCTATAGCAAAATGTTTCCTTAATTTCATTTTCAGATGTTTCCCACTAGTCGATAGAAATAGAACGTCTCCATTGCTCCTAGAGCTGCAAACTTGCTGAACTGTTTTATTGCTTCTAATCTTTCAAAATTAATTCCTTAAGGTTCTCTGTATACAACATTAAGTCATCTGCACACAGAGATAATTTTGCTCCTTCCTTTCCAAATTGGAAGCCTTTTATCTCTTGCCGTCTGCTTAGCTGCCTTTGTTGGAACCTGCAGCACCATATTGAGCAGAGGCTTCACCCCGATCACCAGGGGCGGGTGTCAGGGACCAGACAGCAGTATGTACAGAGGGTTCTGCTTTTATGGAGATTAGTTATGTAAGTGGATCATTTAATTAAAATAAAAATGTAATAAAAATTTAGATGCTTGTAGAACTTATAAATCCCAATGAGTTCGTCAAAAGAACCATTAGGATGATTGAGAATCACTGGTCCAGAAGAATCCATCAGACATATCCCTGGGAGAAGCTGGGAGAGACAAGTGGTCACTGCAGGTGTAACAGGGGCTGTATGGGCCTGCAGTTGCCAGCAGGGTGGGGCAGAGAGCCCAGGGGCACTGGAAGTTGGAACACAAGAGCTACCAGGAAGCCAAGAAATGGCAGCCCAGGAGCTGTGTGTTAACAAGGCTGTGTCTAAAGCCCCAGAGCGAGCTCCCAGGTGAGGGCGGAGTCCAATGTCAAGCATCTGGGAACTGAGTGAGAGTGAGAACAAATCGAGGACCCAGGGCAGAGGCTCAGAGTAGAGTGAGGGCAACTCCTTACGCAGCTGATATGCTTAAGAAGCAGATCAGGGGCTGACAATTTAGATCTGAGCCGGAGAGGATCACAGCAACAGCACAGGGGCCAATTGCTTACTGATCCAGCCCTTAGTGCCACCGGATGCCAGCACAGCCAGAAACACAAGTTCGTTTGTGCCCAATGAACCAGGAGCTTGGGGTTACCTACAGGGCTGAATCCACGGGTAAATCGTGTCTTTTAAGACGCCCTAAATGTCTGATTGCAGCCAAACCCATCAACCTCAAAGCTGTTTTCCAAGGCAAAAAATGGAGCCAAAGACCTGCTTCTTGCCAACCAAGACAAAAGCCTCTCCGATGACACGGGCTGTTTTGTTTTGTGCACAGGGAACCTCCACGCCTGCCCTGGTGCTCTTGGGGACCAGCGCTGTGACTCAGACTGTGGTACCAGGAGCCAGTCGAGGCTGCTGGGATCTGTATACCTCCCTCCCTGGGCTCCGTAGACAAGTCCCTGAGAAGCCGGCCTTGGTGTTCCCACCTGGGACACGGTGCTGTAATCGGAGTTGCTCTCCAGCTGTGGCGCAAGGAAGCCAGGGCTGAGTGCTATATGTGGCGCCGGGCACACAGTGGCCACTGAGGAAAGCACAGTCACGCGCCAGACATCCTGTCCCAGGAAGAGCATGGCTCTGGTGTCTGGGCTGGCGGCTTAGGGACTCTTCTAGAACACATCATCCTGGAGGCCAGAGCGCGTTTGGCAACCCCACCTGGCTATCCTGATGGCCTTCACTCCTCGTCCGACTGTTCACGAGGAGATGGGCCTGTGACTTAGACTGACTGCCAGGTCTCACCCCCGGCGGTGTGGGAAACTGGGATGAAAGCCTCTTTCTGCAGTGGCCAGGGTCCTTGCAGCCCCTGGTGTCACTCGCCACAGGGCCCACCCTCAGGGCCATTGTTTTTGGAGACCTTGGGTGAGGGGCCACGGTGTGAGGAGAGAAATGGTCACAGATGCCCCTGAAGTCATCAGGAGGGCCCTGGGCTCTCTGGGCTCTTCAGGGCCTTCTAGGGCAGGGCGAGGGAGGCGAAGATGGCCCGACTCTGCTTCTGGTTCCTGAAGAGCCAGATTCCTCCCTCTACAGTGGCCCAGCCACTCTGCTTTCTGGGCTGGTTCTTGAGTCAAGCAAACAAGGGCTTCTGTTCACCAGCAGAGGGCCCTGGAAGGGCCTCCCTCCCCATGTATCACCACCACCCCCCACACACTAGCTTTCCACTGCTTCCTGCTGCCCCACTCTCAATCTTTTCCTTGGGGTTCGGTGTGAATGTAAGAAAGGTGTGTGGGTTCAAATGCAAAAGTCGTCCATTATGGACTGTAAGGCAGCGGCACTGAGATATTTGAGGCTCAGAACATGTCCAAACACTATAGTTTTGGGGGTCTATACACAGAGGAAGCCTGTGTGGAAGGTGGTAAAGCACCAGAGACCTACCATTTGCCTGCTGGCCCACCATCTGCCTATGAGCTGAGGGCTCACCCTCTGTCGGCTCAGGTGCACAGAATACTACTCAGCAAGGAACAGGAGCGTGATACAGACACGTGCCACACCAGGGGAGCGTCTCAGCCCTAAGTGGAGTCAGAGGCCAGACAGGAAGTGCACAGACTGTGGCATGAGAATCCAGAACAGGACACACGACCCCCAGGGAAGAGCCAGATCCACTCTGGTCACTCCTATAGGGAGGCGTGTTGTCCACGCAGGGGCCAAGAACTCCCTGGGGAGTGGGGCATTGTGCATCTGGACTAGTGGTCAGACGGGTAAAATGAGGCACTGGCCATCTGTGCCTTTCCCGCTCATCTACTGTACCTAGAAAAAAAGACGTGCAAGAGTCCAGAGAGAGATGAAACTAGGTCACTCTTGGGGTGTAGAGGCAAATTGTTAAGAAATGGCTGGAGGCCGGTTGAATTCTCTGGAGGATGAGAACAACATAGTGATGGAGACCAGAGAAAGGGTGACTTGAAGGGGTTCTCAGATCAGTGGGGACAAAGGAGAGGGCAAAGTTCCTTCAACACCGAGAACCCCTCTGGCTCCATGCTGTAGGTACTGCCATTTTGGGGGGCACATAGCTGAGGCACCCCAGCTCTGCACTCAAGCCCGAGCCCCAAAGCTGCTCTGCCTGCATTGCCCACCTGGTGCCTACTCTTGGCCTCACCGGAGTTTGGGGTAAGACTGTACCCTAGAGGAGAAACTTACAACCTCCCCTTAAGAGCATTCTGCCTCCTCGACAGTGTTTCCTTCTTGGATTTCACACTCACGAAACCCCTGAAAAGTGCTGAACTCTGTGTGTATGCAGGCACGTGTATGCAAGTGTCTAAAAATACATTTGTGAGAATCTTCAATTATTTCAGCAGGTGTTGCCAATTCTTTGCAAACACTAGGCTCGGCGATGTTGACGATGAGGTATGACGGTAGCCAGACTTTTCCTGGACTGCCCAAGGACGGAGGGGCCCTCCCTGTCAAAATGCCCTGCACGGTGTAATTTAGTTGTCCTGCGCCTTCAGGGATGGTAGGGAAGAGGCGAGTGAGAAATAAGGCAGGGAGACAGGTTGTCAAGGAAACAGACTTCTTCCCGAAGTAGACGGTCTTCCTAGCGTCTTACTGGCCAGCAGCACTCACCAGGGGGGCCTGGGGCTGCCATTGGTTGAACGTCCCAGAGGGGAGGTGCCCTGTTTGTGGGGGGTGGGGTGGGGCGGTGGGAGGACTCTGACTCTTGGCTTGTAGACACATGTTGGGTCAATTTCCACCCAATTTATTTTCATTCTCAGTGTCCAATTTCGTGTGTTCCCTTAATGACTTTTCTTATGCTTGAGAAATATTTGATTTCCCCAGATGTTTGCCTAAGTCCTTGTGGCAGCAGCCTCGGAGATGGGAAGCTAGGCATGCCCCAAGTGCGGCCCCCCTCAAAGTCAGACAGCACCTCGAGTGGGAAACCCCTCCAGGGAGAGGAGACAAGGGTGTCCTCTGTGGTCCCCAGACCAGGGACGGGGGGGCGGCAGCGTGTTGAGGACATGCCCCGGGCTTGCCCAGCTATCAGCATCTAGAAGGTGGAGCAGGGACAACATGTCGACTGCCCCTCATTACCCTGTCGTCTCGTCTCTCAAGTGAGACAACCTGCAGGCTGCCAATCTCTGGCTCCCAAATAGGGAGTGGAATCAGAGGTAACATTTTGGCCCCGATATCTCCAATCCAACCGTGAGGTGTCACGCGTCAGTCATCAGTGTGATCTACAGCTGCCCTCAAAGGAAACCAGGACAGGATCCAAATAAGGGGAGTCGGAAGGAGAAGGTTCTGTTGTCCCCATAAGTCTCCCCACCCCCCAATCAGGCACTCTGGACTTGGCCAGGTAAGAGAGAATCAAGATTTGGGAACCGAACATTCTAGGGTGTTGGCCCATTATGCCCAAGACAGGTGGGCTCGTGACAGCTCAGCACAGGGTCCCAGCCTCGGTGCTCTTTGAAATCTCCAGGCAGGACTGAGGCTGGGGGCCCAGGCAGGAAGTCAGAACCAGCCCTGCCAGATCTACTGCCCGCGGGCAAAGCCAGGCTTCTCAGTGCCACTGACGGAGGTGCAGTGAGCAGTGGGAGATCAGGTGCTGCAACTCTGCAGGCCCCTTTGGAGAGGAGCAGGGGAGTCCTGGCGCGCTCCCTCCCGTGTCCTGTCTCTGGTCTGGATGGCTTGGAACCAGAAGGCCCTCACGTCAGGAGTCACCGTGTGCCCAAGGGCAGTGGTGTTTTGCCCCTCCCTATGTAAACACAACCCAAACCTGGTTTGCCAGGGCAGTTCTTGAGAATCTGTAGTGTCGCTGCCTGGCTCAATCCCCGATCCCTTTCAGATCCCTAAGGGCTCAAAGACAGGAGGAAACAATCCATGTTTTTCAATGACCAGCTGATGCCTAAGTGCGGCCCCAAGTGCCCTTATGAGGTCCCATCACGCACCCACTGATGGTGCCACCCATGAGTGTCCCTCACATGCCCATCCACATGGGGTGCTGAAGAGGACAGGATGTGCCAACCCCGTTTCTCTCAGGGTTCTGCTCTGCTGCTGGGTTCCAGTGAGGCCTGTAGATGGTCCCAGCTTGTTGAACCACCTCTGGAGACCGGAGCCTGTGGCCTGTGGGAGCAGGAGGATCTGGAGCATCGGCACTGCTGCGCGGTTGTGTTTGACGATCTGTAATTTGGAACACACAGGCATCTGGGTTTCCAGGGCCTCCTGTGGTCCTTGGCAGGATGGTGTCCTTTGCACTGATCACCCCCAGTCTTCCTCCGTCCCCCGAAGCCCTGCATCTGGAGGGCAGTGCCATTCCAGGGAGTGGCAGGTGAGCTGTTCTCCATGATCCTCTGCTGGAAACCTACTGTACCAGAAGCCCCAGCTGGGGCGTGTCTTTGAGACGTCCATGCTGACTTGGGAAGGTCCTGCCAAGCTAGCCCCAGCCCCGGGGAAGGCTGAGTGAGGAAGTATGCAGGTGTGGGCAGCCACGGCCTGCAGCCAGCTTGGCTGAGTGTCTAGAGGGCTGACTTCTCAACAGCAAGAATAAACGAGCTTGGGGGTGTTACATCTCAGGGGCTAACGGGCAAGTGAAGTGGCTTCAAAGGGGGTTTCGGCAAAACAGAAGCAGGAAGCTAATGTTGCTGGAGAAAATAATTGTGGCTATTTCAAATCAAAGTGACGGTACAGCTTTATTATACTCAGCTTTGGGCTATCAGTGTGTCTGAGGTTGCTGAGACTGCACCGTAGATTGTGAAAGGCAGGAAAACATCCCATCCGCAGGGAGAAGGGTGGTTAGTAACTGTCAACAGCAGATGTTCTCAATGCTGGCAGCTGCACCTTGATCTGACGATAGCACCTATGGTCCCCCACTTGCCCCTGTTGGTCAGGGAGGCACTGGTGATGGGGGGCAAGGACCGGCCCACTTGTAAAGCTCTCTAGTGCTGGGCGAGAGCAGCTAGGGCTGAGATGAGCGGGCGGTGCACGTGACGTCTAAAGAGTTCAAGTGTACGCCAGACTTTCAGCCAATTCCGTGGCTCTTTCCCTGACAATTAAACGCATCTCATAGTTACCATCAAGATCGGAGCAGACAGGAGGTTTATTCGTACATGATTTTATGATGTAGACAGAAAATGTTCTGGCTCCAGGCTGGAGGCAGCTGCAAGGCACGTGAGGAATGTTCTTCCTTCATCCTTTCTCTCTCGTTAGTCTCCTGGCGTCTTTAGGCCTCCTTGTGCGGTGGAGCAATGCGCTGGGCAGAACACGGGTGGGTGCTTCCCCACTGCTGGTGCTGCGCTCTGCGGCCTTCCCCAGAACACCAGGGGTGCTGCTCCCGGAGGCCTGGGTCCCCTCGTAGTAGGCGCTGATCTTCCGGGCCAAGCGCATCCTTCAGCTGAGGGCTTCTCCTTGGCATCTGGGCCAGTTGCAGGAGACCCAGAGAAGCTCAGTGGCCCAGAGAAGGACACAGTGGCCCAGAGAAGGTCATAGTGACCCAGAGAAGGTCACAGTGACCCAGAGAAGATCTCAGGTGACCCAGAGAAGGTCACAGTGACCCAGAGAAGGTCACAGTAACCCCGAGGGAGGGCACAGGCTTATTCAAAACCAGATGCTCTTGCACTAGCACAGGTGCGCCTGCCCAGGGGAGCAGGCATGGGCAGCCAACTCTTGTGCCTTGGCCCAGAGAGGAGGAGGACAGAGCAGGAGCTGCTGGCCAGGCAGAGGTTTCTGCAGGTCCTGGGCAAGGGGAAGACGTGGGTGCAGGAAGGGACCGAGAGCCACCTGCCTCGCCAGATTAGTCCCACATGGTGCAGTGGCTCCCCAGCTGCGGAATCCCAGCAGGCAGTGCCTCAGTTTCCCCACCTATGGAATAGTGACACAGGAGCCACATCCCAGGGACAAGCTGGGGAAGACTTTGCTACCCCCACCTACTGTGTATGTTTGGTGCTGTGGACATGTGTCTCTGAAAGCTGTGACACACCAGCGGGCAGTGCTGGGCTTGCTAGCAACGTCTGCCTGCTCTATGCCAGTCCCTAGCACGCCGTTTTGGGTGTGAACGGAAGCCTGAGTCACTTAATTGAGATACAGTGGACACACAGCATCCTTCACCCTTCTCCAGGGTATTCAGGTGCACTCAGAATGGCTCGGCCACCCCAACCAGGACATCCATCTCCCTATCACCATCGCTGTGCACGCTTTCTGTCTCTTTTCTGCTCCTGTGGCTTTGTCTTTCTGGACATTCTGTATAAAGGGAAGATGTATAAGTAGAATGGAAATGAATACAGTCAGTGGCCTTTTGTGTATAAGCCTGAGTCATTTCAAAAGAAGCACAGCTGGAAGTCACTCCCCGATGCCCTGGAAATGGCAGGGGGCGGGGTGGGCTGTGGGCCCACCTGCTGGCTGTTCACAGGGTTGTGGTCAGGGCTCGTGGGGCTGAGCCCCTGCTGCTCCCCTAGCTGCATGTCCTCCTGCTCCCCTCCAGACTGCCTCCTCCCCACCGCCCAGACCCTGGGCAGCCACAGCTTCTCTCCTTGTCCTTCTCCCCTACAGCCAGTACACACGCATCAGCCCAGAGGGCCTTCTCCTGGACAGTAGGGTCAGGAGGCCTGGACCTGCTGGCTTGGGGTGATTCAGACATCCATCAGCCCAGAGGGCCTTCTCCTGGACAGCAGGGTC
>NW_004567130.1:3091936-3096366 GCF_000260355.1 Condylura cristata | reverse complement strand
GAGGGCCTCCTCCTGGACAGCAGGGTCAGGAGGCCTGGACCTGCTGGTTTGGGGTGACTCAGCCAATCCCCAACAGAGGCAGTCAAGCCTGCTCCCGCGGCCTTGCGCAAGAGGGGAAGCCTTGCCCATGAGGGGCCTGTCTTCAGGACCCTTCATATGTTGGTTCCTACACCTGGTCCCACGGTCATCCTCCCTAGCTCAGGAAAGGCATGGATTGGGCTTAACCAGTCCCCCTTTGTTGGGATGTCACTGATTTATGTTATTTGATCATCGTTTAGTGTCATGGCCGGGCACTGCCTGAACACCTGGAGATCAATTCCCGCAGTCTTCAACACAGCCATAGAGGGGTTTACACCTAGCCCCCCTTGCAGCCCAGGCACAGAGAGGTAAAGGGCTCACCCAGGTCACACAGCTGGGAAGAGCCAGGCTGCATGGCATCCCAGCTCTGGCCTGCAAGCCCCACCTGCCATGCCCAGTGGCTCTGCCCGAAAGGGGCAGTTCCAGCTCTGGCCTGGGCAGCAGCTCTTCTTCATAGACATTGCAGGTGGAGCAGGACAGGCAGGGTGAGGCTCGACAGAACACTCTGCCAGGCTCTGACCTGCTTTGTTTAGAAGTTGAAAGACATGGATTCAGAACCCAGAACTGCAGCCCTGGCCCGTCCTGCCCCAAGGGGTCAGACCTACACATCGGGGTGATGCGAGACGTGGCCGCTGAGGCCCGTGCTAGTCTGGGGATTCTGTGTCTGGGCACATTTCTGATCCTCACGTAGCTGGGATGGGGGTGGGGACTTAGGGATGTGGCTTCCAAACCCTACAAGGCACGGGGCACCCCCATCTCAAAGGAGCGTCCAGTTCAGAGCGCTGAGGTTTAGAGGCCCTGCCCCAGAAGCGGGGTCCAGCGCGGCACAGCGTGGGGGCAGAGGGTACAATGGGACTTGTAATTGGGGCAGGACTGCCAGGGCCAGGGCCCAAGCCAGCCCCCTGTGGTTCCTAGAAACAGTCTTGGCGGAGTGAAGAGCTCGCTAGTTTCCGGGTCATCTCGCTGCTCCTGCAAAATGATGTCACAGTGGCTGCAGAGACCTGCCGTCTGGCCCTGGGAGGGAAAGCTTGCCCGGGGCTCTGTGGAGACTGGAGCGTGCCCCTCCTGTACCAGGAAAGCGATGGTGCAGCCTGAGGCTCCCCTCCAGCCCCGCAGGGCCTGGCTCCTGCAGCTGGGGTCTGGTCAGCTGTGTCTGTGAGAAGCAGGTGTTGGTTTTTGAAGCTGCAGTGTTCTCCCGGCCTTTCTCTACCGTCCACACATCTGCCTTTCACATTAGCAGTTGTTGGAAAATTGGCTTGCTCGGTCCAGAGAGAAGCAGGTGATTCATGCCAGAGAAGATCTGTTCTCATTGCCTGAGCTAGGCTGGCTACTGGCTATAGGCTGGTCCCCGGATGCCAGGAGAATCAGACAAAGCTCCTTGCCTTCGCTGCCGGTGATCACCTGTCCTCTGCAGAGGACCCTGCCTCTTACCACCCAGCAGAGATGCGGTGAGCAGCCTGCCAGCCCTGCCTCCTCCTCCTGCACGCACGCCACGCCAGCTTCCACTTGGAACCCGGAAATTTTCAAACCTGAGTATTTCCAGAGGATGATGAAGTTATTCTTGGGTTTTGAATTCAGTTCAGTGGGTTCCCGGGAGCCTTTTATAAGCAATGAAGGAGGACAGAGAGACAAATATCAGCATGTCACCCAGAGCAAAAGAAAATATTTTTAAAGTTATTATTGAGGTGTAATCAACATTTAACACGCTTGGCTCAGATATACAACATAATGCTTCAATCCTCAAGGACAGTGAGAAGGATCACCTGGGATCACCTGGGATCACCTGGAAGAACCCAGCTAGCACCAGTCACATTCTTTTCTTATAGTAAGAACTTTTGAGACTGTTTCTCTCTCTCTCTCTCTCGGTAGCTTTCAAACTGGCGTCATGATCTTAAACTACAGCTGCCATGCTGTGTATTCTGTGCTAGGATGTGCTGTGATAAAGGACCAAGCTCACACATCTAGAGGTTGCATGGGTTTCATTGAATGAGTCATAAATTGGGCAACCTCCAATCCAGACACTCACGAGCTCCCACAAAATGGAGGGCACTTATGGACAGACAGCAGGTGAGGCATGTGGTCAACTAAAGAAGATTCTAGGTAAAGCCACCTTTCCTCGGGAGGAGGCAGAGGCTTCCAGCACAGGGGCCCTTACTGGAGCTGGTCAGGAGCCAGAAGGACAGGCTTGGGATGGTGCTTTGGAAGAGACTGAAGCTGCAAGAGACATGATGTCTGTGTGGGGATCTGGAATGATGGAACCCATCTTCGCACTGGCTCCTATGCCTGTGTCCGCTCAGGCCCGCAGAGGCGACCTACGCCAGCTGTCTTTCTTGCCTGGTTCATTACTTTGCCTAGTGGCCTTCAGATGCATCCAGATGACTGCACATGACAGAATCTCGCTCTTAATAGTTGGATCATTTCACTGTGTGCGTCTCCCATATAACTCAACCAACAGGGTGGCTCCAGCTGTCTCCCTATCATGGCTAGTATCAATAATGCTGCCATGAATTCACATGCCTCTCCAAAGGAATGTTCTGGCCAAGCACCAGAAGTGGCAATGCTGGATCAAAGCACAGGTCTCGTTTTAATTTTTTGAGGTTTTCTGCACTGTCCACTTCCTACACGGCCACTCTGATTACACCCCCTCAACAGGAGGCATCCACAACGTCCTCACTCTCGCTGCTTCTTGTCTTTTGGTAACAGCCACTGTCAGGTGAAAGGTGGTATCCAGTGTGGCTGGACTCACATTTCCCCAAAGGTCAGTGGTGTCCAGCACCTTTCCACACTCTCTAGGATTGAATGTCTTCTGTTCAGAAATGTCAACGTTGACTCAGATCTTCTGCCCATCGTTTAACTGCACTGTTCTTTGCAATGAAGTTGGATTCATTCTTTATATAGTTTGGGTGTAAACCCCTGATCAAGTAGAGCATTTGCAAATATTGTCCCACATCTAGCCAGCTGCCACTTAATTCTGTGGCTGTTTTTCTCCACTGTGTAGAAGCTGTTTAGCTCACTCTATCCGCTACTAGTTTTTTTTTTTTTTTTTACTTCTGTTGCTTTGGCTTTCGGACCCAAATCCAAATGATCATCACCAAGACTGACATCTAGTTGCTTATCCCCAGCTAGACTGACGTCTAGTCGTTTCCGTCTAGAAGTTTTGTGGCTTTGCCCTCCCATCCGATTCTTCATTCTGAGTTAGTTTCTGTAGCTGCTGTCAGCTGCTTCATGCTGTGGATACAGCCAGTCAGTTTTCCTAATATCATTTCTTGGGGAGACTATTCTTTGCCTGCGGCATACTCTTGGCCCCTTTGTTGTAAGTCAGTGTGTCTGGGGATCTTTTATTCCAGATACAGGTGCAAATACACACACATATGAGTGTATGGGTGAGTCGATACATGGATAGCACCAGGACATGTCTGCCTGATGTCAAGTGTTCGCTCACGCAGGGCCTGAGTCGGGTGTCAAGTGAATATTGTTCATGACAAAAAGTGGTCGAGAAGCCCCCTTCAAACGGAACTGGTGCTTGCTGCTACGTGGGAGCATGCCTATAAATGACTCAAGCTGCTGGGCAGAATTAAGAGTCAGACAGCAAGTCCCATTTCCTCTGTTATGAAACCAAGCCAAGTGAGCCCTCTCAAGAGGCTGCTCTGACCTCAAGAAAGGGACAAGGTTGGCCCACTGTGGACAAGCGCGATTCTGACATTTCTCAGACCAAAGCAGGCCAGGATGGAGAACCACTCTTCTTAACTGTTCCCATGATTTGGCTAAAGCTGTAGCTTGTACTCTATTTTAGTACTGAATTTCCTTCGATAAGTTCAGTCCTAAACAATAACATTGGTGTGATCACAGATTTTTATGTCGTGAATAGTTTTCCCGATATATACAACTAAATGCTCAATCGGTAGGCGAAGGTCCCTGCAGCCCAGTGCAGGGCACACAGCTCACCCGCTCTTCTGGGCAGTCCTTTCAAGTTTCCCTGTGGCCCTCCCTGGTGGCGCAGCGGGTTACAGCACAGCACTAAGAAGCTAAAGCCCCTTCAGCATGAGTTTGATCCCCACCCCAGGAGGTGACCACATGGCGCGGCAGACCTCTCCTGACCCGCCCGCTGCTCCCCTCAGCAGTGTGCTTCATTGACTTGCCTGTTCTGCTCCCTACTCTGTCTCTGGTGAATCCTCTCACTGCCTTTGCACCTCTGGCCTGTACCCCAGTTCTGTATGCATAAGTAAATAAATCTTAAAATAAATAAATAAGTAAAGTTTCCCTGTGACCTCCCGAGTCCACTCAGGGATCCTCTGAGGAATCAAGAGAAGGTCCAAGTGGTCCTCCCTGGTGGCACAGCAGGTTAAAGCACA
>NW_004567130.1:3086054-3091576 GCF_000260355.1 Condylura cristata | reverse complement strand
ATCGATCTCAGACCGGAGTACAGGAAAGAAAAGAAAAAGCTGATCTGAATATTTATCCCGAGACTGGCTTTACAAAACACTCAGCCAAGGGAGAAGGTTTATCAACAAGCTTGAGCTGAGCATCAAGGCCACAGAAACAGAAAAGGGGCAACCAGAGACGGGGGTGCTGACAGTGATAAAACCTTCAGGGTCTGAAGAAAAGCCTCTTTGTGCTTCCCCACATATGAAGAGCCCTGGGACTGGCCAGTGACTCTCAGCCCACATGTCCTTGTCCCAACATCCTACCTCCTCACCAAAGGACATGACAATAATGCCGATTTTCCAGAACCCTGATGTCATTTTCTGACCTCTGCACCTGGGTGGAGACCCTGGGGCCCAGGACCACCCTTGGTGCCCCAGATGGTCCTTCTGCCAGACTGGGTTTCATTGCACCATCAGGCACCTTCACCTGAACTTCAAGTATTGCCCTTACAGGTGCACCAACACCAGCCCAGCCCCCAGCACTGACTGGCATTGCATCAACCTTGGAGACATCCTTGGGTATTCCCGATACCCCACAGCCAGACCCTTGGTCACCCCTGGAGAAAGCTTTGCACACTCCCTCTCTTGCACACTGTCCCGTAGTCACTGGTGCTGTCTGGTCTGTCTTGCAGGTCTGGCCTGTCTCCTCCAGTGACTGTCATGGGGGTGGGGGAGGGGCTACCACACAGTGGTCACGGGTCACAGGCTTGTGGAGTGAACAGATGGACAGAAGCACCTGTATCCATGGTGGGGGTGGCATGAAGGTTTGCAGTGGAGGTGGCAGTGACGGCAGTGAATTTAAAACTCAAAACTCAAGTCTGGGCTTCCTTGTCTGTCTCTCCCACAAAGCAACCTCCTTTGAGAAACCTAAAAGCATCCAGCCAAATAATCCAGAGAATCATGCTCCAAAGTAGCCTGGGGCCAGTGTTGGGCAGGGAGGGGGGGCACCCCTTCTCTGCCCACACCATCAGGGGCCCAAGGCTGCATGACCCCTGCTGTGGAGAACCTCCAGGCCAGTTTGCAGCAGATTAGTTCCAGCTCAGGGGATAACAACAGCAACAGGAAAGAAAGGAAAAGCAAAGCAAACTTAGCTCAATGCAAGCACAATCATCCGTAACAATCAGCCTCTGATTAGTCACCTCATTAAAACATAAACTCATTTAATTCAATCATTTCAGCAATAGCCCAGCCAGCCCAGCCGTTTTCATCAGAAAGTCCTTAACGTTCACTCCTTACCAGACATGACAATTTGGTGTTTTTATTAAGAATATGAATTTCCTGCTGGTGGAGAGGAGCGTCCCGGGCAGCTGTGGCCTGCTATTGTTCCAGTCGTTTCTTTTTTAATTTCCCAAACAAAGCAACGAGGGGAGAAACCACCCAAACACACCCGGGTATGAGATGATAGCGGCACAAATAGTTCGTAGGGAGGATTCTCTCTCTAAATTAACCATGGGTTTGAGGCCAGAATACAAATGCAGCCACTCCCGAGCGGACGGGGTTTTCCAAGGCAGCTGTGGAGAGGACAGGCGTCCCGTCCCACGCGGGCCTCCACCCCCAATGTCTGCACACCGCTGCTTCCTGCAGCCACCTCGCTTTATTTCGTGGAAGCCCCACCATGACTCCACGTTCACCCTAGACATCTAGGATGAAGCAGCCAGGATGCTTTTGGCAGAGAAGCTGGGCCTCCCAACATGGCTGCCCGGCAGGACATGTGGCATGAAGCGGGGGAGCTCTCCAGGGTGAGGAACTCGTGAAATGGAGGAGAGACCAGGCCCCTAGGTCAGGGCCACGTAATGTTACAGACCCCGGAACCTGACCTGGCCTGTGTTGGTCACCGTCCATTCCTGTTACTGAGTTGACCTGGTCCTCTCTGCTTTGAATATGGAAAGACCCTGGCCATGTCCTGTGTCCTGTGTCCAGCCCTAGGGATGGAGCCATAAAAGCAGCTTTCCCAGGAGAGAGCGGGGCTCAGGGCAACTGTGGCTGGACCTGCTATGTGAGCCCCTTGAGTCCTCGACTGGGGTACTCTCTAAATCCCTCTTGTCACATCAGCAAAAATAGAAGGGAATGCTAGCAAAATTGCTTAACAGTCTATCCATATTGCTGAAATTTCCAGAAAGCTGAATCTTGGACACAACCTTTAAACATTGGCAGTTACTTTCCATTGCTAAACAGAAACTTTATATAGACCCACAAAAGACTGCGGGTCCCACGGACCTTGCGGCTGGTTTCCCTCCCCAATGTGGCTGGGAGGTTGCTTATGTAGTGGTTCTGCCAGGGGAAACGGGCCCTGGCGGTCAGTCCCAGCAGGGTGGCCCCGTGGCTCCTGCACCAAGGGACCTGTCTTGGCAAGTGACCTGTGACTCTCCACTGCCACTGCAAGTCCCTTCTCCTTGTGGGGCCCCGAACATCTCCTCTTCCGGCACTGGGCCAATCAAAGGTCAGGCTGCTTCCAGTTTGAGGCGGGGGTCCCCTACCCTGTATCCCAGGCTTCAGCATCCTGGCATCCTGTGTGCAGAAAAGGCCAGAGCGAAAGGGGTGGACACAGGAGGCGGGGTCCAGCGGGGCCCCACTCCCAGATGTGGGAGGAATCGTGGAGGAGTCCGTGTACCGGAGAACTTCAGAGGAAGCGTGGACCTGGGGTCTTCCGGCTGCTGAGGAGATGAGCGCTCGCTTTCTAGCCTCCATGGGCGGACGAGGCCACGCACCACTGTCCTGCATGGCGAAGCTGAAGTGACCTCTCCATGGGCTCATGCCGCTGGGCTGCGGCTGCTCTTTGCTTCCACAGCGGGGTTCGCTGCACCTGGGCGCAGCCTGGTCAGGAGGCACCGTCTCGTCTCGCACTCAGCCTCACGTGGTTGAGCTGCTGCACATGGGCTCCCACTTCCTGGTATTCGTCACGTGATTTCTAACTTGACATGCATGTATACATACAGTATACATCTATGTCCACGATGAAAATATCCCAATATTTGTTGACGCCGCATACTTGGGGATGCGGAATGCATTCCTAGTTGGCATGCACGCCAAGGGGCTCATCTCTGCCCCCTCCAAAATAAGTATCAGCAGCACTAACACAATTTACAAATGATTGTCATCTTCTGCTCACTCAGGCCCCCGGGTATTTGGCACTCCCTCTCCCGAACCTCCCCCCCCCACCCCAACTGTAGATTCAGGAACTTTTGTCGGGTGGAGGTGACGTTCCCTCAGCAGAGAGAGAGCCACAGGATGGCAAGGCCCTCAACCTGCCCTCATCTCTATAATAGCTTGGATTCTAGACAAATATTTAGCTTTTATGTTTCATGTTATAAGTAGTTCTGGGGAACCAAGAAAGAACATGTAATAGCCCCCAGGGAAAACAATGAATCTTCAAACAGGGAAATGAACAGTCCACCGTGGACATTCTGTCTCCAGGGACCTTGGTGACGGTGTGCTGTAAGCTGTCTTTCTCGCAGCCTCAGCTCAGCTCAGCTCAACTGAGCACCCCGCCCCCAACTTCTGCTCTGAATCCTGCCATTTAAAGCTTCCCTGAAGGAATCATCTGCCATGCTCGCTCATGTGACCCAGTTCTGGATTTTATAATGGAATTCTCAGTGGCACCCAATGAGGGAGTGACTTGTAATATTTCATCACTCGCCAAGTCGCCACATGCGACTTGAGGCTGTTGTGGCACAAACACCTACTGTGTTTGTGGCACAGGGCTGGGGGCTGGGTGGCAAGACAAAGGCAATCAGCCCCTGCCCATCAGAGGTCACATCACAGGCTAGACTGGACTTTCAGCGAAAAACAAAATAGTCTGCAAAGTCATGGGCTGTTCTCCTGGGGGACCGAGGGAGGGACGATGATCAAGTTGGCACCCATAATGTGATGAAAAGCTTTTGGAGAGTTTGAAGCAGAAGTAGTTGGCATGTGTAGCTATTTGTTGCATAAAGATGTCTGGCTGCTGTGTGGGGACTAGATTATGGCATGGAGTTGAAGCCAGGGAGCAATTAAGGGTGGTGATGTCAAGGATGGTAATAATGGGGAAAGTGCTGGAGGTGGTGATGGAAGGAATGTTGGGTGATGGTAGAGGTGAAGGTGGAGGGGATGCTGGAGGTGGTGATGGAGGAGTTGTTGGAGGTGACAGTGGCAGGGTTGATGGAGGGGACATTGGAGGTGATGATAGAGTGGATATTAGAGATGATGTTAGGGATTATGGGGAAGATGCTGGCGGTGATGTTTGAGAGGATGGTGGAGGCTGGTTGTGGAGAGATGGTGGAAAAGATGCAAAGGGGGTTAAAGTTAACATATATCTAGTAGGAATGGAGTTGACTTGACTCACTGAGCAATAAGAGGAGAAATCCTGCACGACTCACACGCTGCGGGTCTGAGCACTTGGGCAGGTAGTGCTGGCCTTACCCAGATGGGGACAGGTTGAATGGAGTGTCCTGAGGCTGAGTGATAGTGAAGGGTTTTGCTATGCATGTGTGGTGTGAGATGAACAGTAGATACCAAATGGAAACTTCAAACATGGGACTGATATACTAGGAGGAAGAAAGCTGAAGATTCCCACCATGTGACACACACCTGCCTACTTTTCCAGTCTTCTCCCAATACTCCAGCCACATGGTCTTTCTATCTGGGTTATATCCAGTTTGCTGCTACCTCAGGGCCTTTGCACAGGCTGTCCTCACACTGGCTCACTCACCCCTCAACTTTCCATGTGGCCTGTTTGTTTCTGTTATTCACATTCTGCTCAAATGTCATTTGCTCAGGAAGAACATTCCAAGAACTTGATCCAAGTTACTATTCTTCAACCCTACTTTCTTTCCTTCAGGACAGTTGTTGGTATCAGAAATCTTACACTTACATTTGCTTGCCTATTTATTATAGGTGTCTCACTGTAGGAATGGAAGACTCCAGACATGCAACAGGAGCATCTAACACATAGTAGGTATTCAGGAAATCAATACTGAATACACAGGCTCACATGACTATGACAGATCTTTCTCTCTCTCTTTTAAACTGTAGCTCACCGTATTTAATTCTGCTTTTGTAGAAAGAGCTGCATGTATTCCCAGAGCACCAAGGAGGTCAGATTGCAGAGTAAAGAGGACTCCCTGCTCCTTCTGAGACCACAGCTTGACCCAGGTACTAGGTAAGACGTAATGGAGCATGGAAAGGCTGCAGGTGCTGAGGGAAATGTGACCTGCAGGAAGAAGCCTTTGAAGGAACGGGCCCTGGGCAAGAGCGACACTACCCTGGAGGGTAGGTTCAGAGTGAGGCCTCGAGAAGTGGAGCAGAGCCACAGTGGGCCTTCCTCTTTGCCCTCCTGGGGAAGGCAGACATCAGCACATACTCACCTTTGAGTGGTCTACAAACTAGAGTTTGCTCGGGCTTGGTGAGCGCTGGCGGGTTAGAAGTCAGCCTTCCTCATGTCTATTGAGCAGTGAACAACCTGTGCAACTGGGCTTGGTGAGCCCTGGTGGGTTAGAAGTCACCCTTCCTCATGTCTATTGAGC
>NW_004567130.1:3080023-3085771 GCF_000260355.1 Condylura cristata | reverse complement strand
GTGAGAGAGAGAGAGAGAGAGAGAGAGAGAGAGAGAGAGAATCTAGTCTTTCAGTCACTTGAAGCACTTGCGATGTCTTCTAGATGGGACATGGGCCCACTTACTCATGGTCACCAGACCGTCCCTCTGTTAATTATGTTCCTCAGCACACATATCATGTTCCTGTCTGACTCCTTGTGACCCTTGAACGAAGAGAATATGAACATGGAGGGAAGATTTTAGAATGCCCACTGTCTCTTTCCTCCCCTTCTAATTAACAGCTGCCAGGAGCAAACTTCCTGCAGTAAAAACTTACACAGAGAGAAGATAAATGAGTTTTGAATTGGGTCACTGACAAGGTCGCCCATAGAACTCTGCTATTGTTATTTTCTCCCCAACATGCCTTCATTAACTTTCTTTTAAAAAATAGTACAAAGAGCTTGAGACTTTTGATGAACATACTTCCGTCCCTGGTTACTCATTTTCAAATTGAGTCATTGCCTTGGAAGGCGCCTTGGAAGTCGGGGCCAGCACCCCCCCTCCCCGGCCTGCTGTTCTCTCATTGGCCATCTCTCCCTCAAGCCCACCCCCAGATGAGGTGCCCCCTAGAGCAGCCCCAGGACCTCGAGCTTAGGCCTAGGCAGTGATGTGGTGAGTGACCGCGCTCTGCCACTACTGGGAGCGTGCTTCGGTCCCCTGCATCAGCACCCTGTCCCTTCTGCCCAGATGCCTTTCCTTATCTTTATGCACCGCCACTTGGTGTGCTGAGTTGGTGACGAGCCCTCCTGCTCTGTGGTGGCTCAGGACAGGCCTCTGTTCTGGTCTGGCCACAGAGCAGCAGTGCTGGGAACTCAGTTTGACCAACTGGACGTGTTAATCTGATCTGGGTTTGCTGTACGTCACCTGCATACTCCATAAAGGGAGGCCCCCAAGAATGAAGACATCATAGAAGAAAGCCAGGGTGAGGACAGTGTGTCCTGGCCCGGCTTTTGATCCAGCCACGCCTGGCACTTTTCCCATCCCGGGTTCCATTACAGGAGACTCTCTGTCCCTTTCCTGAGCCAGCTTGCATCCACTTCTTTCATCATAATTGGGAAGTCCCGACTACTCGCGTAACCCCCAGACTCAATTCCCTCTACGAATGCACCCAGCCATCCTGGCTCCGTGGCCTCCTGGTTTGCCAACTGCTTATGTGGCCTCCGGCCACCTGCCAGGCCCCACTCTGACTCCAGGTTTTATTTTTGATGCTCACTGGACAGTACTCAGAGATGCCAAATTCAAACAAATTTAAAAGAGAGCTGTTCACCTTCCCCAAAAGACACGGTCTTCCATCTGTTTTCCTAATTCCAGCTGAAGACACAACCCTCCCCCAGGCCAAAAACATGGGGTCTTCTAGACTTCATCCAATTTAACCCTAAAATGCAAGCACCAGTGGCAAAGTCCTAGAGAGTTCAGACCCTAAATCTCACAAACCAGCTCCTCTCTGAACAGCGCCGGAACCCTGCCCCTTCTCTGCCCAACTGAGTGACCCCAGCCTCCTCCCTGACCACCCCCCCCGTCCTGCACTCACCTCTCCTGGACACAGCCCAGGTGGGTTTCTGAATGCTGTTTTAGTCACTGGGCACTCCCCTGCTAAGCCCCGGGCCAGCCCTCCAGAGGCCTCTAATAACTCATCCTCTACCTCCTCCACAAGGGGAGAATAGTCATTCCAGCTGGGCACCAGTCACCAGGCAGACCCCAAACTACTCTTCCTGCCCCTGACCCCCCAGTTTCATGACCACCATCTGCGCTCTGGCCAGTGGGGCACTATAAGGGATGATGCAGGACTTTGGATAATGCTTTACAATCAATGACAGCTGGCCCTCTGTCCAGCCTCCTCCCAAGTCCACATTCACATGCATGGCTTGAGACTGGTCACCAAGGGGCATTTACACCCTGGAAGTGAGCGCGGGCTCCAGAACATTTTCTCTGCAGAAATGCTGTAACCTCCCGGAAAACGCCCATCACCCTCCCTGAGAGGCTCAAAATCTGGCTGCTCCGCCCGCCCTCGGTCCCGATTCTCTCCTAACTCATATCCATTCGCCTCGGTCTCCTTCAGCCGCCTCTTCTGTCCTACTTTGCTGGTTACCACCACTCTTTGGTGGAAAAGCGGCTGTGCCAAGCGGTGCCCTAAGCCGTCGGGAGCCAGTGGGCGTTCCTGCGGCCAGTGGACAGCAGCCAGCTCTCCAGCCTGCTGGCCGCCGCTCCTTGGCGGGGCCAGGTGTCCTCTCTGCAGGAGGGCACGTGCCCCACCCTGAGTCCCAGCAGCGGGCACGCCCACATGGCACGTCTGAGGGTCTAGTCTCGCCCCCTCCACCGGCAGCCCTGGAGTCGGAAGCCGGCGAGTCACTGCGGAGCCCCCTAATTGGATCTGACAGCCCTGATTTATTTACCGCCAGCTCTGAGCTCCCAGGCTTATCACACCTGGGACCCGGCTGTCCCCGGCTAGCTCAGAGCCACAACGGAGGTTTGGGGGGAGGGGGTGCCTTGGAGGACTCTCTAACAAGAAATAGGCCTGTGACTCCAGTTTCTATCTTTCCCTCTGGCTGGTGCTGTGGTGGGGAAGGGATGGGGTCAATCATGCCACCCCGCAAAACCATGGGCAAGATTGATGGGCAGTTCGGGCCCTGAATCTGTCTGGAGAGCACCTCTACAGGGAGACAGAGTCGGGGTCTTCTGGGAGTCTGCCCTACAGCCAGGCAGGCCCAGAGCCAGGACTGCTGGCTTCACCTTCCTTGGAGTAGCGCCTCTCGAGGGTCAGGCTGGTTTCTCAGTCTCCATGAAGGGGGATCCCGTTTACTAGCGTCTCCCGCAGTCCCCCGCGACTTCACAACGAGGCTGGGGGTTGAGACGCTGCCAGTCACAGGCCAGGTCAGCCCGTGGACAGCGACGTGTGTGTGCAGGGGTCTCTGGAGGCATCTCAGGGGACTCCGGAGCACAGGTGTGTTTCCCCAGGGAGGGACCAGTGTGCATGAATAATAGGCACAGTCAGTTCAGGAGCTCCCCAACTCAAAGACCCCAGAGTCTGCAGCTGCTGCCTGAGCCCAGGACAGGGGACGGGGCTGACAGGCTGTAGGCCGGGCTCGTGCTGGCTATTCAGTGTTGGGTTGACGGGAGCATCGTGGGGCTGCAGGTGGGCGATGGCGGGGTGCTGCCTACCCCAGTCTCCCCATCTCTCTCCTGTTCTCTTTGATCATTCATGTATGGGTACACCATGGCTAAGTATCCTGGTTACGCCCACTGCCAGTTGGGGCGCCTCACCTGGGTGGGAGATGTGGGTCCACCTGGGGTTACAGAAGGGGAGGGTACACCTAGGCCCCTCCCAGACCCAGACCCGACGCCCCAACACTGCAGCATTTTTATTTATTTATCTGGTTCCAATTTAGGGATGAATCATCTCCTTTTAAAAGGAATTCCACGAAGGCCAGGAGATGAAGGTCCAGTAGCCTCCATCTCATGCTCATTTGATGCCTCCTTTAAAATTGAAAACAGTTTTCTCTTAATCACCTTGACCTAATTTTATCTTCCGCCCAGCAATAAATGGATGGTTCCCAGAAATATCATTTAACCCTGGGAGGAAATACTTGAAAACATGATTACTGTGCATATCTATAATGTTTCACACCCAAGGAGTTCAGGCTGCCTACAAAGACTGTCATAAGCAGACAAAGGGCCTGGGGCATTTTAAAACATCAAAGTCAACTAGAAAAGAGATGGAGAGATACAGGGATGGGGCTGGGGGGAGGGAAGGGGCAGCAGGAGTCAGGGCCCATCCAGGCCTTTCAAGCTGCAACTCAGTCCTGACACAGGCCAGCAGGTCCCCTGGGCTCACGGAGACCACCCAGGCAGCTGGGGGCTGCAGCATGTCTTTCCAGAAAGAGCTGGCCCTCTCCTGATCAGAGGAGTCCAATATCAAGAGGTGAGAGTGACTGAGCTCCGCAGATTGGCGTGGCCAGTGTAAGAGCATTTCACATCCCAGGACAGGAGGTTGCATGCCAGCGCCGGGCACCCGGGAGGCTCGGTGAGTAGCCAGGGCCCTGGGTCCACCCAGCCGCCCTCCATGGACTGCATCCTCAAGGGGGAGATACAGATGGCAGCTAGATTCTAGGCGCCAGCAATTCGGACATAATGGCCCCCTTGAGGAGGAAGCGGAATTTGTTCTCAGCGATGCAGCTGGACCCGTTCCTGAATCAATTAGTGGTGAAGGGGTTTTCCTTACAGCAGCCCAAGAGGTTTAAGATATGGCCCCTGATTCGGGAACCCCTTCACCAATTGGGAGTGTCTGTGGTGTCTTCCAATTCATCAGGTGGGCGGCTGCAAGAGGGTATAGCCAATAAGGAAAGGCAAGAAGTCGTGGGAAGTCTAAGACAAGGTCCAAAAAGAACCTTGAGCTGAGGAAAGTCAGCTGCCTGTGAGGCCACACTGGAGACACCCCGCCAGCTGAGCTCGCCTATCTGGGTGAAACCCTCCATGTGCAGCCTCGTGAGGGTCTCAGGCAACTTTAGCCTTGTTGCCACAAGCCACCAGAGGCCGGGAGAGAGCTGCCCAGATGGGGCCTGCCCCATCACTGTGAGCAGAACAGAATGTTTGAGCTCTGGGGTCTCTGAAAACCAGTCACTTCAACTTCTGGAACTGGGGTGAGGTCAGCATTCCTGGAGGCACGGGGGGGGGGGGGGGGTGCCTGAGAAACCAGGAGTCTGTTCAGCCAGGCAGGCCAAGAGCCTCCCAGCGCTCAGGTATCACCAAGCTGAGCGCTCAGTGCTGACCTCTGCAGGCCAAACTTCTCATCGTCCTGGTCCCTATAGACAGGAACACCTGTTCCAGTGGGTCCTCGACGCCTCCTCCTCGTTTGATGATATTTGCTGAGGTCACGCTGGTCCAAAACACTGTGTGATTTGTGGGGCTGGTTTGCGCCTCTGCAGGGTGTGTGCCCACCACCAAAACCCCGAAGCTCCAGTAATCCTGCGCCCTTTGATGGGAACAGCCTGAAGCTCCAAGCTCCTCCTGCTGATCTCCTTGGCTCGAGGCCAGGTCCACATGGTGCTGGCTGGTGTGGTCACTGGCATATGGTCACCAGCATGATGCCCACCTCCCGGTCGCCCCCATGCTCAGTCACATGGTCGCTATGGCTGCTGTCCAGGTCTGAGGTCACCACCCCCTCTGTCCCCTCACTCTGGGCTGCCTGGCCTCTTCCAGGGCTGCTGCTGCAAAGCCCTGCCCTGAGCTGGAGGCCCCACAAAGGGAGCATCTTGAGGAGGTACAGGCCCTGGGTCTGGGCAGAGACCACAGCCTGCAAGCCGGCTGACCCATGCAGGGGGATACTGAGAAAGGCAGGCTCCTGGGTAGGACTGGGCCTCGTGTCCAGATAAAGGGCCCAACACCATCCATCGCGCAGCCCAGTCCTCACTGTCACTCTGGGTGGACACTCATGTCCAGCCCCCTGGGTGGACACTCATGTCCAGCCCCCTGGAGCAGCCGAGGGTGACCCTGGCCCAGTCCCCAGAGCCATACATGGAAACGCCTGGGATTTAGTATTTAAATGTCCATAATATAAGCCCCCTGAATTTACTAAAACAGGTATAATGCACTTAATGTTACTCTTCATGATAATTTGCTTTTTTTTACTCCTAATTTACATAAAACTTTGTTACTATTAGGAATGAAAAACTTGTGATAAAAATGGAAGATTCTGGGACCTCCTGGTGGTGTAATGGGTTAAAGCACAGCACT
>NW_004567130.1:3075855-3079873 GCF_000260355.1 Condylura cristata | reverse complement strand
AAAAAAAATATGAAGTGAAAGTTTTCTAAATACACCAACCCCAGAACTGACTGCAGAACTGAGGTCCCCAGAGAGGGAAGGGATGGAAGGCACAGGAAGGAGGCCCAGGCATCCTGTTAGAGGGGTGAGGTAGGGCCCTGTCCCCCTAAATCACATGCGGTATTAAAACCCAGTGTTCCCTGAATGCACTATAGTACAATTTAAAACAAAGTGTACTGTCCTGGATACCAAACATTACATGGGTTCTGTTTGAGGACAAGGACCCCCAGCTCTCTGTGAGGAGCCTCTTGCTCCCCAGTTTGTCTTCCCTCTCTTTTTCTGATCATTTCTGCATATTTGACCTGTTAGAAAATTCTTATGCACTTTTCCTGTTGTCTGAATTTTGCTCTTTGCCCCACCCCACACTCTCATGCCCTTGGGTCACGTGATAGCCGCCTGTCTACCTGCGGAACATCAGAGGCTGTTCTGCTCATTTCTGCATCATCCATATGTAGATTGCACTTAGTGGGTGCTTAGTAAGGTGCTTATTCAAGGAATGAATAAATTAATGATTTATGGCTCAAAGCCTCTCACTGACTTCACCAATCAAGTGTAAACTTGTTTGATTACCAAAATTGTCCTGGGAATTCTTTCTTCATCAATCAATACTGTTTGTACAAGCCCAAAGTGAAATGCTCACTCCCTGTCATATTTTAGTCTGCATTGCAATGCATTTTTGATGGTGTATTTATTTTCTGTCAAGTCACAATAGGGATGATGAAAAATGGGCAGTCCTGAGCTGCCGGCATGTGTGGGGAGGGATATGCATGGATTAATCAGCCTCACAAAACAGGCAATGCTCATCCCCATACAGGGCAGTCGCCAGAGACACGCACAAATTAAAAAGGATGAAGAGGATCAATTTTCTAGGAATCAGAAAGCCCGGAGAGGCTGGGAGAAATCAAAGGCACGATTTTAGCCTTCCAAGTCTATTTCTTTTCTTCTTGCACTTAAGACAACCAGAAAAAATATTTCCTCTTTCCACTCCCCACTTCAGCCTGTGTTTCCCTGGTGCTCAGGGCGGGAAGTAGAAGTATATAAATATCATACTTTTTTTTTTTTTTTTGCGTTTTATCCTCAAAGGGGATGACAAGTTAGTATCCAGAAATCTCCATTCTTAGCAAAAGTAAATTGCAAATAACCCAAATCTCTGACACTGATCTTTCAAAGGGGCTTTCACTATCTGACTAGAAAGCCACAAATGAAAAACTTTGGATCCATTTTTGTTTTCAATAAAAATCTTGTTTAACAGCATCATGAATATTCATGCTTTCGGCTTACTTCCAAATAAAAACAAGAGCAGCCAAATGAAACAAGAAAAAAGAAAGTTGTTCACTCAGCTGCACAAAGGTTTGAAGGACACAATTTTATGTTTTAAGACATGTGCATCTGTTAAAAAAAAAAAGAAAGAAAAAAGAAACCCACAATCACCAGAGCACAAAAAACACCAGCAACCCTATCAGTGTTTCTTAAACTCCAGATATTTCCTTACTGACTTGTGAGGTCAGTGTCTAAGGCATTTTGCTGTTGGTGTGTAGAGTGTGTACTAGACCTCATGTAACTGGTGCTTAGAGACACACAACCTCCACTCTAATTAACAGCATCAAAAGTGCCTTAAGTTAACTATGTGTTTCTTATCCACATTAAAACAAATTATAATTAGCAAAACAGAAGCATGTCCAAGTAGTAGCTAAGAGTTGGTATGGTGCCAGCGGCCAAGTTATCATACTTTGGAAAGAACTGTCTACCTGAACGGAGAGCTTTTCACCAGCCTTTAGGCTTCATGCAGCTAACATAGGCAGTTGGCTCTTAGCGACTGAGGCCAGGGACCGAGCACCAAGATGTCAAAGGCTTGTCCCTGGTGAAACTCAACAGTATACAAACATTTGGGTTCACTCACTGTTTATTCTGAAATCGGACATTCAGAATTGGCTGATGGCCAAGCTTCTCCTGAAGCTGTCCAATATGGCAGCCAGCGTGCCAGTCACAGTGGGGTTTAAATGAAAATCTACTAAAATGAAATAAACTTCGCTTTTGAGTTTCTCCACCTCAATAGCCACCTTCGGAGTGCTCCCTGCCCACTCGGGGCACAGATGCACGAAAGTAGCACACGTCAGCACAAGTCCATCCTCATGTGGGCCAGCCCTCCTCCATGCTCTGGAGCTATTTTTGGTAAATTTGCTTATGAAATGCAGGGCCCCACATTCCTGTGCTGATAGGCTGGGATCCCCAACTCTTCATAGGCATTGTAGCTATTTCACTGGAAGTTTCTGGAGTCCCCTGGGTGTCAAATTTGACTCCATTTTCCAGGAGATTGCCTCCCTTGTTTCTTGATGTGACATGTAACTGCTAGCACAGAGTTTCCACATGGAAGATTCTAGTCACTTCACCAGCAAGTGGCAGCTTGATGAACTTTACTGGCTGCATAGCTCTGAAGATGCCTGTCATAAAGTCACTGTTATTTTTGAGATACTGGGATTATTTACAGCATTATTATCTTGTACGCTGTAATAAACACAGCCAAGTCCAGATAAGAACTTACACTCACGTATTATGTATTGGAAAATGATTATGACTTCACCCATAATGGAATAGTGATAACATCAAACAAGAATGAGGTTTCATCTTGGCCTCAGTCCAAATGGAGAAGTCATCCTAATAAACTGAGACAGACCCAAAGCACAGACTAATAAGAAGCTATCTGGTCTCCTTGTTTCTTGCAGAGGAGTAGGTTAACACAATTAACCTGATGAAGCCCACTCTGCTACCGAAACACTAAAGTAGATTTTGTAGACAAAATACCTCCAGGGGTCAAGACAATCACTGAAGCATGGAAGAAGGTTCATGTGGGAGGTGATATTATAGAGAGTGGTGGGGACTATTGCAGGGTAGAGAACAAAGACCCCAAAGCAGCTATAGGATGGAATCAATTTCAGATTTTTTTTTTGTTATTTTAAAGAAGAAACAGAAATTCAGATTCTAAAATAAAATTTACAATCTAAATAAAATATCTCAATTTTTAAATACTGTATAGATTCCTCATCCCCCCACACAAACACTTTTTCAATGAGTAGACTCTAACCCAGTCCCAGGCTATGTTTCAATGACGTGGTTAATAAAGAAGAAGCCAGTAATAAAGTTTCATATTCAGATGATGTCTTGTGGTCATGATTCTTCCTTTCCCTGTAACAAGCCTCCCCTGTGAAGGCTAAAGCCGCTTCCATAGGAGCTGGCATGTATCTCTACATTTCTGGAATGTGGGATGTTTCTGCGACTTCCTGTGGCCACGAGAGAGAATAGAAAAAACAATGCTGTATGAATCGCCTCCCTTCTCTCTTCCTCAGAGCCCTGGGATGGCCATGAGAACAAGCCTAGCTAGCCTGTCTGATGTGAGACACAAGACCTTGGCCTCCCTCATTCCAGGCAACTCCCAGAATTAGAGTAGCCTTGTTGACTGGAAGTTGCTCTCAGATGTGAGTGATCCCAGTCAGAAGAACTAGATTCAAAGAACTGCCTGGCTGAGCACAGCACAGACCAAAAGCACAATACCAGCTTTGCCATCAGAAAGCTGGAGACATCCTTGCTGCTCTACACCACTCATTTCCAGGGTGGTTTATTGTTGGGGGGAAAGCTACTATTAAACCTTCTTAGGTGAGTGGTGATACCCCTGGGGTTCAAATTCCAGCTCCCTCAATTAGTAGCAATAGAGTTAGGAACAGTTACTTCACTTTTTATGCATTAGTTTCCTCCTCTATGACATAAGAATGCTGCTGCTACTGCTGCCAGTGAAAGTTATCGTCATCACCATCACAGCCATGATCATCACCATTACCACATAGCCATCACCATCACCACCACCATCATCACCATTACCACATAGCCATCACCATCACCACCACCATTACTATCATCACCATTACCATCACCACTTCCATCACCATCATCACTTCCACCACCATCACCACCACCATTACTATCA
>NW_004567130.1:2981779-3075555 GCF_000260355.1 Condylura cristata | reverse complement strand
CCGCCACCATAACCATCATCACCATCACCATCATCATCATCACCACCATCATCACTACCATCATCATCATCCCCTCACTACATAGGGTCTTTATGGGGACTAAATGAGATAGCACATTCCACAGGAAGCATTTAGAATTTGACAGACAATACATTTGTGATTAATTTAATCACCTAGCAATTATTTTGTCTTCAGTCCAGCCTTTTAAAAACAACTTGAGTTCATTTTTATCAGTAAGGAATAAAAAAGGAAGTCTTAATTTTGCCAACTCTAATGCTTAGCAGGCCCCTTCTTTCAAAAATTGGGCAGATGTGGTGCTCTTGGTAAGATTACATTAGCATGCATTTAATTATTTTTGTATTGAAGTCTAAGTCCCAGGTGTATACCATTGAGAATCGACATGTGTCTACACTACATTAAGTTCAAAATCTATTTTCCCTTTGTCCCCTTACTTTCACCTTTCCCCTTTCCTGTGGGTAACTTCCCCTCTGATCTTATAGTGAAGTCCATTTTTGTTTTACTTAGCAGTCTATGTGTCCCACTTGGCTTGTGAGACCGATACATTAAAATTTCAAGAACATTCAGAGTCAGGTGGCAGCTTGTTTGGTGGGTGCATTTATACCATGGGGCGGGCCAGCGCTACCGGGAAGGAAAGCGCTGACTAGCCCACCTCTGTGTGGTGCCCACTCATCAGCCAAGGCACACTCACATGTTCTTGCTACTCCAACAAGCGTTTGCTCCTCCTTTCCTAGCAGCACTTCCTGGCGGGTTTTTCCCAGGGAAGCATCACCCACCCATTATGGCCTGGGGTCTGAGGGTAATTTCAAGGGGTTGGGTGCAGAATGGGTGTGCACTCTCCTGGGTCCTGGAGGCTGGCCTCACACACATACACAAAGCCATGGAGTCACATTTTAGAAAAAGGTGACATCATCCATCCCCAGAGTCAAGCTAAGAAGGTGTCACCAGGCCCTTGAGTCACGAAACGGCCATCTGGACATTCGTGTCTGAGCAGGGCTGAGTGTGGCTGGGAGGGCCTGACTCTTGCCCTGGACAACACAGACTTGATGTATCTCGCGATGCTGAGTTACCAGAATAAAGCCCAGGACTTAGATGACCACAGGGATCACGCAGTGTCCTCCTGCATGGTGACAGGGCCCCACTGTTGACTTGGAGTAGTGACACGGAGGCCAGGGAGGAAATGCCTTGCAACAATGGAACACGTGTTTGTCACCAGTTCCTTGTCCCTAAGTGTGGGGTCTCCAGAGTCGGGAGCTGGGCTTTCTCACAGAAGACAGGGTGCTGGCTATTGCTGGTGGGGGCCCTGCAGCTTGTCATGCACCCAATGGCTCACCCTGAAGGCTGGCCATCTACCTGACCCTTCCTGGCCAGGGGTCCAGAACTTCAGAGCCTGAGCCTCTGTTGAGGGCCAGCAAGCAGTCTGGGGTGGGGGTGGGGGGTTCTGCCTTGAGTGGCTTCTCCAGGACGGTGACGCTTTCCCTGCTGGGGCAGAGTCCCGCCTTCTACCTATGGCAGGTGGGGACACCTAATAGATCCCAGCAGGTAAATAATCAGCAAAAGCCTACTAAGCTGGTCCACGCTTTGCTTTGTCTCTGACTTTCACAGCCTTTGGAGAGAGAACATGGGGATGTGGAGGAAAAGGCAGCATCACACAGCCGTCAGCAGCTTGAAGATGAAGAGATTAATCATCACCCATTCATTATGACTCAATTACTGGGCTCTTCAGTGTTTTGTGGTCTCTCCTTTCATGTTCTACAGACAGGGCCTTGGCTGTGCTTGAAGACAGAACATTCTAGAAGCCAGTGTAAAGTCCCCGGGGTTTAGAGAGGAGCAGTTTAATCACCACGGACTCTATTATGGAGGCTTCATTCTTATTCTACTCAGACTTTTTGGCAAGTGCCAGGACACAGAGTCACCGCTCCTGCTGGACATTGCAGGCATCACTAAGGTCTGTCCCCTTCGGCAGGGAGGATTCCCAGCAGTAGCCACAGGGGCCTCCAGCACCCACAGACATGCATCCTCTGCAGAGCTTCTGCTGGGTGAGGGCACTCCAGCACCAAGACTAACCCCTGAAATCACAAGATCCCCCAGTGCCCCAGACAGGCGGCTCTGAAAGGTCCCAGTGGAAGGGAACAGGGGACAGAGGGCATTTCGGTGCTGAAACTCACCCTCCGGGTGGAACAGATCCAGGGGGCTCTGGACCCAATCAACCCCTCCTGTGACCCCATTCTTTGTTGGATTGTATTTGGGGCTCACACCCCTGCATGTTTCATTTAGATGCTCCTAATCTGGAAATAAAGACAAAAGTTGGAGGGATGTTTTCAAGCCACATTTTCTTTAACTTGATAAGAAAAAAAGAAGAAAGTCAGTAATCGCCATAGCAACAAGCCAGCTGCCTGCTTTGTTGGCAACAGTTCAACATTCAGAGGAAGCTGCCAGGACAGGTGGCTGAATCTCAGGACTTGATCCTGGCTCCTGCAGACCAGCATCGCTTGGGCTGCCTTGAACCATGCTCCCAGTGGCTGCGATTGCCCCCAGGGAGGAACAGGCCAATGCAGTGGCCTTCATGCCTCTGTCCACATTTTCAAGTTCTTCCTTCTAGACTCTCTTATCTTTGTCAGATAGAACAATGTAATTTCTTGCTGAATTCTCGAATGGTAACCGCACCTCAATGGCGATCCTTCCCAGAATTCACTGCAGGAACCACATCTCAGGCATGCAGGAGGAAGGGCTGGAGGGAGGCCCCCAGGGCTGACTGGTCTAGGGCAGGGCCAGGGGCTGGGCTGCCTCTGCACAGACAGGAAAGATGCTCCATGCAGGCAGAGCCTGGTGATGTCCTTCTGGAAGAGCAGCCGCCTGAGTGTGGCCCTGCCTGAAAGCCAGAAGCCAAGGTCCAGTATGCTTCTGTCTCACCAGTCCTCTTAAGCAATGGTGACTGTTGATAATTCACTCAGTGCCTGGCCCGCTGCCTCTCCTGTCTGCTGGCACCAGTGTGTCTTGCTGAGTAAAGTGGCCCTTGGGACGCCATGTGGTCACAAATTCACCCTGCACCAGACCTGACAGCCCACCAGTGTCTTCATTCAAGGGCATCCAGGCCCTCCACTGGGAAGGAGACCTGGAGATGCACAGGTATGTGAGGTCTGTGGCCGGGCCAGCAACAGGCCAGGGTACAATGAAGGTGACAATGTCAAGGGAGGCAGGACAGGAAGAGACTGGAAGGAGGGGAGTTTCCATGTGGCATGGAAGGATGTTAACAAGCAAGAACTGAGTCCTGAGTCACAAAGAGGACCTGCTGTATGAAGGAAACGAAAGAAAGATCTTCACAGGTGGAAAAGCAGCAGGTGCAAAAGCCCTGAGGCAGGAATGAGCTTTGGCCTGGGAGTGTGGGGGCAGGGTTGGCGGGCAGGGCTACGGTCTCAACCTCATGCTCCTCGTGATCACAGAGCAGGTTTCAAAAAGACAGATGATATTCAGGTGTGTCCCAGGGGATTCTGATTTAATTGCATTATGTAGGATTTAGAGGCGAGTTTTTATTTTAATTTTTCTCTGGTATTTTGAAATGATGGGAAAATTAAAAAGCATGGTATAAATGCCTACCTTCTACCTAAATGAATCTGGAAATTTGCCATGGGTGCTTTTGCTTCTGTCTGCCTCTCTGTCTCTCTCTGTGCCTCTATCTGTCTGTCTCTTTCTCTGTCTCTGTCTCTCCTTCAGTACAGAAGAGCTGTAAGTGGATGGACCCCGCAGGCCCTGTGAAATAAAGATGGTTTCCTACTGTTTGGGGTGAGCAGTGGGGCCATGTCACTCCCTCACCCATCCACCCCCTGAGAACCAGGAGTTTCTCTTCTGGTAGTGAATTCAGCTTCAGTAAGAACTTCCCTAGAAACATCTCCTGTGACATCTCCCCCCGGGTTTCATGTCCAGCATCTCCTGGCGACAGAGGGCATTGCCCCCCGGGCATCTTTAGTCTTGGCATTGTCCAGGCATCCCCTCCCCTGTTCTGCTTTTGGGCTACGACACCTGTGAGTGTCCAGAGTGACCTGCTCCCCGTATTTGCCAGGTGAGGTTAAGTAGAAATGACTTCAGCAAGAATTACTGCCACAGCAAGGAGAAATCTATTTGACAAGAGTGCAATGGTCACCTCTGGTCAAGCTGGTCCCAGGCGAGGGGAAGGGGAGCACCTTCAGACTTGGCCCCCCGACTCCCCCTTACAGATTCAAGGGATCCCCAGATGAGTCTCCCCAATAAGCCCCAAGACTGGGCAGCCGCATGAGGCTATATGGAGCTCTGACTTGTGGCACAGCTGTTCACGTGGAGGAGATGCTTGGTCCCCACATACTTGCCTGAGTGCTTGCTCTGAGTGCTGCTTGGAGCAGCTACTGGCAAGGTGCTCACCGGTGCAGGCAAGTGTGTGGGGACCCAGTCATCAGGCCCCGTGTCCCCTCTGGGAAGTTTCCCTGAGACACAGACTTCAGCAGGAGCTGACGGGGCTTAGCAGCAAGCACCTCGTGAGGCCAGAGCAGGCAAGGAAGGCCGTGGGGACGGGGCGTGGTGGCAGGGGCCAGGGGCAGGTGGAGGCCGGCGGGTTCACGCCGAGGGCGGGAGTGGGGTTGAGCGTGCTCCTGTTGGGGGTAGCTGAGCACCACAGCCCTGCAGAAGAGCTGGCTTGGCGTTGCCAACACGTCTCGCTGCTCAGGAGAAGCTGGCTCCTGATTTTCAGGATGAACTAAAAGTTTTTAAACAGTATTAGCAGTTCGGTCGGCTATTTGTCTTGCATTTTAGATACTAACATCACGTTCGGGTAATTTCCCCATCAGCTTATCGTGTTCATAAGGAAGAAGCCAAAGCCACAGTTCCAGATGCTTTTGCTGCTGCAGGGAGCCCAGTGCCCAGTACCAGCCAGTGTCAGGTGCTTCCAGACAAGGAGGTGGACTTGGAGGGCAGCAGGGATGTGGCCCCAGCCCCTCAAACCTGGGGCAGCCTTGGGCAGGAGCGGAGCACAGGCCTGGCTGCTCCCAGCTCATCCCTTGGGGCTGGTGGGGAGCACGGGCTGGAGGGACCTGCACCTGCTCCCCTGCCCCTGACGGCAACACCCTGCTGTGACTCTGAGCCTCCTAGGCAGCCCCCAGCTCTCCGAGTGGGGTCCCTGGAACCGCCACGACACCCACATGCTGTGTCCTGCCTTTGCAGAGTGACACCCGGTGTGTCACATGGAGTAAGTCATCTCAGCTCTGGATGCTGGGAGTCCGAGGTTGAGGGGCTGGCAGTCGGCTCCTGATGGGGCTGCTGGCAGCTTGCCGGGCTGCCCCTGGAGCTGGGCTGCTCCGGGCTGTGCTCCAATCCCCACATGAACTGGTGACAGCTGCGGCGGCCTGGCCAGAGGACTTTTACAGGGACGTGGACTTTAACTCCTAACAAGGGAGTTTGTGGGAAGGTGACGTTCTCCACCCCCTGTGCCCACTGACCTGAAACCTACCACCTCAGCAGCTCTGGGGTGGGCTGTGTCTGAGGGCCGAGGGCTCCAGGTGGTGCAGTCACATGCTTATCAAGTCGCACCCAAATCAGCAGAGCTCACCCCCTCTTAACGCTGACGGCAGGAGTGTTTTCGCCTAATTCCACCATGCCCCTCACATGGTATAGGAAGTCCTAGAAGCCCTGGGAAGCGGAGTCCCCCACTCCAGACCCTTCCCTTCCTCTCCCACCCCTGCTCTGCTTTCCCTGACGGGCACCGGGCGCCCTGAGACCCTGTGTCTGCTCTTCACGTGGAGCCTGGGCAGGACAGCCCCTGCTTTCTGCTTTCTCAGAGTCTCAGGCCTTTCAAGAATGCCTCAGAGCCCACCCACACAGTCCCCCACGCTAGTCCCTTCCACTGTTCATTTTCACATTGCTGTCAGTTTCAGTAAACATTCTCTAACTTTTTTGGAATACATTTCTGATTTTCGGGTACAATTCAGAAGTGAAGGGCCTTGCTCTCAATTCCCAGGAGACACATGGCACAGCTCTTAGGGTCCCAGCAGGTGAGGGAGACCCTGAGATTGGACATTTCCGGTCAGCGGAGGACTCCAGCGGCGTCAGGGCCATGTCTCTGCTGCCCTCTGAGTCGCAGAAAGACCCGTGGTGGAACAGGAAGGCGTAAAAGACCTCTTCCTTCATCAACAAGTTATCCCAGCATGAGACGGGCTGACGGGGGGGGGGGGTTGGGGGGTCAGCCTCCAGAGGATAGTAGGGACACAGCGGGGAAGAGGGAGGTTGGAGCCCTTTGAGACTTTGAAGCTGAGCAGTCACTAAGGGTGCAGGTGTGCCCACCCTGGGCCAACAGCTGGGCACTGGCACCTGCTCAAAGCACCTGCCATGGCCAGCATCGGGGTGGCTGGACCCGATGTCTGGGTCCCACCTGGAACATGCTGACATGACCCACTCTCTGAGCTCATGGCAGCTGGAAAGCTGTTCTGAACAGGGCACCTGGACGTGACTGAGAACCTTCCCATCCAAGTGAGAGCCAGGCCAGCCCCACTGAACATCCCCTCTGATGTGATCAAAGCCCTTTCCTCCTAATTGGGCTTATTATAAGGAGAAGATACATCAAGTGCCACTTATCATGAAGTATACACTAACTAGATTAGCCCTGCCCTTTGGCCGCAGGAAATTGGCCTCGGTTTAGGTTTATCTGTGCTAGCAGAGGAAATTGGCCTCAGTTTATCTGTGCTAGCAGCGGGAGGGGCATTCAAAGCCTGGAGTCCCTGGCTGTGGTCCTGCAGACAGCGCGCCACCTGCTCGCAGCCACCGGCAGACCAGCGACCATGGCTGACAGCCACCAGCAGCCCAGGCCTTGTGTCCGTGGGTGCCACGCACCAGCGTTTTGTGGCCAGGGCCTGCCTGAGCTCTGCGGCATGCCCAGCCTCACCCTGCGCTCTGGCTACCACACACCAGTGGAGACTCCCCATGGAGAAGCTCTGCTTACCTGGCCCTAAAGTGCAGAGGCCCATCTGAGATGGGAGCTCAGGGCTAGAAGCTGATCACGATGTGCCAAGCACCCACCACAGCTCCACTTCCCTGAAGCCCCCCAGGCCCGGTCACGGGAGCTACAGTTACCACCCCCTCAGTTACCACGCACTGAGGCAGAAACGCGTGGTGCCTGGGGCCCGTGAGTGCTGGGTCCTCCGCTCAATGACGAAGCGTGATGCCAACTGCTCTCCCTGCCCAGTGCATAACCCTATCCTTCCCCAGGGCCTGCACGTCAGCTTCCCTGCCTCAGTCTCCCTCTCTGTACTGCGGCCAGTGCCTCTGGGTGGGATCCAGTGCCCATGTCTAGGTCTGCGGGCCTGGAGGATAGGCATGTTCATACTTAATGGCCAAACTTCATGGGTCTGGGATGGGCACTTGGCCAGGCCAAGCCAAGGAGGCAATTCCATGTCACTCCCCAGATCTGTCTTGGAGAAGAGCACGTACATGTAGTTTTGTTGTGGTAAAAATCAACATGACTGCCATTTCAGCTGTCCAGTTCAGGGGTATTGAATGCGGTCAGTCCTGCAGCCGTTGGCTCTCCCATCTCCACCGCTTGGTCACTGTGTGAAAATGAAGCTCTTTGTCCATCAGTGACCATGTCCAGGCACACTCACCTGGGGTTCTACTTGCCCTGATTCTGCCTACTGTTTCTGATTTCAAATCTCATGGAAGGGAACTCACACAAGAGTGGTCATCTGGTGACTGACATTTCTAGTCAGTGGAGGACTCACGGGTCATCCATGCACAGCATACATCATACCATTTTCAGGGGTGAATAATATTCCGCACTGTGTATGAGCCACACATTGCCTATCTATCCATCTGTCAATGGACACCTTAGTTGTTTCTCCTTCTTGATTTGGGGGTTATACTATTATGCGATTATGAATAGGGCATGTGCGTCCTTTTTCAAGATACTGCTTCCCATTCTTTAGGGTATCTACCGAGAAAGAGAATTACTGGGACACATGGTGATTCTGCTTTCGGGTTGGTGAGGAGCTGCCATGTTGCTTCCCACAGATTGCTCCTGCCCACAAGACACCAGGGTGTTCTCTACACTCTCGTCTACACTTAGGACTTCCTGACCTCATGGAACAGCCAGGACCTGTGTATACCACACAGAGCATAGCATCATGACAGGGAAGGAAGGGAGATGGATGTGGAATGAGAGGCTGAGGCCCATAGTTGGCTGTCGAGAGGCCCCCATGGCACATTATGCCTGAGCCATGGAACCCATGGGGTCCGGCACCCCAGGGGGGCCAGCAGACCAGCAGTCTCAGGAGGACCAGGACCTGACTCAGGGCAACAAGGCAGGCCAGGTGGTGTTGGGTGAGGATGGCAGGGGACGTTCTGCATCCCTTTATTTTGAGGCAGCAAATTCTACTTTCTAAAGATTCTTCTGGAAAATGCCAAAGATTCCTTTGAGGAAAGCTGCCTGGAGCTAACAACATAGGCGCTGGGCCTCGGGGTGAATCGGGCTCCCTTGCTCTGCCTCAAGGGTGGTTCCCACTGAGGGGGAGAGGGGCCTCAGGGTGGGCTGCTAGTCTTTCCAGAGGGTTGCTCTCCAGGTAGGACAATGGGGGCCAGTTCTCCCTGATGACCCCCAATAGGGCAAGGTCAAGAGCAGGAGAGAGAAGGGGGCAGCAGGCTCCAGCCATGCCATGGGCAGTGGGGAAGATTCGAGGAAGGAAGTCCCAGGTCACCCAGCTGTCTCCTCCCACTCTCCTCGTCCACATCCTCCTGTTTTCTGTGGCGCCCACCTTTCAATGCATCATACATGTGTGCAGCAAGGGTACGTCCAGCTGCCCACAGAGTCCAGCTGCCCTGCAGAGTTGTTCCAGGGGGCGGGAGAGGGGAGCGAGCAGCAAGGTGAGCCCAAGACTGGCTGCAGACAGGGGTGCGAGCAGAAGGTGATTGAATCCCAGCCTCCCCCAGCATCCAAGATGTTCATTCAACTCCCGTGGATGCGAGACAAGGGTCCTGGCCTCTGACGCTTCAGACCTGAGGCAGGACTGGACAGACCAGTCCCTGACGTGCCCATGACTGAGTGCTGGGCCCCGACATGCCTGGCCGGTGCTGCTCCCCTCAGTAGCCTCTGGTGCTGGACGTCCAGGTAGGACCAGATTGTGGGCCATGGGCCTCTGCCTTGTGTTCATGTGTTTGCTACAGACTCGGCGATGATCTGGGGCACTCGAAGCTTCAGGTGACTTTTGAAGTGGGTTAAAGAATGTGGACAGACCCTCTCTGGTGGCGCAGCGGGTTAAAGCATAGCACTGAGAACCTAAAACTACTTCCATAAGAGTTCGATCCCCTCCCGCCCCAGAGGTGACCCACAAGGCTCAGCAGACCTCTCCTGACCCGCCTGCTTCTCCCCTCAGCAGTGTACTTCGTCGATCTGCCTGTTCTGCTCCCCACTCTGTCTCTGGTGAATCCTCTCTCGCCCCTGCACCTCTGGCCTGTGCCCCAGCTCTGTATGCATAAATAAATAAATCTTAAAAAAAAAAAAAAGAATGTGGACAAAGGCGCAGGCCTGGACCAAGAGGACCCGGTCCCCTTCTCGGCTCAGGGTGCTGGAGTCCATTTTGTGTTCAAATGTCGCCCGTAACACTGAAATCGCTCTCAGATGCTTCGCAGGAACTGGGCTGCTTGGCAACCCAAATGTGTTGTGGGGAGCTGGGGAGGGGCCCTGGGCAGGAAACATTATTTCTTCACTTCTTCCCAAGCAGAAAGAAAATTGTTCCTTTTCTCTGTTCCAGAAGAATACATTTAAGATGACAAGTTGAAGAAAATGAAAACAAACCTTTCCTTTGGAGACATTCAACAGGGGAAATGAGTTTCAGACAGAGTGTGGGAAAATGAGTTTCCAGAATTTTCTGAGTTAGCTCCAAATTTGCAGTCAATGCAAACTCAATTATGTTTTAGAGTCCCCTCTGAGGGGCAGCCTGGGAGCCCCGGGGTCCCCACTTGACCCTGCAGCGGATGCCCGGATAGAATGAAGAGCCAACAATTATCCAGAGCAAGTTAAGTGTCTGGAAAATGCCTTGGAGGGTTTTTCATATCCTAGGACATAAAAGGGATAAAAAAAAAAAAAAAGACTCCCTGAAACTAAATTATAAACACAGGCGCGCAGCCTGTGTGCAGTAATTAGAGGAATGGATTGGGGGGTGCGGGGCTGGACTCCCCAGCAAAGGAGGATGCGCCCCACAGCCTGGCCACAGGACCCGCTGAGTTAAGGGGACAGCACGACATCAGAGAAAAGGGGGTCGGGCCTCTCTGGGATGGGTGGAGCAGTGTCCTTCTCCCATCCATGTCCACCCAGAACCTCTGAGCATGAGTCCATTTAGAAGTAGGGACTTGTAGACGTAACTAGCTTGGGGTCTCAAGATGAGATCATTCTGGAGGCTTGTGCGCCCAAAACTGGCTCCTTAGGAGATACACAGAGCTGAGACAGAAGCGGAGCTGGAGAGGATGTAGACATGTGCTGGAGTGTAGAGGCGGCCACAGCCAGCAGGACCAGCCAGGCCGGGGCGGACCCTCTCCTGGAACCCCCCGAGGGTCACGGCCTGCAGCTCCCACTGTCGGGTCTCTGGCTTCCAGAGCTCAGAGAGTCCATTCCTGCTGTTTCCAGCAGCCATGTTTGGGGCCACATGGTCTGGAACCCCAGGAAACTAACATGCTTCCTGCTTGGAACTACACCCTGCAGCCTCTGGACTTCCTGGGCCCGCAGGGCCTCCTCAATGTCATCTTTATAATGGGGCGATCATACCAGTGTTTCCCGCATCTTCCAAACTTTCCAGCCTCGATGCCATGCGGGTTCTGGTGAGGCAGAAGCTGGTGGGGGGTTCTGGGGGCCACCCGACAGGTTGTGGTGAGAGGGGCTGACTTCGGAAGTTGTGCCCACAACGGCATGTTGGGGGGCAGCCTGGTTGATATGGGGGCTCTCAAGCCACCTCCTAGGATTCCCCGGCTCTCAGCAGGGCTGCTGCTTCCCCCAGGTGGCCTGCACTGGCCGTCCTTGTGAGGCTGAGATGCAGAAGTGGCTTCCAGGTGTGGTTCTGTGCACAGCAGACACTGAGTGTGACCGGAAAGGGCATTTGGGTCAGATCCGAAGATGCAGTTAAGGGTTGCAGGACACTGCCATCCTCGGTGACTTGATGGGAAAAGCCTCAGCAGACTTTCTGTCTCCCCACTGGCTCCACATCTCTGCCTTCCCTGACTCCCCACTTGTTCGAGCTCGAGCTGCTCACATTTCCCATGTTTGGTTCTCGGTCAGCCAAGGTTGACTATCTTTCATGCCACATGACGTTTCTGGAGCATCTTTTTGGTTTATTATTTTAAGTTCGGCGTCCGTGGAGTCAAACATATCCATAAAACTGTGCAACCATACCTCTATTTAATTTCTGGCACATTTTCATCATCCCTCAGGGCCCTCGCATCCAAAAGCAACCCCACAGGCCACTATCTCCCTGGCACCTGGTGACCCCTATCTGCCTTATTGCCTTATCATCCTTCTGGCCCAGGTCGCCATGTACCTGCAGCCCCAAAGTGGGATCCCGGGCCCATTCCCCACTGAGCACCCTGCACTGCAGATTTATACAGGCCATGGCATTTCTCATGGTGGCCACACCCACGGCACATCCAAGGGCCTTATTCTCCTTCGGCATCATCCACCACTGGACACTGGGTTATTCCAGGTTGGGGTTATGAACATGCTGCCATGAGCAAACATGCTGTGTGCGCTCAACATGGCCCATGGGTCTCCACGGCCAGCGTCCATCAGAAAATGCGCCCACCCACCAGGAGCACCGGGACTGCCCCCACCCCGCTGCTTGTAGCCAGGATTATCTGAGAAGAGTCAACAGCCAGAATCTTTAGAAGAAGTGGGGGTGGGGCTTGAGTTGCCTGATGTACATTTAAGTTCTATAAAAGAACCCACTAAAAACCTTGTGTTGGTTGGGCCCTCCCTGGTGGTGCAGCGGGATAAAGCACAGCACTAAGAAGCTAAAGCCACTTCCGCATGAGTTCCATCCCCACCCGCCCCGGAGATGATCCACATGGCGCAGCAGACTTCTCCTGACCCACACGCTGCTCCCCTCAGCAGTGTACTTCTCAGTCAGCCTGTTCTGCTCCCCACTCTGTCTCTGGTGAATCCTCTGGCCTGTACCCCAGTTCTGCATGCATACATAAATAAATCTCAAAAAAAAGAAACAAACCTTGCGTTGGGGCCCGAACACCTGTCACCAGCACATCTTTGCAGGTTCCCTGCCTCCAGCTGGCCCTTCCCATTCCTGTGGGGAGATGCTGGGGCACGTTACAGCCATAACACACGTGTGTTGTGGTCTGGTGGGGAAGAAGTTGGTGATACAATAACAACCAGGGGCACGTCCCCAGGTGAACAAAGGGATCTGCAGGGACCCTCACAGGGGTAGGGCAGTGCCTGGTCCTGCCAGGGCACCCCAAGCTCCCTTCTGGTCCTCCCTTACTCCTCTGGGGGAGCACCCCCACACTTCAAAAAGGAAAATCATGTCAGGAGTGAACCCCACAAGTTCTGTAAGTTCTGTGATGTCCTGGTAGAACCTGCCCAGAGAGAGCCCAGTGGTCATGCGGCCGCTGTTCTCTCACCAAAGACCCCCGTGGAACATCGTGGCACAAGGAGTGAGTAGGGGATGGTGGTTTCTGCCTCTGTGTGCATGGAGTGACCGTGTGCTGGGTGCGGCTCCCTCTCGGGGGATGTTTAGTGGCCAGTACCTGGCTGTTGGCCTGGGGAAACCCTGGAGGCCCACAGGAGTCCAGACACAGGGGCCAAGAACCTGTTCTCGTCCTAGTCATCTCCACAACAGGCTGGACCCACGACATCCCCTGGGCTCTGCTGAATGGATGCCTGGCTCTTACTGGCCAACGAGAGGCCACAGGGGCCCACAGCTATGCCAGGAGGGAGGAGAGGCTGTCTCCATGGATGCCTGGAGTTGGTGTGAGGAATGCGCACCTCCGTGACCCCTCCAAACCCACACAGGCCAGCTGCCCGTGAGGCTCTTTGCATATCACTGATTGCTAGGGTCTGGCTCTGGCCTTCTAGGAAGTCAGAACATCAGGAGGTCCCCAGGGTGGTCCCCAGGGGAGAGAGACACCCCTGGTGTCCCATGGCTGGAGGCCAAGAATGACCCCAAGTGTCCTCCTCAGTGCAGGCAGTCTTAACAGCAGGGTCCTGGCCCAGAGGCGAGTGGAGCTGACCGTCTCCTCCAGAATGAGGCGCAGTGACAGGATGGATGGCTGTGGTGTGCTGTGGAGGGTGGTGGGGAGGGGGTGGGAAATGGCCTCAATCACCTAGTCGGGAGGGGAGTAGACCTAGTCAACCTAAATCTCAGCTCCTGGGCCTGTCACGACTAGAGGACAAATCCTCTCATTTCTGGAAGTCACATATTTCTTCTTCTTTTTAAAGATTGAGTTATTTATTTATACAGAACTGGGGTACAGGCCAGAGGTGCAGGTGCGGTGAGAGGCTTCACCAGAGACAGAGTGGGGAGCAGAACAGGCAGATCGATGGAGTACACTGCTGAGGGGAGCAGCGGGCGGGTCAGGAGAGGTCTGCCACGCCATGTGGTCACCTCCGGGGCAGGCGGGGATTGAACATGTACTGAAGCTGCTGTGGCCAGCTTGCCGTGCTGCACTCTAACCCCTTGCATCACCAGGGAGGGCCCAAGTCACATATTTCTATGATAAGCGTGTCCCTCATCCAGAGAACCAGCTTCGGCGGCTTACAGACAAGACTGGCCACGGTATCTCCTACAGTCCCCTTGGAGGAGGTGCAGAGTCTGGACAGGGTGACCCACTAACAATTGAGGCCAAGGGCATATGGCTTCAGTGTAGAGAGGATTCCCCAAATGCAGTGTATTGTGGGGCTTTGAGGGAGCAGCGGGGGTCTCAGGCCTTCACAGTCACATGGAGGTGACAAGAGAGTGTTGGGACCACAGCCCCAGTCGTCAGGGGGTCCTGAAAACCCAGAGGGTGCCTGCCTGTGCTCGCAGGGTTAAATCTCCGTATTGTCACAAGGTGTCTCCATCAGCCATGAAGGCAACGGGGAAAATGTGTCTAGAAGATACATGTGTGTTGCCAGTGTGGGCTTGCTGTCATCTTGTCAGTGTTTTTTATTCTGTGCTTAGTTAGCCACAGGCCAAGGGATAGCGCCTCTATCCCAGGGAATGGACATATCTGGTTATGCACTTTTTGTGTTTGGAATTACTTTATTTTTTACTTTTGAAAATAGTTTCTGAAACGACCTCACCTCCAGGAAACACGAGTCCAGCTCAATACCTTGATCTTGATTTTCAGGAACCATCCAGATCAGAAAGCAGAATCTTGAATGAGGAAATTGAGATTTGTTATGTTTCAGACTGATGCTGCGTTTTGTCTGTGGGACAGGAGGTGCAGACTTTGTGAGAAGAATTTTGACAAGTCACCACAGGTGTTGCTGACCCCATAAAATTTCCCAGGAAGCCCAGGCCACCTCTGCTGATCCTGGTCTCGCCAGGAATGCCGTTTTGCCAGATGATGATGGAGAATGTCTTGCTTTCAGATACAGCTCTTCCGGGATCTTCCCGGGGCTCCGTGAAGTCCCAATGCAAGGTTGTCTACTCTGGGACCCGAGTTTCCTTGCTCTGGGATCCACCAGCAGGCTCAGGAGACAAGGGGATAATGATGGGCTCTCTCTGGGCAGGAGGAGAAGTATTTGGAGCACCCACACCCCTCATTCAGACTCTTTCTGACACCTCTGCACGCTTCCTTTTTGTATTTGCATAATGATTTCCCTCTTGGACAATTCTGTTAAAATTACAATGAATTTTAATGACATTAAATGGAGTATGTTATCTGGAAAGGAAGCCCTGCCCACCCCACGCCGGTCCAGCTCACGCCTCCATCCTTCACGCCAACATCCTGGGGCCCTCCAGGCTGTTCACCTCCACATCTCTCTCCCAGGACCTCAATCTGTTTCGGGAAGTCTGGGGAGGGGGATGCAATACAGCCACTGAACATCATACTTTATCTGTGTGTGTGATTTTTTTAAAAAATAAAACTATAGGATGAAAAATGGTGGGGTGGCGGAAGGGAAGTGCACTGGACCATGGTGATGGCACATGGGTGACTTGGTGATGGGAAGCACATGGGAATTGCAATTGAGATGAAAAAAAAAAAAAGGTACAAAATGATGTAAAAATAAACTATTATATTATTAAAAAATAAAATAAAATAAAATTGTGGGCCCTTCCTGGTGGTGCAGCGGGTTAAAGTACAGCACTAAGAAGCTAAGGCCACTTCAGCATAAACTCGATCCCCGCCGGAGAGGTGACCACATGGCGTGGCAGACCTCTCCTGACTTGTCCGCTGCTCCCCTCAGCAGGGTACTTCATCAGTTGGCCTGTTCTGCTCCCCAACCTGTCTCTGGTGAATCCTCTCACCATACCTGCACCTCTGACCTGTACCCCAGCTCTGTATGTATAAATAAATAAATCTTTAAAATAAATAAATAAAATTGCATTGATGTAGCAGCTTCACCCTTTAATATGCGTCACCATAAGATTCTAACTTCCACTATTAACTCACCCCTTTGCCCTCTCCTCTCACCTCTTTCCCTGCCTCTCTGGGAACCATAGTCAATGAGTTATTTGTGTTGTGCTTTGTTAGCCTGATTTATAGCCTACACCTGAAAACAGACACCCCGCAACCTTTTACTTTCCAACTTCGATTGACGTAAACATCACAAATCTCATCTGTGTTACAGCAGAGCACATCTTTTTTAGAGCTGAGTAGTATTCCCTGGCACACCTGCCTCCACACAACTGCCTGGGCAGTGAGGCTGACTCCAGGTCCTGGCTGCTGTGGCCACAGGGTGCAACTGTCAGTGTGAGGTACTGTTTTCTTATTTTTCAAATAAATACCTATGAGTGGTATTGCTGGGTTATATGTTAATTCTATATTTTCAGCTTTAAAAGGAAGTTCCATACCACCTTGCACAGGGGCTTTTTGTCGTGGAAGGAGCCCCTACTTGGCTCCGATCTGCATGTCCTGACAATGAGTGAAGACAGGCATGTTTCCCTGAGTGTATGGCCCCCTGATCATTTTCTCTAGAGACATGTCTATTTGGGTCTTCTGCTCATTTTCTCATCGGGCTGGCTGTTTTCCATTGTTGCTGGAAGCAAGCAACACCCTTTAATCTGGGTGTCTTACAACCCAGAACATGCTGTTATTACCCTCTGTGTTCCAAAAGCTCTTGTTATAAAAAAAAAAATTGCTCTTTAAACAAAATCACGGTGAAGTGAGAATCAATACTGCTTTGAGGATAAACCTGGTGGCTGTTGTTTTATACCAGGCACGACGCCTTTTACTGCTGAGATGGAATTCAGTGCTTATTGAAGGTCTGATGGATGCTTAAAAACAACTCTCTCAGCACACTCAGCATCCATGCAAGGCTTTTGGGAGCCTGATGCAGTTATAAGCACCTTCCAAAACAGCCTTGGCCCATGGGGTCCTTACACCCTGTGCTGGGAGGTGCAGTGATCACCTCTGCTTATAGGTGGGGAAACTGAGGCACGCGGAGCCAGGGACTCGCCTAAGTTGCACAACCAGAAGAGACACCAGTTGGAGCCAGAGCCGGTGGGTACAGGAACCCACGTGCCCACCACCACACCTTCCGGGTGGGGATAGACAGCATCCATCCCTCCCCCCCCCACCCTGCATAAGAAAACCTGGCCCTGGACAGCAGGGCTGGCACTTCAGTCAAGCTCACCCTGGCCAAGCTCAGAGCCTGCCCCTGAAGACGAGCGTTAAGGCTAAACACAGAGACTGTGAGGCCTCTGAAACCTGAACTGGCTAGTGGCTCTGTTTCTGCATTGCAAAGCCAATAGCACGTGTCTACTGTACGAGGGAATGACATGAGCTCAGGGGGTAATGGGGCTTAGTGGAAGCGAAACAGGAATCTTACAACCTCGAAAGTTTTCCCCATTGAGAAGGATCTGCCGGGATCCTCTTCTAAATGCCCACTGTCCTCGCCACCTGGATAAAGTCACGGCATTTAAGTGGCCAAAGTCCTCGGGGAAGGCTCTCTGTTCTCACTCTGATGGCGGCTACCCAGTGGCCAAAGGTGGGCTGTGACTCGGGCTAGACCCAGAAGGCCCATTTCAAACAGAGAGAAACAGTAGGATTCTGTGACCTCGCAAAATACGACATCATAAAGCTCTCCTGCCTGGTCCCAAAACCAGGGCAAAGAAGAAGCATCTGGTAAAGTCAGTCCACTCAGAGAAGAAAAATGAGGGTGATGATGGCAACCAGACAGGCAGAGAGGCCGGCGTGACCCCAAGGACGGAGATTGGCACGGAACCTCTCCCAGCGCCACACACACGTGCTCCAGACCTCTCCCAAGACCGACCTCAGAGCCACGCTCAAATGTTAAGCCGAAACAAAATCTGCTCAAGCATGCTGTGACTCCACTTGGCGAGGTTTCCCAAGCAACTCGTCCAACATGTGGTTGTTATTTTTTCACTCTTCAAAGAAAACCACGGCCTCGCGGCCTCCAGAACTAAGTCCTTCTTCCCAAATAGACCAGAGACCTGGCTTTCATCATTTCATCTTTTAAACAAACCTCAGCCAAACACGTCGGCATAATTAGGAAGTCCTGGTCCAGGTTTGGAGAGGATTTACTCCCGGCTCCCCCAGGTCTGGGCACTCTGGATAAGACACCCCTGTACTAAACTTCAGAACCATCACCCAGGAACAACTATCCAAGCCATGGACATGACGGGTGAGCTATTCTGCAGCTTTCTTGCTTTATTTTAGGTTCTTCAGTGAAGGGGAAGCCGCCGCTGGGTGGGCTTCTGCTGGGAAGAGCCCTCCTCACTGGGAGCCAGACTCACCCCAGCCTGTAAGCCCCCACGCAAAGGGGATGGAGCTGCTGCCTTGGCGCTTCCACACTCACACCAGAGGCTCCCAACAGCTACTTCTCCTCCTGAGCGGCCACACTGCTGTGTGAGGGCTGGCCCAGGCGTTTCGGAGCAAACCAAAACAGGTGAACGCCTGGGGACTCAAGCTTAGAGGCCGGTGAGCCCCGTCTTGCTTCCCTTGCACCCACCACCCCGGAGCCTACCTCCTCCTCCACACCACGCGCAGAGCGAGGGCAGGGGCTGGCAGGTGGTGACTCGGTTCATTTGGGCCCCTGAGGATGGACACCACCCCCCCGCCACGTGCCATGTTCACGCTAGGCAAGCCAAGGCCACCGGGTTGGGTGCCTACCTCAAGATGAAGAGGTCCACAGTGGAATTGCTGGCAATGGTGACGTAGGCTGTGACCACATCCCCCTGCTTGACGGGCGTGGATGGCAGCCGGATGGCCACGTTGCTGTCCAAGTGCAGCTCTCTCAGCAAGGCGCTGTCCTGGCCCTGGAACAGGCCAACGGCACCAATTCTCTGCAGCTGGCCCATGGCGTCCTCCAGCCCGTCCTTGCCTGGGCGGATGGCATTCCCCTTCCTGACGCCCCCTGCGCCGCAGTCCCCCCGGGTGTCCCCCGGCTGCAGGCTGTAGTAGAGCTCCACTGGGCTGCCCTCGGCGGGGATCCCCACCTTCCTCCGGCCTGCCACCACCGTCGGGGGGCTGAACCAGGCGGCCAGCAGCTCCAGCTCGGCCACGCACAGCCCCAGGGCCCCCTGCAGCCGGCAGCCGGCCCGCACCTCTCGGGTCTCCCGGAAGGCGAAGAGCCGCAGGCAGGGCAGCGCCTCCCCGGGGCCGCGCTCGGCCCAGTCCCGGCCCACCAGGTGGAACAGCACCTGCACCCGGGGCCGGCTCAGGTAGACCTTGTCCCGCAGGATGTGGGCGCGAAGCCGCCAGTTGAGAGGAAATGTGTCTGTCGGGCCCAGAAAGTTGGAAGTGACCATCAAGTCCAGCGGTACTGTCTTTTCCACAGAGAAGGGCCCATAGGTGGCATTGAGGACTGGGGGCCTCTGGGCCCTGTAGGTAAAGAAGGACTCCACCCTGGTCTGTAGGCTGCAGTTGCGCTGGGGGTCTTGGCTGGTCTCTTTCAGGAAGAAGGAGGTCTCTGATCTGAGGATGCGGTAGCTGACCGGCAGGTATGGGGGCAATGAGGACAATCTCTGTACGCTGTCCGTGACCCCACGGCCCTCTATCACTGCAAGGGAGGAAAAGACAACAATGGGATTATTCATGGATGCCTTGGAAGTGACTGAGTACAGAGCAAATGGAGAACACGGTGGGTGTGCCCAGACCATGTGGCTGGAGAGACCCACTCTGGCATCAGCCTGCATGTGACACATGTGTTGGGGCTGGGGCAGGTGAAATGGAGAGTTTTGCAGGCTAAGAAGTGTTGACAGGCAGTTTCACACAGTGGAACGTTTCAGGATGCTGGCAAGCAATCACTTCTCGGCCTTTTGGCTAAGATCAAGTATAGGATGCCGGCAAGCAGGTCTACCGATAACTCATTTGCATGGTACATGAGCAGGAAAACAGAACAATGGAATAAGAATTCACAAATAGGCCCTCCCTGGTGGCGCAGCGGGTTAAAGCACAGCACTAAGAAGCTAAAGCCACTTCCGCATGAGTTCGATTCCCGCCTGCCCCGGAGGTGACCACATGGCGTGGCAGACCTCTCCTGACTCGCCCGCTGCTCCCCTCAGCAGTGTACTTCGTCGATCTGCCTGTTCTGTTCCCCATTCTGTCTCTGGTGAAGCTTCTCGCCACCCTTGAGCCTCTGGCCTGTATACCCCAGTTCTGTATGCACAAATAAATAAATCTTTAAAAAAAAAATTAAAAAAAAAAAAAGAATTCACACATAAACACATGTCCAGACAGAAATTCAGGATGTGACAAAAGTGGCCCCCAAAATCCTGAGGCCAAGACAGACTGCAATTAATGGAGCTGGGAGAATCCACTGACTTTATGGGAGAAGGATAAATCAAATCCAATCCCTGCCTCACACCACCCACAAGGCTGTAAGCCAGATTTAGGGCAATGAGAATGTTTCAGTACTAAGAGAAAAAAATGATGAATTGCTCTAAGCATGGATGTAGAAAATGTTTTCTAATTATGACTCAAAGTCCAAACACAATTTTTTTAAAGTTACATTTGCTTATGTAAACAATATTGTTAAACCTTTCACATGGTGAAACATCTCCTAAATCAAGTCTAAAGAAAGAGGGCAACTTAGGAGTCACTGCCAATGGCTTACTCATGCTGAAATGGGTTTTATCTTGCCCAGAGTATTTTACAAGACCATGAGGAACAGGAGGCATGTGTGACACCTGCATCTCTTTCCACTCGGGAGGAACTGGCCCACCTGGCAGCAACAGAAGCTCAGCAAGGTGGCCTGGAAGGCACCGGAGTCTGTAAACATGGGCTATGAGCTCAGCCAGATGGGGGACTCAGCCCTGAGGAAGGAAGGAACATCATCCATCTCCCTGTCTTTCTCTGTCCATGTGGGGTCCATCATGGCTCAACGAACACAGGTTACTTTAAGGTGAGAGCACGAAGCTTTTCTCCTTTGCCCTGTTCCCTAATTGGGGAACCCATCATTGCTTTCCTTTTGTGACTCAGAAGAATGTAGCTGGGGTGCCATCAGGAGAGCAGAGGTCAGCAGTAAACACATGTTCTCTGCCTGAGACACCCACCTCTACTTTCAGAGTAAAGAGGAAGTCACTGCTTCTTGCTGTCTTGTGGTTTCCCCCTCTGCCCTGAGGCCCGAGGTCTAGATGCAGGACAAACACCTCTGGTTTGTTCCAATATTTAGAATTTACAACCACATAAGTGTCATCCAGTTTTGGTCTCCTACTAATTTGTCTGATGCTAATTGGTTCTTTGGTCCACCTCAGAAGAACCCAGATGGGATAGGGGGTCCCCTGCGCCCCGACATCCATCACAGACATTGATTGCAGGACAGCCAGCAGCTCCTTGCTGCTTAAAGCTGCCCTCCCTCAAATGCCCCCATGAGCTTGTACATCCATTGTTGGGGGTGTCACGTAGGTGTCATTGCTCCCCGGGTCCAGGAGGCTAACGTGACCCCACCGCTAACTCAGCAAAGTTTGAGAAGCCCGGCTGCTTGCCCTGGCCTTTCAAACGTGTCCGGAAAACCCAAGCCAGCGAGTCTGGGGCTGCACTTATCTCTGTGCTTCCATCTCCCCTGCGTCCACCTGTGGCATGCACAGCCCACTCAGCACTTGGGGAACCACCCCCCTCTCCCCTCTGGCAGCTCCTGAATCCTCTTCCGGGACACTGGAGAGAAAATCAAAACTGCCTTTGGAGCTGCAGTCAAGACAGCTTTTCAGAGAAATAGCATCGCCCAGTTCGGGGTTACCGGTCACCAGGGCCCCTGGGCCCCCCGCTCTAGCTGTGCCAGCACCTCCATATTAGGCTACTTCTTTCAGAACCAGGTCAAGTGCTCTCCAAGGCCTGCCGAGGCAGGTCACCCCACAAAGGGCTTTCCTTCGGCATCCTCACAGCCCTGCTGTCTAGCAACTGGTGATATTCTGTAGAAACCAGTGGACTAATTGCTACATCTGATGCTTTTATTCTGATGCATTCATCCTGCTCCAAAAAGCCTCTTCACCCTTGAACTGCAGCAGTGTGGAGACACGTTTGTTTGGAAGCAGCAAAGCCCTCAGGGGGTGGGATACTGGAAGAGCAGGTAGGGGGTCTGCAGCCAGTTGAGGGGAGCACAGCCCAGGAAGTCACTGTCACAGGTAAGACATCTTCACTCCTGTACACACCTTCCTTTTTATGCTACCAGAGAGGTCTTTTTACTGGAAAAAAAAAAGTCTTAAAAATAACCTTTTGCTCTTAAGGAAATGCTGGTTATTTTCTCCAAAACTGAGCTGGAGTGGAGGCGCGTCTGCTCCCAGGATCCCATGCTCTGAGTTCTTCATCTTTCCCTTGAAGTAAAAGTGCCTGCCTCACCTGCTCTTCCATTCCAGCCCGGGTCTGCGCTTGACCCCAGGAGGGACAGACTTCAGGAAGGCAGTGGCGTCTGTGCCGTGGCCAAGGATATGAAGTTGGCGGGGCTGGTCTGGACAGTCAATGTCTGTAGAGTCACGTGGTCTGTACACTTTGGGGGCAGGGGAGGGGTGTGCGTGTGGCTGGGGTGCACAATGAACTGTGTAAGACTCTGGTGCTTGGTGACGGGGGGCCACTGGACCGCACCAGAAGGGGGAGCTCCTGTGATATCAAAACACAAGGACACAAATCAGTGGTCCTTGATGAACACACACACACACCCCGCTAAGCGAGGGGAGCTGTCCTCAAGGATGCCACACCTGTGGGGAAGGCAGAACCACAGCGACACAGAGGGGTCGAGCAGCGTGGGGAGTGGGAGACACGGAGGCGTCTGGGTCAGTGAACTCCCGGTATAAGCCTGTGAAGGTGCATCCAGGTCTTCACGTCAAGAGTGAAACTGAAGGTCAACCGTGGGCTCTGTGTAAGGACAGTCCAGGTAGGTTCCTGTCGGTGGGGGAGGGACGCAGATGGGGGGAGAGCACGGGAGGGGGTGGGGTGCAGGCTTCCTCCTCTGGACCGTCCTTTCAGTTCTACTTTCCCTTTCAAAATCCGTTCTAAAAAATTCCACATCAGTATGAGCCCCCCAGTGTGCACTATTAGCTTATTGGTGGGGGGGGGCTGTTATTAGTAATGGCAAACTGCATTAAGACAAGCGTTTAGAAGAAATGACCATGGTAGTGAAGACACGGAAGTAGAGAATCCACCAGTGGCCACCAACCCGTGGCTGGGCCTCATGCTGTGTTTGTCAGAAGCAGGGATGACCCAGGGCAGAACCTAAAGACGGGCACACTGACGGGGCAGCCTCGATGGCATCAGACTCATCCACGCAGCTTGGAGAAGGGAGTCAGTTCTCTGCAGCGAGAGGGGTTTGCAGGCGCCAGGGTGTCTCTTACCACCCCCTCGGCCACTTTCAGAGCCTGGCCCTGGCGTGTGCCTTCCCCGCAGCCCCCCACGTCCACCCCACCCTGCCCAGCACAGCTCATGTGCGTACCCCTCCCATGTGGGGAGCCCAACCCAGCAAGCATGGCAGCTCCCTGTACTGCACCTGTCCTGACACCTTCCCCCTGTGGCCATGACCCAGCCGGTGTTCAGACCGCACCCCTAAGGCCTGTCCACCACCTCACGCTGTGTTCCCCAGGAAGGAGAGGTTATTGGGTCATTTCCATGTTTCTGAAGCAACAGCCGTGGCAGGGCCTGGCTCTGGTTCCTGAGGACCAGGAGCTGCGTCGGGGTGCAGTGGGGCTGGCAGCAAGCTCTTCACCCTCCCTCTCCTGTTTATTGACTTCCTATCCGAGCTCGCCTGTCGTGGCGTGGTGGCTTCTGTGTCCCTGCTCTCCCGTGTCCCCTGCCCAGTCATCAAAGAACGTCTGCGAAGCCACTGCTGGAAACAGAGTTTTGAGTTTCTGAGATACTAGACATGGTGTGTCTGGGTCATGTCCCCCCAGAAGGCCACCTGCAGAGGGCCTTCCAAAAGATGTGGCTCCCTGGGCCTGTTTGGCTGCAGAGCTGGTGGGATGGGAAGGGGGGGCTGCAGGGAGCAGGAAGTTTCCAGAAGGGGCATGGATGCTGGGTGATGAGAAGCAGCCCGGGACCTGTGCTTGAGTTTGGTAGCGGGACGCCCCGGGGCCCTTGGTGAATCTCCCCTGCTCTCCTCTTCACCGGATAGACAAATTGCAATCCCTGGAGCAACAGGAGTGCTCTAGTTTTAGGGGTGCCAGGGGCTCTGAAGAAGAGTATGCTCCTCAGTGGTTCTCAGTGAAAACGTCTTTTGCCTCCCACACCTGTCAAAGCAGGAAACGTTGCTGGTAGGGATCCCCCTACCAGCAGCCCCTGGAGGGTGGAGGCCCCGAAGCTGTGGACACCCCCAAAGCACAGCAGCGGCCCGGCAGAGTGCTACCCTCCTACACTAGACATGTGTTGCTAAAAAGCCCATCCACCCTGACATGCCGGGTGCCTGGTGGAGGAGGGGAGTTTGAGCCCAGCCCTCTCCTGAGGTCAGATGGAAACCCGCAAAATGAACCCTGCCCCCAACGTACTGGACAACAATTGGGTTGGTTTCACCAATGCCTTAGGCTTTGGGGTTTATGCCCTCACCTCTGTAACAGGAGGTGGGAAGCTGGTACCCAGCAGGCAGCAGAGCAGGCTGGGGCTGGGGGGGCACACCCTGGAAGCCGGTGCCACCGTGGTCCCTTTACTAAGTTAGAACAAGAAGAGTTTACAGCTGCAGAAATGTGAAAACAAGGGCACCAGCATGGTGCTGGGAGGATGGGGGAGATGCCGGGGAGGTGGGCGCCTTTACACTCCCAGGTATCAGACACCTGCCCCAGCTGGCGGCCCCAGAGCGCGGGGACCCCAGGCGTCTGCCCGCCCCTCGCCTGACTTGAGGAGCACTTGCAGTGTTCTCCCGTTGGTGATTTATTAGCACCCGCTAGATGCAGCGCATCTCCTCTGCTAAATACAGTCCACGGTTTCTTTATTCCTGAGACAAAAGGCACCTTGATAAATGGGTTATTTGATTTCAATGCCTCTTCTGAACAAACTCCGAATATCCTTTACTGAAATTACATCGAGTGGCCTGCAATTTCCCGGCAGTAAAACTGCTCTCACAGAGCAGGCACTCACTTCCCCACGGAGCCCAGGAGGGTCTTCAGGCCCCTCCACCCACAGCAGAGAAGCCAAATGGCAATAACTGGGACTTCCTGGGCATGAGGCCGGACTGCAGAGAGCGCCTGGCAGCGGGATGGAGCAGTTGAGGCCAGGGTGTCATGCCATGTGGCCAGCGCAGCTGCTTTGCGGGGGTCAGCGTTGGGGTGGGCTGGCCAGTGTTGAGTTTGCCCCTGTCCGGCGGAGCCCAGCAGAGCATTCCAGGCCTGGTCAAATACTGGTTCAGTTACACACAGACCTCAACCAGTGGTTTTGAAAATCACCACTGCTGCAGGGTCGTTTAGTAAAGGCCTAAAGAATCTGGTCTGGGGTTGAGGGAGGAGGAAGGCGGCCAGGCCCTGGTGTCAAGCGGGCGCAGGGCCGCTGCTGGCCTCTCCATGCTGGCCTCTTCCTGAGCATGGAAGGTGAGGGCCTCAGGCTAGCAGAGTGGGAGCCTGGGAGCTGAGCCGCAGTCCATCGGAGGGAGAGCTAGAGGGTTCACGGGGCCCTAGAATGAAGAGCCTGAGAAGCAGAGGAGGCTGAGGGGCGTGTGGCCCACAGGTGCTGTCGTCCCTCTCCAAGTCACGAGTGACATCCAGGGACAGTTAGGACAGGGAGGGACCCCATGACCAAGGTCCATGGCTGTATAGAGAACTTCCCTGTTCAATAAAACCACTGACAGACGCTGGGATTCGAATGCCATAGAATTTTCGGCGACATGAATCCTTTTTTACAGGATGCTTAAAAGGATGATTTCCCCCACCATTTAAAAATGTGAAAACCCAGCAGGCTGGCAGCCAGCCCCACACACTGCGGGTGACCCGGCTCTGAGCCTGGCGTGGCTGCCCAGGGCAGAGACCGACACCTGGGTACGGGTTCACGGAGCTGGCGACCCCCTCTGTGTTTTCTGGGGCCGCGTTACAATCTGAACGACAGGCCAGATTCACCTTGCTGGCCCAGGGCGGACATGTGGTCACTGTGGGCCTCCAAACAGCTTGGAAATAAAAGCCAAATATCAAAATCTGATCGGATTCAAACATCAGGAGGGTTTAGAGCCGTGTGATGTAAGCGTTTACAACGATTTTGAATAACGATGTCCGCGGCTCAGGCTGTAGCGTTCGCTTTGGGGCTGTTTGGTGGCGTCTATTCAAAGGGAGAGGCATCCACTTACCACAGATGGCGGCATTATTTATGATGGGACCTTACATTAGTCCCGAGAGGCCCAATTATCGCAATTCATGTAAATAAAAGGGAACAGTGTTCCTGTTCTTTATGGTGGTTTTTTCCTCAAAGAGAAAGAGCTTATTTTTAATAGAGTCCACATATCTCCTTTCTTACTAATTACAGATCATTTTTTAAAAAGCAGAAAAAAACCCCGTCCATATCCTGTTGCGCCAGCCCTGTCTCCCCCACACGTGAGTCTTATTTGCGTGCCAGTTCGCATCTGTAGCTCTGGTTCCACCCGCACTGAGGATGATTATACGAGCGAGAAGTCTGAGGATGGAGTGGAAAACGCTTTCCTGATGGTTTGGTAAATAAAGAAAGGGAAGGATGCATCGGAAGATGAAAGCGCTATTTCTTCCATTGCATGGTCTTTAGCTTCTTGAACAGCAAGAGAGGACATTTGAAATGGAGCCTTTGAAGGAAAACGGAGGACTGCAGAGGAGAGTTCTAGAAAGTCAGGGAACAGCATCCCTGCAACCAAGGGAAGGCACAGCCCCCTGAGCGCTGTGAGGTCGGTTGGCGGCAGAGGGGAACAGAAGCAGCAGTGGCCAAAAGGCTGCCAGCCCCTCGTGGCTCACATCCTCACGTTCCTATCTCCACATGAGATGTGAGGCCCAGAGAGGTGAAGTAACTTACCCAAGGTCACCCAGCCAGCAGTTGTCGAATCAGGTTTTGAACTCGGGACCTATATGCTCACCCTTACAGGCTTTGTTTAAATCCACACTCACTTCCACCTGTTTCCCCCTCGGTGTCAGTGTTGGTGACATCCCAGTCAGAATCCTATTACTGTTCAAGGCAGTGTCAGAATAGAAGTGCTGGATTCCAGCCTGCAGGTCAAGTTAACCTTGACAGAATGGTCAAGCGATGGAGTCCCTGGATCCAGCAGTGCCTGAAGCCAGCCCGTCTCTGACTTTCCCTTAAGGCCTCAGCTAGTCTGAGAGAGGCTTCCTGCCACTTGAAACTGAGTGCCAACATCCTATCTTTGATGGATGAGCCCGCTGAGCTTACAACTGTTCTTATTTAATTTTGCAGGGACAAGATAGCCATCTTGGGCCTAACAGGAATCTTGAAAAAAGAAAAATCAACCGGAGGTATCATGAGGTAAACTTCAATAAAGAGCCAATGACAGACATTCTGGGTCTTGTGCCGCTTCCCTCCTGTCAGGAACACACAGACAATAAGCCACATTTATCAAGCCCGAGGGACTCCAGGCCACAGAAGGGAAGAGTAGATGGGTAGAAACAATCTGCAGATAAGACATAACGGGGAGGCGGGCAGGCACCCAGCACAGAGCTCTGCAGGGAGGCGGCCATGCAGAGGGCAGAGGCAGGGGGACTTGGGCGGTGAGGGAGGTGTGTGGGGACCATGCTGGGGTGTGGGTGGCCCACCCAGGTGCTACAAGGTGAAAGGGCTCTTGCAGATGGCCAGCCCCGTGTGCTGAGTGGCCGGGGAGGGGTGGGGAGCACCGAGATGACAGCAGAGCAACTCCCACTGCTTCCTGGCTGGTTTTTAATTCCCTGAAGAAGCCAGGTGCCCCGCGTCCTGCTCGCCAGTTACCAGCAGGAGGTGTGTGGTGAGGTCAGGCATGTCTGCAGTCACTCCAGCGAGAGGCTCCTGCTTTGCAGAATTCGCCCTCAGAAAGACACATCAAGGGAAGAGTGTGGGGTGCATGGGAGAACAGGGCACCCCTTTCTCTTCGCCCTTCTTCTACCTCCCTGTCTTTCCCTGTCCTTAAAAGCCTTAGGCCGAGGAAGGCAGTGCCCAAGCCGCGCCCCCAGCACAGGTGCAGACCCAGGCCAGGGAGGAATACCAGGGCGTGTGTGGGGACAGGGCTGTGCCCCACCACCTGCTACAGCAGTCTCCTGGCCTCAGGCAGGAGTTTGGCTGAACAGGAGTGGGTGAGATGGGCCGGGTGGGTAGAGCTGTCCAAGGACGGTGCCCAGTAGAGGAGGTTCACCCTCTGTGGATCTCACCCACGGGCACAATGACAAGGCCATTGGGGTGCAGGGAACAGCAATGGGGTTTATTTAACAAATGGGTGAACAAGGAGTTTCAAGGCCACAAGTGGCAGCTACCTCACCCCAGACGGTGCCAGTGGTCCAGGGGTCCCGAACAAAAGGCCACTCACCTAAGATGATGCCATCCCACCCAGGAGGGCCTGGAGTTCAAGGCAGCCAGACGGGGGGGGGGGGCACTGAGATGACGCCGCAGCAGCCCTGGCCATAGTCTGAAGGTTAGGTTGGACAGTGCTGGACGTTGACCAGACAGCAGTGGAGGCGGTGGCCCCGGGAGGCGGTGCCAGGTGATTGATACTCTCAGAGGTGGGACATAGCGCGCCTGTCACTGTCAGCAGTGCTGGGTACCCCTGGCCAGTAGTGCCAGTCACTACTGGTTACTAGTGTTACAGCTGTGTGTGAGATACTGGCTCCACACCACTGACACACAGCGCCAGGCCAAGGTCTGGTGCCCCCTCCAAGTGATGGCAGATGCAGGCTGGAGGCAGGTGGCTCCCCACCTCTGTGAAGCTCTTCAGCCTATCCTTTCCTTCTGGATCAGCTGCTGGATTCATCAGAGAGTCCAGTCCAAGGGAATGAATGTCCAGTGGGAGGGAGGGAGCCCAAGTGAGCCCAGTGCTAGAGCATCAGAAGTACAGTCAAGAGCAGGCCCAGAGCACCAGAGTCAGAGCCAGAGAGGGTCGATGAGGCCCCCGAGAGGGCTCCGGCCCTGCCTTATGACCTCTTCCTGTGGGTCCGACAGGACCGTTTCAATCTTGCAGCTGATTGGACCATTTACCCATCAGCTCACAGCCTGCACCTGCTGGTCCAGCCCAATCTCCAGGCACCAAGTCCACCCGCCCGTCCACTGCCTGCAGAGGAGGAGCCACAGTGCTGGAGCTGGCCAGGGGTGGGCTGCCGCATTGGTAGGGGGGCACGGCCATCTCTGCTGGCCTCTGCCAGGAACCTGAACCCCAATGCGGCCGCTGGTGGTGGACAGCAGTAAAGTGCCCACCACCTGCTGCCAGTGACACTGCAGGCTCCAGTGCCCAGGGGTGGGTATCTGTGATTTCATGGGGAAGGAGCTCACTAGGTCAGTGTGGCCACTTAGAGTCCACTGGTGCTGAGTGGCCCATCCATGCCCCCTTATCTACAGATTTTTGACACTTATTAGGTAGCAATGAAAAGGAAGATCCAAACCTGGCACAGAAAGGACTCCAGGACATATAGCTGGGTGAGATTTAAGTTGAAGAGCAATGTCATTTATATAATTGCAAGCAAACCAAAAACCAGAAGTACCCATTTGAATTACATTTGGTGGCATTTTTTAATTTTCGTAGAACTTTAGAGAACTGCATCCAGGACTCACTCAGGGCCAGACTCCACTGCTCTTTCCTCACCCCCCTTCTAACATGTGATATTGGTACTCATGATGCCAATGACACTGCTGCACACCCAGCCATTGCATCTGAGTTCCAGGAGGAAAACCTACAGGGTCAGTGCAGGTGAGGACTTACTTAACATGACCTTTTTTATTTTAATTGTATCTTTTTTTTTTAAAAAATTTATTTATTTATGCATACAGAACTGGGGTACAGGCCAGAGGTGCAGAGGTGGTGAGAGGATTCACCAGAGACACAGTGGGGAGCAGGACAGATAGATCGACAAAGTACACTGCTGAGGGGAGCAGCAGGCGAGACAGGAGAGGTCTGCCATGCCATGTGGTCACCTCCGGGGCAGGGATCGAACTTTCACTGAAGCGGCCGTGGCTTGGCTTAGCTTTGCAGTGCAGCGATCCAACCCAGTGCACCACCAGGGAGGGCCCTAACAAACTTTTTGATTGGCTTTCCCAGAAGATTCTCCCAGTGAGCTTCAGCTTAGAAGCTCTTGTCACTATGACCCTAATTACACAGCTGTAAGGCAATCTGGGAAGGTGATTATTTTTAACTGGGCACAGTGCCACCTCCAGCAAAGCTAGTGTTCTGTGAGCCAGGAAGGAGGGGAGACTGGAAATCATGGAGACAAATTAGCATGATCATACAATTACCACATAAGCAACAAGACACTTTTGTAAAAATAATTGTGTAAAAAAATAGTAAAAACACTGATACTGATAAAAATTAGTAGAATTGATACATTTACCATAATTAAATTATGATGAAGTGCAATAGCAAAAAAAATGAGTTGCACTCTATGTTGTATACATGTTTATACACAATGTATACATACATGCAGATATGCAAGCGTGTATACATACAATATATACATGCATATATAAATATAGACATACCTATAGGATTAAGTGTGGCTCAATGGGTACATTTTGTATATGGATGCAAAATATACTATAAACAGTATAGATAGTTGTTCTTATTTCAATTATTTTAACGTTAGTGATAGACTGCTTATATGATATTGCTATTGTCTGTACAATATGCACACATTTAGAAAATTCTAATGATAATCTCACAGTTGCAAAATAATCACCTGAAAGGTATGAGGAAGCTGAGCTTGTATGGGTTGTCACATATCTTTAGCTTCTCTGGTTATTTTATTGCTTTACTTTATGAAATAGAACATGAGAAGTTTCTCATTTCTCAGCACTTTTAGTATTTAAGAAAAATAAAGCCACAATTTTCTGACTCAGCTTTTCTAGGTGTGCCTACATGCAGATCCCTGATTCCATGCTTATGCGCCTTGATCCAGCCATGCCTGAGGCTGACCCCACCTCACAGTTTCCAGTTACAGGAGCACATAGTTCCCTTTTTGCATAAGACAGTTTGAATGTCTGTTTTTCCAGCTATTCCTGACTCAACTCCTCCAGGAAGTCTTCCTGGCTGTCTCTGATCAGCACTGGTCCTTCCTTTTCCTTGTCTTCCCACCTTACTCTCAGCTCCTTTAAACCAGGAGGAACACAAGGTCGAGAGGGGAACACAAGCTGTGGGGCCAAGCCCAGGTGGGCCGACAACCCATCTTTATGAGCCTCAACCCTGCACCAGTGAAATGGGGCAGCCGCCCACCTGCCTGGGGCTGCTGCAGAGGCTTCTGGGAATGTACCCAAGCTCCCAAGCTCCTTCCACACAGGGGAGACTCTAGGTCACATGTACATACCTGGGGAGACACAAACGGAGGGGAGCAAGCGAGGGAGAGACTAGCAGTAAACCTTTTCTTAAAGGTCTGGGAAACAGATATTAGTAAATAGTAGATATTTTAGGCCAAATCAAGGCCATTACATAAATCTTACATAACCATTTAAAACACCGTCTTAACATGTAAAGAGGGTTCCTGGCTAGTGACCATAGCAAAGCAGGTGGGATTCAGGTGCAGGGCCCCAGTCAGCCCCCATGGTGTCTCCACCACTTGGCAGCCGTCTGGTCTTGGGCAAGGCATTTCATTTCTTTGTGTCTCAGTTTCCTTCTCTGTAAGGCAGGGAGACTGTCTATGCACTGGGAATGGCCCAAGTCCAGAAATGTCTGGCCCTGCCCCATTGTCCCTGCCTACACCCACCCATGTGTCACCCCAGAGCTGGGGCAGGTGGAGAGTCTGTGCCTGAAGAGCTCTCGGAGCTGTGCGCCAGGCTCAGGGGAGACCGCCACCCCCAGATGCAGGCTGCCCACCAGGTGAGCAGACCCACAAGTGGCCCGCAGCTCCTGCTCGCCCCCTCCCAGACTAGACCCCCTGCTCTGAGAGGGACCCAGACCCCTCTCCTGTCTGCTCACTGCCCTCAGGCCCTGCTCTGTCCCTGGGGCCAGAGCAGGGGGAGGGCACCGTGGTGAGTGGGAGGAGGCTGAGCAGCGGACACCTTCCCTGGTAGGTGGAACACCCCTCGCAGTCCCAACGGTGCCAGGAAGCAGAGGAGGAGTAGGGGATCTGTGGGGAAGAAGGAGGACGGCTCAGGAGCTCAGGGCCGCCGTGGGTGTCTCCAGGGAGCTGGGAAAGGGTCTTTAGAAGGTGTCAGTCCTACCGCACCCCCCATACCTGATCTGAGAAACTGTAGGAGAAAAAAAGGGTGTGTTGTTTTAGGCCAATTAAGTCCTGGGATCGAGCCTGACAGCCCTGGGAAGCTGCCAGCCCCAAAGTCATTTTGCTCTTTGGGGAGCACAGACCCGACCTCTCCCCTGGCCCTGTCACAGGTGGCCTGCTCCGCTCCCATCCACACAGTGCCGGCCCCATGCAGTACAAGTCACTGGGCACCTGCTTTGTGCCAGGCACTGTTTGAGGCACCAGAAATGCCAGGGTGAGCAAAACAGTTCCTGGCAGACCTGCCAGTGGCTTCTGCAGGGGGCCAACTGGAACCCCAGGACTGAGGCGGGGCACACCCTTCACCTCTGCTGGGCACCAACCAGGAGTGCCCCCCTCATCTGCTGTCTCCATGGTGATTCCCACTTCTCTAAGATGGTCTTGCTCCCTGGCTGGTTTCTCTGCTCAATCTCTTCTACTATACGGGACCCAGGATGGACACTCTCTTTCCCAGGCACTAGTCACTGTGTGCAATGCAGAGGCTCAGTGATTACGGGGAGAAGGGAGGGAAGGAGGAGGGGGAGGGGAGGGAAGGCTGTAGGGAAGAGGGGAAAGGCTGGAAGGAGGAGGGAGAGCAAAGGAGGGAGGAGGGACTGTAGAGAGAGGGAGGAGAAAGGAGGAAAATGGGAGGGGTGAGGAGAGAAGAGGCGGAGGAGTGAGGGAGGAGAGGGGAGGGAGGAGGGGCTGAGTGAGCCCTGAGCCTGCACTAATCTCACACCTGGCGGGCTCCTGCCCTCCAGGACATGGACTCCAGGCAGTGTGGGCCTGACAACACCCAGCAAGCCCGTCCTGGCTGCCCGTCTGACTGTTTTCAGTGCTGCCTCCTGTGCGTTTAATGTCTGGTACGTGTTTCGGCAGCTGCCACTGTTTCCCTCAAGCAACGTGTGAAGCCAACATGCTGTTAAAGAGAGGAAACAAGAGAGCCCCAGTTACTGCAGAGAAACCAGGAGGACCAGAACCGACATTGGCAAACACTGGTGGGGGGGGGCGGGGGCGGGCAGGACCAGGGGAGAGGGCCAGTGGGCTGGCAGGGCCTTGGAGCCGCTTGGGGCCTGCCCCGTGCTGGGCACTGCACGGGCCTCCTGCCTGCTGGGTGGGCTGACAGGGCTGGCCTGCCCCAGAGGGCACCAGAGGGCAGGTCAGAGGGCGGGCGAGCCCCAACTGGGCACAGCGCTGGCTCAGCAGGTTGACCCACAGTGCCAAACAGATGCGTGGAGGGGAGGGAGGGGGCTGGCCCTTTAAAATGACATCTTAGCTATTATCCAATTCTGCGTTTTTATCTGTAATTTATATTTATTCAGCTCCTTTAGATTCTTCACTCGTTTTCATATTTACAGAATTTGGCTTTTCGGTTGCTCTTGAGAAGCTGGAGCTGGCTGGAGCCCCGAGGAGCTGGCCCTTGGAACTGCACCACCCACAGCCCACCTGCCCCTAGCAGATCCTGGGGGAGGGGCAGGCCCTCTCCAGGCCCACCTATCCCAGGGGTGGATCCAGCTTTTTTCCCCCACAGGAAGCAGGAAGCGACCAGACCTCTGCGGCTCAGGTGCTGGCCTGGCCTGGAGGCTGGCACAGTCCCTGCACCTGCACGAGGGCGGTGTCATTTCTAGGCTCTGTCACATGGAGGGACCTGGGAGGCCACATCTGGGGGAGGCTGCTAGCAAGCACAGAGTGGGGCCCCCAGCCAGGGGCTGCCCAGCCCTCCCCGCCACACTGGTACCCTGCAGTCTCATTACAGGACGGAAATTTTCGTGTCACTGGTGAATTCTAAGCAAGTCGGCATGCTGCATCACTAGGGTCACCCACAGCAGGACGGCTCTGGGCAGGCAGCTCCAGGTCAAGGCCAGCACTTTCTGAGCTAAGTGGGCAGTGGTCAGCCAGCTGGAGGTAACTGCATTATGGCCAGAACCCCAGATCTGGAATGTGGGGTTGCTAAGGGTCCTGGCACAGGATGAGCCTGCCAGGCCAGAGCCCAGCCACCCTGCAGTGCCTGGACCGGGGCCGGGGATGCAGACAGACACAGAACTCGCCGGGCCAGCCCCACCGCCGCTACCCTTCCTGACTGCGTCATCACACACGCACTCAACAAACACGGACAGAGCACGGCTGGCTCTGGGCCACAGCGGCGCGCGCCGAGGAGCTGGAGGCCATGGGAGCAGACAAGGCCTCCAGGCCGCCATCCGGCATTAATGTCCATTGCAAGTGCCCGAGGGAGACAGCACAGGGAGAGGAATGAGAGATGGAGACTCAGCTGGACAGAGGGTCAGCAGCGTCCCAAGAGCTGTTCCAGGCCTGGCCCCACCCAGCCAAGTCCCCTGTGGGGGCCCCTCCAGAGCCCATGCAATGCTGCCTGCACCCACAACATCCACGGGGGGGGACAGGGCCCGCTGCCCTCCTGCTCCCAGCTGGGCACGGGCAGCCTCCCCAACCCAAGACTGAGTGCATCGAACTATGATTCACTCTCAGCGTCTCCCTTTGCCTACGAGGAGGAAGGGGCCACTCTCAGAGTTTCCAGCCGGGACTCGGGCCTCTCACCTGAGTGGCCTTGCCCCTCTCTGGGGCGGGGGCTGCTGCTGCCCGTTGCGGGTGCTGTTCTTTCCTTTCCTTTTTTTTTTTTTTTGGAATATAGAGCAGCTTGGCTAAAATCCACGCTTGGTGTTAGCAGCTGGGCCCCCTCCCACCAGCGAACAGATGCTGGTCTCTTAAGCATTTACAAAGTAGGGCTGCTGGATAATCCACAAACATCCTGATTCGGAGGCTTTTCTGTGTGAAAAGGGCGACGCCACCAGGGCCCCGAGTTGTCAGTAGAACAAGTGGCCCAGCCCAAGGGGTCCTTGACGCAGTAGCTGCCCATTGGCTCCGACTGTATCTTTATGGTTCAATGCTCCCCTGGAAACCCAGGTGCTCCTCCTACACGCCCCCAACATAGGGAGCAAGGAGGATGAGCACAGAAATGTATTCTGGCCCCAGTGGAGAGAGAAGTCCAGGAGAGACAATGACCAGGACAACTGGCCAGCTCACAGCTCACATCATCCATGTCACCTGCCTTTGCCTCTTCCGAATCCAGGGGCACCCAGAGTCTGCGCCCACAGAAATGGCTGGCACCTCTAGCATGTGGGTGGCGGTCTGGGCCCAGCAGCTCATGGGCCCTATTCCGACTGCCGGTCTCTCACTGTTGTGGGGTAGATGGCCACTGCACCCACCACAGGCCCTACCTGTCCTCCCACCCTGGAGCAACACACAGACATGAGCAGACACGTGTGTGCATGATATGTGACACACATTCCCATGGATACATGTACCCAGGTATCCAGATAAACATACATGCACCACATTCAGGCACATCAGCCATCCGCATCCAGGGATACTCATGCATACACACACAGCTCACATACACACATACACAATGCACACACAAAGAACACACACAACTCACACACAACACATGCACACAATTCACACACACACTATGCACACACCTGCACACATGTGCAGACCTTTCCAGGGAGGCTCAGCAGCCTCCACATTTTGGCAGAAGTTGGAAACAACTCAAATGCCTATTGAGACAAAAGGAACTTCGTGTATGTCAGCCAAGGAGCACCACAGAGCGGCTCAATAGAAGCATCTAGAAGCAAGGATGGACAAGAAAATGATCATTTAGAAGTCCACGTCCTGAGTGGTAGCCCCCAACCCTGACTTTAACTAAAATTGGATATAAAAAACTCAGTCCCTTGTCCCCCTGGGGCATCTTGAGAATGCCATGGACATGCCCTTCTCACAGCTTTGTTGGTCAGCTCTGGCAGGATCTGGACTCAGCAACAAAACAGACATGAACAACCTCAAGTTTAAAATAAAAGGGGAAAGCAAACACAGTGTCTGTGCCCATTTGAAACACAGACACTCACACCGTGAGTCTCATGGGCATGGTGTGGGCCTGGTCTGTGGATGGGGTGAAAGGATCTGGAAGCTCTGTGGCACCCCGGGGAAGGAGAGACAGGATGATGGTGGGGCGGGGCGGAGGGGCGGAGGCTAAGCGGTGGGGAGCTGCTGGTCAGGCTGCTCACAGATCACACGCACTCCTGGGGCTCACACTGAACAAGGAAAACGAAGCAGACCCGTGGGTGGGCAGAGTTGAGGGGCTTCTCTAGGACAGGACACAGGGGAGGGGTTGGAGAACAGGCTTCCGGGGCTGGGCCTCCTGTGGGCACCCATTTTTCCCAGCGAGCTGTCCTAGGATTAAGCCCATCTATCCTCCCAGCTGGCCAGAAAGCAACTTCCTGCCCTGCCCCTACAGAGTCCGGCCGGGGACCAGTTTCTGAGCTACACATCCCAGAAACTGACTCTGGAGGAGAAGGATAGAGAGAGCCGCCTTTATCCCTCGGAAGAGAGTCTCCGGAAATCTCACAATCCTGGGTTGTGTGGGTGCAATTCTTAACCCTCGCCGACAGCAGCCCCACAGCTAGCCCCGCCCACAGCTAGCCCCGCCCACGGCTAGCCCCGCCCACAGCTAGCCCCGCCCACAGCTAGCCCCGCCCACAGCTAGCCCCGCCCAAGCTCTCTGCAGAGACAAGGGTCCCCCTTCCTCGGGTCCAACATCAGAAGTTACATCATTACGTGCAACACAGACCGGTTCCTCTTACTGGGGAAGGGGGTACATGCCCTAACTGGGGGGCACGGGGCCCAAAGCCAGTCCTCAGGACTCGCAGTGTCCTGCACTGGTGACCCCACAATTGCTGAACTTTATTTGTAAAGTCAACACCAGTGATCAGATTGTTCGAGGACAAGGAGAAGAGATAATTTGAGTGGCCTGAAGCCCACGTGTCCAGCTGAGGTCACTCTGTCCTCTTCCAGCTCCCAGACTGTCTGTAAACACTTGTCCTTGTCCCAGTCGAATTCATGTCATTTCTTTCTCTGCCTTTTTTGTGCTTCCTGTGGGTGATTTCGCTGTTAGGTGCCAGCTTGGATCCTTGACGGGCCAGAAGTGTGTTACTATTCTGGCTGAGTTATGATGTTGGCTGTGAGTTCAATGTTAATGGATCAACAATGTATATTAAATCAATGTATACTGACACAGAGGCACACATAAAGTCAGGTTCTGGGCTGATGAAAACAGTGTGACCAGAGGCAGCGAGCACCTCCATATTTCCCTTCCAGCAACTACTGGCCCCCGACTCGCTAGCTCAGCACCATGGAGACCATTCAGCCCCCATTACGGTGGACAACAAGCGTGAGCGTTGCCTGCCTTTCTCCCTAGTATCTGTGCCTTGGAAAAGATGGGAAGCTCAAATAAGACATCTGCCATGATACTGGGTGTTCCTGACTGGGAAGAAGGTACACACGGGTGACCCCACACAATCCCAGATGCGGGCTGGGCTGTGGTCACGTTCCCGTAAGGTCAGCTGGCATATGTCATATAGGGTTTCTAATTGATTTGCACAACCATCTGGTGAGACACCCCAAGGAATCCCAGATACTCATCAGTACCTCCAAATTGCCCAAAGCAAGACAGAGTGAGGGCAGAAGACAGCTTCTCAGCAACTGAGGGCGAGCATCTGCCAGGAAGCCCACCTGTCCCTCTCCCTACCCCCTGCTGGCCACACCCTTCCTTTCCAACTTCAGAGCCTCAGCTCAGGGGCTGTGAGGGGCAGGTGAGGGGGGGCAGGGGGCGGGTGAGGTGGGGCGCCATGGGGCAGTTGAGGGGAGCAGGGCAGGGGGCCACAGGCGATGGCAGGATGCTGGCCCCAGAGTGGGCCCCTCTCAACTGCCCCGCAGTCCCCGGCAGAGGGGAGCCCGGCCGCTTGTGCTGGCTTTGGCCTGGCTGTCCTCACGGACCTGGAGGAACCAGCATCGCTATGACAACTCCTCTCCGCGGCCGCGCTCCTGAGACGGGACCAGTGCCAATTAGCGCTGCGGAGGGCTCCCGGCTCTGTCTGCTCCTGTCAGACGCTGTGCGCCACATCAATCCGCACGTTCTACCGTGTCTTGATCTCCTCCCTGGGTAATGAAGGTGTAAATGGATAGTTGTGCTTGATGCTTTTTCAAAACCTCTCTTCTGACGTCTCGCCTGATCTTTTCAAACAGCAACAGCGACAGCCCTAAGATGCCCAGATGCTCAGATTCCGCCCCACGAGGTCAAGGCCTCCTTGAGCACCGGCCCTGCACCTCAGCAGCTCGTTGGTGGAGCTGATGTGGCACGGAGGGAGCGTCAGTGCAGAGCTGGGCATGCTGAGTGGGTGCCCGCTCATGCATTGCCCACCAAGAGAAGGGGCAGCCAGGTCTTGGAGCAAGTTGGCCACCAGGGAAATGCTGATTCATGGAACCTGCTACCGGTGGGCAACCGAGACCCCGGCCCACTGGATGGAAAGGTCGACCAGATGTCTGCGCGACTGGTGAGCTGCAGGGGCCCTGCACGCACCTTGGGGGGCTCAACACCTTTTCATCCCGAAGGGACACATGTGAACACCCACTAGCTGGGAGGACAAATTCCTTAGCCAGCAGCTTCTGCCCATTGTGTACGACACTGTTTCCCTCCAGGTTATTCCAATTCTTTACCCCTCGGAACCATCTACCTCCTTCTAGCTCATTACTTGCCTGAGCAAGCACCAGCTGACTGTGAGGGAATCACAGCTTAGAGGGCAGGTGGGTTTCCTGGAGACCCCTGGGGCCTACGAGTCCTCGGAAGACAGTCTCAGGAAGTCTCACCTGGCGAGGCCCAGGACCTTCCAGCAGCAGATGGAGCCGCTCTGCAGTGGCTCTGGCGCTGGGGGCGGCCTGGGAGCTGGCAGGCTCGGGGGCAGGGACAGGCCTCTCAGTTGGGAGACCAGGGTGTGAGCAGGGCAGGAAGCGGGAGCAGAGGGAGAGGCGTGTGGTCCTTCCCTCATCCCATGGGCGTCCGGGGTGGGGGCGCAGGAGGCTCTTGTTCTTCTGCTTTCTGTTGTCAACACTGAGATTCCTGACCTCTCTGTTGGGAAGTTAAGTCATCCCCCGACCTGTTTCTGGTGTGCCTTCTAAGACCACCGCCTGGCTGTTCCTTCAGAAGTCCCGGTCGTTCTCAACGGGGCCTGTCTCTTAGAAACTGAGCCACAAAGCTGCACAGTCCCAGGGGCCCGCACGTCAAGTTCCCAAGTTGCTCAGCCCAACTCCTGGTGTCTGTGCCTCTGTTTTCCCTGGCACCGAACAGCACGTGACCCTCCTCACATCTACAACTGACGCTTCACTACCAGAGACACTCTGAAGACCCTTTTTCCTCTCGAGACCTTGAGTGAATAATCAAAGGAATTTTTAATCTCGAGACAAGTAGGAAAGTTTCTGATTCTTGTGACATTGCAGAACAGATTCTATCAGCAGTTTCAAAATTTAGACCCTGAGACCTTCCCAAATGAGAAGAGGAAAAAACAATTTCTTCAGCACACCTGGTTACTCGGAGCCCAGGAAATAATTAGGGCAGGTTCCTGCCGCAGTCACTTCCTTCAGAGCATCCAGACGGGTGATTTCAAACATTCTCTTAGTGATTGCAGCTTCCTGATGATTAACAGCTGCGAAGTCATCACTCTGTTTAAACCTCCAACGGGAAATGGGGAACGGCACAAAGCCGGCGTCAACCCACTCAGACCCTGACCCCCACCGCACCGGATAAAATCCAAACTCGCCAAGTCCTCGGAGGCCCGACGTGGTCTCACCTCTGCCGGATTCACACTCGCCTCACCAGGCTCCGCGCTTCTCCCCACCATCAGACTCATGACTTCTCCTTGACACGACAGTCACAGTCGTGCCTCCAGGCCCTCCCTCTGCATCTAGCCCATTCCTGGCTGTGCACAGGCACACACACACCCCTCACATACCACACACAAATGACACTCACACATCACAACATACTACTTCACACACACACAGACACCACACACACCACACATACCACACATAAACTACAGTCACACACCCCGACATGCCATGCCACCTGCATACCACACACACTACACCACACATACGACAACATATCACTTCACACACACAGACACTGCACACACCACACACACTACAACATACCATACCACACACAAAACACACACACATGACATACCACTCCACATGTGGACTACACACACACCACACCACAACATACCACTCCACACACATATCACATACACAAACTACACCACACATACAACATAACACTCCATACACATACCACACACACAGCATAGCACATGCAATACACACCACAACATGCCACATACTATAACACTCTATATACATATCACACACTGTACACACCACAACATACAACACCATGCATATACCGTGCACATACTACACCCCACACACTACACATATAACACCACATACACACCACACACACCCCACACATACACACCCTACACGGGTCTCATTCCTATACTTCACCTTGATCTCAGCTAACTTGTCACTGTCACCCCCTGACAGAACATGGTCTGCGTCCAAATCCTAGTCCTTGGGACTGTGAATGTGACCTGATTCAGAAATAGGTTCTTCCCAGGTGTACTCAACCCCGGCTCTCCACATAAAGCAGTCTGCTTTGAGAGTGGGCCCTAAACACAACGACTGGCTTCCTTGTGAGAACATGGGGCGTATGAGACAAAGGAGAAACCCAGAGGAAGTCTTGTGATGAGAGGGTTGGTATGAGGGTGATGTGCCTATGAGCCAAGGACTGTAGGGCACCCCAGAAGCTACGACCCAGAATTTTCCCCAGTGTCTCAGGAAGAGCCAGCCCTGTCAGCTCTGTGAGCTCAGATTCCTGTTCTCAGAAATTCCTGTTGTTTTAAGCCACCAGTTAGAGATCCACTGGTTGCAGGGGGGCAGCACATAAACCCAGGGGGAGCCCCTAACTTCCTGCTAAAGAGCATCCGCCCCTCCATCACTGCCCCTGTAGGGAAATGCAGCCCCACAGTAGGTGTCTGCATGGTCTGGAAGCACTTTTGGTGGAAACATGAGGAGGATACTCCTTGCCACTGTCCACTGCACCATGCCCAGGACACAGTGAATGGTCAACGGCCAACAGCAGGGAGAGGACCTTGTTGAGCCTGTACACCCCTCTACTCCCCCATGTGGGTTGTCCTGCGACCTCCTGATGAGCTGTGGCCTTCCTCGAAGACAAGTCCAGGAGGGCAGGGACACTGTCCCGTGCCATGTCTGGCCCCGAGGCAGCGCTTGGCACATCAGTTCTCAAGCATCGAGGCCCAGACTGCCCTGCCCATCATGCCTCCTGCTGAGAACATTGGCCCTCCCACGCTCGCCCCAATGTTCCTGTGGAACTGCACCCCACTGCTGGTCACTGCAAGGGCTCCCCAGCCCCAGAGCAGAGGGGTGCTGCCAGCACAGCCTCCATCACTAGGAGGGTCTTCACACGCTGTGGTGCCATCCCGATCCCGGCGATAAGGCGTGAGACCCACAGAGAGGCCTGAGCCCCGGGCACCAGGCCCCACATCCCCAGTGCCATCACTGGCCATGTGGACTTAACAAGTGTGGGAAGATGAGGACACCACCAAATCCTACTTCCCCAGAGGTCAGAGGGTCCCTAGAGCCAGAGGCCCCTCTTGGAGCCCTGTGTCCAGCAGGTGAATGCTCCTAAGCCCCTGGTGTGAGAAAGCCTGATGATCCACTAGAGGGAAGGGGTGGCAGCCTGCACCAAGCAGCTGCGTGGCCCGCCCCCCAAAGCTGGGGCGCTTGTAGGGAGTGGGGGCTGTGGGGGGGCACGGGGACATGTTAAGGTTCCCCAGGAAGGGAGCAGCAGCCGGGCCCGCATCCTGCACCCTCCTCTGCACACGTCTCGTCTCCGGAGCGGGGGGAAGGGCATTCACAGGCCCCCAAACGCAGCAGGAACAAAGCGGGCAATGTGTTTCATCTCGGCCGCGGATCCAGCTGAGTTTACAGCAGTGGGTGGCTTTCAAACCTCACATTTGATCAAAATGAAAAAGTGGCCCTTCCTTTCACCCCATGACAAGCCTTCCCGTATAAATCACAGGCTTGGCCGCGAGGCCTCCTCCATGCACAATCGTCCAGGCAGCCTGGCCACCTCCCTCCCCATCTGGACAAAGGGGGCTGGGGGCTCTCCAGAGACCGGGAGCTTTAAAGGCCCCTGGTAAGCCGAGGGAGCACGGTGTGGGGGCAGGGAGGGAAGCGCCCGAGACGAGGCCCAGCCTCCTCCCTGCTGGGGGGGTGGCCGCAGCGCAGGGCCCAGAGCAGGGGGGTGCAGATGGCCCAGGCCTCAGCTAGGAGGGACCAGGCTCCCAGGAAAGGGGCCAGGAGGCGGCACGCACTGGTGACAGCAATGCTGGTGGCAGCCGTGGCGACACGGGCAGAGACGAGCGCTGCAGGGGGGAAGGGATGGGACAGCATGATGGGGGCGCGGCCCCCCCGCACTGCCACAAGAACCACCCAGAGCCATCAGTACTTGGCCTGGCGGTGGCACTTCCTGCTCAGGAATGGCCCTGTATCCTGAGGGGGAGGACAAGCAGCTCGGCCAGGTCAGGGATGACTGGTGGCCGCTGAGTGCATGGAGCACTGGGGTGAGCGGCACGTCGGGCGCGGCACCGTCAGCTCACACGGCACTGTGTGTGTGTGTGTGTGTGTGTGTGTGTGTGTGTGTGTGTGTGTGAGGACACAGATTTCTCTCTTGCTGGCCCTTGGGGATACCAGGCTGAGTGGTCACTCCTGGTGCCCTCTGCCCCTCAGCTGCACAGCCCCTTCTGCCCAGCTGACCCCGGCCACCTGCCCTCCCTTACCCGCCTCCTGTTTCAGAGGCGCCTTCAGCCCACGTGAGTGGGACAGTCACTTTGCTGAGCACGCAGCCCTCAGGGCCCGCCGGTTGGTGTGAAGCAGGGGCTCCCCGGTCATCTCTGTGTCCCCACGCCACACCCTCTCACCCTTCTACAGGCGTGCCCGGCGGGCACCATCACGAGGGAGGCTGAGTGAACCCAGGGCGCGGCCATCCCGTCAAGACCTGCCCCCACCTCCCAGCAGAGGCTGCCAGCCCTTGGCGCCATGGTCAGCAGCCCAGCAGGGCCAGGTGGGGGTGGCCTCTGGAGTGGGGCTTTCTCTAGAAAAGCAAGAGCTATGAAAATAATGGCATTTGATGTGTCTTTTAAGGAAATACAGGTTTTAATTAAAGCCATGCGCTCACTTCTAGAAGAACAGAATGTTGCCCAAGTGAAGAGTGGAAATGACTTTTTTCTACAGAAACGAGTGACTGCCCACAACAGCCTTTTATTTGCTCGAAGCTGCGGCCCATGACAAAGGAGGGCCCGGTGGGCATGCGTGTCGCCAGCCTGGCAGGGGTCTCATTCGCTCATTTGCCCTGGCCCCTCCGCCGGGCGTGTCCTGGGTGGTGCTCAGAGGGCGCCTCCTGGCCACGCTCGCCATGGCCATGTCTGCAGCCGCTTCCAAAGGTGGCTTCAGGAAACCCCGCCCTCTGCTGAGATTGTGGATGCACCTCGCAAAGTGCCACACTGTGGCACAGTCTTGGGGGACATGTCCTGCACCCCCAGTTAGAGAACCTCAGAAGGCTCTGGGCAGAGGTCCTCTGGGGTCGCCCACACTGTGAAGGAGTATGTTCTGGGCTGGGCTCCGTGGGGACGCCTGCAGGGCAGACGGGAAGGCAGCATGAAGCCCTAGGCAGGTGCTGAGGCTCCCTCTGCGCGGATCCCTACGGCCGCTGGTTCTTTTCTTCTGTTTTGGCAAAGGCACTGGCTGGTTCTGAGCTGAGTTCACGGCTACTGCCCATGGCCCAGTCACCCCCTCCCGAGCAGGGGTAGGGACGGCAGCATCCCGAGGGAGGAGGCATGGGTGTGGGAAGCACAAGCTCCTTTACTGAGAGATCGGGGCGCACAGAACCTGCTCCCTAGCCTGCGCCTCTTTTGGGCTCCTGGCAGGCCGAGGCTTTGCTCACTTTTCAGCCTGCTGACACCCAACCTCCGGGATTTTTTCAGTCTCTCTGGGACTCACAAGTGTTTCCTGATGGGGAAAAAGCGTTCTCTTGCTAAAGAAAAGCGCGTCGAGGAAAGGCTTATCGTGGTGCTCGGGGCTGGAGCACATCAAAGGCCCTTAGCGAGGAGAGTCTGCAGAGCTCAGTCCTTGGGAATTGGAAGCATATGGGCCCCATCTGCTGCTACAGGCAGCGGCATAAAACAATGCAAAAGAAAGCAGGATCTGGAGAACTACATTCCGGCTCTTGGCAAGTCTCAGGCTGAAGGCAGCTCCAGATGCACCATCAGGCTCTTCAATCCCAGTGGTTTTCTTCCCTCAAAGACTAAGGTTTTGAGACCGCCCGTGGAGACGCTGGGGGCATTGCTCAAAAGGGCACCTGGGCCAAGGCCCCTCCCTGCTGATGTGACCCCTGCTGTCCTAGGGAGTCTCCTGTGTCCGCCTCCTTGCTAAGTGCCATCAAGTCCAGTGGCATCATGGTCTCAGCCTTGGGGTGAATTTGCTCTATGATGGGGTGCTGGGGACTTCACTGACAGCCCTTTGGGTCCCAGAGGAGGATCTGGGACCACAGAGGCAAGGCATGTTGTCCAGGAACAAAGGAGAGCATGGGGGGGGGCTGTTGTGCTCCCCAACCTGGCCCTTACCTTGAGCTTCTGAGTGCAAAGGTGTCTGCAGATGGGTACCCCAGCCTATAAACAGAGCACCCACCAGCTGGGCGAAGGCTGAGAGTCTGGCTCATCTTTACAGAGACAAGAGTTTTAGGGGGACCCTCGTGGGGCGGGGGCAGGCAGAGGGCGGAGGGGGGGTGCTCTAGAACCCGGCATGGAAGAACAGGCTTTCCAAAACCTGAAATCTTGCATTGATGGCAAAGCAGGTGGGGGGGGGCACGCCTGAATTTAATCAGTTATGACACCTTGCGAAAGATTTGCATCCGGATGAAATCACTGGCGTGGCTTCTTCCCTCTTTGCCGCTCACTGCGTCCGGCTTCTTCCACTTCTCGCTGGCTTGGGGGAGATGCGTGCCAACCTGGGGCGGGCGGTGAACCAGTGTTGCCCGCGCCCATGATGTGCTGTGCAAATGGGCCCCGCGAAACCCTGGAGGCGTGTGTGATCGGTGGGCACGCGTGGCTGTTGCAGTGTAGCTGATAAACACTAGGAATTCAGGTCTCAGAGCTCACCAGCCACAGCTCGAGTGAGGGCTGACTTGAAAGCATGGAGATAGCACATTGCTGGCGTCACACGGGGTTCTCTGAGTGGCCTGCCGCCAAGTGCTGGTCCCTCTGCTGTCCCCTCTGATGTTGCCATGGTTTTGGGGTATGTGTGCACAGGTCCATATGTAGGTCACATGCCCACACATGTGCACAGCACATATATTCATGTGTACATATGTGTGCACATCCATGTAAAGTTGCTTGCTGCGTGTTGGTCTACATTCTGTTCTGAGGCACTGGGTCCCCCAGCGAGGTGGGGGGGCGGGAGCCTCTGTTCTAGGGTGTGTCACCGAGTGAAGGTGAGCAGAGGACAGACACCCATAGGAGACAGGCCCGGACCCTGCCTGCCTCCCCAGGGACTCACACCCTCCTGGCAACTTCCCAGAAATTATTAAAAAATTAAGACATCCTCCATCAGCCATCCTTTCTTTTAAATTGATATTTTGCCTTCCTGCTAGCAAGCGTCCATCTCATTAGCAGGCTGTGAATAACTTTTATCCTGCTCCAAAGACTAATTAGCTGTGACCGCTACGGCACCGCCGGTCAGCCTCTTGCCCAGCGGTGGAGGAGATGAGCGATGGCGACAAGATCACGGGCAGGGACGCAAGGGTCTCTAGGCACTGGGGTCTGTCTCGTCACCCCCTGAGCTGTCAGTGGCCACTCCTCACAGAGGCCCTGCACGAGCAAGCTCTTAGGACAGACAGAAGAAAGGATGTGTTTGTTTCCGCCATGGGACAAGAGAAGTCATTGCCAACAACGCCCAGGGTTTGGGGCTTTTCCAGGAGCCCCAGGAGAATAACAGGTGGTTGGGTGAGCTGGACGCTGCCCCACGCCACTGCTGACAAGTCATGAGGCCTGGTGTGGCAGGTGCCCGGGGGCGCAGTCTGGCCCAGGGACATGGGCTGTTTACACCGCCGGAGAGGCAGGCCTCAGGGCCAGTGAGCAGCAGCTGGAACTTCCGTGACAGCAGGAATGCCCAGTCCAGGCAGGAGAGCACTGGTCACGGGGTGGAGCATGTCCATGCAGACCTGCTTTCCGAGTTCTGCTTGGACCCAGCCCTGGGTATAAGACACCTGAGACTCTGGGAGCTTGTGGTGGCCAGAGAATCATTTACTTCCTCCCAGCTGGGCAGGCAGGGAAGGAGTCTGGGCTGTTTTGAGCTGTTTTGTTGGTGTGGGCACAGTGGGGGGCTGCATCAAACTCCTCCTCCCCAGGAAAGAGCCCTGCACCCCTGTGGCTAACTGGCGCCCTTGCTCCCCTCTGGGTGGGGCAGCTTTCCAGTGGGGGTGCACTGGCTCCTTTCTTGGCCAGGCTCCCCATGCATCATTATTTCAGTCCCTGGAGACACATCTCGATCAGCTTCCTTCTCTGAGGTCTGAATGCAAGGTACACATTCCTCCTAGAGGCCCGCCTGAGAAGCAGCCGTCCAAGCCAAACATCTCCTTACTTATCTACCATCTCTCATGTGCCCGCTAGTGCACCCAGACACACTCACACACTCGCACACGCTGGGTGCTAAACACAGGCACAGCTGCTAAGGACAAAGCTGACAACAGGCAGGCGGTGCCGCCCAGGTGAGCAAAGACCTCGTAAGACCACAGAAGACACAATGAAGGAGATGGCGACATGGCCAGAAAAGCGTAGGAGAAAGGGGGCCCTTCCTGGGGCCTCAGGTGACAGCTTGATAAGCACCCCAGTTATGTAAGAGACGCTCCTCTGGCAGTCTGGGTCCACAAAACATTTCTGCTGTGGCATCTCTAGTTTTTCTCCCGTGGACATTGAGAATCAAGTTTCAGCATGTTTCGCTTTTCCCTTGCGCTGTTGGGAAACTCTTAAGAAACCATTATTGAAACAACATTTCATGGACCGCTCAATCAATTCTGAACACAGCATAGAACACTCAGTGGTCTGAAAGTTGTCTTTTTGAAAAAGTTATTTTTAAGAGCATAAAGTAATCTCTAGGAGATCTTAAGGAAGATCTCCTGAAATGAGGCTGCCTACAGAAACTCCTGAGCTTCCTCCCGCATCATCTGATCCCACAACTTTTTTTTTTAAAAGATTTATTTATTTGTGCATACAGAACTGGGGTACAGGACAGAGGCTCAGGGACGGCAAGGGGCTTCACCAGAGACAGAGTGGGGAGCAGAACAGGCAGATCTACGAAGTACACTGCTGAGGGGAGCAGCGGGCGGGTCAGGAGAGGTCTGCCACGCCCTGTGGTCACCTCCAGGGCAGGCGGGAATCGAACTCATGCGGAAGTGGCTTTAGCTTCTCAGTGCAGTGCTTTAACCCGCTGCGCCACCAGGGAGGGCCCCTGATCCCCCAACTTTTACTTGGCCACTGCACATTGGTCCCACGGTCGTGAGCAAGGGCTCCCCAGGGGTGTTTCAGGGGCCTGCTTACTCTGCTCAATGAGATGGTATCCAGACCCCATGAAAACTGCAAAGAGGGTACCCCGTGGACACCCATTCACTCTGTAGCCTGGGCCCCTCCACATCTCGCTGCGCAGAGTAGGTGCTGCTACCCACGATGGTCAAAAGGAAACATCCCTCCTTCCACTAAAAGAAAACATCCCAGCACCAGGGGCCGAGCGCGGGAGCAGGCTGCTGGCAGCAGCCCCGCATCTCCACATCCCTGGGAGGGATCAAAGCAGGGTGAAAACAAAATCCATCTGGTGGAGAGAGGAGCCTTGGCTCAGGTTCCTGGGTTTAATGAGATGCAAAGGCTTCTCTACTCCGGCCTGCTTTTAAGCAGAAGAGAGGAGGAGGTTTATGGTGATCAAATGCTTGGAGGGTGACGAGTGACGGCTGAGCTGGGGGGGCTGAGTGCTGAGCCCTGGCTCCTTCTGCTTCAGGCGGGCTTGAGGGGTGTCTGATCCTGAGGACCCCACTCCTTGACTAGTTAAGTGCTCCAGAGAGGACTGAGCACTTTAGGATGTCTTTCTTTTCTCATTCTTCTTACCAGGCATCAAAGGACTGTGACTGGGTGAACTTTTAACGAGGAAGATGGAGTTGAGAGAGAGAGAATGTAGTATATAATATTGGTTAGAACAACTCAACAGACCACTTATTTATAAAACAGTATAGGAATGTCTTTCTTTCCCATGTAAAGTCCAAAGAAATGAAATGAGGTTGTCCAGAGCTAGTCTGACAATTCTACAAGGCATGAAACCCACAAATCTGCATACCATTCTTGGCTTGGGATTTCTACCTCATGGTCCAGGATGGCTGCACAGTTCCAGCTATCATGTCTACCATCTAAACAACAGCAAGAAGGAAAGAGAAGAAGACTGGGCACAGCCCTTTTATAGCCACTTCCTGGAAATTTCACATGCCATGTCCTTTTATACTCATTGCATGGAGTAGTCTTTTTTCCTAGTACATGACACATTTTTGCTTGAGTCCCAAAGTATGATCAACATGGAACTAAGAAACATTGAAGTCCTTTGGAGTAAATTACACCACCATAGGAGATAAATGCTAAGGAATGACAGAACTCTTACATCAAAACACTCCTCCTAGCTTCCTTCATTATCCCAAATTAGGAGACTGAGAAATCTGACACTCAGTGGAGCAAAGAGGGACAGAGTATTTTTCTTCTTCCTCCTCTGGGGGAACAAATGAAAGCAACACCAAGTCTAGTCGAGTTGGGAGTCTGGAAGCACAGACCTGAAGAAAGAGGAGGGAGAGCCAGGACTGTGGCTGCAGGGATCTCCGACACTGTGTTTCCGCTTATCTTCACTGAAACATTTTAGGGTTGAGACTGTGTGTGAGGATGGCTCACACCAAAATTAGATTTATAGATTCACTTCATGCACAGGGTCCTTGCTTTGACCATTCGCAGCCCTTGCTTATTTTTTTCTACACACCCACTTATCTTTCCTTATTAATTTCCAATAGCTCTTCACATATTAAGAGTCAAATACCCTTGTCATCTACTTGAAACCAACAAAAAGTAATTAATAGTGGATCTTTCAGCAAAGCTTAGAATAAAGGAACAGAGTTTCCAACTGGTAAACAGAAGTAGTCAGAACTAAAGTGATGATCTTAGACATGGTGAAGGTGAGGAGCCAGACACAGCTTCTACCCGAGGTTCCCATTGCTAAGACTGCTCTACCCCAAATTCTGAAAACTTATAGTGTGTTCCCAACAGAGTGTCTCCATCCTGAGAACGCAAAAGAGGAACAGCAGTTAAAAGTTGCTTCAAGAAGCCACTGGTGCCCTGAATGCAGGAATGTGGGCATATGCCGAAAAAGCTCCTGTAACCTCAGCAGAGAGATCTGTCAGTGACCAGAGGTGTCCTAGGGAGTGAAGAGGCCTGGAATCCTCCAGAGAATACCTGTTTGGACACAGTCTGCCATGCAGCTCCTGAGCCACACATGGGGGCCCTCCACTGCCCAGCAGTTCTAGGGACAGGAGGAAGGCTGGATGACCCGCCGTCCTCTCTGGCCCCAGGCTGGGCTCTGAAGGTGAAATCTGTGCTCAGCGAGTGTCTTCACAATGCTGGTGTTCAAGCAAAGGGGTGGCTAGGTGGGGGCTCTTTCAGCCAGGGCTCTCCAAGGCCCCACCCTCTGTGAGATGCCCAGGCAAATCTTATGACCTGGGGGTGGATTTCATCTTTCATGAAGAAAGAAAAATGCATACAGATCTCAAGAAGGGAAGTAAGAAAGGACAGCATCTGTTGAAGCAGTGGCTGCAGAGGGCCGGACCTGAGGCCTGAGCCAGCTGGTGGGGGGACGCTGGCCCCTGTAACAGCCACGCTTCCAGGCGTCAGCCCAGGGACGCTGAACAACCACCTGTACCAAGTGTCCAGGCGGGTGTACCAGGGACGGGGTGATCCAAACAGACTGTGCCCTGGGAGCCTCCCATCAGGCAGGGGGAGCCAGAGAAGCCAGAGTGGACGGGAGCACTTATGGTGGTTAAGCAGTCAAAGGCAGCGGACAAACAGGAGAACAGGGTAAGCAGCCGGGAGCTCGGGTCCCTGACACGGACAATTTCTTAGAGCAGCTTTAGGTGTGTGCATTCATGACAAGTACACACACACACACACATTGAATTTCCCAGCAGCTGTCAGGGTGGCGCATGCGTGCAGTAGATAAACCAGGACTGATGGGTTACTACCAACTCCAGCCAGCATTTATATTTGGGTTCTTCACTCTCTGCTCATATTCCATGGGTTTTATCAAGCAGGCCCACTAGATCCGCCCTCCGGCGCCACAGAGAATAGAAGCCCTCTCCAAGGCTCTCTGCTCATCTCGCCACCCCTCCCAGTCACCTTTGTTTCAACTCTTCCGAAACATCACAGTGTCAGACCCCACAGCATGTAGCCTGGAGGGCTACTTCACTCAGTTGGAGGCATCGAGGCTTCCTGGCCTTCCAAGGCTTGAGAGCCCATTTCTTTATAGAAGTAGGATCCCTCTGCCTGGGTGGGCCCAGCTCATCCACTCACTCAAGGATATGGAAGTTGCTTCCAAGTTTTGGCAACGACGAGTACAGTTTCTAGAAACATCCACATGCATGTGGACATGCATTTTCCTCTGATCTGGGCAAATACTGAGGCTGAAAGCTGAGTAAGAGGGTGAGACTGTGTGTGGTGTTGCAAGAAGCCGTGGTGTATCTCCAGAAGCAGCCGGCACCAGCCCATGTGGGGGCCGCCGCAAGCATTTGGGACTCAGCCTCTCCTCGGTGTGCACAGAGCACTTTTCTAAGGTGGTGACACTGAACTTGATGGACGCAGAGGAGGAAGACATGGTTATCCAAATGTCTAGTTCTGCAAGTTGCTATTTTTTTTTTTTCTTTGAATAGAAGTCAGAGAAAACAGCATGTTGCTTCTTTGGAGGGAGGGATGATGGGACCATCACACTAGACATACATAAAACCACCAGTGTGACGTGGTGTGACAGAGACACCTGAGTCCAGGGATGACTGTGGGCCCCTTTGGGAGGAAACGAGGGTTTGGGGCCCATTAACCAGCCACTGGGGCTCACCCCTCCCCCCAATTGTGTCCTTGGCCGCAGGCTTCTGAGAATGCAAGTGACCTCGGCGCTGACATGGGCCCTGTGCCCACAGTGGACCTCACAGGCCAGGCTGTCCCTATCAATGTCCTCTCTGGACTGTTTCATCTTTTTATTCCCACTGTACACGTTAACACTCTCCTTAGGACTCTCGGCCATGGCTGGTCCCAGAACACTGCCTGGCTCAGTAGCAGGGTAGGTCTGAGGGTGACTCCCAAGGGCCAGAGGCTGCTGAGAAGCAGAACTGGCAAAACAGATGCAGAACGTCTTTAGCACTTGAACATTTCTCTAAAGAGCTTGATGTCTTAAAGAAACATCTAGAAGACAAGATACAGCCAATTTTTTTCATTCTCCCCCCCAACCATCCTAAATACCTTAAGCATGAGATTGTGCAAGGGCCATGTTCGAAGGCTGGCACTGCCAGGATGCACTGGGGCCACCTGGGGACGGGGAGGAAGTTGGAGTGTCCTCTAGGAGGAGCTGAAGCAACTGCCCTGGCCACAGAGTCAAGTGGCGTGGTTATTTCTCAGGAAGATAAACACCTTCCTGGCTGTTTGAACAACAGTCTTATGAAAGTCACGGAGTTCTTGACAAGGACCCAGAAAGGAGCTAGCCCCAGAGGAGTTAGAGCCATCTAATCAGTGTGTGTCACAGGCATGGAGGTCACTTCTGCCCCAATGTCCAGATACCATGAGGCAGGCCAGGGCAGAGGTTGGCTGCTGGCAGTGGGAAGCATGGCAGGAGGGTCCCCGGGGCCCCACCCAGAGGCCTCGTGCTCCTTGCTGTGATCTGGACAATGCTGTGCATGAACGTAACCCCAGGGCCCCCAAGAACGTAACCCCAGGGCCCCCAACAGAGCGAGACCCTCCTCCTGGCTTCTACACACCTTGCAGTCCTGCGGGTCTGACTGTGCCTCTCCAGGAAGTGGGTTCACCTCGAGACAGGCTGGTGTCAGCCCGTCACTGACCTTCAGGGCAGGAGGGGAATGTGGTAGTGGAGGGTGCTGGTGAAGGGCTCTCAATGTTCTGGCTGTTATTGCTGGGTCATCCCTAGACCACCACCCCTGGGGTGTTTCCATCCTGAGTCTGCAGCTCAGAGTCTCACATGTCCATGAACGGGGATCAAAAGCAGTCCCACCTTCAGGTCCCAGCCTCCATCTCCAGGGCTCCACAAGGAAGAAATTAAGCGGACAGGAAATCATCCAAATGGGAGAGAAAAAGTCCAAGGGGGAGCGTTTGAAATCGGAGATGGCTGCTCTGAACTCACCCAAAGAAAAGAAACAGCAAGAGACTGATCTAATTGCACAGGGCACAAAAGGCCAGCACCCGCAGCCCCTCTGGGACCTCTGGGCCTTGATCCAGCGTGGAGGCCACCGAGCCGCCCCTGGCCAGGCCCACAGTTTGCCCTGCCTGAGCCCCATGAGGCTGCAAGACCTCTGGCGTCTGACCACTCTCCCAAGAAACCAGTACGAGGTGGGAATGTGATAGGAAGGCCACCCTGGCCCAGCCCACGCTCCTTTTGGAAACCCCTTCCTGCCTGAGCGGCACTGAGTCCCAAGGTCCCATCACTAGGGAGGACAAGCTGGGAACTCAACCATCTTCTATGGGTACAACTGCTAATGGAACACAGGCCTACGCCCACACAGCAATGACAGATGAATAGCGATACCCCTGTGGTGTGTAATGAGGCAGACTTGCGCATCTTCAGCAAAACATGGCAGGAGCAGGGCAGTCATGCAAGGGTGTGCTAAAGACAGGGAGAGGGCAGAAAACCAATGAAAGGAGGTAAAGGAAGTAAGCCAGAGACTCCACCCCTCTTCCTGAAATGCGCTCCCAGAAGCCCATGCTCCATGCTTGCCCTTGCGCATGGTCTCTGCAAAGTTAACTGGTCTCTGATTTCCCATTTTAGACTCAAGATGCCTGTGCGACCTTGGAAGGAGGCCTGGCTGTAGATGAAAAATAGAAACTTTGGACTAAAATGTTATGGTGGCTCAGACCAGCCACATACCAGTGCCTGCAGGAGAACTGAGCACATTCCTGTGCCACCTCCTCCAGGAAGCCTCCCTGGGCTGTCAGAAATGAGACTGGAATGTGCTACCTCCGGACGCCTGGCAGGGAAAGGCAGGCAATAGCAGACTTGGGTTCTTAAGACTGTCGACAGCCAGCAAGGTCATGGGGACTCTGGCACACGAGATGGGGCTTCCCCTGCAGTCTGCATCCCACTGAGAAAGGAGAAGGCGAGAGAGGAAGTACCATCCAGCTCAGGCCGGGCATGGCCAGGACGATTCCCCTACTGTTGGTTTTTTTCATTCTCTAGCACAGTATCAGCAGTACTTTGGATAAATGGCTGCATATTTGAGAAAAAATGATGCCTATTTGATATTTAAATTGTAGAGCAAAATAAAAGGGATGACTTATCAACCTTTCGAAAGAATGGTCTTGCTAGAAATAGTAACTCGGTTTTAAATATAGACTCACAGCTGGGACGTCCTCATCATATAATTACCTAAACGGAAGACACTTATAAAATGGGCCCCCAGCGTCAGCACAAACCCCTCCCCTCGGAGGACAGATTGTGTGGAGAAAATTGTATTTCTCGCAAAGCTCTGTAATGACCATGTATATAAATAAGTAAGCATCTATTTACATATGCACATATTTAAATGTAGTAATACAGACACGCATAGATTTTTATAATTCAGCCTCTTCCTAGCTAATGAACAACTCCAAAACAATTCTATTTTATCCAGGGTGAGAGTAGCAGTAGTAATTAAACTAAGATCACTTAAACATTTATTGCCCAATATTAGACAATTGTTTTCACAATGAAGTTGGTTCTATTTATTCAAGACACAAAATTATAATGGAAAATTACCCTGATCACTTAAACTCCAATACTACAGAAGCAAAATAACACTTTCCCCCCAGTGATGTAATTTAATGAGCCGGGTAAAGTATAGTGAATAATTCTGGATAGATCTGGGAGGGCATTTCTGGGTTTCTAATCAAATAATTTGCTAAGAGACAGGTCAGCTCTGGGAGGGGTAGGTAGGCCCTGGGTTCTCCCTGTGGCCATGCAGGAAAGGGGCTAACAGACCGCAAATGCTTGAATTTGAATCCTAGCTTTTCCTGTGTTGTGACCAGCTGGGTGTCCTTGAGCAACTAACTGACCCTCTCTGTGTCTCAACCGTGCCCCCTGTAGGCTGCGAGAACACACATCACCACCCAGCTGGGCTGCTGTGAAGACAGAGTGGTTAGCCACTGAGTAAACCAGACCTGGTTATAACACTTTGTTTCAATGTGCCTCTCTTGTGAAATAAAGATGGATCAGTCCCTTCTTGGCCCTGGGTTATGAGCTAACTGGACATAATAAACCAGGCATGATTGCCCCAAAATTTATAAAACATTTACCAAACGTTGACTAGTACTGATCTTCTTGAGCATATTTCACATGATGGGATGTTAGGGTAGAGCAGTGATTGCCAATATTTCTTAGTAGTTTATCTCTATTTTAAAAATTCATGTTCTAATGTATAAAATATGTATTTTAATATTTTTTTCTGTGTGGGGAGGTGAGAGGACTCACCAGAGACAGAGTGAGGAGCAGAACAGGCAGATCTAATGAAATATCCTGCTGAGGGGAACAGTGGGGAGACAGGAGAGGTCTGCTGCGCCATGTGGGTCAGCTCCCTGTCCAGGGATCAAACTCAGACTGTAGAGGTGATAGCACTGAGACTTCACTCCTTTACACAGGAGTTCTCTATATGCAATGGATATTTATTGCCCCAATTTATAAAGCTCAAATTTATAAAATGATTGATTATAGAGTCAGTCAATAAGAAAGATGAAGGCACTTTTGTGATGTACATTTAGCTAAAAAGCCTTGCAAAAAGTTAACAGGTCAAATGCTACTGACAAAGTCACACAATTGTTCTGTAGCCAATATGGTTAGAGGGTGAGTCAGCAATATCAGAGGCCCATATGGCATTTAGCTGAGAATACAGGAAGTGAGGAACTCACTTGTCAAGTTGGATGTGAGAACCTAAATTTTTGAAAAAAATTCTGGTTCAACCCTACAAATAAAAATCATGTTTTATCCCCAAAACTCGAGTTAAACTCAAAATGGAAACCTTCAGCTCTTTAAAATGAATATCAGGAGTGCTGAGATGCAGCCAGTATGGTACCGTGAGGAAAATGTATAGCCTTCGAGGTGGTTAGGAAATCAAGAGACTGTCCGTGAGCTCATAAAGCCCAATTTACAATTCCTTACAGGAATGAAAGGAAAGGAACAGCTTGGAGATGGGTCTCAGAAGACAGAGAATGCAAAAGAAACTAAAAACAAGAAAAATTTTCTTTCACTGATAAAATTAAAAGCAAATGTTTCTCTCCCCTGAGGACACACTTGGGGATCACTGTCAATGGGAGATACTGAAGATATGGGTCGGGTATGTGTAGAGAAGTGGGATACAGGGACAGATACTGAGTGGCCTCCAGCTGGCATCTCTGCCCTGGGTCTCAGAGGCTATTGGAAGGGGTGATCCCAGGACAGAGGAACTGACCCAAGCAGGGTTCAGCGCCACTGTAGGGTTCTCCAACCACCACCACCTTTGCAGGTTCACAGCTGGGATTACATGGTCTCTGTTGCTCCCTCCAGCATTTTATGAATGAGGCCAGATAAGGGCTAAGAGCGGGGTGTCCTCCCACTTCATCCTTTCCATACATGCAACTCACACACAGTTGTGGGAACATACACCTACAAGTCACAAACTTTTACACACAGAGCCTGCACTCAGACCTGCTCATACACCAGCAGTACCAGCCCTGGCTTCTTGAGCCTCACTTGATGTCCTGTCTCCTGAGATCTGTGAGTTGGTCTCCCAGGTTATCTGGGCAGATTCTGCACTGTCAGGGCCCCCCAGAAGGCCTGGATTGATCCCCAACATGCCAGGTTTCTGCAGGGTCTTGGGGGAAGGCAGCTCATCTCTGAGCCAGGTGGGAAATACCAATCCTGCTCTGAGATGGAGGGGACCCAAGTGGGGGGCCCTGGACCGCAGCACATCCTCAGGCTGGATGTTCCAATTGCCTAGGTTACTGGCTTGTCCCCAGGCCTTAGGGTGGCAGGTGCACAAAGGGTCACCTTTTGTTTTGAAGCCTTAGGAACTTGAGGCTGAGCTGGAGGGGGTGTCTGAGAGGCTGACATGTGAGAATTACCTGGTCTGTCACTTCCCAGAAAGCCAACACACAGCAGTGCTCAGGAGAGCTGCTCACCACGGTGGCAGCATCTGCAGGCTTCTGACATGACTGTGGCCAGTGACGGTCCAGCCGGGAGAAATGCCTTGGCCAGCAACGGGAAAAGGCCAGCAGCAGCGCATGCCCACCCAGATGCAGGGAAGTCCCAACACGCACAAGCTTGAGTCTTGGAGACACTGAGGAGTTGTGAGCTCCAGGCCTCAGGGAGCCCTGTTGTGCATTCATGCTTGTGATACTCTGGCACAAGCACATGCAGGCAGCTCACAGACCTGGTGCCAGATGCACAGGCTGGAAGGCAGAGTGACAGAATGTCATCAGTACTGGAGTGTTCGCACCCATGAGCTGGGCACCGAGGTACTCTGCATTCTGGAGCCCAAAGAGCCCAATACACTTTGCAGCTCTCGGATATGCTCATGTACCTCAAGAGCCAAGAACCAAGGCTACAGGTCAGAATCCAGCTAGGGGTCACATCTGGAGAGAGATGAAGGGAGAAAGAACAGGGTGAGGGAGGGAGGGAAAGGGACAGGGGGCAGGACCAGAAGAGATCCAATTCCAGAGACGTTTGCCTTCTGTCCTTTTAGTTTATTGTTTTTTATTGAGCAACCATTGGTTTTCAACACTCTATGGTTTAGGGGTGCAGGTGCACACCTCCTCAGATGAATGTCATATCCACCCACGACCCAGGCATCCAAGTCCTCTGTCGTAGTCCACTGGGGCCCCTTTCCCCTTTTCTCTCCACTCTATCCTCTCCTCTGGTAGTCTTAATTCTACAGTCAGATCTCTAGGTTTGTTATTGTTTAATTTTCTGTTTATTTGCTTTCTTTCCTTGTATTCCACATGGGTGACTTCATCTAGCATTTGTCTTTCCCTTTCTGACTTCACTTAGCATCATCCCCTCCAGACCCACCCATGCCCCACAAATGGCAAAGTGCCAATCTTTTTCAGTACCAAGTAGTATTCCACCATGCACGCAGAACACATCTTCAACCACTGGGCTGTTGCTGGGCATTTGTTGCTTTCCGTGTCTAGATACTGTGAACAATGCTGCCATGAACATCATTACTTCTCTTTTTGATTAAAAAAAATGGAAGGAAACAAGATGACACATTAACCTTTGCAATTTTGTGATGGGTGTTCGTTATCTCATTCTCTATACTATCCTGCATTTTTAATTGACATTTGTAAGGCCTTCTTTCCATTTTTACAACAGGAAAATGTTAGCAGTCGGGCACAGGGAAGGCTGATGCTCCTCACAGCTCCCTTTCAAAGTCTCCCATCCTAATTGAAAACGCATGGGTGACATTTTTCTGCTAAAACAAGATTTTTTTTCTACCAGGGATTCATGAGGGGACATGAGACACGGTGATGACAGGCATGTGAGGATGATTTACAAAGGGAGAGAGAACAGCGAGAGGATTCTAATTAAACACAACAGTCAGGAAACCATCTATGAAATGAACTTCTTAACATCCATTCATTAAAGCGACTTCTAGAACACTCTGTGTTCATGAGACGCACAAGGTTAGTCCTGGCGATTCAGCTGAGAACAGAAACCAGCAGATTCTTGGATCCTGGCAGTTTCCCCGTTGTTGGCCGTCGGGCGGAGGTGAGCCAGAAGCACAGAGTGAGCAAGTGCTGGGGCCTCCTGAGCCAGGGGGCTGAGTCAGTGTGGCTCATGTGTGTTCTGCTCGGGGTCTGGGGGCCGTGGGTGTCCTGCACAGGGCATTTTCTTCCCATAAGATCAGGTTGAACTCAGATAAAGAAGCAGTTCGTTGACGTCCTTAGGGCTTGAGGCATAAACGAGGTGGACTTCATGTCTGCACTCGCAGGCTTCAGCCACCCACCACTGCTGCGCATGCCGAGGGCGACCCGCCCTCAGGTGCTGAGCAGCCATGCCATGTGGACAGCTGACACACACGTGCATGCACGCATGCACAAGCGTGCACACTCACACACTGGCCTCTGCGTGTCACACGTTTCTACCCAACAGGACAGATGAAGCCCAGTCCCTGGATGAAGACGATCCTCACTGTTGAGCTGGCTTATTTATATATTTGAGGAACACGTTTTCTTATTTATGTTTGCAGCCCAGACATCTTGGGACCAGCTTAATCACCTCCACATGCTTTCTCCCTGGGCCCTCTGTGCTCCCCCAGCCCCAACAAGGCGGACTCTCCATTACAGAACAGCAGGAGGCTAGAAAAGCCTGGCCTGCAGGGCCCCAGACCTCCGCATACCATCCCAGATCAAGGGGCAGCCATCTGCAGGAAGATAATTCAAACCATCGCCCTGTCTACAAGCACAGAGAATAAAAGAATGGCAGGGCTTGGTGCCTCCATAGATCCCAGGCAGGGAAAACACAACTTTGTTCAACTTCTGTAAAGGACTGACATTTTCACAAACCAATAAAAGTTAATCCTCTTGCCACGGAGCTAGCCTGACCCCATGTAGCCAGAGGCGCAAGAATAGCCAGAAGATGCGGGGTCCCAACCTGTGGAGGATTAATCTCTAGCCTCCCCAGCAGCTTCCCCTTTTCCCTGACTCCCTGATGGAGTTTACTGAGACTGGGGTATTAAAACCCCAGGAAGAAAGAAAAAAAATATCCTACCCTGTTAATACCAGAGTTCTCATCTCCAAAATCACTCCAAAGTTCAGCCATGTTGGAGGTCTTTAAGAGTAAAATAGTGAACTGCTTGGATGAAACACAGAGAAGTACTTTCTCAAACCCCTGGGTTCTCAAAGCCTTCACTTGGCCCAAGGTGCCTGTGAGGATTTGTCATTCTGGAGTCAAGACTGCCCCTTCCTCCTAAACCCCAGCGCCCGAGGCAGCAATCTCACTCAAGAAAATAGTGATGGAAGTTCCCATGGAAACCAGAGGTCAGGGAAACAGAAGAAGAGCAAAGAGCAAAACAGATGGTCGGGGTGAAGCCAACGATGTGCAGGGCTGAAGTCAACGGATGGGGGCGTAAAGCCAACAGATGGGCAGGGTGAAGCTACTGGATGGGCAGGGGTGAAGCCAATGGATGGGTAGGGGTGAAGCCAATGGATGGGGGGCAAAAATCAACAGATGGGCAGGGGTGAAGCTGATGGATGGGGGTGAAGCCAACAGATGGGCAGAGATGAAACCACTGGATAGGCAGGGGTGAAGCCGATGGATGGGTAGGGGTGAAGCTGATGGATGGGGGGCAAAAATCAACAGATGGGCAGGGGTGAAGCTAATGGGAGGGCAGGGGTAAAGCCAATGGATAGGGTAGAGTGAAGCCAACAGATAGGCAGGGGTGAAGCTAATGGAGAAGCAGAGGTGAAGCCACTGGATGGGTAGGGGTGAAACCAATGAATACGAGTGTTAAGCCCCACATGTGTCCAGACCTTAACTCCACAGGTGAGGAGAAGAGGTTCTGGTGGCTGGGGTCCAGGTAGCCACGGCAACTATCAGTTCGGCTGCAATCAAAAGGACAGGTAGTCCTGGCTGGACAGCCTGTACCCCAGCTTTGTACTCACTGTGGCTGAGGAGTTGGTTCTGTGCAAAGTTCCCTCTGCCACCACAGTCCCCAGCTGGCTTTACCCCAGGATGACCCACTGCTGCCAGTGGTGGACTTGTTACCAGCTCACCTAAAAATCTACCTTCATCCTCAGAAGCTCTGTGACAGGCAAGATGAGCTAATCCGGCTGAAATATTTCCACTGCAAAACAGACTTAGAAGCAGCTGCCGGTCACCCTCATTCCTGGGCCTTTTTTCATTTTTACTGGACCTAACAGTTTCTGGTTCATTTCTGCTTCCCTCACTGGTTAACCCATTTCAAGAGTTTGCCTGAGTCGCCCCGTCCAGGCCTGTGAGGCAAATGTCAAGATGAGCAGAAATGCAGCTTGGCTCGCGAGGCCAGTACTGGACTTGGGAAGGGGTGTCTCCAAGCGGCCCCTCCAGCTCTGGTTTCAGTTCCAGATATTGGAGGTTCCAGACTGAGACTTGGGCAGGATAGAAAACTAAGGCTTACAGCAGCTCCAGGAATATTTCTGAGTCTGCCTTTGGACAGGGATACCAGGACCAGGTGGGGTGCGGGTTGGCCAAAGGTGCAGAGGGGTTCACCTTGCCGCTGTGTCCGGTGGATGGTGGACAATGGGCCTCTCCAGAGCCAACACAGCGAGGGCCCCGTACCAAGATGGGAGGGTGAGCAGAGGTTAAAGACCAAGACAGAGCTCCACCACAGACTAATAAAATGTGATGATCTCCCCCACCCCTGTGCTGGTGGAAATGACATTTATCTTTGAAGACCCACGCAGGGATCTCGGGACTCAGAGCTGGGCATCTGCATTGGACCCACAGCAGCTCAGCCAGGGTCCAGCTCACCCCATGCAGAAGGCGCAGGAGGGGGTGAGTCAAAGGCCATGGAGAAGGATGAGTCCCAGGCTGGGGAGGCCTGCGCATGGCTTTGTGCACAGAAAGCCCCGGGGCATGGCCCCGCGTGCAACACACATCCGTGCGGAGAGTGTGCAGGCGACAGCTGCGATGGAAACACGGGAGGGTGGGCATGATGAGACGGGCTGGAAATGGCCGCTCTAGTCCTTGATGTTCCTTTTGGGGTGTCAAATAGGCAGCTTCTGTTCCTCTCTTTTTACACACCCGCCTAGGAAGGGTGGCTGGAGGCCGGTAGAGTGGCAGGGTGACAGCCATGCCCATGTGTCTGAAAGTATTTCGGCAGTGCAGGCAGAGCTGGGAAAGGCAGAGGTGTCCCAGGCTGCTCAGGATCTACCTTGCGGCCAGATCTTTGGGGCATTTTCCCAGGCCCCACTGGCCCTGCCTGCGAGCTGCAGTGTAGAGCCGTCAGCGCTTCCCATTCCTTCTGGACAGTACCTCCACCAGACCTGCCCGCTGTCCCAGGTCCATGCCCTGACACTGGACTCACTGGCCCACAGTCTATCAGGTGCCCAACGTGGTGCAGAAATGCGTCCATCAGTGATCTGATCCCTGCCTGGAGACAGGAGCTGAGGCATCACAGCCAAGACTCGCCCCTTGGGACACTTGCTTTTCATATTAACAGTAAAGGATAGTGGTCTCCCAATGCACCAGGCCTCAGGGGGAAGCTGGACATCCCGACCGCCCTCCTGGCTGGCAATTTGTGGACACTCTTAGGCTACATTCCTGCTTCGTCACGCCTGACAATCTGGCTTTTCAGGCAGTGGGCTCTCCTGGGGCAGCGGGCTCTCCTGGGGCAGCGGCTCCAGGCCGGCCTGCAGTGGCGGAGCTGACACTGTGTCTTGCAGGCCAGAGACTTAGCTACTCTGAGCAGACAGGACCCCGGGCTCCTGTGTCACTGCTGTACACGGCTTCTCTGGAAACTTCTGGAGTAGGTGATTGTGGCTTTGTCTCCATGTCTTCTTTCCTCACCTCTCAGTGCTTCCCAAGAGATGAACTTGAGTCTCTGGCTAGCTGGCTTGTTCGATTCAGCTCCCCCTGTTCTGAGTGGAGACCCCCAGGACAGGGATCTTGCCTGGCTGATCAGGCTGTGTCTGCCATCCTGGTGCAGTGGAGGCGATTGAAAATAGATGCAGAAGGAGTGGGTGGTTCCGCCTCACTTTGCTAACATTGCATATTTAACCACCCTGAGTCTCTTCCTCTGCTTCTCCTGGAGATGCTCTCTCTCCTTCAATATGGACAGAAGAGCAGAGAGAAGTGATGCATGATCCAGGCAAGGGGTCTCAGTGAGGGTAGGGTGCTATAGCCAGACAAGACCCCAAGTTTCCACCTAACTGAAGCACAGAAACCCAAAAGAACAGCACCCTCTGTGCTGCCAAAGCACCTCCCTGGAGGTTTCTTGGTTCTGTTATCTTCTTCAACCTCCCCCCACCCCCGAGTCCCCAAAGGGAGCTCATCCCAGTGACCAGGGCATCATCGATGAAGACAGCTCAGGCCCCACAGAGCAGCAACAAGTGACCCTTGGTAACCAGAGTCATCTACCAGGAAGCCCTTGTCCCCAGTGTGTGTTGTGGGGAAAGGAGGTGGTCCAGGCTCAATTTCACATCATCCACCCAATTTTTCCCTCTAGATAACAGGATTTATTGTGCTCAGGGATCTGTCGTTTGGGCAGGGCTCAGCCACCACGCTTGTCACAGCTCAACACGACCACAGGCAAGAGGGTTCAGCAGCTGGGGTTCTGCTTCTCAGAAGCCTGACCTCCGTGCACCTGAACATGACTGGCTGGCATTTGCAGGTGATGAAGGTCTTACAGAGTGCGGTGGGCTCTGGGTGACCTGGGACAGGCCAGCAGAGGCCTGATGCCATATGTGTCACACATGGCACCCAGGGGCAGGATGAGGAGATACAAGGCTCTGGATGATCTTGGGGCTGGGAATAGTGCCAGGGCCATTTGAGGGAAGGGCTCTGTCCTGTGAAAGGAGCTGAGGTCAAGGCCTCCTCCTATAAGCCAAGGGGTCTGAGGGATCTTCCACCATATTCCAGGGTTGGGCAAAGAGCCAAATGTAAACTCTCTCCCAGAATGTCATCTTTGAATTCGAACCATATTGAGCTAATTACAGGTATTCAGAGTTGTACAAAATAATGTAGAGATCCTGGACTCCTTCGCCAGTTTCTCCCAATAGCAATAACCTGTGAAAGAGTATCATAATCAGGGTATCAGCATTAGCACAATTTGCTGTTTTTAGGACTCCTCAGTTCTACTTGTAGTCATCTCTTTCTGTGTGTGTGTGTGTGTACGTGTGAACATGTGTGTGCATGCCAAACACTGAAATGGATAGTTTCACACAATGTGACCACATGTGCATGTTTACGAACCCACCGCCACAGTCCAGAGGCAGAGTTTCATCACTAAAGTTTCTTTCATAGCATACTACTTCCCTCCAATACTCCCCTTCCCTAAACCCTGATAATTAAAAATCCATTCTCCATTTTTAAGTGAGTCTTTTCAAAGAGGCTGTTGAAATGAATTAATGCAGTATGCAACTTTGCAATTTTTTTTTAAACTCAGTATACTTTCATCCAAGTTGTTCCTTTTTAATGCTGTGTAGTATTCCATTGTATGGGTGTATCACAGTTTGTTTAACCAGACCCCTTGTTGAAGGACTCCTTTTTCCAGACTTTTTGATCATAAATGATAACATAGGGCCAAGTCAAAGCTTGTTTCTGTGTCTGTTTTCAAGAATGACACCCAGCCCAAGCCCCTACTACAAACCAGGGCCAAACTTTCCTCCAAGTGTCCTGGTTTCCAAGCTAGATTTTGTGAGTTCCTAATAGATTTTGTGAGTTCCTAATAGATTTCAGACAGATTTTCCTTTGCTTAAATTATCCCAAATTTCTATTCCAGATAACCAAAGAACCCCCATTGAGTGCATGGGCAATCCAAGAAACAGAGATTGAGATGGCTTCCCAGATCTCAAAAACCTGTCATGATATCTTCACCTGTTGGATGTGTCCCTGTCACCTGGACTTTAAGAGACAAATCAAAATAATAGGATGCAAATAAGAAATAATCCAAGTCACACACTCTCAGTTCAACAAAATTCAACAATAACACAACTGATTTGCACAATTCTACAGAAGGACGGTTAGTGTGCAGTCAAAATGCAAAAAGAAAAGAAAGAAAGAAAAGTTACAGGCAGTCTCACTCAATCTCACTTTTCACTGCAGCTTGACGAGTGAAATAAAATGAATTGATTTTATGACAAGAGCAATTCATCCCAGAAAAATACACTTAGGTAAAACAACCGAAGGAACAAAAGCAGAAGTACTTCTAACCATAACTTTGGAGGACTTAGGTTGAGTCTATTGGACTTCTGGTCAAGATGATTATGGAAGGTTGGTTTTTGGTTTTCATTTTTAAATGTCCTTGAGATCCACAATCTTTATGCTGACCATTTTTCAGGTCTAAATGCTGTTGCCAATGTTTTTAGCACTTGGAAATGGCCCAGATCTCATGCAGATCAGGCATTTCTCAGATGAAAGCAAATGTGTCATGCTTTGGTTCGAGAAGGTTCAAGAGGGGAAAGGATAGGGAGGTTGATCATTTGGGCAGCCAGGATTCTGCATCCCTTCTTTGGCTGACAACATCCTGATTTCTAATCACAGCAATTCTCTCCCCTGCCCCTCCCCCGACTCCCATCATCCCCCACCCTGTGAGATACAGCAGCAATTCCAGCAGCAATGGGTCCTGCCCCATCAGCCAATAAGGACCAGTGAGTTGCATGTGTCCTGGCGCCTCTGGTGGGACCCAGCTCCTAAGGGAAGGAAGGAGCAGCAGAAGGGACGTAGGAGCCCCGCTCCAGCAGCAAACAGCATGGGAATCTTAGTGGGTTTCTGCTCCCCAGACCATGGGTCCAGCACCCATTAGCATTTGTTGGTGCTAAAGCTGAAGTCTTCCCTGAAACCCCCTCTTCTGGGAGAACCAGGGTTTCTGCTGCTGACCTCCAAGGGACAGGTGTCTTGCCTTATAAAGATGATCAACGCCCTCTGACAGGGAACCTTGACCTTATCTCGCCCACATGGGAGGCACAAGGGAGCTTTAAGACTGACCAATCCACGTTCATTCTTGAGTTGGACACAGCACAGCCCAGAGAAGCCGTCAGCTTGAGCTAGGCACTTGAGAACAACAGACAAAGCTGGGCAGAACCCACACTCACCCGTCCTCACTCCACAAATGTTCTTCCGGCAATCTTGCCTCTCGCAGGACAACAAATGACTTCTGTCTGGGTTTCCTGCCTAAATGCCACCTAAGCACGCTCCTCATCCAATATTTGCAGCCTGTGGCTCTGGAATGCCATCCATCCCTCTGGGATTATTTCAAACTAGACCATCCATCGAAACTCCGCCCCCAACTACGTTTCTCCTGTCAATTAATTAAAGCTTAGGAAAATGAAATACTGGTTTTTATTTAAAGTTTTAGTTAAAAAATGGCATGCAATTAGCTGACAACAGCCGTGATCTCAGCAGGGTTTCAATTATGCTGTGGATGGTGGTTCCTAATTCGACACAACACTGTAATTAAGAATGTAATTAACTCTAAGTCATACCGATGTCATACACCACGAGAACACATAATGACCCTGTTGTTCTTGTACAAAATCCTCTGGCGAGTGGAATTATTCCTCTAGGGGAGTGTGTGTTTTTACTTATGTACTAAGTACATAAAATAATTTCTAACAGGCATGTAGCCAATAGACTGGTTATATCTACAACACCAGGAAATTTAAGCAACATAATTTTTCAACACCTGATCCCCAAGGAGTTGGGGAGCTAGAAATTTGGAATTATTTGTATTGCTGATAGAGAGATATTTGTGGGGCTGTGCAACAGGGAGAGGGAAGCGAAAGTGGCCCTGTCAGAGTTTATCTTCAAATTCAAGACCAGTTCAATGTCCCTTCCAAACATGGGTCTGATTCCTCCCTCTGTAAAGCTTTCAGGCTGGGTCTGGGTCTGTTTTAGTCAAGTACTTGGCATAAAAACCCATGTCCACCCAGAAAGGCAGAAAGCGGCCTTGTCTGCAGCTATGACCAGTTAAGCTCATATGAGGTTGTGCTGGACTCCAATGGACCCCAAAAGCAACAACTGGGGTCCCAGCAAGGAGAAGAGCTGGGACCCACAGGATTTGAGATGAAGGTGGGCGTGGCCAGACCTCTGTGCCCTCAAAACCAAAGGCTGCCATTGTGGGTGAACAACACACCTTTGCACCCAGGAAGTCACATCACCTCCTCGTTGCCTGCAAGGTGTTCTCATGTCTAGATCACAGAGTAAGAAGTAGAGCCAGAAGTCACTTCTGAGATCTCTACAATTTCCACTCATTTATAACCCTCCTCCTCCTCCAGAGCACAACTTCTCTATAAATCCCAGTGGGAAAGGATAAAATGAAAGAGAAAAGAAGCAGTGTGTCAACTTTCTTCTGAGCTGCTGGGCTCCTCTGCTGTTTTGTCTCTTCACAGATGTGGGCTTATCTGTTTTTCCCATCTTGTGCGTTATCATCTGGTATCTGAACATCTATTAGCAGCTGAGTTCAGGGAATGTCTGTTCTTACTGCTTTCTGTTATGTAAGCACATGGCAACCTGGCTTGGTCCTGCTCTTCTTATTCCTCAAAGAAACCAGGTAAGAAGGAGAAAGTCTTAAGAAGGAGAAAACAAAACAAAACAAAACAAACAAAAAAACACATGCTGGCATTTGGTGCAGTCAGCAGAGAAGGAAGGAGTCTTATCAGAAGATGACGGGGGACGGGGAATACTGGGGTGTGAGCACTGAACGCTCTCGCCTCGGGTAAGGACAGAGGCAGCAATGCTGCCCCAGGGCATCTGCACAACCCGGTGCTTACAGGTGCTACTGAGAAACGTTGGGTTACGTGGTGGGTTTTGTGATGGGCGATGTGCTCACACGTGTTTAGACTGTATTTTAACTAGCTAATTAAATGAGCATGCAAACATGAGTGAGCACACCTAGTGAGAGGGAGGGTGGTGTGGGACAAGAGGGAGTAGCTACTTTTGCACCTGTGGTCAAACAAGATGTTGAAAAATGAAACCAAAAATTCACCCAAGATGATATAACATAAATTAAAAAAAAAAAAAAAAAAAGGGGTCTGACTTGAGAATCATACTGAAATCATAGCCCAAGAGCTGTTTTCAGCTGACCGAAGATATTCAAATGAGGCGAGGAAGAAACGGACAGAGAGAAGGTAGAAAGCACTTATTGTGCAAAAAAAAAAAAAAAAACAACCTACAACAAGCACACACAAAGCTGTTGGCCGTTATGAGGTCACCTCCCCCAAAGGCCAACACCCAGGGGATGGTTTTGTGGTCGAGAGCTGTGCTGTGCTGGCCGGGACAGATGGGAGAGGTGTCCCAGATGGAGCAAATCCCTTGGGGAAGCTTGTCGGGTCTGTTATAGCGGGAGAGGGTGAAATGGAAATGGAGGGAGTGGAAGGGAGACAGGGGGACCCCCCACGCTGCTGATGTGGTCAATGGGGTGACAGACACAAGTGCTCAGGTGACAGGTCACCCTGCACCCTACCCCAGGCCCCGTCCCGTTGGGGGCCTTCTTCTCTTCCCTGGCGGAAGGGGTTGGGGGTTCACACTTGGGCCTGCTCCAAAGTAACAGCCACACGGTGTGGCCTGAAAGCCTTTTGGTTCTCCCACAGCCTGGACCAGACCCTAATTTTGAGGTGTCAGAGGGTCAAGCACCCTCTGAAGGCTCCAGAGGACAGATGGCTGCAGGAAACAGGCTCAGGCTCTTTGTCACCCACCCCCGCCACTGCCAGCTTCTCGGTGGGACAGTGTGTAAGAGAAACCAAAGGGTCCAAATCTTTCCGTCTGCCCAGAATCAACAACGAACCTGCCTGGCCCGCAGTGGCTGCACGACAGTGGCCCAGCCCCGTCCTAGGTGGCTCTCGGGGGTCCTCACCTGTCCGGGCCTCGATGCACCCCTCCACATCGCATGACCCCTTTCCCCGAGTCCTCGCGTGCTCTCAGGCAAGGGTGTGGGGCCTCATTTGAACTTAACTAGTTACACCTGCAAACCAAGCCACATTCTGTGATTCCGGGTAGACACGAGTTTGGGGTATCCTTGTCCATCCTCTCCATCCTCAGTTCCCAGCACACAGCAGGTCTTCACTAAGCTCTGAGGAATAAATGAGAATGTGCCAAGATACCTTCAACCACGACTCAAACAGTCCCACACAGAAGATCTGAAAGTCAGCTCTTCGTTCCTGCCATCAACAATTAAATGTGTGGCTTCCCCCCCCCCCCTTCTAAAGTGCAGAAATCACCTGAAGAACAAATACTCAGATTTGCAATAAAGACAGAAATGGACAAAACATTTCTTCTTTCTTTTCTCACTCCGGGGGTATTTTTGGCTGAAACAATCAGTGATTGAAGTAACAGATTTCTCCACTGGGCAAGATAAAAGTCCTTTGATCTCTGGGAGACGCTTGTTTGCTTTCCCTGCCAAGAGCTATTAAATAGATTCCAAGTTCAAGAGTCTCCTTGGGACCCTCGCCATTTCTAGGGTTTCCCACCCTTTCTTCTCTGTGCTGAGTGATGGATTTAATCAGCTTCTCAGACAACTGGCAGCAGGAAGAGAACATCTAGCCTCCAAGAGGGGGCAGGTCCGTTTTTTTTTTTTTTTTTATTAGTGGGAACTCCAAGAGTCTCTTAGGGAGGGTACATCATAAATGAATCCCCATCTGCTCAGCCATTTTTGCGCCCCCGGGTTATAACTCACGGCTCACATGTGGGTATGCGCTGTGCTCTGCCTGGCAGGCTGAGCTGTGAAGCCACAGTGTAGAGCAGAAACACCCAGGCCGGGCTCCAGTCCTGGTCCCCACTGGGGTCCTGTGTGACCAGATTTTTGCTCTTTCGGTCTGTGGACCCAGGGCTGGGTCCCCTTGGTAGAAGTTAATGATAATGAGGCGATTCCCGTGGTCCTCACAGAAAGGCAGTCACTGGGTCTGCCTGCTCTGCTCGCCCACCGTCCCACTCAGAAGCACTCTCCGCCACCGGTAATAAAGCCAGAAATGCCCATCCTGGCCGGAAACTGGAGAAGTTCAGTGCTGGGACTAGAACTATTCCAACTTCTGGTACTGGTGCTCCACCTTCCCCTTTTGGGTGCTCCATCTTCCTCCTCCTGATGCTCTACCCTGCTGGTGCTCCATCCTCCTCCTGACGCTCCATCCTCACGCTGATGCTCTAGCCTCCAGCTGGTGCTCCACCTTCCTTCTCCTGGTATTCCATCCGCTTGCTGATGCCCCATCTTTCTCCTGGTGCCCCATCTTTCTCCTGGTGCCCCATCCTCTTCCTCGTATTCCAGCTACCTCATACATGGTGAAGTCACGTACAGGGCCATGGGTCCTCCTAAGCCCAGAGACAGGGCTCACTCTGCCCTTTGGTGTGTGAGTGACCTGGACTTGGCACTTGGACAAGCACTGGCCTGTGTGTGTTTTCCTCGTGGGAGGTTCTAAAATGCCAGGAGACTGAGACACAGGAGTCCCTTGGTGCAGCTCTGCTGGTGGTCAAGGGCTGGTCATGTGCCTTTAGACTAGGACACAAGTTGGTTGAGCCCCTGGGCCCCGGTGTTGAGGCAGCCTCCAGGAAGCTCTCATACCACTAGGGCAGGGGCAGAGGGGATAAAAGTGGGGTGCTCAGTGGCTCTGCCCATCTCCTCCCACTCAGTGTCCCTTCTTCCAGACAGCCACACAGCCTAGGCCAGGCCCTGGGCACAGACAGAAGTGAGGAAAGGCCATGTCTCTTGCCCAGCCCTGGCATGCAGGTAGCAAGCCAGCTGTAGCCAGAGGCATCTCCTGCAAACCAAGGGCTCTACTCTCCAGGGCGACAAGTGGCACGAATGGGCAGAGGAGTCTAGTGCTGCCCGGAAGTCCAAAGCCAAGATATGGGCAGGTCGGTTCCTCCCTCAGACCCTGGGGGAGAATGTTCCAGGCCTTGCCCAGCTCTTGAGAGTGGGCAGGTGCCAGTGTGCATGTGGCCTGCAGCCGAGTCCCCCCAGCATCTGTCTCTGCTTGTCCTCTGGGTCCCTCATCTGAGCCCCCTCCTTTCTCTCCTGAGGACTTGGGGCCTGCTCCAGTGGGACTCACTTTAGAGAATCACACCTGCAGAGACCCTATTTCCAGATAAGTCGTATTCTCAGGTTTCAGGGTTTGTGAGCTTTGGAGGAAGTACACCACGTACATCATCAAGGTAACAACTCAGCGACAGCTGAGCGGGGTGTGAGGGAGATGTGCAGGCATCCTGTGCCCTGCTGCGAGCCCCATCGTGACACTGTGATGCCATCAGTCACCCCCTGCTGGCTGGCTCTGCATGCCTGTCACTGGCTGCTCTAAACCCCGCTCAGTCCAGGGTGAGATGAGCAGGAGGCTGAGGGTCCGTGCAGCTCCCAGACTCATCACCCTGGAGGTCAGTGGTCAGGAAGGGCTTGGGCAGCCTGCAGGCATCTGGCTGGGCCAGAGGACAGGCAGGTGCTGTAGGCAATCTGTCTGGCGATGCCAAGCAGCAGCTCTAGATGGGACATATGGGATTTTAAAACACGAAGGTCAGAAGATAGAACCAGAGACCTGGGTCTCCCTCACCAAGCTGGGTGGTTCCAAGAGGGGCAACGGGGTCAGGTCCCTGCCCTGCACATGCCCTGAGGTGTGTTCACTGGGGGTGACTTGCCATGACACCAAGACCAGGAAGAAAATGCATCCAGCTGGGCTGATGCGTGATGTGGGATGGACGAGCCAGGGGTCTGCTTTTCAGCTCTGGGAGGTGGACGAGGGCGACTGCAGTGTGGGTGGTCAGAAGAGACAGGGCCCCATGAGACAGCTCCCAGGCTGACGAGGGAGCTCCAGGAGGCAGGGCGCACCTGCTTATTATTATAAATAGTATCCATGTGATTACATCCATGTTAATACAAAGAGTTCCCAAGATAATGAACTATATTCATTAAAGAGCATTTAATGAGTTGTATAATTAGCATAAGTGATTAATAATCATATCAAAGTGAAAATACTTGTTTGTGAATGTTCACAACCAAAAGGTGTGGAACACCCAAACATCCGCCTTGGGTAAAGGGGTAACTAGACCAAGACCTACTCAGATGCTAGAATATGTTACTCAGACACAAGAGGGAATGAAGGACCAACATACGCCAGTGTAGATGAATCTCAAAATCTGGGAATCAGAAAAAAGAATCCCATGGAAATGCCAAACAGGCAGATCCTCAGAGACAGGAAGGAAAAGGGAGGCTGCCCCAGCACAGAGCTGAGGGTCACCCGTCACCACAGCTGTAGAGTGCTGTGCACCCCTTTTTCAAGTACCATTTCTCTCTGTGGGGGTGGAGGACAGGAGGGAGCCTGGAGGCCACGAGTATTCAGGAAGGGGCCTCCACCTGGGTGATGAGACAGATGGCAGCATCCCCAGCGGCTTGTCCCCTGGGCAGCAAGGACCTCTGCCCTGTGCACAGGGTCGGTGATGCTCACTCCCCAGAGGGCTGTGCTGAGCGGCGACAGGGGTCAAGGCCTCCTGGGGGGACTGCAGTGGCTTTCCCTGGGGGGCCCACTCCAGGTGAGGATTCCCTTGAGCAGGTAACTGCCCTCTGGGAAGCACTAAGGTCACCCCCACTTCCTCCAGGCTCTTCTGCCCATTCGACAAAGGATCCCTGAGCACAATCACCCTTCCCAACACACGGTGGTTTCTCTGCGGTGCGTGGCCCCTGGGTGGCCTCAGCTAACTCAGAACCACCTTCTGGAAAGGCAGGTTTCCAGTGGGAATCCTTAGAACTGAAAGAAGACAGGACTGGGGAAGGCAGGGGCTCAGTAACACACGTGAGAAGCCGGGTTCGCAAGGCTCAGCCCAAGAAGGCACTTCATGGTCCCCAAAACAAGCGTGGGAGTGTTGGGGCTGCGCAGGCTGGATCCAGTGGCTCAGGAGGCAGGGAGGCCACCAGGCTCTCCTGCTGTGGGGCTGCACTGGGGGTGGCAGGCGTGGCCAACACAGCGTCACAGCCTGGAATGCCCCCTTGGGGCATTCCCCAACAGACACGTGGGGAAATAGCTAACGCGGTTCCCAAGACACTGTGGGGTAAAACCAGAGCAAGGGTCCTCACGCCCAGAGAAAGGCGAGAGAAGGTGAGGAGGAAGGGGAACTTCCACGCAGGGGTGGGAAGGCAACCTGGAGCAACCATGGCGGGAAGGGGCCTGGACTGACCTTACACAGCTAAAAATGGAAACAGCAATCTCGCAGGGCATCTCTCCAAAGAGCAGGGAACTGTCAACGCCTAAACACACTTTCCTCATGGTCACGCTGCAGCTCCATTGGTCACTGCCGGGCAGGGAAGCAGCCCAAGTGGCCCCTGGGGAGGACTCACCAGGAAGAGGGGTCCGCCCTCCCCACGAACGCGACTCAGCCTCAGGAGAGGTGAGCTACTGCCCGGCAGCAGGACAAGGGGCAGGTGCAGGGGAGCGGTGGAGCACATGGGAGGGACAGATACTGGGGCCACTGGCATGGATGACCCAATAAAGAGCTGACCAAACTTGGGGATGCTGTAATACCAAAGTGACGTTTTAGGGGCTGAAGGGGTGGGGGCTTTGGGGCACAGGGATGGGGCAGTGGACACAACAAGAGTTGCTCACACACAAAAAAGAAAGATGAGATGAAACTTCTGTCTTCTGCCCGGAGCCAGTGCTGGGCTGGTCAGTCCTCACTACCTCTGAACTAGTCTGCAGCAAAGACCTATCCCCTCGGGGGTCACTGGCTCAGGGGCCCTGTGGCCACCACTGGGCCAGGGGCTGGAGCCCCCCACTAAGGGACGGATAAGTGAGGCGATGGCCAGGGTGCACTGGCAATGAGCCCTGGGGAAGCAGATCCCCGGAGGAGGGGTTGTGGGGAGCGAGGCACAGGAGCCCGGCATGACAGGTCGCTGAGAGAGCCTGCCTGGACCCTGATTTTGAAGAAATGCAGAGGACATTCATTCCAAAGAGAAACTAAAAAGTCAAAATGCCATTAAGAGATAATGTAGTTTTTGCTTTCCTTAATTATTAATAGACATCGAGGAATAATTTAGAGTTATATTAAAACTGGATGAAGGAATTCATAATACATTTGGGTCACAGGAGATTATGGAAATATCTGGCCTCATTTCCATGTCACCTGATGGAAATTTATCCTGCAAAACAATTGTGAAATGTAATAATGTACATTAGAATATGGGCCCTTGATAGCTGGGCTATTTTTTTTCCTTCAAATTTGGAGAGCTGAAACTTATAAGCAGATGGTTTTGAACATCTTTACTCAAATACCCCTAAGGTCTGAGGCTTCCTGGCCTCCAGATGGGGTGAGTGTGTCCATGTTGATAACTTGGCAGCCTCTGCCCCTCTGGACAGCAGTCTGGCTGGGGGAGGGGAAAGCCCTCCTGCAGACTCCAGTCCTCCTAAGCGGTGGCCAGTCCACGGAACCCACAGGGTCCTCCTCTTAGTTGTGTGACCTCATGATGGCCCAGTGGGCTGAGCAAGGAGCTTCATCTCAGGGATGCCCAGAGAAGGGGCTCGCTTGGCTCCTGCCTCTGGCTCCTAGGACACTAACTCAGGGCCCAGCCTTTCCCCGACACCCTGACTGGGTGGGAAGGAGCTCATGTTTCTGCCCTCACTGGCATTTCTGGAGAAGCCACACAGTCCTGCCATACACAAGAGACATTCTCACCGTCTGCAGGCTGGACACCGGAGGTCAGGGTGGACCCAGGTGAGCACGGAAGCCCATGAGCTCCTGGGTCCTTTGATAAGGGCACTGACCTAACTCAGGAAGGCCACACCTGCCTTCTCTTAAGGTCACTTCAGAACTGGGATAGTGTAGGATTTGAGAGGGCACAAATGTTCAAACCATGTGTCCCCCGGGCATTCATCCATGTCTTCTTTTCTCCAAGGTGCTGGCCATAATCCATCCAACAGAGGCAAACACTGAGGTCAGTGGATACTGACCAAGTTGACTTGGAGACCAGAGCTAAAAGCAGCCCGATTCCACTGCTCCGGGACAATCACACCTCTTGCCACCTATCCGCCAGCCTTTCTAGAAATAACATCATGGAGGAAACACTTCAGCAATGGGCTGCATGGAGATCTCCATGGAGGGGTGAGCGTATCAGCCCGGGTCTTGCCTTCCACATGTTTTAAGTTGAAGTCAGCAGGATGGAAATTTTCCCTTGGGATGAAAAATCTGCATTCTTGGCTGGAAAATGATCTTATTGTCATCAGCATCAAACATGCCCTAACAGGGACAGATTCAGACGCTGATAAATCTGCTGTCTGAAAGTCAGAACAAAGCCCCAGGGAGCCCCCAAAGGGATCCCGGGTGGCCAGCAGCCTCCTGTCCAAACACTGTTCACCTAGGCCATGCCAAGCCTTCAGGATCAGGCTAGGGGCATCTGCCTGTAATCAGCAGTCTTTGGAAAGCCAGATGCAGACAGAGCTAGCATTACATTTTTTTTCTGAAAGATGGGATAGTAGGTGGTGGTGGGGCTTCTTCTTAAAATAGGCGATTTGCCAATGACCATTCCCCTGCTCCCACCGTGGGGAGGTCTTGTTTTTAATCACCAGCCAATTCTTCCATTAGAGCAGAAGATAATGGTGTTTAAATGTCATCCAGTGCCCGCTGTCTAACAGCTGTGGTTTCGTCATTCCAGATAATTTCATTAAAAAAAAAGAAGCCACAAAACCACAACCCAACGCTGGAATATCCTTTAAAGTTCAGTGGCCACTTAATGTTTGGAGGGTGTGTCTGGCGCTTGGACCTGCAGGGACCCACGCCGGGCTGGGCGGGAGAGACTCCAGGTCTTAATTGTGACCTCTCTGCTCCTGACAATCAAGGCCTCACTCGAGAGGGTTAAACCAGCCTTTCCTCCCATCAGCCCTGCCTTGGGGAGCGTTTCCCTCCTGGACTGACACAGCCCTCCACGGCTGCTGAGCATGCGTTCTGAGTTCTGCCAAGACCCTCCAGGATCACTTCAGTGGGTCTGTACTTGCCCCTCCAACAGCCCTGCCCTGCTCCGGGAGGCTGATTCCAAGGGGCACATGTGGATGATTCCAGCAAATGCCATGTCTGATGCCCAGGAGGCCCCCAGTGTGTTCAGGCCAAAAAAAAACAGACACAAAGCATCTAAAAAACCCAAAAGGCGTTTGCAGCCCTATATAGCTATGGACTTGTTGACATCAGCATGGTCGGGCAGCTTCCCCCATACGGAATGGGACCAAACCAATGGTGACTGCATGAGCCTTGCAGAGAGCGAGGCTGGCTCTGCTGGGCCTGCAGGGACATACGCTGGAAAACTCCCACGTTGCACGGTGTCAGCACCAAATATCTAGGATAGAGTCTTGGCGGTTCAGAATAAACCCGTCCCCTTCCAGGCCCCAGAGTGAAGGGTGAGAGGTAAGTGATGGCCCCGGCTGAGTCAGGCCTGCGTGTCTTGTCAATACCCCCACTCTCACCAGCAGGAAGGGTCCACCCACTAGTCCAGGAAGCTAGGCTAGGTGTTAAACACAGCACTCCACAATAACCCAGCACCCCTCTGGGGAAGAATGAGCAAATAACCCTAATGAAACAGACATGACCCAGGCCCATCAGAGTATCGCATCTGGCGGTCCCAGTCCACTGCCGACACGCGTAGGAGGGCGTGTACACGTGGTCAGCAAGGCACCCAGGCCATTCTTGGCTCAGCGGAGCCCAGATCTGGGCCAGAGTGGGCAGGGGAGAGGACGCCACCCTGTATGCAACAGGACCGCTGCACTTACATCATCACCATACACACTGGCTAAAGAATAAACAGTGATGAGTATGAAGAAGCGAATCTCAGAGGGTCTGGTCTGTAAGCATCTATCTCCATGACGCTCCCGGAAGACAAATCAGGGATGGAGAACAGGGTGCGGGTGGGGGCCAAGCTCATCACGGGAACATGCTGGGGGATGGACACAGTGGTGACCCAGCCCAGCCCAGCCTCTGGCCAGCTCCTGGGCTCCATCTGGTATCCTGGCCATGGCCACGCCGCTCTGCCGGGGGGGGGGGGGGAAGTGCCAGCTCCTGGGTGGCCATAAATATTTCCAAATAGAAACTAAAACAAATCAACAAAAATGTAGACGCCTCAGCTGCCCTGAGGCAGAAGCATCTGGCAGACCCCACAGAGAGAGTGACTAGACACAATGGTGGGGCTGAGGTTTTCCAAAACCCTTGAGAAGATGACATGGGGTGAAGTGTGTGTGGGGGGGTGCTTTGGAGCCTTTCAAGCTACAGTCTCAGCTAACAGCAGCACAGATTTCCCTGCAACTTACACCAAGAAGGAGGGGGTCAGGGCTCTGCAGTGAAGGAGAGTATTTCTTGAAAGCTATTTAAGTTAGTATCGAGAGAAAAATCCCTATTTTGTTGAACTTTCTTCATTTTGCTCTATGGCTAAGTGCTCTCCTAATTCTGAATTGCAGGTAGGGTAAGCAGGGTCTACACTTTGTCTTCAATTCTGGGAGTCTCCCAGGTCCAGGGGTAAAGGGTCATTTTTCACCCCCACTCCCTCCACCTGCCATGTTCCTGCGTGAACAGACAAAAGCATGCATGGGTCTGGCCAGGACACCTTGAGTCCTGCTGGGAGACCTGGCCTTGGCAAGCTGGAGCGCCTATCACCTCATTCAGCTGCTGCTTCTACTTTGTAGTGCAGACACCTGCAGTCCATGCTTTTAGCAACTTTCGGCCTGTGCCAGCACTGTAAATGAAGTTACGGCATCCCACATTAAATGCCAGAACAGATTCCTCCTCTTATGGGACGTGTCCCCTGGATGAGCATCTCCCCACTTGCCATCCCTCCACTCTATTTCTGGAATAGTCTTAAATTAAAACAAAGCGTTACACTCAGAGAGCTTCCCTTAGAATCACATGAGGGTCAAAAGGCCCAGATGAGATACTAAATTCTAGAAAGAACACGTGTCCATCTCTAGGCACAGCTACTCCCTCTGAAGCGCTGGGGGGAGGCAGAGAGAAAGAAAGGCCCACCTGCTGGGTTCAAGTTCAGGTGAGCCATGCCAGGAAGCCCAGGCCAATCCAATGGCCAACTCAGGAGGACTGACTGGGGGGAGGCGATGTAATTAAGGCACTGACAGTCACCCCCTAGGGGAAGCAGCTTATTAGCGACTTGAAGCCAAGCTGGGGGCCATAAATTACTTAGAGACCTGACCAAGGAGTAATCCAATAATCCACTTATGACTTGAGATAAATCAGGCTCCTCCTAACACCCTCCTGAGTTGACAAACCTGTAATATTCTCCATCCCCTTCAGCAGGCCGCATTACCAGGACAGCCTCTGCATTCCCATCACAAAAGATCAGCAGAGGCAAGTGGCCGCCACACGGTCCTCCCTGCCTGCTTCTGTCACTGGACCCGCTACTCTTCAGTCACCCGGCCCATCTGCTGCACAATCTCCTGACACTGCCCTTGGAATCGTGGAAGTTTAAAAGGGTAAAAACTCAAGACGTCTGCCACAATTAGGGAAAGCCAGCCACCGGGTGGAACCACATTGTCTTCCTGCATAAAGGGAGCCCCCCACCCAGGTCCGTACTGCTCCCCTCCGCCCCCAGCGCCCCATGCCAGTTCCTGAAGCTGAAGCTGAAGCTCCTGAAGGAACCACAGGTGCTGACTTTGAGGTGGCGGCGGCGGCAGCAGCAGCAGCAGCAGTGAGGGCCTCGCTTATGTCCCTCCGTATATCCCAACACTTCTCGAAAGACTCATTTCTAGCACTTTAACCTGAGCTCTGAGCTTCTAAGGCAAGAGCCGTGGTCAGCCCACGGGGGCATCTCTTCTGGCCCACGGGGGCGTCTCTTCCGGCCCACGGGGGCGTCTCTTCTGGCTGCAGTTGGTTGAACCTGTGCAATAAGAACCTCTGCATTTGGAGGTTCTGACAATAAGGTACTTGAGCATCCTCGGGCTTTGGTGTCCACTGCGGGGTGGGGAGGGGCGGGGTAGAAGAAGGTCCAGAAACCAGTCTCAATTTGCCAAGCACTGCTCTGGTTAAGGTTTGAGGAATCAATGCCGCCATACTCAGATTTTCACCAGTATGTGGCTGTCGCTCTCCCACCTCCATGTTTTTCAAGGGTTAATTGCATATCACTGCTAAGGTCAAGGAACGAGTCTATGGAGAGACGTGAGTTCCTCGCTGTCTCCTGGCTTTCCTAGCCCTCGCCTGCACTGCCTGGCAGCTGCGGGGTATGCTGAGACCAGCCCCCTGGCTCTGCAAGGAGGTTCTGACCTGGCCAAGGCTCAGCAGGTCTCTTTCCTGGGCCTGCAGCTACTGCTGGAGTTGTCCACCCACCCCCACACTCAGCAGAAAACCCTGAGAGCCATCTCTCCCTCCATCCCTCAAAGGAGAAACTGCCAACAACACAGACAAATACAGGACATTTATCAGCAGGCAATTCAGTGTGGAGGAAAGCTCTCAAAAACCAGTGGCCACCGATGGACACCAGGAGGGCTCCAGGGTTAAGAGGCAGAGAGAGAGAGGAAGGGGGAGCCCATAGATGGTGGTGCGGAAAATAAAAGAAATGAAACAAAACGCAAGCTGTAGACTGAGAAAGGATGTTTAAGGGGAACTATCTGACCAGCTTCTCTCCAGAATATATAAGAACCGTCATAATTTGCTAACCCAGGAGTGGAGTCTCTACCTTAACGAGGGCTGGGACAGGGCATCGCGTGCACTCTGCTTCCTCTCTGGAAGGATTTTGTGCCAAATGGAATCTGAGAGCGATCATTAATTATGAAAATTCACAATGCATAATTATAATAATTACTCTGATCACATAAACATTATATCACCATGAATAATTTACAAGGAACCTCGCTTTTGGAGAGAAGGGCAATTAAAATGAAACCCAGCGAGCTGACAGCGAGAATGCGCGAGATAGGCTCTCTAGCTTCTGGTGAGGCCGGCAGTCACCAGGACGGGCAGTCTATAAGACTAGACTTACCCCAAAGACTTACCCTGACCTCGCAGGCTGAGCCACAGAGAGGTTTCGAGAGGCTGGAGTGATGAATGAGCTCCATTTCTGAAAGTAGACGTCAAGAGCTCGGAAAGAGGGTTTTTCTCCTTCCAACAAAACAAGTTCAGGGTTCTGTCTTAATCCACCAGCAAAAGCAAATCCTGTGCTCAGATGCAAACAGTGACATATAAGTGCTGGAGAGCTTGGGGTTCTGCATGAAACTGGTGCCAAACGAAGCCAGACTTCTGGGCCTCCAGGGCGAAGCCCAGTGAAGGGAGAGACTGCAATGGCCCAAGAAGCAAGACCTGCTTGGTGGGGATACTTCTCCCTTACTCCGCCACCAGTTTTGTTTTTTAGCACCTATTAAGCTGAGAATGAACGACAATTTCTGCACGCCACAGCTTCCTAAGAGCAGGGAACTCAATTATGTAGCTGGAAAGGAGGCTGATTGGGAGAGGAGGGAACTGGGCACGTGGGGCTGGAGTGTGCATTTGAAGGGGGATTCTCTCTGCTCCATGAAAGGAATTCAGGAGACACAACTTGGCCAGCTTTATCACCTCCTTACTGCTGCCAAAAAACTGACCCCAGTTCTTGGCTCTTAGACAATTTTTTAAAGTCAAGATCTGTTATAAGAAACGCATTTTACAATGCAGGCCAGTACGTGAAAACACACCAGAGAACAGTGAGCCTCATGGACGCCCTCTGGGAGTTTCTGTTCTAGTACGTTCACTATAAAGAAATAGTGGCGATTCAGTAAGTCGATGCCCTTTTTAAACTGGATCATCCTTCCTGTACCACTGAGGCACATCCAGGTATCAGCCAGCCTTCCACAGGCAGAAGGGCCTGGGGGGAGGTGGTTGCTTCCAGAGGCCAAGACACTTTTGTGATAAGGTAACACACAAGGACACAAGGAGCCAGGAGGGGACGGTGGGGAGGAGGGGTGCAGAGCCCTGGGAGGGAGGCACGGCAGCCAGAGGAAGCAGAAGCAAAGCAAGATGACAGGAAGACTCGGGCTCCCCCTTTCAATCTCCGATGACAGGAAGACTCGGGCTCCCCCTTTCAATCTCCCATGGGTCCCTTCTAGTCTTCGTTATCGCCTCTTAGTATACGGGGATGCAGGGGTCAGAATATGACCCACCTGCACAGAGATGAACAGGGAAACAGGACTGAGGGTGCCCAGACAGCTACTTGCACAAGGGCTTCTGGGAAAATGGCCAGGCACTGAGGGTGCCTGGGCAGCCCCCTACAGAGTCCCTAGAAGAATCTCAGAACATGACTTCAGTCAAAGGAGCAGGTCAAGCCTGAGAAACAGGAAGAGACTGGGGATCCCACCCCACCAGAGCTCCCCTCTCCCTCACCTGTTTCTGCTCTGCTGGATACCCAGTTTCTGTTCCTTGGTCCGTGATTCAGCCTCTTCAACTGCCCACTCAGACAAAAGGGGGTAGCTGGGTGCTAGTTGCCTCCAGTGGGTTCAGGGGAAACGCTGGCTGTGGGATTACCCCAGATGGCCCAGAGCTTCAAAATGCTGCATGAGCGCAGACAATAGGATTTGATGGTACTTTAAATATTTACTCTCAGAATATTCTCTTTAATTATTCTCTTGGAATCATTGTCGGCTCTCCTTGGACCAGACCACAGGGCACCCCTTGGGGCCTCAACTCCCTCCTGGCCCCGCCCTCTGCCCAAGGCTTTGGGCTCCCTCAAGTTGCAGTGCATGACTTGGTCAGCAGGGCAGCGCTCTAGCCTACTGCCATCACCACTGCATTAAGTCCAACCTTTCTTTGAAAAGATGAAAATGTCCACTCAAGTCAGTAATTCTCATGTTTGGAGTAGGATGTGCATGCATCGGAATTCTGGGGGTCAGCCTGGCGTTCAAGTTATTCAGTATTTCCTATTGGAAATTGAAAAATGACTTATGTTTTATGTTGCAGTAATCACTGGAGGCAAAGTCCAAATATTTCTTACTCTTTGGACTTCCAGTAGACTGGCTGGTGTTCACAAGGGATGGACTCCTCTCTGGGAGAAGTTGTGATTTTTATTTTCATTTGAAAAGAGCAGAGATGCTTAAAATTGGGAGACACCACCATAGAGGTGGGTTCCTGACCACAGCCTGCACAGGTCTGGGTCTGGAACATCCCAATGCCCTAGTCAAGAGGCTGATCCTCTGATGATCCCCGCCCCCCACTCCACTGAGCTGAGACCCTGGAGGATAACCGGTCCTCCTGGGTCTCGTCGTGCCCTTAAGCTCCACTGTTTTCACAGCGATGAAGGGTGTTCCTTGTCTTTGCTTTTTTAGGATTTGGGGAAACCATTTCCCCCCTTATCCAGAAGCTCTGGTTCCAAGCCCAGGGCAGGGGCTGCGATCAGAAAGCCCAAATCCCAGAAGAGAAACAGCAGCCATAGTTCCCGGCTGCCACCTGCCTCTGCGCCCTGGGCCAGCGTCTGCCCAGCTGCTGGGTGTGGGATCATTTTAGGCAAAAACACAGAAGGGCTTTTAAACTTGTTATCATTACGCATTGATTTAATATTTGGGGGCAGGAAATGCAATTAGCATATAAAACAGTAACTTTCACGGAACGAATGGCCCAGGGCAAAGCTCAGATTAAAAGATGAGACTTGAAATAGAGGAAAACTGTTGCTAAGTAAATGGAAGTGCAGATGATCCTAACACTCGGCAGGACTGAGTGGGAGTCACACAGGACAGGCAGCAACTTAGAAAATAATGATTGCAAAATCAGGGGTGATTTCTGGCTTTCAAAAGAGAGCCTTCCATGCAGCTCTTGGGCACACAGAGGTTCTCAGAAAACCCTCCAGGACAAGTCAGGTGAACCCCAGAAACCAAGGACCCTGTGCTTTGGCTTGTGCAGCCCATGTCTGGGAAGCGCCGAGGTCAGCTAGTGCATGCATGGATCGGCCGGGGCTTTCTCTCGCAAATATGGACTTGAACACTTGTGTCTAAACACAGATGTTGAGTTTGGAGGGTGTGCCCATGCGGGGCTTGCATGCCTTTGCGTGGATGTGTGTGCGTGTGTGTGCGAAAGCGCAATCTCCGTTGGAGCACCCTGTCCAGCCAGCACGAGTTGCCAGTGCTGGGCAGCAGGAGCCGAGGGGGGAGCCAGAAAGGGAGATTTCCCTTTCACCTCACCAAAGAGACTCACCTGCAGGTGACACCTCACTGCAAGGGTGTGTCAGGCTTCCAGGACTAGAGTGGGGTTTGACTCCCGAGTCGTGTAAGGTCCACCACTGAACCTGTCTATCCCAGGACACTCACTGCCTGATTCTGTCATGCTATGGGCATGGGAGCAGGGTCCCCGCCCCACTACAGGGCACGGGTATGACCCTGGCCCGAGAGGTAGGGCCTCACGACCTGTTCCCAGCAGCCCCTCCACAACAGGGTGCTATGGGGGTCAAGAGGAAGGGGCAGGAGAAACCAAGCACAGGATCTCAGGCTCTCCAAGAGCAGCTGGTGGGGTGGGAGGAGGAGGGAGACCCCCAAGTACCCGTGGGGGCTTCTGTCACTTAAAAAGGACAGTAAAAGGATGAGTGGCTCCTTTAGGGTACATGAGGGACATCAGTGACCCCCAGATTACACCAAACACAAAAGATCCCAACTCAGAACTTAAGAGTCCAGAGGGTTCAGGTCAGCTCAGAGCAAGTAAGCCCTTCGCTCACTTTTGGTGATGGGGGCGGATTCCTGCCAGGACAGGATTCTTGTCCTGTCCTCTTGGAGTATGCCAGTGAGGACTGGCAAAGGGGCTGAGGAACTGTCTGGTTAAAGGAGATGAAGACAACTCAAGGTGGTCCTGGAGTGGATTTGGGGGCAGGGAGAGTGGACTTGTTTTGCTTTAACTGACACTGACTGACAATCTTTGGACAAGGCATGTGGACAAGAGGTATCGCTGGAGCCTTGATCCTGTCGGCCACCACAGAAGTGGGACAACATCCTGTGTTAAGGAAGTATCCAAGTGTGTGTGGCACATTCACATTCAGTGTGAAGAAATACAGAGACAGAGACCAAGAGAGACAGGTAAACAGTAAAAGAATGCCCAAGCTTACAAATAGTTACCACAAGTCAGACCAGTCTCCTTGCAGACTAGCCCAGCCCTTCATCTTAGGTATAGCCAAGCAGGTGCTGAATCGGACAGGCTGGAGCTGGTGCTGCAGGCAGACACCTGGAATGGGAAGCCCTGGTGGGGTGTGGAGAGAGCCAGCAAGATGTATTAGGAGACTGAGGGGAGTTGGTCAGGGGAACAGCTGGGTTCAAATACAGAGAGAGCAATCTAAAACAGGCCTGTGCTTCTGGACTAGAACGTGATAGATCACTGTGAACTCACAGTTTTGAGAGAGGTTAGGAGGAGAGAGAGACAGAGACAGAGACAGAGACAGAGACAGAGACAGAGACAGAGACAGAGACAGAGACAGAAGGATAAGGAGCATCCAAACAGCATGAGCATATCAAGGATCCCGATTTTGGTTTCTAAAACCCATTCCCCATGATGCTGCCAGCCCCAGGAGTGGAGCAGGACACTGGCAGTCTTCCAGAAAGGAGCAGTGAGGGTGTGGAAAAGGACATAATTCTCAGCCATGAGAAGAGAGCTCCTGCCAGCCAGATCTGGGATATCTGGAGCACTGAATAACCTCACAAGAGAGACCAGCAATCCCGCCAGTCAGGCAGTCTTGCCTGAGTTTCAAACACAACCTCCTGAGAAAGTGCGAGGGAAGGGTTTTACCTGGACACCCCTGCCAATGCGCCTGAGTGGAATCAAACTGCAGAGGGGCCTCAGAGAAAAGGTGCCCCAAGGTAAGCCTGCTATTTTCCAGTGACATCAGGGAAGACTGACAGGAAATGAAACGGCAGGTTACAAGGGAGATCAAGGGGATAGCAGGAGACTGAGGGGACAACAGGGGCCCACAGCAGCCCATCTGGGGAACCAGGCCCCTTCTGCATTAGGTGTTGTGGACTTGCAAGGAAATGTACATAAAATACTCGGGAGGGAGTTCAGGGGACAAACATTCTAGCCCCTTGTTTTAAAATTCCCCTATGCAGTTGAGTCATTTCAACACAGAGCCAATATACTCCCAATTGTGTTCTGTGTTTCGGGAGTCCATGAACTTGATCCATGTATATGTCTGCCTCAGAAGGAAAGAGACTCTAGCCCAGATGGTGCAGGTGCCTTTCTAAGGGACAGCTCCTGGAGGAAGGAGGGAGCTATGCTGGGTGAGACAAGACAAGGGGCAGCCCCATCACTGGTGAGACACCAGCAAGAGGGTTATGGGGATCCCTTGATAGCGGAAGACTTGGACAGGAGTCCCTCCATGGGGATTATAGTCCTAGGCACAGGGAGTGGGTAAGGGGTATATTCTCCAGCTGCCCCTACTTTCCTATCTGTGTCGCACTGGCCAATCCCATAGCAAATTCAGGGGCCCCAGGACCATCCTCTGTGGAGAGCACAGATGTGGACAATGATGGGCCAAATGTCCATCAGCTCACGGGAGCCTTCAACAGCCTCATACGACACCTTTTTCTGGGCCCTTGCCCAAGCCCAGAAATGGAGGTTCCGTGGGTTCAGAAGCATGCACACATCTACCTGTGGGCATGGGCATGGATGCCCACCTGGTTGACCTTCTTGCCCCCAAGTAGAACCCATCAGGTGATGAAGTGGTGTTGCCTGGCTGAGCTGCACCACCTAGAGTGCGAACCCATCTCTGCTGAGTGGGGGAGTGGGGCTGGTGGGCAGATGACAAGAGGTGCGCCTGTTCTTTGTTCAGGCAAGAAAGACAGAAACCCAACCAGGGCGTCACCTGCCCACACCGTCCCACAGAGGGGCCAGAGAAGGGAGACCATCTCGCGTGAGCAGAGGCGGGTCCTGAGCACTCGCCCTTTCTCTGCACCCGGTTCTCCTCTGCCCCTGGTTTTCCTTGACACCCACTTACAGTCCTCACAACCTCCTCCCCAGATCCTGTCAGGATAATTCAAGCACTCGGTCATGTGTCAACCAGGTGGATGAGCTTAGAAACAGACTAGAGCTAGCAAGACTCACATGGCCTCTCCTGGGATTGGTGGGTGCTGGAAAGGGGTATCTGAGCCCTCAACGGGGTGACCTTAAAACTGCCAAGAGAACCTAAAACTGAAAAAAAAAAAGTCGGGCCCTCCCTGGTGGCGCAGCGGGTTAAAGCACTGCACAAAGAAGCTTAAGCCACTTCCTCATGAGTTCAACTCCCACCTGCCCCCGGAGGAGACCACATGGCGTGGCAGACCTCTCCTGACCCGCCCGCTGCTCCCCTCAGCAGTGTACTTCGTCGATCTGCCTGTTCTGCACCCCACTCTGTCTCTGGTGAATCCTCTCACCCTCCGCATCTCTGGCCTGTACCCCAGTTCTGTATGAATAAAAAAAAAAAAAAAGTCGGATGTCATTGCGCACCTGGATCAAGCCCTATCTGATGACCATGCAGAATTTCATCATCACCCCCAAAACATCTTGTTCCCATCTGCAGTCACTTCTTATCTCAGTAAGTCACTTGGTTGTTGAATGAGCTCTAATCATGGCACTTTTTCACTATTTACAGTGAAACGATGGTCTCAATACTTTAAGTTGATTCCATTCATTTGGCGACTTTCTGCACAGGAGGAGACAGAGGGACAGAGAAGGATGGCTGCCAAGTCAGGCTGATGATCGGAGCACCCCTGTACCTCAAGACTGATAGGGATGCGTCTCTGGAGGGGTTGACGGAGAGAAGAGATGACAGGAGTTCTAGTCTCAGTTGAGACCTTTTATAATTAGTGGCTGTCAGGAGGGGGCATCCCTATCTTTCTGAGCTTTTCAGATCTAAGAGATGAGCAGAGGTTGAGAGGCAGCAGAGCGGCAGCCAGCTCGCCTCTCACAGGATGGACACATGGACTCAAGTATGGACATGAGTCAGGGCCAACTCCATGGTGTCAGTAAGAACTGACCAAGAATGTGACAGGCGCGAACCCTGAGCAACAGTGCACTTGAAGAGGCATCTGAGACACTGAAGAAAAATGCACAGTCTCCAGACAGCAGACCCCAGGCCCTGGAGGGTGGGAAGGAGCTGAAGGATGCAGGTGTCTTGCTTCTGTGAAGAGGGCACTGACCCCCAGCACAAAAGCAGCCCCTCCCTATCCTGGCCAGGAAGACAAATCAGCTCTGAGTTTAAAACAAAATCAGTACCCAAGGCCATGTGCTGACCAGAGCTTTACAAACCCCACTTTCCCAAGCAAACCAGAAGCTGGAGAGATGAAAGAGCTGGAGGGAGCAGACCCCCCAAGGGGAGGCTTTTCCTAGGATTCTGTCCCCTAAATGAAGAGACTGGGGTGGAACCCCTAAAGATGGACGACAGGCACTAGAGGCTGACTGGGGCTTAGGAGAGTTCCTGCCTCTCACACAGGACAGGTTTCAAGTGGAGTCATGTCACTGCTACAGAGCCTGGGCGGCAGGTGGAGGCAGGGAGGGAGGGAGGCAGGCAGGCCCACGTACTGAAGAGAGGCCCGCCCACAGTGGTGGTGGGGTGGGTGGAGGACAGTCTGAAGTCCTGGACTTGGTTGTTTATGCTGGTGGCAGGAGCCACATCCGGCTTTCTGGGGGCTTCCCAGAGGCTCTGAGAAGCAGCCATCCCATCCTCTATTTGGCCTGCTTGGTTGGATGGATGAGGTCCTGCCTATGGGTATGGTTCCTTTTTGGGTATGGACTGGCTTGTCTTTGACACCAGGCTTTATGCACTCTCTGTCCTAGTAATTTGGGCAGTGAGGACCTCAGGCTCTGAATCCACATGTTCCAAAACTGAGCATTCAGAAACTGCGTCCTCTTGATCACACTGACAGCTCAGGGTTAGGTTAACCCGATACTCTCTCTACCCACCTTTCTACAATCATCTGAGAAGTCACTTTCTTTTTGCTGGCTGTGTTATGTGGATTGACTGTAAGCCCAGAGGTGCTGGTGGTTAGATGACTACCCAAAAATGCAACCGACATAGAGGACAGCAGAGATCAGACATGGACAAAAACCAGATCTAATGACAGTGAGTGATTCCTAAAACCAGCATTGCCTGAAAGCGGGTGAACTCATCAGTCACCTGAACTAATATTTACTTCAGCCATTTTCTCCTCTTGTTCTTCACTTCTTTTTCTTTTGTGTGTGTGTGTGTATTTTGCTTTGATGCCATTTGCTTAAAATGAGCTTTTCAATATTTGCAGCTAAATGATTAAGAAACTAAATGATCAAGAGTATATTCAAAGTCCACTTCCATTTGGCAGGTGGAGAAGACTTGTCTTATCGTTCCCAGCGGAGATAAAACCATGTTCCAGTTTATGGTATGAATGAAATTCTGTGTTTTTTTTTTTTTTTTTTTTTTGGTTTAAAATCATCACTAAACTGGAAAGTGTAGAATTAGCTTCATGCTCTGGGTATGTGTTGCATGGAATTATTGCTTTACAGTTTCTTTGTTTATTTTGAGAATAAAAGAATCCCCTACTGCCTCGAAGAACTGTTCATCGACCACCGTGCCAAAGTGGGTAGCACTTGATCCACATTTTAACAGCCTCAGAGTCCACAGAGACTGTGTGGAACACGAGAGAGCAGACATTATAATTAAGCAGTCAGAGGGACCGAATGAGCAAGAGAGAGGAAGTCAGCTGCAGGGGTGGGCGAAGCCACCAGCCCTGGGGACCTGGTGATGGGCCTGGGGGCTGCCTGGATGCTTCTGAAGACTCTTGGAAGCCAGAGGGAGCAGGGGGCTTAAGTCACTATCAGGAGCATAATGAAACTAAGCCAAATGGAATTATGTGTAAGCTGTATTTAAGCATGAAGTCCATCAAGGGAGGTCTCAAATGCAAGCCACCAGCTCTGTTTCATAGCAAATGGACACCTCTCACTTACACAGTTTTTCCTATCTACTACTCTTTTGTTTTTATGTACACTATTTCCAGTTACTTAAAAACTATCTATGTGTAGTTTCCATTATATTATACTGTGTGGTCCTTCTTTAATAATTATCAGGACAACTACGATTTAATGAACCATCAGTATGTACAAATCTTATTGTGGCTTATGGGCTGAAGTCCTGCAGGAGATATGTCCACTTAGAGCCTATGAATATGACCGTATCTAGAAAAAGGGCCTTTTTAGGTGTAACTGAGCTGAAGCTCGCAAGATCATGAAAGTAGTCATACAAGGGCCTGTGGAGGGTGAAGGAGGAAAGATGCTCTGGGCAGCAGACAGAGGTGGGTCCAGGGATGACCAGGAGCTGGAAGAAGCAGAAGCCTCCTCCTGCAGGGTGTTTGGTGAGAACATAGCTCTGTGGCTGCTGAGTCTGGTTTCTAGCTCCAGAATTAGCAAAAATACCTTTCTGTTATATTCCTATGACTCAGCCCATACGCATATGTTCAGTGGCCTTCGAAGACTCTGTGCTAAGTGTCTCAAGCTCGCTTTTTACATGACTTATCCTCAGCAATCTCACAACGTAGGCATAGAATGAAGACAGGGGCTCAGAAGGGCTGTTTTTTACTGTCATCTTCTCTGGACACGCCAGATGACAGTGCCAGGGATGGAATGCGTCCGTGTTAGATTCAGCTTCCCTTCTGCCTTCTTTTGTTATCGGCATCTCAATTTTTCCCTGGGAGGCCAAAGGCCACTGCATACAAAATGATGGTGACATCCACCAAACTGTCTTCACCTTCTCTACACAGAGATGGACCTGGACAGCATGTTCTCACACCTGGTTACACCTTCTGATCACCTGAAAAGCTTCTGACAAATAAGTGATCAGCTTTGCTTCCTCATGACCTCCAGACACCCACCAGCAAAGATCCTGGCTGAAGACTTTTGGGCTAGCACCTGAGAATTCAAACTTTTAAAGCTGCCTAGGGGATTCTCAAGCCCAGGCTTCATTCGGGCTTCTTCTCCCCTAGAATCCAGACCATGAGCCTGGAGATAAAAATAAATGACATCAATGATGGGGAGCCCAGAAGCCAAACATCAGGTTTGACTCTCGGGAGACTGCAGCAGGTAACTTTCCATTATCAGAAACCTGGCCCTTTCAGAAATCCGGAGTCACCCCAGTGGCCCCTGTACGTTTCTGTTGCTAGCAACCAGACACTCTGACCAATTTCTCTAGAAATCGGCAGAGAGAAAGTCCCCACTTGAGCATCCACAAGTAGTAGCACCCCACTTTGATGACAATTATCACACATGTTTAAGAAAATGCCAGGTGACATGGAGAGCACACGGCCTTCTGTGTCAAGTTTTTGAGCTGTGTTAGGACCCCACACACTGGCAGGTGTGAGCTTAACACCCTCAGCTTCTCGTTAAAATTTCCTTAATCAGAACACAGAAATGAATGCACTTCAGGCAGCAAAGAGTGTATCTAGAAACACTACCTGGATACACTAGTGTATCTTGAAACACTATCTAGAAAAATTTGCTAATTAAACTCTGACTCTGTGTGTGGTATTTCACCTTTGGGTTCTCCTTAAGAGACAAGCTATATCCCTAAGGCATATAAACACTCAACAAACAGGGGAGAAAATATGTCCTGAGAGTTGAGGATCCAAGTTATTCCCCCGAAGACAGAGGTGGGATAACTGAGCATAATTCCATCATTTCAGCCTTCTTTAGTGTACACACAAATAATCTTGCATTGGAAATTCTCTTTTCCATAGCTAGGATGTAAGATCTACTCATGTTAAAGGATTATACACAGAGGGGAGGGCTCTGGCACTACGCAGCGTATGACTCTTATACAACCTCAGAAGCCATTTAGCTAACTTCAGTATGGGTTTGATTAATTAAAGATGCCTTTTTAAACCTTAGGGTGATGACTAAAATTTAAAAAGAAGTATAAATAATGAGCTGGTAGTGAAGATAAAATGGAATCACAAAAGTATATATTCAACCTAAAGCAGACAGCAAAACAGGAGAAAGGAATAAAAAAAGGATAAAACATTTAAAAAATAGGCAAAATGGTAAACATCAGTAAAAATGCATCAATAATCCCATTAAATATAAGTGGTTGAAAGGCAATGATTAAAAGACAGAGATTTTCAGATTTAATAAAGAAGCAAAATTCAGAGCAAGTGCTGTTTCTAAAAATCAAATTAAATATAAAAACAAATTAAAAATTTAAAAGATGAAAAATATGTTATGCTGCAAACTAACAAAAAAGGCTATATTGTTATCATGAAATAGGGTTCATAACAAGGAACATTTTTGTAAATAAAGAAGTTACAGACTGCTAAAGGAGCAACTCAAGAAACCTAACAATCCTAAACATATGTGCACCTAAAACACTCTCTCAAAATACACGAAGAAAACATTGATGGGCCAGAAATTAAAGAGATTTCATCATGACTTAGTTGGAGACTGCCACCCCTCACAGCAAAGGATAGAACACAAAGATAAAAACTCAGCAGGAATATAAACTACCTGAACAGCATTTTCGATACTTGGAGAATCCTTGTGACCTTGTGCTAGCTAGAGATTTCTTAGATGTGACAGCAACATGTAATTACTGAGAGAAAAAAGTTGATACATTAAACTTCACTAAAATTTAAAACCTTTGCTCTTTCACAGGCTCCATACTAGGAGAAAATATCTGAATGCACACATCTGAGAAAGGGCTTGCTTGTATCCACATTGTGTACATTGTACAATGTTCAATCAATAGGAAAATAACAGCCAATGAAAATGGGTAAAGTATTTTCAAAAGATAGCACCGAAGAAGATGTAAGAATGGCAAATAAGTATGAGAAAGATTTCTCAGGAGCATTAGTCGTGAGGTAAGTATGGAAATCTTAAAGAAACAAAATCAAATGGTTAACATTTATTGATTTATTTTTTATTTTTATTATTAAGAGGTGCTGGTTGTACAAAACAACTATACTCTCAAGTCCTGCCAATAACTAGGAAATGAAAAAAACAAATAGTAGAGCCTCTGGTCCATGGTATATTATGCAGCACTAAAAAAGAACAACTTTCTGATCCACAGGGAACAGTAAACCCATTGTATTAAATGAGAGGCAGCAGATTCAAACCATGAATACTATGTAACTCTATTTTATGAAATTATGAAGAAGCAAACTAGAAGAAAGACACAAATCAGCCCTTTGTTTCCAGAAACTGGGCACAGGGGAAAGAGGTGGGCACAGCAGAGCACAGAGGAATTTTAGGGAGTGTTAGCATGTCCTGGGCCTTCACTGAGACTGATTGCATTTGTCAAAGCTTGTAACTGTACTCGAAAGGGTGAATTTTACTGTATGCAAATGATACCTTAATATATTTGACTTATAAATAAAGCAGAGTGCTGTAAAAATATTCTTTCAATCTGGCTTTCCATTTATCCCATTAATTCAGTAATATTCCCTTTCACTCCAATTACTAGCCCAGAGACTCATTTCTGTTAGCCTAGCTTCCTATGACTATGGGTGCACTGAGGAGCTAACACACCCCAAGGCTTTGTGTTAACCTCTGTCCTGGCATTGGCCATGTAAGGGAGAGCGCCAGGCTCTTCTCCCAGACTCCAGCCCCTCCTGTGATTAAGCCAACAGGGAAGAGTCTGAGCTGGAGGTTGTGCAATTTCAGAAGTAGAGGAGGTGTCGGTGGGAAGACAACCTCAATAAATACCCGCCACAGGGGCCCTTAGGATCATCTTGGGTGCCTTGTAGCCACGTGGCAGTATGTACCCAAGCCTGGAAGAGCACCCTAAGAAAATCTGGCTTTTTATATGTGAATTCTCCCAATTTAGGAGACAGACATTTATTGATTTATTTTTTAAGCGCTGTTTTTATCCTTGGTGGGGCAATCAGAGGAGGGCGCTTTCAAACTGCTGCTTTCAGCCAAAAGGAACACAAGGATAGTTCTTTGCAGAAGTGCCTGCTACTGCTCAGGTGGGCGCAGGCCAGGATGGCCGCGGCTGGAGAGGCCAGGGAAGCTGGCTAGTGCCGAGTCTGGTGATTGGCAGAAAGGCTTCCAAAGGGCTGAAGTAACTTCGAAGGAGCTGGATACTCAGTAGGGAGTTTCAGCTCCAGGGGGCAGCAAAGGATGGTGGAGGAACTGTTCTTGTGGGTGAGTGTGCCAGCAAGTGTGCTGTTAGGGTAAGCAGGACGAGGCAAGATCATAATTGCCAGGTGGTAGCCGGTGGCTGGGGAGCGAGAAGGACTTCTACCCTGAGGACCCCATTATCCTATTCGTGACACCTACACAGCCCCAAATCCCCCATCACAAATTCCAAATGTCCAGAGCTCTGATAATCCACAGATTGGTTTGTTTTTAATACACTTGGAGGCCAGCGCTGATCTAAAGGGAAGTGAAGGTAATCTGGGTCTTTACTCATAGGTGTCATGGACTTCCACAAGGAGCCTGTGATGTTACACAATATACGACGTGACTTTATCCATCTGTCCGTGTATCTATCATCCATCCACCCATCATCCAGCCATCCATCTATCCATCCATCCATGCATTACCATCCACCTATCTATCCATCTTATCATTCTAAGACTTCAAAATTCTGAATCTGTAAACACCTCTGGCCCCAGAAATTTCAGAAAAGTGGGTTATGGCTCTGTGGAACCATCCCAGGGCCCCCTGTGTGATTTACACTTATCCCTTCACCCCTGACGGCACCCCACCATGAGGGGCTGCCACAGGCTTTACCTAGGGCCAATTCCTCAACACCCATTCAAGGACACTGCACTTCACCTCCTTCTGCTTATCTTACACACTGGGAAGAGCCTGTCATTCCACCCTGGTCTGTCTATGGAACCTCCCGAGTGTGATGAGTGTCTCAAACCCTAATGGACGTCAGAGCCTGTAAATCCACCACTGACAAACAAACAGTCAGTATTAAAAATTGATCAGTGGTTTTGTGCATTCCAGAAATCAACACTTAAATCCTTGGGCAGGAAGGTCAGTGAAGACCGCTTTTATTTTTTTAAGGACAGCACTGATTTAATCAAGGGCCAGGAAGCTTTCTGTAAGAAATCTCATGGAACAAACCTATTCTTGGTGGAGAAATCAGAGGGGGATTCAATGGCTGCTTTCAGTCAAGAGAAAGAAAGTGGAAAATGTCTTGCGGAAGGTAGTTGCAGAGCCAAACCACTTGGTGAAAACTGTCAAGCGAATGCACCAAGCAGAAAACTCAAGACTTGGGGGGAGGGGGGGTGGGGAAGGGGAATGGGGAGGATGGGCTGGGAGAAGAGGGGAAGGGAAGAGGGTATCTACCTCCACAATTGCCATCACTCCAATACTGCCGGTTTGGCATCTGCAAAAACAAATCCCCAGCTCCACTATCCACAGGAATGACCGCTCTAATTGAGAGAGCGCCTGACACTTTCAAGTCCCATGGGTTAGGCCCTCTCACAGAAGGAGCCTGGCTGGAGCTCTGGGCCTTGCTGAGTTTCCAAGGGCAATGCCTCCCTCTTCCAGTGCTGGCTACCCAGTAAGTCCTCCTAACACCACCCCCCACCCCTCAAAAAAAAATCACTATAAAGTATTTAGGGCAGGGATTCTGTCAAATGGTGACTTTATAGGACCGGGAAACTGAGTCCTAGACATGCCATAGAACCAGAATGAAGGCAGGTTCTGTATGCTTGACCTCAAATTCTCTCTCTCCACTATTATTTTTTAAAAAAGCGATTTTGTTCTATTGCTGGTTCTGGAACCTTCAGCCTCGGAGGAAAGCAGATTTCTCCGAATTTTCAGAAGGTGCATGATGACTTCTGAAAAACAACCGCCACTTTCCCCATCCTCGGCAAGTTGGCTCTCTGGCACTTTCCTGGTGCATCCCGGGGGCCCGGGCAGGAGAGGCTGGGGCCCTCCAAGCCGCTCCGGGAGGCGGGTGCGCCCAGCTTCCCCGACGCTCCAAAGGCCTCCGCCTCGCGGGCGGCACGCACTCGGCGCTCCCCGCCTCCGCTC
>NW_004567130.1:2980848-2981292 GCF_000260355.1 Condylura cristata | reverse complement strand
GCAGAAGCTTCATTTTTCAGTGAATTATGCAGAGAATCCTTCGAGGATCAAAATCGGCTCTCGGACCCCACAGTGACGGGAGAGGAGGCGCCAGGGGCCGCAGCAGCCTCCGTGGGGGCTCCCGGTGCCGGTCAGACCGAGCGGGGCTGGGGCGCAGCGCTGGTTGGAGGGGGCTCCTGGACCCCGCTCCCCGCAGCCGCCGCGCCGGGTAGCGCTGAGTCTCGGCAGAACTCCGGGTGGGGAGCAGCGTCCCTCAGCCACGCCCCCTCCTTACCCCCGGGTGGCGCCCCGAAAGCCGGTATATCCGACCGGCACAATTTGCCCCCGCCCCCGGGAAGGGTCGCTGCTGGCGGGGCCGGCGCCTGGCCGAGGTCCCCGGTACATCCCGCCACCCGGCGCCCGCAGCGAGGCTCCTCCGGACCCGCGGTCACTTCGCGAGAGCCG
>NW_004567130.1:2905157-2980334 GCF_000260355.1 Condylura cristata | reverse complement strand
CGCCCGCCCGCGGCCAGGGCTCGGGCAGGGTCCCTACAGGCCAGGGGAGGAGGGGTCGAGAAAGCCGATCGGGAGCCGATCGGGAGCGAGGGGGTGGAGGCTGGGGCGGCCTCTCGGGGTCGGGGTCCCCCGGTAGCCTTCCTCTGGCTTCCCGGGGATCGCGTCCCTAACAGTGCGCAGATACCTGCCAGGCAAGATGGAGCTGGACCCTCCCCTTGCTACCTCCTGTGGCCACTGAGGGCAGGATGGTCACTCTGCCCCTTTACTGCCGGTCGCCCGGGATTTTTGCCTTGAGAGCAGGGGCTTCTGAAAGTCAAAGTCCCCAAAAGCTGCTGCAGGAAGCCCCTGAGATGTGGGCTAGGGCGGCCGTTGGCTGTGTGAACGCGGGACAGGGATTTGCACAGCTGCAGGTCTGCAAGTGTGCGTGTGTCTGCTTGCGTGCATGTCTCTGTGTGCGTGCGTGCATGTGTGCACGTGTGGAGGCACAAGACCACAGTGCTGTCTCTGGTAAGGGGTCGGGAACCACTTAGAGAAAGGGTCCTTTTTAAATGGGCAGGCATCACATTGCTGGGTCTCTTCTGGTGTTTGCAGCTACCCGTGGGGTGTACCTTCCCTCCCCAGCAAGTCTTGCTCTTGTAATAACACTTTCCTCGCAGACCCAGACAAGGCAGATCTGTCCTTCCCACTTGTCTGCACCCACAGCTAAAGGACCTGAATTCCTCAGAGTGGGTTCAGAGCCCAGAAACCTCTCCTGGGAAGCCCAGCCCTACCCCACCCCAACTTGAGTGCTTCCCTAAATCCCTCTTTGTTGGAGGTCCTCTGGGACCCACTGAATGACCCAACTCTGAGGCTCAGCACAACCTCAGAAAAGAAGCTTGTGTCACTGGGGTAAGGAATGAATTTCAGAATGATAAAAAACAAAAACAAACAAGCAAACAAAAAAACCCACTTGATTGAATGAGACCAAACAAAAGTGGATGATCCACAGCAAATACCTACCTATTTCTCACACCCCACCTTGGTACAGAGCCCATGAGCCCAGCATAAAGAGAAATTTGGGACTGAGGACAGGCTTTGTGGGAACTTACCGGCAGACTGTTTTCTCCAGGGGTAAGGAGCAGTGGGGTCAAAGAATGGTCTTCTGAGTCCACTCTCTGCCTGGCGGACAAGCTATCCCCACAAGAAAGAAAACCAAAGTTGGCTCTTCTAGGTCTGGGCGGCAGAAGCTTCATTTTTCAGTGAATTATGCAGAGAATCACCCAATTCTCAGCCAGTGTAGATACAAGCTTGGGAAGCAATTAGAAAGTAGATCTGCCCCGCCCCCTCCCCCCCCCATGGAAGCATTTCCTCTTGCCTCTATTTGTTAGCCTAAAAGTCACTGGAGAATAAATATTTTTCATTTAAATGTGTCTAGCCTCCCTGGTAAATAGAACCTCTCCATTATTCTTCACCGCCAGGCTGGGTTCTACTCCATCCTCTCTTCCTCCTGTCTGATAATAGGGGCAACAAAGCCCCAAAGCTTGTTCTCCCTGTCCCCCTCTTCTCCTTTGGAGGCTGGTAGCTCCCTCCCCCACCCTACCCCGACACACTGTTTCCTTTCTTTTTGGACAGAATCCTACATGCTGTTCTGCATGGTCAGGTCTGAGCCAGGATGCTACCCTGTAAGTAATCAAAAAGGGGGAACTGAACAAGCCCCAGCAAAAGACACAATGTGACACAAGAATAAAGAAGACCCAGGATCAAGTGTACCCATCCCACAGCCCTGGGAGGTGCTGCTTTCTTGGGGTGTTCACTGGTGCTGCCTGAGGGACCATTGGGGCAGCCCAGGGGAGGCCCCTTGGTCCTTCACACAGGAGGGCACGGGTAATGGTGCTTCTCTCCTGTAAACGTCAGAACCTTGGGGCCTTCTAAACATCAATCAAACAACAAAATCAAACAAATAAGAGGGGTGAGGTGGCCTATTGACCTGTTTTAGAAAAACCCACAAAAAGAAAGTGGTGGGCCTTGGGTTCATGGATTAACATTGTCCTGTGTTAATTAATTTATTTATTTTTAAAGATTTATTTATTTATGCATACAGAACTGGAGTACAGGCCAGAGATGCAGAGGGTGAGAGGATTCACCAGAGACAGAGCGGGGAGCAGAACAGGCAGATCTATGAAGTACACTGCTGAGGGGAGCAGCGGGTGGGTCAGGAGAGGTCTGCCACGCCATGTGGTCACCTCTGGGGCAGGCAGGAATCAAACTCATGCTGAAGTGGCTTAAGCTTCTTAGTGCAGTGCTTTAACCTGCTGTGCCACCAGGGAGGGCCAATGTGTTAATTTTTTAAGCAACACATAGCCCTTCTTCTTCATGTCCTCAGTAATGGAGCCCTATGGATCTCCATAGAAGCTGACCGTAGAAGAGATCCCTACAGCTATGGTCATCATGAAGTGTAGTATCTTCTAATGCCTGCAAGTTATGTATTATTTAACATAAATCGTACCTTGGATTATGACTTCCAGGAGTTTCTCTCAGTTTCACAGCAAACCTTGGAGGCCACTGGGCTCAGAAGCCCCTCCATGGTCTGCGGGCACATGGAGACGACTGTGATTACCAGAGAAAGGTCTCTGGACAGAGCAAGTCTGCTGCTCCCATATCTGCCTCAGTTCCATAGTCAGAGAGTTCACTCCAGATTTTTTGTGGCTTAAATTCCAAATTAACAGCACATTCCGCGAGGCTGGAACTTGTGAGTTTACCTAAGGGATCTCTTCCGTCAGCTTCTAGACAGGAGACCGTAGGGCTCCATTACTGAGGACAATGGAGAGGGAGGACTGTGTGTTGCTCTCTTGGGGCAGCTGTGGTTGTCATGAAGTGTAGTATCTTCTAGTGCTTGCAATTAGAAATAAAGGAGTGAGGGGAAAAGGATAGAGGGAGAGAAGGAGGGAGGGAATGAAAGAGGAGAGAAGGAGGGAGGGGAGGAGGGAGGGAAGGGGGAGGAGGAGGATAGGCCATGTTTGTGTTTACTCTGCTGGTATTTTTCTTAATGTATATAGACATCATATCACTTAATAGCCACAATTAGTGTCTGTTGTCACATTTAGTACCATTAGTGCCATTGCTGTCCTTTGACTTTCATTCATTCATGCATCTGACAGGTGTTTGTCTACTGCTTATCACTGTCAGTCCTGGCCAGGAACAGGATTCTGGGGTTGTAAACTCGCAGTTCTCACATCTGCGGATAAACTCTAAACACACATAGAAAGAAATTCTTCCTCTAAGATGCTGTGTCATGACCAGAAAGGAAACAGAAAGTCTTGCTTAGGGGTACAGGCTTCTTGAGAGGTGAAGTTTTGGAAATCTGGGAAAAGAGCGTTTGGGGCTGAAGAAACCTCAAGCGCAGAGAACAGGAACGGAGGGTTACAGGGACCTCACTTTTTTTTGGATGCTGCCTCTGGTGTCTTGTAGGACTGGATATGGGGGCAGGTAGGAGCTATGGGCAGGCCTGGGGGTCTATTTAGAGCCTTGGGTGGGATTGCAGGACACAAGTGGGGTGAGGCCCTTGACCTGGGCTGGTAGGGATGTAGTTGTAATAGAAAGCAAGCCTGGCTTTAGCGGTGGTCTAGATCTCTTAAGGTGCCTTTTGGGGAAAGCTGGGGAGGGCGTGAGCAGTCCTAGGTCGAGGAGACCCCCTACCCTCCATGCCAGGTGTCATTCCATCAGTGACCTCCCGGGCATTTTATGGCATGGAATTGGAGTCCAAACCGGATCCCAGGTGGGTGGTCCCCTTCTCCACCCCTGGAAGGGATCCAGCCTGGTGCTGGCCTGTAGGGGAGTAGCGCTCAGGGTCAGGCCTGCCTTCAGCCCACCCCCTGCAGGCCAGGGCAGACTCACTCCTCTGCATCACTCTGGGGCCCACAGCCAGCACTTCTGAGCCTGCGCACTCACAGCGCATGCCCTGACATCTCTGTAGCCCTATCCCCAACCCTGCCAGCTCAGTGAGGTGACCTCTGACCTGCGCAAACCAATTCCCAGTGGGGATTTTTCTCCACCCAAGCTGTGGCCCATCAGCGATCAGCAAGTTGTCCTGGAGGCCAGCTGCACTGGGAAACTTCGAGGCTACCCACAGGGCCTGGGCCCCTGGGGCAGCACGCAGAAGGCTTCCTTTGCTTGGACAAGGGTGAGTCCCTCTTTGCTAAGTGCCCCCTTCCTTCCTGCCTCTTCCCTGGTCTCTCCAGGCCATGCAGGAGTCTGTCTCAGACTCCCCCAGCCAGCACCTCTTCGGCTCACTGGGGCACATAGGACTGTGGTGGTGACTGCAAGGGTGGCACCCCTGAGCGGGCCTGCTTATTGCGCACCTGCCACCAGCAGGCCTCTGGGCACAGCTGGGCATCTCACTTGGCAGTTGTTGAGTGATCGTCCAGGGCTGCTCTGGGCCAGTGTCTGTGCTGGGAGGAAGGGCAGCCACATCAGGAATAAAGGCAGAACGGGCCTGGGCTGTTGCAGGAGCTGCAAGGGCAGGTGAGGAGTGCAAGGGGTCTGGCTGCTGCCTCGCCTCCCTGCTCCCATGCTTCTCGCACTCCTCTGGCTGAAGCTCCTTGGTTGGTTTCCCTCTCCTCTCTAACCCTACCCCTGGGAGGCCCCTGGTGCCCTGGCCCCTGCCCTGGCCGTGGCCAGAAGTCCAGGCTCCGTGGTGCTTGGTAAGTGTAGTGGGGAGGGTGTTGGGTGCTGCTGCTGAGGAGATGTTTGAGCTCAGGTGCTGGGGTGGCCGGACATGAGCAGTTGGGCGAGATGGACGGAAGGACAGTCTCTGTGGAGAAAGTGAGGCGCCAGCAATGGCGGGCAGCCTGAAACAGGCTGGGGAGTCGTCGGGCCAGCGCCAGTGTCAGGGAGACACGATCCAGAGTCCCTGGCACTGGCAAAGGTGGGTGCCATGGCACTGCTGGTCTCCTCTGTGCCCCTGGCTTGTCTTTGCTTTCATTTTCTCAGTTTTAGAGACATTGCTCATTAGAGCCTCAACTTTGCATGTCTAATAGGAAATAATTCAATTCCATCTCATCCACCCTGGAAGGGTGCAACCCAGAGCTCCAGTTGCAACATTTATTGGCCTTTTCCATGCCCCTCCTGGCACCGGCCGCGATGAGCATCCTGAACTGCGGGCGTCACGGGATTCATTACAGGCCCAGCGGGTTCCGGGAGGGCTGGGGCCCCGTGGCCGGCCCTCTGCAGCGGCCTCCAAGGCTGGCCATCAGGCCTCAGGAGCTTGGTAGCTGGACCCGTAATACCACTCTTGACTCCCCTTAAAACTCTGATAGCCTGTTTAAAAAAGAAAAAAAGAGTGAGCTTCAGAGGGAAAACTGCCAAAATTGTGTTGTTTTGACAATTGGAAGGGTGCAATGCCAATTCCCTTAATTTATGTGAGAAATGGCTCCGCGCTGAGCCCGGGCGCCTTCTGCAGTGGTTTCAGGGTAAACAGCGCCCCCTGCCGGCACCCACGGGCATTTTCTGCCTGCTGAGAAAAAACGTTTAGAGAGCTCACATTTCTGTGTCTTAAGCAAAAAGGCTGACAGATTGCAAGGGTGTCAAGAAGTGAGGCAGCATTTCCTGCTCCAGGAGGTCTTTTTCTCAGGGGCAATATTCATCACTATGGTTCTGACTTGTGAGTAAAAGTTGTTCTCCTTCCCCCAGTGGTACTATTTTGCTAAGATTTCAGTCAATAGGGTTTCCTACTTAAAGTGGTTGCCTTAATGGGGCTTAGCAGAAGACATTTAATCTTAATGAAGAGTTCAAGAGATTAAAACTCTGGCCAGCTGGAGCTAGGGACAAGGTTGGTGAGATGGAGGATTGCAGTCCTGTGCCTGCCTGCATGCCTGCCCAGGACACAAAGCACTCAGCATAAATTGTTGGGGTGCCATTTTATTTACTAGTGGATTTCAGGTGCCATTGGATGCATCAAGGTGCAATTAGGGAACTTCTATGACTAGGGAGTTGATCTCAAGGATGCCGTCTGATATTGTGGGAGTAGATAGAAAAGTGAGAATCCAGCAGGGGGAGGTGGAGGACAAGCAAACACCAGTGACCAGCTCTCCTGAAGCACCCATAAGGACCTGGGATTCGGGACAAGTTGAGTGGTCATTGGTATCCAGTGAACAAGTTGGGACTTGCAGGAGAATCTGGTGGGAGTGCCCAGCTTGAGAGCAGGGCAAGGAGACAGGGACTGTTCAGAGTAGATGAAATTACCCAGTTGACACCATCTAGGTTGATCTTCATGTGGGTGACATCTGTGAATTCCATACAAACATAAGTGAGCAAAGGAACAAAGCAAACTTCCTATAGGCTCTGGAGAGTAAAGGGAAATAGTAGATTCGGGAAAACTTGGAAAAGGAACATGGATTGGAAAATGTTTCCTGTTTTTGTAGCTTTTTCCCTAAGAACAGGTCATGGTTATTGCTTCAGAGTTGGGGGTGGGAGTACAAACCTGCCTGTAGGAACCTACTCTTCTGGTCTTAAATATGAACTGAGTTTGGAGCAATCATAGCCACTAGAAAGTAGAAGGAGAATTACAAAACTGTGTAGATTCAGAAAGGAAGATGTCCAAATTCTGGACGTAAATTATTCAAGTCTTTCTTTGTAGACTTGTAGGTGTATGCAAGACAAGTATGAATTATACAGAACAGCAGCACATATGAGGATAAAATAGCTGAACTGATTAGAACTGCTACCCAAGAGACATTCCTTAATTTGAATTTAACCCAGTGGATTAGCAGCCAAAATAAAATGTTAACACTCTTCTGAGGATTATAACAGAATCCAGAGTCTCCACAGACATCAGATTCCCCATAGCATAACAATCACAATGGAAAGACCACATTCTGACTTTCAAATGCCAGAAAAATGAGAGGGGCTCTCAAAGGGAAAGGCAGATAACCCCCATATAATCCTGATATTAGCATGAGCGACCAAGATTCTGAAGAGCTCAGATAACTGGACTTCATCATGAAATAGAAAGAACTCCTGCAATGAATAAAAAGTTAGGACATATCCTGAAGAGAACAGTGCTATAGAAAAGAGCTAAGCAGATATACATACAAAGATATACATCTGAAATTAAAAAAAAAAAAAAGAATTGGCTGGGAAATAATGGCAACTAGGAGATGATTCCTATGGAAATGAATCCATAGATATCATTCAATCTTAACAACAGAGAGAATAGGTTTCAAGGGAAATGACCAGAGAGCAATGATAGTAGAGACAACATCTTGCAAGGAAAGTAACACAAGGAGAGAAGAGAGGATGGAAGAGAAGAGATATTTGGAGAAATAAAACTAGGACTCTTCTCACATTTCATGATTCTATTGCCAGAGCTCAGGGTACCCCAACGCATGTAGAGTAATAAATATTACAGCAATAGTGAAAAGTTGGGGCATAAAGGAAACTATAGGGCTACAAATTTCTATGCTTTAATATTAGATTGAGCCCACTCTGGTAAAAACAAAAAAAACTAATTTCATGGACCATCCCTGGTGGTGCAGCAGGTTAGGACACAGCATTGCAAGCCAGCCACAGCCGCTTCAGTGCAGTTTGACCCGTGGCCCCAGAGGTGACCCACATGGTGAAGCAGATCCACTCTCCTGATCCACCCGCTGCTCCCCTTGGCAGTGAACTTCGTCGATTTGCTTCCAACTCTATCTCTGCTTCCAACTCTACCTCTGATGAAACCACTCACCACCCATGCACCTCTGGCTTGTACCCCAATTCTGTATGAATAAATAAGTAAATGAATCTTAAAAAAGCAAAACAAAAAAACAAACTAATCTCCATCTCAGGGAGGAACCTAGGTAGAGTAATATGGTCATTTTCCAGGAACCAGGCACATCCATCTTAGGGGTCGTCATACAGAATCGTTCTCATAACCTTCCAAGCAAGGAAATGTCAGGCCCATAGTCTTTCACTGGTGAACTTTATATTTACGGAAGACATAACTTTACACACAATATTTCTGAAATGGAGGAGAAGCAAATATTTTTCAGTTCATTTTTGGCAGTGACAGCCTGATTCTGTCCAACCTGACCTTGTCTGCTGTCTCCACTGGCATTTCTACCTTCACACAGTAGCAATGGCTGCTTCTCGCTGCCTTCAAAATTTGTCAGTCTGTGAATCCAAATCCATGAATGCATGTTTTGCCAACTTTATCCTGGAAACATATGGGGCTGGAGAGTCTTGTAAAGCTGTGTTCTGCTTAAGCAAGCAAACAGAACACATCTCGGCAGACACCGAGTAGTCAGTTTGCAAACGCAGCGGCTCAGCTACTGGGGAAGCCCCGGATAAGGGAATCGGCAGTGGGTTAGCGAGATCAGACTTGTAAAGAAATAAGGTAGACATCTGATAGGTTTTTGTAATGATGAAATCGTAGTTGGGCATTCATTGTTTTTCTGCTGGATTCTCAGATTGTTTTGAAAATTGAGATGGAAACTAGTTTCAGCAACATGTAATCAACAACAAATTGATTATATGAGTTCAAGCGTGCATGCGCGTGCACACACATACCACAGTGAAGGAAACAGTGCATTATCTGCTCTGGACCTCAATCTATCCTCCACCCCCTCCCATGGAACTATCTACCTGAGCAGCGACTCCCCCTAACTACCCTCCCACCCCATATGTCTCCCTTCTGTGCTCTACCATTCCCGGGAGGCAGCTGGCTTTGCAAGAAACAAAATCACAGCAAAGGAAGTTTGATTTTGCTGCCAGCTGTCATATGTTCAGATGGGGAGTGAAAACATCATCTCTTTGTAACATGGAGGGGGGAGCGAACCTCTCTGCTAGATGTCCTGTTAGGCTGATGGTGAACAAAGAGTTGGGCTCTCTTGTGAAGCTTGATCAGAGCTTTAAAGTACAGCCACGTGTGGGGGGAGGGTGAAATGGAATCTTATCTGGTTGGCTGCAGAACTTTGGGATTTGAGCAAAAAGGAGCTGGAGGTAACTGCAGAATTGTAATGAGAAGCGAGGAGCCACTCAGCGGAACACTCAACGCTGTACCTACAAGCAAGTGCATGCTACCAGGCCTCATTCAGGGTGGCCGGGAGGTTCTTGGAATCCGTGACTTTAAGTGTAATAGTGTATAACAGAACTGCCTTGACCACAGAGGCTAGGTCCCTATGGCATACTTCTGGTCATAACATGTCACCAGAGTTCTAAACAAAGGTCCAAAATCCTTCGGATATCCATCAACCATTTGTTTTCATTTATTCTTTTTTCCTCTTTCTGATCTGCTTATTCTAGTTCAGGTCATGAGGATGAGAGTCTATCCTGGTATCTGAAGGCACAAGGCAGGGCTTCACTCTGAATGGGATGCCCTTCAGTAGACACACGCACATACTGGGCCAGCTGAGACACGCCAGTGACCATGACATGATGCCTTTGGGATGTGGGAGGAGCCGGGCCTAGAGAGAAAACCCCTGCAGACCTGGGGAGAACATGCAATTCCAAGCAGTCATGGGCCCTGTGGGGAAGCCATTGTTGTTTTTATCATCGACATTATAAAGAAATGACATTGGGCTATTGTTACGACCTGTTGTTCTGGTTTCCCCCAAAAGTACTTTTGGTTTTCCAAAAGTAGGGTCTTCTGGCCCCTGGTGGTGCAACAGATTAAAGTGCAGCACTATGAAGCTAACCACAACTACTGCAGCACAGGTTCGACCCCCGGCCAGGGAGCTGACCCACAGGGTGCAGCAGACCTCCCCTGTCCAGCCCAATGTTCCCCTCTTCAGTGTCTTTTAGTTGATCCAGCTGTTCTGTTCCCCCCTCTGTCTCTGGTGAATCCTCTCATGCCCCGCACCGCTGGCCTGTACCCAGTTCTGGTATGCATGAGTGAATAAATCTTTAAAAAACAAGTAGGGTGTTCCTATGAAAGCTTTTGTAAGCTGATCTGCCATAAAGAAGTGATTACCATTAATTCACATGCAAACAGTTTTGAGCATTCCCAGATCCCTGCCAAATAACCAGTTAAATCATATCCTGCCAAATAACCAGTTAAATCATACCAACTAACATGTAAAACCTATACTCACACGAACATAGAGCAAAAGCAGGAGCAAGATGGTGGACATAGACTGTGGCAAGGTGTTCCAGACACCAACTTCGTGGCCACACTTTTCCTGCCTGGGGCACCCCTGCCTTCAGGACAGCTGCTGCAAAGCCAATACTGAAGCTATTTTCCTTTTTGTCATACAGCAGAGTTCTCATCCGATTTCTTTCAGTTAGGGGAAGCAGGCATTGAGGTAGGTCCTCTATAAAAGCAAAGTGACTTAACTAACATTTTCAAAAAGTGGGACTGTCTGTATCTATGAAGGCTCCTATTTCTTGCTCTGCTCCTTGACCATAAAATATTTTTTAATTGCAAACGTAGGGATAGATACACTTTCCTTTCAGGTTGGATTTGTGAGAAATCTTCTAAAAACTCTAATACAAAGAGAAAATGCCTTGGCTCCCATGAAGGGGAAGTTCAGGGATGTGGTGCTTTCAGGTATGGCTGAACCCAGAGTCAATAGATGATCTTCTGCTGCTCGATCTCTTCCTCTTCATGTATTTTGTTTCTTTCTGCATATTAGCTTCACTTTCCCTATAGATTAGTCTCCCAGAGCCTCAGTGACATTCCCATAGGGTAGCTGTAAGGAGTATGAGTCTTTATGTGTGATTCTTGGAACAGTGACCAGCACAGTACTAGTGGTCAAAGTCTTTAGTTAATATAATTAGTATATTTTAATAACAGTTTAGCCTGTTGCATCAAAAGACACATTTGCGGGGCTGTTTCCACATCATCTAGTGAATTTTAGACGTTGCTGATGGTACAAAAGGAAAAGCCAGAGAATTAATTTAAATGTGAGCCTGGGAATGTCAGGCTCACTGAGTGACTTGCAGAAAGTGGGGGTGATTGGCACCAATTGTCCCCTTGCCCCGGATGGGAACATGAGTACCCCAGGAAGTCCACCTGTGCACAAAGACACTGATAGGAAAGGCGGCAATCACTAAATTTAGGAGGGAAAGGAGACGGCCGTAGGCCTGCATAAGAGCAAGGATGGAGTCAGAGATGAGGAGGGTCTGGGCTCTGCTCCAGCCCCTGTCACGCACGAGGTACACCCACAGAGGAGCCCAGCGTGGCTGAGGAAATCACCCCTCTGAGTGGCTTCAGAGCCCATCTTAGACAGCTGAGCTCAGGCAGCCGGATGGTAGGGGAGAAAGAGGATGTGGGTAGGGGTTGGAGGGAAGGCCCAGTCCACACAGACGGCCTTTTCCAGTTGCCCAAAAGACCAGCCTTCTGAGCTCCTCCCCAAAATCTTTTGCCCAAAAGACCCCTTTGGGGTGCACATTTTGCCCCAATTTCTCATGGTTCCCTCTGGGCCTTAGCATCAAAATTCAGCTGCTCCTTTGCACACAAGACTGGGCGGCTCTCCTGCCCCGGGCAGAGACCAGGGTGGAGACCACACCTGGCCGCAGCACCGTGCAGAGGTTGATTTCAGGACAGGGCTTTTGGCCCTGAGCACGGAGCTGACAAGTTACCACCTCCTGGCCTCAGCAGCCTTGGCCCCTGCACTCACCTAAGCGGCATCAGGTGCGTGTTCTATGTCTGCCCACAGGTGGCGCTCCAGAGTCTGATGGGGGATTTCGCTTGTTTGCTGTTGCTGACTCACGACGTGAGAGCATCACCTGAGATGTGCTCAGAGGCCCATGACACCTGAATTTTAATTTCCTGCTCTATCTAGTTTATTTGGAGTCCTGGGAGTTAAGAGCTGGGTGTTCCTGTCTTATGTTGACTGCCTGGAGGGAGCTGGAGGCTGGCGCGGCAGGCACAAGTGTCAGCCTCTGGGTCCTTAAGAGGACAAGGGAGTGGTATGATGCCACTGTCGTCCCATTTATTGGTGACATAACTGAGGTCCAGAGAGGTTTAATCACTGGCCCAAGATCACAGAGCTGGACAGTGACAGGGCAGGGCTGAGAGTCCAGGTCTGCCCAGATTCAACACCATGATTGTGCGGGCTCCCTCTCCAAGCCCCTACTCTGAGACCTTCATGGAGAAAGCCTTACACACTGAGAGCATTGTTCTCCCACATCTACACCCCACCATAAAACCAAGATGCTCAGTGTGAAGGAGACTTAGGTCAGCAGAGCCTTCCACACTGACAGGCTGCCACATTGAACGAGAACTTTGATTCTGTAGTGAGCCACTGGATCAGTCTGTGCCTGTAGTCCCTCTCAGGGAAGCAAGGGCCTCCCCAGCAACACTCTCTTCTCAGAGAGCTGCCTCCAGCCAATGATTTTTTATCAGCGCTGAATTCAGTTCGGTCCTTGGTTGCCCCTTGATGTCGCCCAACAGGCTGTTCATCCTTTGCAGGAACCAACTCAGGGCTCACTTGTTTTCTTGTTCCATCAGGGGATAACAGGCATTTCTTCGGTGACTTGGGAAGTGGGCTGAGGCTTTGTTTTCTCATGCTGTGTTGTGTAAGCACCCACTCATCATGGGTGTGGTTGAGCTCTCTGCATGGCAGAGCGGATGGCACCTGTCTTCTCAAGTCCCGCTGACGATGCCACACATTTCAACATGCTCAGACAGGGCCAGTGTTGTCTGCTTCTGGGCTTGTCCCTCCCCTCTTGCTCTGGGGCCATAGCCCATCAGGGAGCTTCTGTTCTCCCAGACATAACAGCCACAGAGGCTCCAGCTGCCTCAAGGCGATGTTCCCCAGAGCAGGGTGGAGCAAAGGCTTCCAGCTGGGAGATGGGTCTGAATCCTGGCTCCCCTTTCAAGGGAGCCCCTCTTGTCCAGCCAATCTGTGCAGGTTGCTTTATGAAGTTAGCACCAGATCAGACTCGTTTCACTCAGTGCAGCAGCGTGCGAGAATTACATTACCTGTCTGACCTCGTTAGGCTCCAGGCTCACAAGTGGGCAGAGCGAAATGATGCGATTTGCCAGGTGCCTGTGCTCTGAATTCAGATGTCAGGTAGAGGGGCTGGCTGTCACTTGCACTGGACTGAGCTGAAGTGGGGGTCCTGGGGAAGAAGGATCTGCCTCCTCCCCCAGCTGTGGGCTCCCCAGTTGAGAACACGGGAGGAATGACAGGGACATGGATCTCCAAGCTGCTCTCCCCACTGACTCTGTTCCTGCTCAGAAAAATGAGTGTGAGCCTTATGTGGATTAACTCATCTCCTGTAAGCAGAAAGGCAGGCTGTGTATCAGGGAGGATTATTGGGGAAAATTAACAGAATACTTGACTAATTGCAGCTTAATCAGAGAGTTTACCGGAGGCATTTTACACAAACTCGAGGTGGGGAGCCCAGACTTTGTGGGATGGTTCCAGCTTGTCCCTGGACTAAGGTTCTGTTTACCTGCCTCTGACTTATCATGGTGATAAAATGGCTGCTGTGCCTCCAGCTATAACGTCTGTGTTCTAAGCAAGGCAAGGAGGGAACAAACAAAGAAAAGACCTTCTGTTTTAGGCAGAGCCTGAAATACCCACAAGCTTCCCTGCCCTAATCCCAGATGGAAGCAGTGGGGTGGGATGTCTGTGATTATATTCAGCTAAAATGTGGGTTTGCGGATGTAAATCAAGGTAACTCTGCGGTAACTTTACATTCATCAAAAGGGAAGCTATCTGGGTGGACCTAATCTAATTCAATGCAAACAGGCTCCAGGAGCTAAGAGTGAGTGACCCTGGGCTTTGGACACCTTGGATGAGGAAATAGAGCTTTAGCCCTACACCTGCCCAGAACTGAGTTCAAGCACCAGTACAAAGGATATATTTTCTCCATCTCCTGCTGAGATCTACTCATGTCAACATCTCCCTTGGGATAAGATCCCTCCTGAAAGGATAATTCAAATCCTTCCTCCTGCAGGGTCAGCCCAGATTAGACTGTGACCTGTGGGTTCCAGAGGCTGTGCCAGAAGATTTGAATTCATGCTCTTTCCTGGTGTTGTGCCATTTCACAGACCTGCAGTGATTTCCTGGCATGTCATCCCCCTCCTCTTCTCAGACTGGTATATCCATGGTTTACGATCAAGTGCAAGGACCACTGCCTCCAGGAAGCCCTCCCAGATTTTCCCAGCCCCACTCTGTTTTCAGACTTGTAGTACTAGCTGTTGCTCAGCCTCAGTTGCAAAGTGACCATGTGCTATGTCGAGACTTGGCTGCCTGAGCTCTCCAGCTGGTGGGGTGAGATAGCAGAAGCTAATTCTTAATTTGGGAGTTTCAAGAGGCAAGATTTTGGGAAGACAAACCAGGAACAATGAGTTAGAAGAATGGATGGTAAAGAGGAACACATCCTGATGCTCAGGACCTGAGACTCGTCCCCAGACTGGGGTGGCGCGGAGAAGAATCACATCCAGAGAGTATTTGTGGTGCTGCTGCTACAGATACAGCCAGCCACCATAGTGGCTTCTACAGAGGTTGTGGCTTCTACAGAGGTCTCTGGCTTCCCCAGAGTCTGCTGGGCAGCAGGAGAAGGGAGGGGTCCAGAGAGCCCCACACCAGGGTCATTCAGTTCAGCCTGGTGGGTGCGCTGCCATTTGGACATTTGGACCACATATGGACAGCCAGACCCCAGGTGAGGCCAGAGGGAGCAGAGGACCATCACTGGAGGACTTTGTAACAGGCTCGTGAGAGCTGTGTAGTGGTGAGTCACCTCGCCCTCCTCTCCGTGTCCCTTCAAAGGCAGGGGGTAGACATGCAGGCTGGTGGTGGGGCGGCCTGCCCCACAGCGGGGGCACAGGACTCAGGCCTTCACAGACAGTACCCCAGGGGTGAGGGGAGGATGGTCCTTCCCATCCTGTCCTCATAGTAGGTTTGGGTTTCAGGACTGGGGCTGGCTGGAGCCACACCCTCGGCTCACACCCAGCGACTGCAGGTGCACGAGGTGAGGACAGAGGACAGTTTTCCCAAGCGTTGGATCCCCAAGGAAGAGCTCGAGGCCTGCCGGGGGTATCTCTGAGGCCGGGCTGAGGTCCCAGTGGTACCTGGCCCAGGGGCTGTCTTAGGGTCTTGGTGGGGCACCGGGTTTCAAGATGAGGGTGATGACATCACCTCCAGATTCAGCCCAAACCCCTCTTTCTTGTAGGGGGAGGCACTCCCAGCCCGTGTTGGGGGCCACGACTCAGGGTGCTGTGGGTAGAAACAGCCGCATGGGTGCCTGCACCCCTGGCTTGGGGACTCCACTGCCCTGCACCTCCAGCCCTGCAGCTCTGGAGAGGGGGGCTGGCCCCCACCCGCGGGAATAAATAGACTTCCCTGGCTGCTGCCACGCGATCTCACCGCCGAGCTGCCTTTCTCTGGAGCCGCAGCTGCGGCGCATCCAGAAGAATCTTGTAATCAGCTAACAAGGAGAAGTGATTTTCCACTCCTCCTCCTTCCCCTTGCCTTTTCTTTCCCTAACCAAGCCTCATCTTCCCTTATTAAAAAATAAGAATTTGCATATTCATCTGGAATGGAGGGAAAGAATGAAAAGAAGGGAGGGGAGAGCTGGCCCGGGGGGGGGGGGGTGGGGAATGTGTGGGCATGAGTTAGGGTGTGAGTGGGGCTGCCCCTTCCACCCATGGGACCTCACATAGCGCTGGCTGCTCTGTGCCTCAGTCTCCCCAGCTGTCAAATCAGAATAAGGATGTTGAAACCAATCAGCATCGCTGGGCGCTCAGGAAACCTCCCTCCCAGGAGCCCACAAAGAATCTCTGCAGAAGGGAGAAGCACCCTCTCCCCTGGAAGTGACCCAGCAGGAATCGGGCACCTGTCCTGGAGAAGGAGACCCCACAGGGTGTCGCTCCTGGATCTCTCCCCTCTGAAAATCTCTGGGCTGGTGGGGGGTTGGGGGGGTGTCACTGAATCTCAACCCCCCTGCAGGGAAATCACTCTTTTTGAGCATTAAAATTGATGACCGGTAGGGAGCCATTTAGATAAGTATGCTGTAATTTAAATATCTGTGTCATACTCGGCGGGCAGGGTGCCTCTTTGAGGTGAAATGAAATGAACAACCCCCCTGCCTTCCAGGTCTGGGGTGCCCTGGGCCCAGAACACACCCAGCAGTCCTGGCCCTCACTTGTGGTCAGTCTGAACTGTGGCCAGGGGCAAGCTGACCTTGGACAAGACCAGCTCCGCCTGGGCTGGTGGCGGTCCGATGGAGGGACAGGGAAGCCAAGTAGGTGGGTAGAGGCTGTGGTCTGGGAGTTGAGTGGCCCCCGAGAGAAGGTGTGTGAGGTTCCCAGTTTGGACTCAGAGCTTTGAAACTCCCACAGTTTGCAGGATGCATCTCAGAGGGCCATTTCCTAGGAAGAAATCACATCCTTAGCCAGGGTGGCGTGGCTGACCGGCTGGCGCTGTTCTGCTTAGTCCTGGCCACCCCGTGCCCCTTCACTGCAGCCTCGGACTTTGCCCCAGGCACTGTCCCAAGCCAGTCCTCCTCCTTCACCACCTGGGCCTCACCCCGGCTCTGGCTCTCTCTGCTGGGTGCACCCCCAGATCTGCCCGATGCTGGGGAAGGGACCGAGGCATCAGTGGTTTTTAAATTGCCCAGCACCCCCGGCAGCCGAACCCCAACTCCCAGGGTGCTCTGCTGGCGTTCCACTTGTCTGGCTCCTCCCCTTCTTGCTCCAACGGTCTTCCCCTGTGGCTTCAAGATGTGTCCAAGACTAGGACAGTGCTGGGCGGGCAATGGGCAGGCTGCAGAAGTCACAGCAACTGTAGCACCCGCAGTTTTATTTTTACATGGAAGTAAGATATACATGACATAAAATTGACTATCTTGACTATTGTAAGGGGACTGGCATGCAGCACCCAAAGACATTCAAAATATGCAAACACCACCCTAGAACTAGAACTTTCTGTCACCCCCTCAGTAGAACCTGAGGGGTGTCACAAGTGCTTTAGTTTCTGACAGGGAGACGCTGCTTTTGACCTTGGCAGGTAGTAGTAAGTGAAAGCATTTGGCCTATATTTTTTTCAGGTCTGTGCCTCCCCACTGCCAGCCCCCTAACAGGCAGGCAGGGGAAGGCTGAGCCACCCCAGGGAGCTGCAGGTACTTAGACATGCAGATTAATCCAGCAGGTCATCCACCTGCTGAGAGGAGGCCAAAGGGCCTTCTCCAGTATTTCAGAACCCCAGGGCTTTCTACTTTGTCATCTAAAGTGAAGGTCAGGCACTTCTTTCATCCCGTTTTACAGATAAGAAGCCAGTTTTAAATTGGAAAGGGAGACTGTTCATAACAGCTTCAGTTTCCAGGCAGTGGGCAGTGAAGTCTCCCCCCACTTTGCGGGAGCCTAGCAGTTCCTGTTTAAGTAGCATCGGGATAAACATGTGCATTTAGGAAGATAAAATAGAGGAGCTGGTTGGCAGAGACGGATGATCTCTGGGGAGTGAAGAACAGAGTTGGGGGCCTGGTGCTTCTGTAGGGTCATAGGTCAGAGGGCTCAGTGGTGCTGGGATTGCATGGCCAGGAGGCCAGGCAGAAGAGTGGGGGCAGTCCAGGGAGGAGAGGCCTTTCTCCCTGCTCCCTTGTCCCCTTGTGGTGTGGCTGTGGAAAGGCCCGGTGGCTCATTCCTGGTCCATCAAGTGGAAATAAAGCCGCCGTCTGCCTGCCCCATGCCCAGGGCAGCCTTCCCAGCAAGTCTGCAGGGGCACCTGCCCTCGGCTCAGGACTCCCTCCCATCAAGAGCTCACTCCTCCCCACTGTGTCTCCGGTGGGACCATCTGCTGAGAACATGTCCTGCCTGTCCGCTCGCTGTATGTGGGACTCAGCTATCCGGCAAAACACAGCTGCAAAAAGCTGCTCTGGAGAGGGGCTGGGGAGCTGGAGTCAAATGTTGGGAAGACTTCAGAATTAAAATGGTGAGATAGAGTGATGCTGGGAACCGTCATTATCCATTTGCTGAAAATTTCATTATTTTCAAAAGCAAGTATAAGCCCCAAAGAAATCTCTGACCCCTATTGTTATCAGAAAGCCCAGATTTTCCAGATTAGTTGCCTGATACCCAGATATCTATAGAACCAGGCAGGAAATATCAACACCAAATGGATTGGGTAATAGGGAGGTAATAGGGAGTGGTGAGGACTGTGGCAAACTGGCCATGTTATGCCAGTATTGGTCTCCTCTTGTAACTGAACAATTCACCACATATCTCGTGGTTTAAACAACACATATTTGTTGTCTTACTCTTCTAGGTTCAGAGCATGACCTCCACTGAAATGGGGCTCCGTGAGGCCAAGTCACAGACCTATGATCTCTTCAGAAGGATTTGGGGAGAACCTAATCCTTGCCGTTTCTACCTTCAGGAGGTCTGCTGCATATTTTTACTCCTTTTCTCCATCTACAAAAGCCAGCAATGGCTACATAAGTCTCACTTTGCTTCACTTGGACTGTCGTCTCACAGTTTTAGGGACCCTTGTGACTCCATGGAGTCCACTAGGTAACCCAAAGCCAGTTCATTAGCACCTTCTGCAGCCTGACTCCACCTGGCCAGGTCATTGGGCACAACAGGGCCCTGTGGTTTAGTGGATGGATGTGCTGGGGTCGCTGCCTTCTCTGCTGCATCGACCATCTCAGCACAGCTCACGACTCCCCCTAGGTCCCAAGGAGAAGCCCACATATCTCAATACTGATAGAAACTAACCTTGTCCCAAATGTCCCTTGAAATGGCCCCTGCTCTGAGAGGTGCTACGTGCAAGAAGACATGCCCTGAGCAGCTAAGGAGATGTGTATGTTTGTATGTTCACATGTGTGTCCCTGTGCATGTCTGTGTGTGTGTGCAAACACAGAGTACACAATGTGGGCTGGACAGCCAGGCTTGGGATAGGTGGCCCATGACAGGCCCCCCAGGAGGCCAGCTGAAGGAGTGAGAGTTGAGAGGCCAGCTTCCCCCCCTTCCGCTGCTGTCCTGGCCCGAGCGAGCGTGTGTTAATGTTCTGAGGTTCTCACTGAGACACAGAGTCAGCCCCCCTCGTCTCTTCCTGGAGGAAGCCCGGAACCCCCTCTCCATCACCTGGCAGCCTTGCACGCGCTGATTCCTCAGCTGTGCAGTTGTTGAACCTCCGGAGCAGGTGCATAACTAATGGGCACCTCACAGAGGGCAGGGACGCATTGGCACAGTGTGATGCACAGGTGCTGACATCCAAGACTGAGCGACCATTTTATCTGTGAGGCGGCACCTTGAGGAGGGCAAAGATTCCCCAAGAGGCAGCCAGACTGCATCTGGAGAGCAGAGTGTTCTGGAATCTGTTTGCCACTTCTGAATTTCTCCTGGGCCAGACCCTTGGCAGAGTGTGGGGATACTGTCATCTCTCAGTGGTGTCCTCACAGAGGCATCGAATGGAAGTCCTGTCCCTGAACCCCCACACACCCGCAAGGGCCGCATCCCTGTGGCCTGGGGGCTACGGCTCCTGCCCTGGGCTGCTGTTCCCAGCGGGGATGGTGGGGAGTGGGAGCAGAGCCTCTGAGTCGCTGGGCTGGGGGAGCGGGACAGGGAGCTCTGGGTGACATCTACCTAGGTGTTCTTGTTCATCACCCCTGGGGGCATGTTCATGGCATGCAGAAGAGGGGAGTTCCCACACAGCACCCCACAAAGTGCAGGGCAGGCCCTCCTTGGTGGCTTGGCAGGTTAATGCTCAGCACTAAGAAGCTAAAGCCACTGCAGCATGAGTTCGATCCCTGCCTGCACCGGAGGTGACCCCATGGCGTGGCAGACCTCTCCTGACCCGCCTGCTGCTCCCCTCAGCAGTGTACTTCACCCATCTGCCTGTTCTGCTCCCCACTCTGTCTCTGGTGAATCTTCTCACCACCCCTGCACCTCTGGCCTGTACCCCAGTTCTGTGTGAATAAATAAATAAATCTTTTTAAAAAACAAAGTGCAGGACAGTTGTCCCCAACAGGGAATCCTGTCTCCAGTGTCAGCAGGAACAATAGCTCTGCAGGCTATCGTTATATAACGCACTTTAAGAACCATCCTGAAGCTGAGAACCTTCTTTGGGCCCTGGCGTTCCATCTGCTCTTCGGTATCTAGTCATCCCTATGTGACAATCACCATACTTTAATCACCTGTAATATTTTTCTTCCAGACTTCCAGAAATATAATTTTATTGTTTAAAACCTAACAGAGATGGTTCAGACCCAGACAAAACACATCTCTAGCATTCGTTTCAGCTGACAAGGGTGTTGTGCAGTTTGAAACCCAAACCCAGTTTCCCACTGTTCTTTTAACACCTTGTTGCGAGACCCAACATTAATGTTTACAGACTGAGTGGTTAAAATGTAACAGGAGTCAGGGTCTTTGCAAATAGGTCGAAATCCTACTTGGTTGAGGATTCGTAGGGCTGTGGAGCTGACAGACCAGAAGCAGGGAGCTGGGACCTAAGTGACTCCATGGGCAGGTGTCCCGTGCTCCAGGCACCAAGGGCTGCTGCTGCTGACACTGGGCAGGGACCCCCATTCACCATATGCCATGGGGACCATGCTGAGCACCCGTGGACCCAGGGCGGCCAGGCTGGGGGACAGAGTGTCCTTCTCAGACCCCCACGCAGGGGACCGTGGCTGCAGGTGGACAGGTAAACCAGCCCCAGCCGACCACCTCCCACCCCCTATCCGTTCTGGGGCCCGGCTCAGCCCAGATGAGGAATTCCATGAGGTATGAAATGGGAATGCGTGTCAGTGACAGACAGTGTGACGGCTGGGGACAGGGCCTCGGTGGGCAAGGAGAACAGTATGCACGTGCGTGTGTTGGGGCCAAAAAAAAAAAAAAACTTTTGATTATTTTTCTGCTCTATGAGAGATTGATAAATAAATAGCGAGTTACTAGTCAGAAATTATAAAGTCAGTTGATCTGAGCAGAAAGTTCGAAAGGAAAAGCTCCAGTTACCAGCGCTGACGACCTGGCTGTGGGAGGCAGCACTCAGGACGCTCCGCTGACTTCTGGCGCTCCGAAGCGCACACTCAGGACTTAGGAAACATTTAAGAAATGCCACTCTTCCTGATGGCGCTTTCACCGCCATCTGTCAGAGAGTCGTTTCAATGCGCTGTTTGCGAGGGCTTGAAACTGCTCAGCCAGTGTGAAGGATGCTCCTCGCAGTAAATATCCCGTTTCGTCAAATCTGGGGGTCCCTCCCTCATTAGATGGGTGGGTATCTCAGAGGCCACAAATCAAGGCATTAGCAGCTACACTGGGAAGATGCTGTTGTTTTAAAACATGCCCCAACCCATCCATGACTGATGTGTGACAGGTGGGGACATGGGTATGCGAATCTGTAGTCAGTTGGGGCACCCGCCTTAGGCCGGCAGGGTCTGGGGAGCTGCTTGTAGAGCCTGGCAGGTTCTAGAGGAAGTGCTTGGGGTTTTCTGCTTGTTCCCACCCCCACCGTCACCTATCTTCCCTTTACCTTCTCCCCCTCCCCCTCCTTTGGCAAGCTCAGTCTATAGTGTTCTAGTTTTGATGACCATTTGCTTTGTCCAATCGTCTGCTGTGGAACTGTGCAGTCTGTCATTCCTGCTTGCTTTATGCCACGTGATTCCCTTGACCCCTTCCATGCCTTCCACCTGCTGTCCATAGCAGTGTTTCGTTTTTCCTTCTGGCTAAATAGCGACATGACGTGGAGACACCACCCTCTTGAACTAACCTCCCCTCCGTGGGCCCTTAGCTTGTCCTGTGTCCTGGGCATTGTCAATAGTGCTCAGTAGTGCTGCGGTAACTGATGGAGGAAAGCACATACAATTTTCAGGAGGCATCACAAGATTAAAACCTGACTCACGCAAGGAGGTGGGAGTAAAGGGATTAGCATGATCATTAACTCAGCCATGGAAACCAAGATCCTTAGGCACCAATGCTTTATCCCATGGCATAAGGCCCAAGCAGGTACCAGACTGCTCTAGGGAGTGTCGGGAGCACATACCTGAGGGCACAGATACAGAGATTGGGCCCATTGTGAGATCTCCGTCCTGATTCCACAGTTATCCAACATCAGCAGCAAACCACACAGGAGTGAGCCCTCCCAAAGAGAAGGCTGAGTAGTGTAGTCTCTACCCAGTCTGAGGCAGCAGTCCCGCCCACCTGTGCCGTGGCTGGTATTCCTTTCCATCCACTCTCTCCCTCCGCAGGACTGCGGGCTCCTGCCCGCCTGTGACCTGTACCTGCCGGGCATCTCCTCACTGACCTCCATCATGGGAGGCTGCTCTTCTCAGGGCTGCCTGCCTGTGACTACGCAGGCCTCCCAGCAAAACCTGTCCCTTTCAGGGCAGCTCTTCCTGCCCACTTATGCCTAAGCAAATGTCCTTTATTCTTCTGTCCCTTTCCCTAATAAACCTGTTCTTTAACGTCTCTGTGTCCTGGAGAACTTGCCTGGAAAACTCGCTGTGTACCCCGGAAAGGGGAGCTCAGGTGAAACCTTTCCCAGAGTGAACCCAAGGACCCTGCACTCCAAACCTATCTCCAAAACTACATCAGTAACCACAGCAGAGCATGCAGTTTTGAATGGATGATTTCACATTCTTTTTTTGGGGGGGATTTATTTATTTGTGCACACAAGAACTGGGATAAAGGTCAGAGGTGCTGGGGGTGAGAGGTTTCATCAGAGACAGAGTGGGAAGCAGAACAGACGGATCTACTGAAATACACTGCCGAGGGGAACAGAAGGGAGACAGGAAAGGTCTGCTGTGCCCTGTGGGTCAGCTTCCTGGTCAGATAGAACTCAGGCTGCAGTGGCCAGAGATAGCTTGGGAGTGCTGTGTCTAACCCTTGCACCACAGGGAGGTCCCATGACTTCATATTTTTGGGAGAAATGCCCACCCAGGAGTGGGATGGCTGGACCTGCATTGCTTCCATTTTGGGTTTTGAAGGCTCCCCCGAGCACTTCCTGTGGCCGCTGCTCTGCCTACATCCTTACCCAAAGTGGGGCAGGCCCCGTTTCTGTGTCCTCCCAGCTCTTGTCATGGCGCTGCTTTTTCACATGAGCCCTTCCCGCGGGGAGAGGTGGTGTCGCCTCCCTGTAACCTGGCAGCGGCAGTGACTACCTCCCTGCGTCTGTTGTGCACCGTCCTGGGTGACCTGCCCAGATCTGCTTTGTGTGTTTCTCCAGTTGGCAGCTGTTGGCCCGTCCAGCCCCTCCCACAGACATAGACCCCTCCACCAGCCTCTCCACCAGACCCCACATGTCCCCAACTTGAGGCTCCAGGCAGGCCTCTGCAACAGAGAAGCATGGGCAGAGGCAAGGAGGGGAGCCCCCAACTTGGGGGCCCGGGGTAGCACCTTGGGCCCTGACCTCCTGTCTGTATCAGTGCTGAGGGGCCACCACCCATGTGCGAATCTAGACTCACTGGGAGTACTCAGGGGTCAGCTCTGGGCCTGCTGACAGCTGTCCACCGAGCGAGAACAGACCTGAAGCAACATCAGCGAACAGGCTTGTGTGATGTGGTCCAGAGGAACTAGGGGTGAGCTTCTCTCTGCCCAGGGCGCAACACAGAACATCCCACTTCCTCCAGCAGTGAGTGTCCTAGAACATGTCTTCTACTAGTGAAGTCTAGCAGGGACTCAGCACCCCGAGTTTCCATGGGGGCCCATCACATGGGGGTCCATCTGCCAATTCCAGAACTTCCAGCAGGAAGGCTTGTGGGAAAGCCTAGCTGACAGCCCCAGCAGGGCCCCGCGAGCTGTCTTATAATCAGGGTGCATTTATATCACCCCCACCAGGTCTCCAGATACCATCTCAGGGCCAGCCTGGCATGCACACCCCAGAAGGGCAGTCTCAGGTCAGTTGTGGGCTGGAGTCTGCGTTCCACCCTCTGGGAGGCCCAGGATCAGATGAAACATACTATGGCGAGGTCTGTGTGCAGAAAGTGCTGCTTAGACTGTTTCGTTTCAGCATCCCCGGGGACTAAGCCTAAAGAACTTACTAGTTCATGGGTAAGGCGTGCCAGAGGAGGGCACCCATTCTGTCTCACTGGGAAATTATTACTTTTATTGTTTTGGAAATAAACGAATCTAAATGCTTTTCATTGGATGGACATCAGAAGTGATTTTGAAAGGAAAAATAGAGACTTTGGTTTATGTAAATCCAACACACTAAAATGCAATAGGAAGCTGTTCTGGCTAATAGTCCTTCAGCCCTGGAAATAAATTATAAAATCACAGAGCTAAAAGAAATATATTAGTAACAGCGGTTCCTGGAATCTGGAGAAGAAATATCACAAGGAGCGTGGTAAATGGGAACTTAGGCTGTATGCATTTTATTATAAGAGCACATGGCAGCTCTGTAATGCAGAGAATATTGGTGGCTAAGTCACCATGCAAAATAAATGAAATTAAAATGAGTTTTTTCACTCCCATCGCAGGCATAGTAATCCAAGCAACAACAATAACATAACAACAATAATCAAATTTCCATAAATTTGATGGACTCCCCACCCAGGTTGACATTGTATTGTAGAAAAATCAATATTTCAATAAAAAACAATAAAAACATGGGGGAAGTGTAATTTATACATTTGCAATCTACATACAAATTACAGGGGATAATAAAAAATCCCAGCACACACATGCATGCAGTGAAAACAAATTTATGTCCCTGACGACTGATTGGTAGACCAGTAGCAGGTGTGGGAAAAAAAGAAAGAAAAACAATGAATGAATTCTAATTGAACCAGGAAGAAGAGTCCCAGATTTAAGAACTGCCCAGAACTCCCATTACTTTTGAGCTGTGTTTTGGAGTGTTAAGCATTTTAAATCTACAATGTCAAGTAAATCCCTAAACTTCACCTCAAGAGACCTTATTGTTCCCAGAGCTGAGTGGGCCCATTTCTCTAGAGGGAAGCCCAAGAGGCAGGATTCATGTCTCGTGTGCTCTGCGCCCTTCCCAATTCTGGAGCAGTGCTCGGCTCTGACAAGGCACACAGTTAAAAACAGGTGGTCACCCCACATCCTCATCAAGGCGGCCCAGGCCCAGTGTACTGCAGAAGGACCTCTCACTCATGGCTCCCACCTAGGAGAAATTGGGGGGCTTCTCACAGAACTAGACACGACCCAGCAATCTTGTGTGTCAGTAATCACCAAAGAAGTTGAAAGCTTATCAGCTTCCCTGCACGCAGGTGTGTGGCCAACTTATTCGTGATTGCTGAAACTTGGAAGTCAGCCAAGGTGCCCCTCAATAAAAGATTTGAAACCACAGAAGCCCCAGACAGTGTTTTCTGGACATCCCTATCTCCATACCCTCTCTGCCGAGAGGAGCTCCTGAGTGGTGTAAAGTTATGGCAGTTAAATCCACATCACTAAGGACGGACACGGTCTGCAAAGCACAGACTGTGAGTCCAGTGATGAGGCTTTCTGGGGGCCAGTGATGTGACAGTGGGGTTGAGATGGGAGACTCGTAAGGCCAGAGCACAGGGGACTTTTAGGGTCATAGAAATACTGTGCAGAACATGAAGAATGAACCCATACTACACATGTGTCCACCCCCAAATCTGCACAGCACCCCCGAGTAACCCCTAAGGTGCACTATAGACTTTGGGTGGTGAGGATGTCCTATGGGGTCCTTTTTGTAACAGATGCGGTATTTTTTTTCTTTTTTAAGATTTTTAAAATTTATATATGCATACAGAAATGGGGATCAGGCCAGAGGTGCAGGGGCAGTGAGAGGATTTACCAGAAACAGTGGAGAGCAGAACAGGCAGGTCGACAAAGTACACTGCTGAGGGGAGCAGTGGGTAAGACAGGAAAGGTCGGCAGAGCCATGGGGGTCACCCCCCGGGGTGGGAATCGAACTTGCACTGTAGCTGCCATGGCTTGACTTAGCTTCACAGTGCAGTGCTCAACCTGCTGCACCACCAGGGAGGGCCCTGTGTTGTTTTTTTTTTTTATTTTTTTTTTGCAAATCTGTCCACTTCATCGAGCTGGCTCCCCTGTGGAGGCTCCTTGGAGGTTCCCGTATCATCCGTGAGGTGATACCCTCAACTCCTTCCTGATGTTAGTAATGTGTGGCCTTACTCATTTTTTCTGTCAATTTGATTGACAAGTTTCAGAGACCCAGTACTTTGTTTCTTTGATTTTCTGTAATAGCTTTTTTCTTTTCAATTTTATTGATTCCTCTTCTTGTGTTTTCAGTCTTTTTTCTTTCTTTGTTTATTTTGTTTATTTATTGATTGATTTTTTAGGTCAGTGTGGTTGGAGCTCAGATTATTGGCCTGGGACTGCCCCTTGCTGCAGTCCACACACGTGTGCTGTCAATACCCCCGGCCCTGCTCTAACTGTGTCCCGTAAGTTTTGGCATATTATTTCTTCTTTCGAATGTAGCTCAATGCACATTTTGATTAAGATGTAAGCTTTCTTTGATCTGTGGATTATTTAGAACTGTGTTATTTAGTATCCAAGTGTTTGGAGAGTTTCCTGTTATCTCTGTGTTTCTCATCTCAACTGTGATTCTGTAGTGGTTGGAGAACGTGTTCCCTGTGATTTTGAGACAAAAAGCACCGGTGTTTGCTGGGGACTGTGGGAATAGCCGCACACTTGGTACAGTTTTATGTGCTGATGAAAGTGCTTTGGATCTAGACTGAAGTGGTGGTTGTACAACTTTGTGTCTGCACTAAGTAACCCTTGAATTGTTCACTTAAAAAAAAAAAAAAACTATGGGTTGCAAGAATTTCACCTCCATACTTAAAAAGTGGGTCAGTGAGTGGTCTGGTGGCACAAGGGGTAAATCTCAGCACTATCACGCTATCGCCAGCCACTGCGGCCTGAGTTCAAGCCCCAGCCAGGGAGCTGACCCACAGGGCACAGCAGACCTCTCCTGTCTTTCCACTGCTCCCCTCAGTAGTGTAGTTCAGTAGATCTGCCTGTTCTACTCCCCACTCTGTCTCTGGTGAATCCTTTCAGCCCCTGCACCTCTGGCCTACACACCAGCTCTTGTATGCATCAATAAATAAAATAAATCTTTCTCAAAAAAGTAGGCCATTGAAGAAAGGAGGAAAAAGGAGAGGGAGTGCCATGGGTCTAGAGAATGGAGGAGGGTGTTTAGGGCTGGGGGTGGCATCTGAGGAGGTGAAGTTTGTTGCCTTTGGATTATAATACAGGGCTGTAAACCAATATTATGCAACAAAAAAAGAAATTAAAAAAAAAATGTCTCATTGCTTAGCAATGATCTAGCAATTTGCTTTCCTCCCTCCCCTTTCTCCCTTCCCTTCTTCACTCTGCCCCTCTCTCTACCTCTGGTTTCTCATCTTGCTCTGTGTCAGCCCATTGTGCAGGAAACTGACTGAAATGTGAGGCCAGATTAGGAAGGAGTCTTCTTGCAGTGAAGGAGGGAGGCTGTGGTTGGTGACAGTGAGGGGTCTCCTGGCTGGGGGCTGGGGCTTGTTGTCTCATTCCCGGGTGAAAGGGTAGGTGGTGTAGAACAGCCGTCTTGGTGAGGAGCACCAGCCACAGAGCCGCCTGGACGGAGGCGTTGATGCAAAGAAGCTGCAGCAACAATAAGGAAAAACTGTCTCTGTGCAAATCGGTAACTTCAGAGAAAGACAGATGTCAAGGGTGTCAGCATTGCTAAACTTCCCAGTGCCCAGAAGAGGTGTCTGAACACAGGGTCATTTCCCACATGCCCCAACGACCTCAGCACATATGTATCAGACTGATGCAGGCCAGACACGCCCAGGCCTCCTCTGCAGACACCCCTGGAAATGTAGAGTGTTTTCCTTGCAGATGGTCCACAGCTCTCACTGGGGGGTGCAGAACCTGGCAGTGTCCCCAGAGTTCCCCAGAGTCTGCTCCAGGGCTCCCATCCCCATCTTGGTTCTTGAACAAACGCACTTGGGCTGCCTGTTTCTCTGTATCACAATAGAATGAAAGTGCTCTTTGGGTTCTTGGACTGGGACAGGGTGTAGCTGGGCAACAGGGTCCTGGACCCTCCTCAGAGGTGGGTCCAAGAAGGGAACAGGAGACATCACCTGGAATTCTCGCTCAGGTAGACAAGTCCAGTTCTGAGGTGGCCCCGGGGCCAGTCCCCTCTGCAGCGTGATTGGGTAGGTGTCGCTGGCAGGACAGCAGCCAGCCCTGGATTCCGTCCCCATCCCTACCTTCCCGGGCAGTCCCCATGGAGCCAGTGATGTCACCCGCCTCCTCGATTTATCATGGATGATCCCATGATGACTCCTGACCTATCGGCCGCCACTGACCAGCCTAAAGAAAGGCAAATGAATGTGAGGTAGGCCTTTGGGTCTTGACTGCACCTGACCACCAAAGTCATTGGCCCCAGCCAGGATTTCAGAAGGTAATTCCTCAGAACACCAGCCTGCCTGGGTCATTCAGCCAGGACAAGGTCCATCCCCGGGACACCCCTCACCATCACTCAGAGGCCTGCGGGAACCTGCCAAACAGTCATCACCCCCAGAGCCTGCTATAGTTGGCATCCGGTGAACGCGTGATGAGGCCGGAGACCTGCCAGGCATCTGCGTGGTGGACTCTGCGCCTCAGGCCCCCTGACAATGAGGGACTTGGCGGGGGGGGGAGGGGTTCTTGCATCTCACTTTGTTGCTTCCACCAGCCCCAGCATGTGTTTCCTGCCTGAAACTGCTTACTTTTTGTCAGTGACCTGAACCTGAACAGGTCAGCCTGCTGGAGGGCCACCATCTTGGAGGTCCAGCAGGACGTATCGTCAAGTGGCCATTCTGCTGCAGTCAGCCCTGGGGTCTGTGGGTCTTCCCCCGCTTTTCTCCCAAGGCCTTTCTGAAATGACTCCCCAGGGTCGTGGCAGAGATGAGGTCCCCTAATTCCTGCCTTCCCCCGAGACTGTTCATGTGGGCAGGGTTCACCCAGATTCCAAGACACTGGCCAGGGTAACCTGGGCTCTAAAGACACACCTGAGTCCCCTCTGCCTTGTGACTTCGAGGTCAGCAGCCTCTCTCTGGTGCGTGTCTCTGTTTGGGGGTGGGTGGGGGTGGTTGTAGTTTTTCTTGGAAGAAGGAACTGCCAGCATGGACATGGGAGACTTCCAATACTGGTTGCACTTGATTTTTCTGCCTGTAGACGGAGGCACCAGAGCCAAGATCGAGAAACATCAAGGGAATGTCAATAATGGAGGTGCTGGTCGGGTAAGGTAATTGCCTGCTCTGTCGGGTTACAGCCTTCTCCTCCATCACAAAAAAGGCCTGAGAAGTTTATTCCAGAAAAGAGTGATGATGAGGGAAATGAGCTAATGAACTTGCAGGAAGGGTGAGTGCCTCAGCTGGGCAAAACCTAATCAGGGCAATGAGACAGAACTTGTCACCGGAGCCGAGGTGCCAGTCACAGACGGGAATTCCCCCTGACACCTGTCAGGGCCATCGGCCGCCTTCATGCCTGAGATGTGGGCTCTGGCACCTGCTAGGCCCAGTCGCCCTGCCCACCTCATTAAGGCTGGGAGCAGCTTCACAGCCAGAAAGCAGGTGTTTCTTGCCTTTGGGGGAAACGACAAGTCAACTTGCCGCAGCCCCTCTCAGCCGTCAGGGGGCGGCTTTGCTGGGTACAACAGGGCCGACCCATCCCTGCTCTCAGACTGAGGTCAGAGGTCTCCTGGTGGACTGTGGACACAGTCATCAGGATCACAGCCCTCATTGCAGCTCCCTCTGCCCAAGCCCCATCTGCAGTGCTGGCGAGTTTCTATATGCAGGAAAATAGAAAATATGATCTATCTAAAAACTTCAGATGGAACATATGCTTCCCACAAGTTACTAGGATCAGAACTCCTTTGCATGTGCACATGCCTGTCACGGGAGGTGCAGTGTGGCCTATTATTCTGTTTCCATTTCTCCAGAATCTAGCTCCTTCCACCTGGTGTTCTGCCACCTTCACACCACCGTCCAGGTCTCCTGTAATGGGAAAGAGATCCTGGGGAGACCCTGAGCAGCCCTGGACCCTGGGGTAAACGTCTTTATCCCACCTGCTGGCAGATTCAGCCAGCAAGAATCCAGCACACCCAATTTCACTCAAATTGTAGATGACTGAGAATGATTTTGAAACATAAGTGTGTGATTTTTTTTAACATACTAAACATGTTATTCACTTTTATCTGAAATTCAAATGTAACTGGCATCCCTTATTTTGGGAATATCCCTACTCGCATTCCATTGACGAGAAATAGCCACATGCCTCAGCGGGGTGCAAGAAGGGCTGGGAAGTGGCGTGCGACCAGCTGCCCCTGCCATGCATGCTGTGTGCGTGAATGTACGTACATTCCTTGGCACGCACTAAGTTTCATCCTCCCCATGGCTTGGCCTTGCCCAATGGCTGGGCTTACAGGAGGTGGAGTGGGTAAGTCCTACCTGGACGGTGCTGGGTAGTTTGGGTAGGAGTTAAGATGTCCAGACACTTGAAGGGCCAGGCCGCTGCCATGCCTCCAGGCCCTCGTTTTGCTGGAAAGCTTGCCCTGTTGCAGAGACCACAGCTCAGAGCCTGCACTCTGAGTCTCAGGGTGGCTTATACATGCCCCAAAGCTCCACTCACACTGTTTTCTGCAGGAATGGTGACCCAGAAATGTCATCCGTTACCACTGGCATGGATTTATTGTTAATGCTAGAGCATACCTCCGAGGCCTTCTCCCTCTCCTGGTGAGATGGGGTGCAGAGATGTGTCTGCAGCCTCCCCGCAGAACTTGGGGCTTGCTGGAGCTACAGAGTCATAGTGAACCGCCCAGAAGCCCTTCTCTTCACTGCAGGGTCCTTCTCCTTCATTCTCCGGAAGTGGATAATCCCTGATTCCCACAATCATGATCTTTTTTGAGCTAGAACTTGAGAATGTCCCCACAGAGGGGCAGGGTCTGTGTGGCCTCCAGGGAGTTACAGTCCTAAAACAGGGGAAGACTTGGGACTGAGGCTCTTTTCTTTAGATCTGCTTTTGAGTTATGGTGCAGGACGGTGGCAGGGGAACTGTGGCAGCCCTCTGTGACTATGAGGAAAAAGACCCAGCGAGCCTTCCTGAGCTCTCTGAGCCTCCAAACCAAACTGGCGCCACCTGCTGACGGGTAAGAAAAGCATCTGCCTAGTGCCCTGGCTGCTCTGCCTGGATATTCTGGCATTTGAAGTCAAAAGCTGCGTTTTGAAACAGCCACTTGGGCTTTCCCATTGTGTTGGTGAGTGTGATCTGCCTAGGGGCCCCTCAAGGCTGCCTCTTCCTCTGGACTGCAGTTATTCCTACTTGGGGTGTCCTGAGCCATTTGACTCCTCTCTGGCCAAATCTGATGGGGCAGCAGGCCTGGGCCTTTCTCTGAGTGAAGATGCCAACTTGAGGCAACAGGAATCAAATTGAGGGACACTCACACCTCCAATTGGAGAGCCAACCATCACAGAGGGCAGAAGTGTCCGGGGCTTCTTCAAAGTGGGCGATGGAACTTCCAACTCACCTGGACACCACAAACATCCACCTGGAAGGAGGTGATTCTCGCACTGCACATCATTCGAGACTATTCCGTCCTGCTCCAGAAAACAGGAGGAAGAAACACAGAGGCAGGTTGGGAGGTTAAACATGTCTGTGCTGTATGTGACGTAGGCAGAGCCTGAGTGCAGGACTCTGGTGGAGTTGCTGTGTGCCGCCCTGGCTCAGACGTGTGCGGCTGTGCTCAGGTGCCACAATTCAAGGTGCATCAAATATAATAGGACAAACAACAGAAAGCCATTAAGCCTTTCACCCGAGAGTTGGAGGCTTCCGTGACCACTGGCACCTGTGCCTTTAGCCCAAGGACAGTCCACCACGTACTGACCACTAAGCTAAGTGGATTCTTCCCTTGTAGCCTCAAGTGCTTTTCTCACACAAGGATAATGTTTTAATGTCTTGGGGGTGGACAACATTGTTGGAACTGGGGTACGGGAATTCTTCATTGAGGAGGTAGCATTTGAACCACAAGGGTGTGCAAAGGAGAGAAAGACATCAGGGAACGGACAATAAAGGCCAAGTGGGCTTGCACTTGTCACCACGGGTGCCTGTCCCCTGGCTCCCCAGCCCAGCCACGCCCACTCGCCTGGTCTAACCATGCTCCATTTCTCTTCGGATCGCTCCTGGTCTGGACATTAAATCACTAAATGGAGCAACCATCCTCTGCTTTGGGTACCTGAAGAACTGAATTCCCCATATTCTAATTTCCTGGTGCTCTGAACACAGAGTTTGACTTCCCTGTACCCGTTCCCCAGTGCCGGTTCCAAGCTGCCTCCACCAGTGCCATCTTCAGAGTGGGCAAGGGTGAGCCAGGGGACTGTCCAGTCACAGAGAGAAGGTGAGGAGGAGAGGCTGGTGGAAGGGCCTCAGCACCCGCCAGGACGTCTTCAGCTAGTTACTGTCTGTCAGTAAGCATCAGGGATGTGAGCCTCTGCTCGGAGGCATGTGTCAGAGATGGATCAGTTATATCCGTGAGATGTGTCCATGCTGGCGGCAGGACAAACTCCTTGCAGGTTCTTAATCACGGGTGGTGTTTCAGAAACAGGCTGGGAGGAGGGTGCACAGGCCTGCTGGGGGCAGGGGGGCTTCACAGAGCAGGGACAGCCCATTGTGCCTGGGCGCCAGGGTCCTGACAGATCTTTGCTCAGAATCCCGCATCTGTAAGTCTCTCTCTGTGTGAGTGTGGGGTGGGGGGAGAGCGCGCGCACTTGCAAACAAGCACTCACTTCCCTGGACATGGACGATTCCAGCACAGTTGCTCTCTTTTGAAGGAGCTGCTTAGCGAGGTACACTCATGAAGAACAACTCCCGCTTGAGACAGGACTGTGTGTGGCTTCATGTCTGATGATGACTTCTAGACATTATGTTCTGGATGCAAAGTGCTCCTGCAAATCTGGGTGTCTTGCAGGAATGTTAGGGTATTTTGTCCTAGCTGAGGTCTGCTCCCCAGGTTCTGGAAACAGCACAGGGCCTGTGCTGGGCTGCACCCGGGTGCAGTGGCCCTCGCTTCTGTTCCTGCCAACGCTGATTCCTGGGATGCTTTATTAATGATGTCCTGATTTTCTGTTTCATTATAGCCTGTGAACTGGTCATTTCCCCTGAACCAAGCATGGCCTGGCAATTGCTTCTTGGAAATTTGCTCAACAGATTTGTCTTCTGGGAAATTACCCAGATGCTGAGGGGCCTCAGAGGGCAGAGGTCAGAGGTCATGGGTCAGAAAGGCCCAGAGACCAAATGACAAGTTTCATGTAGTGTGAGGAGGCTCAGGTGATGTGTTACTGAATACACATACAGATGGCTCCTGGCCTGCACACCTTGGGTGCTCAAAGAGCAGATCCCCACGTCCTCCTGGCCAGCAATCGGCCTGGCAAGCCCCCAGTGCACAGGTACTGATCTCACATGGCTGTTTAATCATGGAGCTCTCTGGGAACTGGCCCAACCCAAGGCTTCCAGCCCACGGGTCTAGTTTACGTGTCTCCACTGGGCTAGGTCTTCTGACACTCTGCGGCCCTGAGCTGGCACTTCACTACACAGGTCTTTTTGGGAAATTTACCTCAGGCTCCTGAAGCGAGTGAATTCTGCAAGATGGCACTGCTGAGCTCCACTGTGTGGTCATTGTTAATGCCTGGAATATGTTGGCTTGCGCTGCCCTTCCTCTCTCACTGCTCTGACGGTGTCAGCCCCAGGCTTGGCTTGGGGAGAGGTGGGTGGGATTCGGCCCCGAGCTGGGCATGCTTGTGGTCCAGGCCTGGGTCTGACCACCACAGGTGCTCATGTGCCACAGAAGCCGAAGCACTTGTTTACTGACACTGGGGCTGGTGGTGATGGGTGTGATGGGCATCCTGGGATACCAGGTGGCCACAAGGCTCACAGGTGCAGTGGCTCTGGGACTTCTGGGGGCTCTACCAGCCTGGGGACTTGGGTGACCCTATACCTCTCAGCCTCCTTTGGAAACCAGGGCAATGGAGAAGGAGCAGGGGACTCAGCCAAGCTGAGTCCATGCTCATGAGGCCATGCTGGGTACTGTCCAGAGAGGAGACACCAGTTTCCAGATGGTGGATTTAACACAGGGGTGCTTAGACAGGGGCTTACAAGTGTTGGGAGGCAACCATAGATTAGCAAGGCCTCCTGGCCCCCAGGCTGGAGGACAGAGGGGAGAGGGGCTGTCACTCAGCCCGGGGCCCAAGCTGCAGCTGGAACAGTGGGGAAGGGAGGAGAGAGGCAGGGACAGTCTGGGTCCTCCTCCCTCGCTCTTGCAGTTTTCTACCCATAGCCTGGCCCTGAGTGCAGGGGGCCAGGGAGCCTGAAAGTACCCCCTGGTGATCCAGAGCAAGGCAAGGGGAAGGAGGGGGGGCGATCAGGAGCCGGAGCCACCCTCCCAGCCTGGGCACGTTGGCCATGGAGCTCAAGGACAGGGTAGGCAGCTCCATAGCCCTGCCCTGCTGGCTGGCTGCAGGCCCTCCACACATGGAGTTCTCCAGTTTCTCCAAGACTTAATCATCAACCGCAGTTTCCTCAGGGTGCGATCCAAGAAGCTCCTTAACTCCTGCTGTGGGGTAGTGGGGTGTCCATGACCCCGCCCTCCTATCAGGTTGTGACCTCTCTGGAAGTTTCTAGAACATCTGCTATCTTCATCTGTTGTGCTGACATTTCACAATGATATGCCAGGGATGTATCATTTTCTCTTGTTAAAAATGCACATTATAGGCCCTCCCTGGTGGCACAGCAGGTTAAAGCACAGCACTGAGAAACTAAAGCCACTTCCGCATGAGTTTGATTCCCGCCTGCCCCAGAGGTGACCACATGGCACAGCAGACCTCTCCTGACCCGCCTGCTGCTCCCCTCAGCAGTGTACTTCGTAGATCTGCCTGTTCTGCTCCCTACTGTCTCTGGTGAAGCCTCTCACCGCCCCTGAGCCTCTGGCCTGTACCCCAGTTCCGTATGAACAAATAAATAAATCTTTAAAAAAAATGCACATTATAGTGGCCTTCCTGGTGGCCTGGGGGTCAGTCTTAGGCCATCACCGCTGCAGCCAGAGTTCAGTCCCTGGGCAGGGAGCTGACCCATACGGCACAGCAGGCCTCTCCTGTCACCCCGCTGCAGTGTGTTTCAGTGGATCCACCTGTTTTGCTCCTCACTCTGGGGAGCACTATGTCTCTGGTGAGTTATCTCAGCCCCTGTGCCAGCACCCCAGTTCTGCACAAAAATAAAATCATTCACATTCTCGATACTTGGTGAGACCAAGATGATCACCCAGCATGGGCTGCCATAGTTTTTGGCCATGTGCCCCCTCACCCCCCGAGTTTCTCTCCCTCTCTTCAGAACTCATTGTTCAAATCTTAAGCTTTCTGGCATCTCACAGTTCCACATTTTGGTGCATCTCGTGGCTGTGAACACCTGTGTACAGGTTCTATGAACATGTTATTTCTTTCAGGTGTGGACCTAGATGTGTAGGCTGCTGGGGCCCATTGTAATTCTGCTGAACGTTTGGAGGAACTTGGAATTCCCATGTGACTCAAGCATGTCGTATTACACCTAAGCGGGCGAGGCCCAGCTTCGCCACCCTGACCTTTTTTGCTTTCTGACTCAGATTCTGACTGTTCTATGGTGTGAGGTGGCCATCATCTCTAGTGCCTACTGGGCAATCCGCGACATTGTAGTACAGTGACATGTGTACTAGTAGAACACATGTGCTCTGCTTTTCGGGATCTGCCTGGTCCCATGTACAACCTGGACAGCCTCCTGGTACAAGGAAGTTTGGTCAGGAACTGCTGTCCTAGGGCGCTAAGTTACTGAGCAATGAGAAGGTGGGCATTGGGGGGCACTGGCAGAGTTCCCTGGCCGTGGCCCCCATGTGGGCTGTGAGATGGGAACTGGACCATACTGCGTGGTCCAGTGGATGCCTGGGTGCCTCCGGGCAAAGCCCCAGCCATGCTCCTGCCTTGCTGCAGCTGGTACAAAACAGCTCACTTAACATTAACCACCCAGCCAGAGGGGTCACTGATGGCCCCTCTACAGCCTCTCAAGTCTGGCTTTTCTCTCAGTACCAGTTTCATACACATGATAGCAGGCATCGGCACCACATTCATTTTTCACGACTGAGTAGTATTCTGCCATCTGGCTGGAGCACATGATCATCCATGCAGGGGAGGGAGTGAGGCCTTGAGGGAGGCACAGGTCCCCACCTGGTTGATTCTTCACTTTCACCTCTTTAGCCAAACACCATCTTAAGCAGACACAATTCAGTACGCTATTTAAAATGGCAACTTGAACCCCCTACCCTCAACCCCCTGCCCCAACAGTGTAGGGATGTTTCATGCTATTTTTCCCATAGTATTTCTCAGTGTTTTTAGGCATACACACTTATTTTCTGTCTTTTCTCTTGAGACTAAGGTTCAGCTTACCCGACAGTGGTGAGCAGTGAGCAGGCTGCCTTCATCAGGTGTGTGAGCAAAGAGGGCCTTCATTCTTGATGGGTGGAAAATGTACTAAAGATGTGCTCCCAGCCTGAAGCCTTTAGTGTGGCCTTCCAGAATGTTCCAGAACATTCCCTCCCTGTTAGAGGAGAGAAGGCTGTTTTCTGCGCTAGCCCAGCACATTGAAGAAAAAACAGAGTGTGATGGGAGCCAGGGCCTCATGCCCAGAAGGTGCGTAGTTGACGGTCACCGGCACGCTGAGCAGGAGAGGCCTGCCCATTCTAGCATGCAGTAGGTACTCTTGTGTTGGATGCTTCTGATGATCTCAGCCCATGTCCTCAGCCCAGACAGGAGGGAAATCTAGTGCAGATGCAGGTCTTGGGCAGGTAGCGTTCCCAGTGTGTCTGAAATTGCCTTGACCTCACCGTAACATTTCAATTCATTACCACCCTCCCTGGCCACTCTCTGCCTAAGGGCCAGTCTCCAGAGGGCCTGGCACGGACCTGCACAAAGCCCACCAGCCATTGCTTAGATTGGGAAGCTTCACTTAGAAGTCTGCAGAGGCGAGATGCTTATCAAATTAATTTCTCCGGGCTTCATTCAACGTAAAAAAGCTAATGAGCCATCTCTCCGTGTGTGTTAACATTTGATTGAATGATGCCTTCCCTTTCTGTCCACTCTATTATCAATTGAGGTGCCCTAAGGGTAGGTGGGAGCTAGGGAAGTGGCCAGGACAGGAGTGTCCTTGGTCTGGGGGATATGCAGCTGGAACTGTGAGAACTTGACTTGCAGAAGATGGAAGCGGCCCTGAGGGATGCTGGCATGAGGGGTTGCCCTTGGGGTGGCAGGGGTGCATGGGGCAGGATGGGGCATCCAGGCCCCTGATGTTGGGTTCTTGGGTGATGCAGGAATGAACATTGATTTTGTTACTGGAATGCTGTGAGTTCTAGAATCTTCCTGCTTCCTGGATCCAAACTCAAACATCAGTAAGAGGTAAGATGGAGCAGACTCCCTTTGGTGCTCAGTGGGATTGTGGAAGAGTGTCCACCTGTCTAGATGGATGTGTCCCGGATGTGGAGGTACTTCTCTGAGCCCCTCCGTCCTCAGAGACCTCTAGTTTGAAGATGAGGATGAAAAGGCTGTTGGCTCCTCCCCTGGCTCAGAGTTCAGTTCTTCTAGGGTTCTCTCTGATCCCAAAGACTAGCACCCCAGAAAGGAAGGGGCTCCCATAAAAGCTTTTCTAGCAGAAGCACATGCCGACTCTGCACCTAGGGCAGCAGGTGGCTCACAGGACGCTCCCTCAGGGGTGGAGTTAGAGTGAAATGCCAGGGAGAGGGGCCACATTTCAGGAGCCCCCCCAAACACAACAAAATCCTGAGGTGAAGATATGGGGTCTCCCCCCAATCCTCCTTGAACTTGGGATGTTGCTCGGTGCCCAAAAGTTGATTATTAAGCTAATGTAGGGGCAGGCGGGGAAGCTCTCACCAGGACAAAAGTCTTGGTTTGAGGATGTCTGATGAAAGCAGAAGGCAGTTAGGGCCAGATTGGCATAACCAGCTAGGCCACCTGGACAGGAAGGTAAGTGGAAACAGGCACTAGAGAGAGGAGGTTTCCATCAGCAGTGACAATGGACCCCCCGGATAATGGCCTCCACTCACTGTCTCCAGCTTGCGCCAGACTATTATGCACCCCCAGCCCACACCCCACCAGCACATTCCTCCAGACATTCCTGGGCAGACTTGCCCCTGCCGGCATCTGACTCCCAAATAAAAGCCAGACTTGCAGTGACGGAAGCTGTCACATCTCCAGAGATGTGACCCCTCTAGGTGTCTCGCCCTCTCTCATGGCTTGGAGTTTGAATCATGTTTACTTCGTCCCATGCTGCTCCCAAGATTGCCGCCCACATGAGGTGAGAGGAAGGGAAAAAGAGGCTGAGAAAACTTGGGGTATTCTGTAGTCCTTCACGGTTTAGTGATGTTAAAATACTCCCGGGATCTGTGGCCAACTAGGGCCTTTGTCTAATCACAAACACCTCGCTGTGGTTCTTGAGACAATGTAAGCTACGTATTGAGTTAAATCATCTGGAGAAGTAAGTGTAAGAGAAAACAAGCCCCTCGCTCCCCTCATACCCAGGCTGCACTGTTACAGCATTCGTCATTCTGTTCCATACTTCTCAGCGACAGAGAGCTTATCTACTCTCCTGTGAGATAGTGGAGTATTTCTCCCCACCCTCATGGCCCATGACCTGGCCACCCCTTCCCTTTAATTCCGTTGCTTTTTAATCAGTGACTTGAGTCGTAAGCTGGAGACACCTCCTTTCTCCTCCCCTGGCCCCTCCTTCCTCCGATGCAAAGCCCCCCAACCTCAGCCACAGGTTGAGCCCTGCATCAGAGACCAGGCAGCGCTGCCCAGTGGCTTCTGAGCACTTGGCAAAGCCGGGTGCAGAGGGGTGGGTCAGGCCTGCCTAGGACAGTGGACGCCTGGCGTGGCACTGTGGCCGTGCATCGGCTGCGCAGGCGCCATCCTGAGCAGTGGGCAGAGCATGCTGAGGGGAGGCTGCCTCCGCCAGGGCAGCGGCTTTGCACGCTCTGTGCTGGGGGCTCCCTTGCTGTGTGGCCTTGGCTCCTGTGTGTGAGCACAGCGGGGTAGGGGTCACCCCATGATACATATGGAGAAGGTGGGCCTGAAACTCAGGCCTATCTGCTGCGAGCCACATGTGACCTCTCTTTTCATTAACGTCAATGTGTAGGCCCAATTGTCCAAAATGGCAGAAAACTGGAATCTCCATCAATTTATGGTTCCCTCTTCCACATAAGCCTCAGCAGGGTGTTTGCTGGTGAGAAGGGGTGTCCTTGTTCCCCTCATGCTTTTGGCCGTCATCCATGGCACCGGTAAGCTGGGGTGCCCTCAGGCTGCATTGGTGCCGGTTCTGAGTTATGAGACTAATGCCTAGGCCACCGGAAGACCCAGGTGGTCAGCTCTTAAGGACAAGAAGCTGCCTTTTGAAAGAGGTAGGATTAAAGAGCCACCTCCATTGACACAGCATTGGGGTACGGCAGGCCTGGGCTCTGGCTTGTGTGTCCCCCCTGCTTTGCCTGGAAAATGCTTTCCTGCCCTTCTGGGCTGAGTGATTGCAGATAGCAGGGGATCAGGACAGAACTTGACCTCTGGATACCCTCTAACAGTGCTAGCCCCTACATTGGGCATGCTGGGGTGGTCCTGAGAACTGGACACCAGGCATGGCAGCTGCCTGACCCTTTGGGCTTCAATCCCAGCCTCCATCCTGAGTCACAGAGAGAGCCTGATTCACCTGGATAGCTTTCTGTGGCTGGGAGGTGGACCCTAGGCTGCTTTCCTTCGACAAGAGTGCTCTCTGCTAGCAAGCTCTTGTGGACCCGCTGCCTTGCAACTTCTAGTAATGCAGCAGAGGATGGAAAACAAATCAGCTTAGTTCATCGGCTCCCTTCCAGAGGGACCCCTCAATACAGCCAAGACTGAGGGAAATGCCGTGGGACCAAGATGGACTCAGGCAGAAGTCTCACCTAGGTGGGGTCTTGCCAAGGTGGGCATGCAGGTGATTCCAGAGAGAGGTGGAGGTGGTTCCTGAGACTTGTTTCCATGAGGCTAGTGTGTTTTCTGAAGTGTAATGTTTGTTTTTCCTTAAGCTCAACTCCCCCACCATGAGGCTAGTGTGTTTTCCTTAAGCTCAACTCCCCCAGCCCCAAGTGTTTGTAAGGCTGCGGGGAAATGGAGGCGCCTGTAGCCTGTTGGTGGAGACGTCACTGGCGTGGCCACTGTGGAATGGAACCTGGATTTATCTCAGAATTCTTAAACTGAAAATGCTCTGGGGCCCTGTGATCCCCCTCTTGGGCGTCTGTCCAGAGCACATGAAATCAACAGCTCAAAACCTGGGTTCTCTGCAGTGTGACTGCAGCACTGTTCAAGTAGGTGGTTTCCGTGCTGCAATGGGCGGTCTCCTACACTGGAGCGCTCCAGCCACAGGCAGCAGGGAGTGCTGCCATGGACAGTCAGGGAGTCTGCGAGACCGTGTACAGTCAAGTGAGCCAAGTGCAACAGATCCTGGACATCTACGGGGAGGGTCAAAGGGGTGCAAGTGAGGGTGGTAGGGGACAATCATTCTTCAGCTAAATTGAGGCTCCTGAAAATAAACCCTTTAAAAAGGATGGACACATCCTTAGAGGAATGTAAAAAAATAAAGCAGAATGGATGACATTGGAAAATTATCTATTCTTTCAGATATAGATAGTTATATCTATCTGTGGTGGGAGCTTTATGGTGAAGAAAGAAATGTCTGTTTGAAAAGTGACTCTTAGGAATGCACGTGCTGAAAGCGCCTTCTGAAAGAGCTCACCGCCCCACCCAGCTGTCATTAATCTAAGGTTTGTAAAATAGGCAATATTTCAAAATTGTGAAACATAAAATAGGCTTGGGCATCTGACATTTGCATATAAATAGAAAAGAGCCAGGTCCACATACTAAAGTACATGATTTTTTATGTTTTTTCATATAATTTTCACCAAATTAGACTTTAAATTGATTTTTTTACTTCCTATTTAAACAAGGACATCCTCCCCCCACCCCCCAAGAAAGAGTGGCATGAGGGAGCTGAAGTCCAGGGACATCTCTGTCAGGAAATCCTGGCATCATGCCCAGAGTCATGGCTGGTGGCTCTGGGTCCTTGCCAACAGCCCTCCCCTCTGTGGGGGGAAGCCCCCCTCCCGTGCCCCCCCCCCGCCGCCTGCTGAGATAGCTCCATAGGCCCCAGCCCAGCCCGATCCAATCAAGGGCTGCTGCAGGCATTGGGCTCTGTGGGGTCCAGTTCCATTCTGTGTCCTCTGCCCAGCGGGGATAAATGTTGGTGACTTCCCCTCCCAAAGCTGTTTTTCTTTTTTTCCTTTTAAAGATTTACTTATTTATGCATAAGAGCTGGGGTGCAGGCCAGAGGTGTGGGATGTGAGAGGATTCACAAGAGACAGAGTGGGGAGCAGAACAAGTGGATCTACTGAAACACACTGCTGAGGGGAGGAGCAGGGAGTCAGGAGAGGCCTGCTGCACCAAGTGGGTCAGCTCCCTGGCTGGGGATCCAAACACGAGCAGTGGCTACTGATAGCTTCATAGTGCTGAGCCACCAGGGAGGCCCCTGAAGTTGGTTTTCTGTCTTGGTTTTGAATCTAGTACCTCCTCACTCCCCTTCATCATTTTGCAGGGCTGCAGGGAGTGTCCAGGGGGTACTAGGCTGCCTGTTGCCAGCCTGAACTCTCTGATGGATGCTGTAGGGGAGACTCCTCTAGACTGGTTCAGATCATGGGCAGATCATTGGAAGAATTCAGTTCCTTGGGGATATAGGGCTGGGGGCCTCAGTAAGATCAGGAAGGCTCCTGTCCAACAGTGGCCAGCAAGTCCCTCTCCAAAACCTCTGGGCTTTGGCCACCTCGCTCTCTGTCCCTGGATTTAGTGCTTATGGGAAGGTGGACTCCACTGCCCCCCCCACCCCCTCAGTGGGAGAAGTGGGCCTTTGGCCCATCAAGAACCACAGAATGTCCAATAAAGTCAACCTGAGTTCACTATCCCATTCTTGTGTATTCATTCTACTCCTAAACTCTTCCTCTCACTTCCCTCTCCTGTCCCCTGTTGAGAACACCTGATCTGGTCCATAGAGTTTGCCCCTGGGTGCTCGTGCTCACTTCTTGGTGCTCCCTCTTGGACCCACTGGGTCCACGCAGACCCATGAGCAGGGAATAGGCTCCTGTGCAGAGGGAACTAGTGTCCACTTACTGGACACCATTCGTCATCTTCAGGGGCTGGGAAAATGGGGAGAAGCCATAGTCCCCCTCCTCACGCTAACCATAGCCAGGTGGATACCAGAGTCCTCTCTCAGAGTCCAGATGCCACATCCAGACCCCTTTGAGGCATCAAGGTGGGTCCTCTGTCCCCAAGACAAAGACAGTTGACAAGGTCACAGCTGGATTCCTTCCTTGAGAAGGGTGGGAGTGGCCGGGCTTTCAGGTCCTTGGTGACAGTGGGACTGGCCTCTATGCACAGCCACTGCCTCCTTATGACCTGGACACTTTGTGCGTGTGGCACGAACACAAAGCCGTACTCTCCTGGGAAGTTTCAAGCCCACGGCACAGAACTGACGCTCACAGCACACTGTGCCAGATCCCTGGAGCTTGCTTACTTCTGCTGGGAGTTGGTGCCCTTGGGCAGTGTCTCCCCATCTCTCCTCCTTCCAGCCCCTTGTACCCACTTTCTCTGACTCTCATTTGTCTGCACGAGGTCCTAAGCACTGTCTTTGTGTTTGGTTATTTCTCAGAGTGCAATCCCTGCAGAGCCATGCTTGTGTTGCACGTGGCGGGATTTCCTTCTTTTTCATGGTTGAGTAATATTCTGCCCTGGTTATGTATTCAGATGTATGTGCAATTGTACACACAGATGTTACAGCTCTTCTTTTTCCTCTCAAGCATCAGTGGACGCGTAGGGTGTTTCCACGTCTCAGCTATTGTGAATAAGACTTCTATACCCATGGATGAGATGGGCGTCGAAAGCCCATTTTGCCATTTTTTCAGTTGTCACGTTCTATACTTGCATGTTAAACTGGCTCAAGCGGTCCTAGTATCCAGTAAGTTCACAAATACTCATTAATCTCTATTTTATGCTATGATTAGCATGGAAATCCCAGTACAAGAAAAAGTTATCCTAGTTCATTTTCTCTTTGATAATGCCAGTGTAACTTTATTTACTACTATAGAGTAATGATCTACTTCAAAGAAATTCAATCAAGATTCTCTTATAATTAGTATAATTCTGTGTGAGGATGTCTAAGAGGACCAAAGCGAAATATTTAATGTAACATTAGTCTGCTCTCCACACGTCCACACCCGGCCCCAAATCCATATGTCGTGCAGTGTGTGTGTTTGAAGTTGCATTGGAAGAGGATAAACGAAATTAGATTTTGTTGAGCCAAGTGACTTCTGTATGAATAATGCATCGTCCGTGTAAACTATGAAACCTAAAAGTACAAATAAGTAAATGTCACTTCTGAGTTTTCCTCAAAGAGCACACTGATTAGAAGCACACTATGGACATAAATACTGAGACTATTCTTCTAAATGTCAAAGAATGCAAAATTTACTCTCTCTCTCTGCGATTGCCATGCAATATTCATGAAGATTAGCATTAGTGAGTTCAGAAAATTCAGTAATTTTTACCCCATGATGTCTAAATGTGAGTAATCACTTCGGTGGCGTGACTTATGAATTAAATTACAGCCTGACCAGCATTGTAGAAAAGGTGGCATGTCTTCTACATCTCTAATGGATCATCATCGTCTTCCAAAATAATTACATTAAACCACCTTTGTTCAAGGTGGGGCTTTAATGTGAGTTATAAGTCCTTGGCTTTGCTGAAGATACTGGAGTGAAAAAAGTCTCCATATTTTGGAGACGTTTACCGCCATAGGTTTCATAGTCAAAATGTCATGCTGTGGCTTTTTTTTTTTTTTCCTAAACATTTTGATTGATTTAATCTCCATGCCACCTAGAGGGTTATCACTAAGAAAATGGTGTTGGCAAGCAAGACAGTTGGTGTGTTTAGTAGGGCAGATGCATTTTTGAGAGCCCAGTTAACCCATGGGGATTTGTATCCCCCAAAATGAGACAATAATGTCCCCAAACAGGATGTGTTCAAGCCCTGGCTATGGAGAGAGGGACCTTTAAGCACCCATCTTAAGGGAGCTCATCCACCTGGCACTTATAAATTATAAATTATAAGGTTGGATCCCAGGCATGAACCTTAAGGTCAAGATCCATCCTCAGTGAGTGGCTGTGTAAGACCAGGTAAGAGTCTGGACTGTCGTCAGAGCAACTAGATGCAAAAACAGACTCTTCCTCAGGCAGTGTTACTAGTGCTCCTGTGACCACCCTGGTTGATCTTGCTTTTTGGTGAAGGGAAGAGATGGTGGGGAGACCGGGAGGTGAGATGCTGTGCTGAGATCTTGGGGAGAACAGTGAGGGACAGTCCAAGGCAGGTAATAATTTTGGGGGTAGATATGTTGGCCCCATGTTTTTAATCCTGTGCTTTAAATGATGGCTTTCAGAAGCCATGAAACTCGACCAGCTTGGATCAGATTCTCCTTCTTGGAGCATCTTTTCTGTTCTTTCCACCCATCTCAAGTGCTTAGCACCAAGCACTCTCAAGTCCCAGCTCACCTCTCTTCCATGAAGCCCCCAACACTCTCTGCTGCATGGCATTTAGCAGTCAGGTGTGCTCGCTGGTGATTGCTCTTGTGTTCCCAATGAGGTTGCACTCATCTTCAAGGTTGCACGGCCTCAGCGACAACAGGATGGTTCTCACATCCTCAACTTCTCTCTTCCACATAGGTGTGCAGGAGCAGCTGGAAAAATGGTGGTTCCCTTACTGGTCAGGACTCCCATCTGCCATGCACAGAGGTGTACATCTGTCCAGAAGGATGCTAATGAAAATGTACCCGAATAGGACTGTCTCGAAGCTGGTGGGTATGCTGAGAGCAAGGCATTCACTGGGGTGAGTGAAAAGGACATGGCAACTGCCCTTCTCTGTGCCACCCCCTTGAGGTCCTTCGTGGGAAAGATTTCAAGAAAGTAAGATCAGCGGGTAGCATGGTATTTATACTGAAAGTTTGGAAGAACGATAAGCCAGATGTTCAGCAACAGGGTGTGGGGTGTTGGAGGGCAGTGTGTGTGGAACTGTCATGCTGGGACCAGAAAGCTGCTGCACAGACTCAGGCCCATCTCTTCTCTTCATCTCTTTCCCTGTCTCCTCCAACCCCCCCCCCCACCTGTCCTGAGTCTCATCATCTTTTGGGAAGTGATAGTGAATTTATTTTTTATCATTTAACTCATTCACTGACAGTGTCACTACACATAGGTGTAGTGGCATGATCACTACTGCCTAGAGGAGAGACCCATCTCCTTTGCACACCTCCCACCCCCGATCCCTTCTGTCACTGGCTCTTAGCCTCTGCCCTGGGTGCACCCTGAGATGCCACTTATACATAGTTGGACCTTCGACAGAAGGTAATAGAAGCAGAGTCATTCAGTGTGGAGATTTTTGAATCTGACTTTCTCAAAGGTCAGAAATGTGGTTTTGTGCTGTGCACTTTGTGTCCTGTTCATGTTCATCACTGTGTGGTGTCTACTCTCTGGCCATGTAGCAGGCCTTGTACTGGTATGACCCAGCTGTCTACAAAAGTCTACTGCAATACTAACCTACAGGTTCCTGCCTGAGCAGAGCTTCTGGTTTCTCTTGTGAAAACATCTGAACTAGGAATGCTGGGTGGGAGCGTTGATGCATGTTTAACTTCAGCGGAAACTGCCAAATTATGTCCCAAAATAGCTTCCTTGCTTTGCAAGCGCATCAGCCATGGGTGAGTGAATGGTTAGTACTGCCTCTGAGCACTGGGTGTCTCTGTTAAAAAAGAGCAACCACCTTCTAAGAGGTGTGCCATATTATCTCATTGTGATTTTAATTTGCTTCCTCTAGTGACTAACGATGATGAAGAATTTTTATGTGCTGGTTTGCATACTTATTGCAGCTTTCCTTACATTGCCCATTTTTATTAGGAATCTTGTTTTCCTCTTTCCAAGTTTTGAGGGTTCTTTATATACAAACTCTTTTTCAAATATGCTTTTGTAAATATTTCCTCCCAGTTTACGACTTGTCTTTTCATTCGCTTAACAGCCTCATTCCCAGAACACAAGTTTTTATGATGAAGCTGGATGTATCGATTTTTACAGAATGTTGTACATCTTCTGCCTCTCATCTGTGAAATCTTTACCAGGCTCAAGGTCAGAAAGATTCGAGGCTTAGGTTTTATGTCTGGGTTATAAACAAAGATTCTAAAATAGAAAACAGTATAAAATACAAAGCGATGAAGTAAGTTTATTTCCGTTGAGTGTTCTGCTCCTCACTGGGCACAGGATCCAGTGTTCTCGCCAGCAGCAAAGAGCCAGGCCCTCGGTGGTGGAAGAGCCAGAGACCCTTAGCCCGCATAGATGCTCCTTCGCAGGAATGCCAGGGAGTCGTCCCCACCTAGACCAGTCACGTCCAACACATCCCCCCTTCTTTACTCTCACTCAGAACCTTCCAGGGAACAGAAATTCAACACCTGATTGATACTGCAGAATCCAAGTAACAAGAACCCTTACTGTGCATTTCCTGTTGGTAGAGAATGGTCCCTTGTTACCTAATTTAAAGGAAAGGCTAAATGTATGAAGGTATCTGCTTTTCTTCATGATGGTTAAAGGCTAGGAGCATCTTACCCTAGGCACGCTTGCCACTTAGTGAGGGTACCGGGGAAACCTGCATTCCTGGGTGTCCATTCGCAGAGGTCAATGGTTAGACTGAATGGGGCAGATGCCTACTTGTCCCGGGACTGGAGCAGGGACTGGAACAGCTGTTTGTACTGGTGTTAAACTGACTTCAAGGTGCTGTCTTGGGTTCCCTACAGAAAGTGTCTCCCAAATCTTTCATTATTTCATTTCTTTGTCACTGGAGCTGACTATAAACATGGAGCATACACTGAAATTTGTAACCACTTTTTAAAAAATATTTATTTATTTATGCATACAGAGCTGGGGTAAAGGCCAGAGGTGCAGGGGCAATGGGAGGATTCACCAGAGACAGAGTGGGGAGCAGAGCAGGCAGATTGATGAAGCACACTGCTGAGGGGAGCAGTGGGTTTGTCAGGAGAGGTTTGCCGCACCATGTGGGTCACTTCTGGGGCGGGATCAAACTCATGCAGAAGTGGCTTTAGCTTCTCAGTGCTGTGCTCTAACCTGCTGTGCCACCAGGGAGGGCAAGGCCAATTTGACTCAAAGTCACTGGACTGTAAGGCATGTAAGGTATAGCCACACACTTCCTGGAAAATAGCTTGCAATCTTCTTTTTTCCCCCATTTTGAGACAAGATTCTGGTAAGGTAGGCAGGGTGGAGGCCCATGGAGAATGAAAGTGGCAAAAACAAGCTAGAGAAAAGTGGAAGTTTATGGGCCTCTGTTGGTGAGCAGTGGTGCCAAAAACAATTTGATAAGAAGAGGAACAGAGGGAGGGGATGTGAGCAAGGGTCTCCAGCAAAGCTCTGCTTCCGCTGCCCGCCTGCACCCAGCAGTGTGAGGCCCACAGCAAGCTGGAGTGTGTATAAAGGATCCTGGGCATGAGTTTTTCGGGGTACCATGCTTTCAGGTGCCCTGTCTTTGTAGGGTTTTCTCTGCTTCTTGGTGGCAAATAAACTCTCTAAACTCACTCCTCATGGTCCCATCCTCAATGACACAAGACAAGAACTTACCATTGTGCAACACTATTTCTTGAAGCCTAGATATTTTTCTTAAGCTCCTTTTGAACCCACAATTTGGGCTGTTGTCTGAATCTGTATTCCCCAATTTGTAAATCTAAGACACCCCTCCCCATAGATACTGTTGTTTGTTAAACCTCGTGTTTTCTCCATAGAAAAGTTATAACATTTTGCATGGACTTGGAGAGGATGTTGAAGATAATTACAGCTAGGTCCTGAGCGATTAGAATTGCGGAGGCTGAAGGGGAGGGCTCACTGGGCACAGAGCCTGCCGAGCACATGCTCCTGCAGCATGCCACTTGCTGGGGCCCCTGGGGAAAGGATGCAGGACTGGGTACTGGCACCTCCTGGTCTTCACCTCCCTCGATGCAGAGTTGCTTAATGCAACACTCAGTCATCAAGAGGGACCTTCATGGTAAGCACACAGGGAGGTCAGAAGGGGCTGCTCCTTGTTGTGGCTCATGGCAAGGCTGGATGTCCACAGCCTGTGACAGCCCCAGGTTGTCAGGTGCCCAGGACAGCAGGTGCCCAGGACAGCAGGTGCCCAGGACAGGAGGTGTCCCACATTGCAGGCGGTCCAGTGCTCCATCCCTAGCATGAGTCCTCACGGCTTCCAGTCGCTGCCTTGCTGATTGGGCTCAGACTGTATCATGTCATTGAGGCTGCCACCGCCCCAGAATACTCTGCGTTTGGAGAGGCAGGGGCTTTCCCCCTGAAGTCCCCACCCCAGAGACTTTGCCTGTGGCACAGACTTGATGAGGACTTTGGGTAACGGAAAGCCAGCCCTCCCAGAGCCTCAGGCAACTCGAAACCAGGGCCCTGGCATTCTGCTTCTTGAAGATCCCTGTGACACCTCTGTCCTGCAGTCTGTGGTCTCTGTCTACACCCCTCCCCCCTGTGTCAGCCCCATCCTGAACCTGCGGCCCTCAAGTCAAACTCCTGGGCAGAATCTGACAACCCCCGAGTCTCTAACATCCAGCTTCCAGCTCCTCTGAGCCTCAACTCTCAGCATCCAAGCTCAGAAATTAATCTTTGCAGGTTCTTATTAAATTCCTAAATGGTAAGCTTATTTTCTCTCCATTCTCTGCACAGGGGAGGAGGAGAAGTGTTTTTTGTTCTTTTTTACTCCTTTTCTAGATAGCTGCATCAAAACTGCATGGTAGACAGACCGGGAACAACCGTGTCCCCTCTCTGGCGGTCATCTGCAGCATGTAGTCAGCCAACCGCCTGGCCTGTGGATCCTCCCACCATACCCGTGGGTAGGCGAGATGTGGAATAAGTCACTGACCCCAGCCCAGCTTGGACCCAAGGGCGCTGTGAGCACTGACCTGGGGCCACAACTCCGGGGGACAGAGCTGCTAGCACCGGTGGGGTGCGGCTGTGGTGGACCCTAGTTTAGGGGCTCTGCTCTCCGCCCCACTTAGATGCTGCAGCCCACGTCTGAGCACCTGGCGCGCTGTGCCTTTCACCTCTGGGAGGGCACCCACCTCGCCAGGCCCTACCCTCCCGACTCAGCGGGAGTCACGGCAGCCGGCTGCTATTTCTCAGCCTACTGCCTCACCCCAACAACGTGGCCCAAGGGTTGCTCAGTGCAGACCCCGCCCCTGCGGGCCCCAGAAGTGTGTATTAACTTGTAAATGTGTTTGCAGCTGCTTTAAAACGATTGCTATGGCCTCCATCTCCAATGCCACATTTTACATTCTTCTGCCGTATTTATAAATTGCCCGGAAGACTTTTTACAAGGACTTGCACTTTTATAGGGCCAGCAAACAACTTGGCACGATCTAAATGTCATCTATCACCTTTTGTTTCTGTTGTGAATGCAAAATATTAGAGTAACTTAAGATCATGCTGAGCCGTGAAATCAGAGGAGATAAATGGCAGAATTGTTGCCTTTTCTGTTCTGACTAAAAAGATTCAAAGGAATCCATCTAAATTTTGTAAGAGAGTTGAAGCTGCAGGGGAAGAAGCAAGAACATGGAATTTGATTAGCAAAGTGAGAGGGGTGTGGTGTCAGAGCTGAGGCCTGGAAGCCCAGGCCACCTCCCCTGGGCCCCTCAGCCTGGTCTTGACCTTAGCTTGTCCTGTGGAGCAGGGACCAGGGCCTTGGGCAGGAGGAGATGGTACAGAAAGGGAGGGGTTGCCGGGGCCCAAGACTGGAGGGTTTAGTCTTCATATGTCCATGTTTTATCAATACTTCACGGCTATAGGATATACACATCATAACAGTTACCATTTACCCACTTGTAAGTGCAGCTCAGTGTATTCACACAGGTGCAGCCATCCCCACACTCTGTCCCCAGGGCTTCCTCATCATCCCCGTCTGAACCTCTCCCCAATCAGCATTCACTGCCCCACCCCTCAGCCCACGTGGCTCCTGGCTCCACCTGGCTGCTGGCCCCACCTGACCCCAGCTCCACCTGGTCCCTGGCCTGCAGCCCCACCTGGTCCCAGGCCCCACCTGGCCTCCAGTCCCTGGACCTACCTGACCCTACCTGGTCCCTGGCCCCCAGCCCCATCTGGCCCCCAGCCCCCGGGCGGCCAGCTTCCCTCCTGTCTCTCAGGGACAGTGTCCTGAAGCATGGCGTAGATGGCCTGTCTTCTTCCACAGCGTGGCTCTCAGCATGTCACGCTGTGCATTCATTTTAGCACAGAACCCCATCCCATGATGTGTATGTGTTACAAAGAAACTTCTACCCCACACTACCCCCGACCCTACACCGGGCAGTGTCTTGTCATCTTGCACGGTTGGTGCCGTGGTCCAGCCTGGGGACGGCTATTGGTGAGGATATTAACTCGTGTCCCTGTCCAGAATGATGCAGACTTTCAAGAGGACAGCAGCAGAGCCCTGGTGACTGCATGGCTGTGGCTGGTGACATGGGGACACACAGGCAGAGGACCTGTCTGCCTGGTGGGTGGATGTGTGGACAAGCAGGTTGGGAAGGAAAGGCGGTGTCAAGCTGCTCCAGCTGGGGCCCACCCACCTCACCCAGCTGCACGGCCACTGTCCTGCCCTCCCCCACCCCACGACACCCAGTGTGTTTCTTCCCTCCATCCATTGCAGGCAGCTCACACGGTGAGTGGGAGTCCCTGTCAAAGACTGACCCTTGGAGCTGCCGGACAGACATGACCTGTGACCTCTGGTGTGTGTGTGTGTGTGTGTGTGTTAAATGTGAATTTCTTTCTTTCTATATATTTTACATCAGGTGTAGTCCCCGTAGAATTCCCACCACCAATTCATCCGTGCATCTTCAACATAGTCCTTGTGTTCTTCCTTTCCTCGTTTTGACCTTCTCCTCCCCTTTCCCCTGCAACATGTCTCTGATGTATTGTATTTGGCTCCTCTATAGTCCCCTATAAGTGAAACCATCTGATATTTTTCTTCTTCCTTCTGACTTATTTCACTGAGCATAATCCCTTCCAGCTCCATCCATGTTGTTGCAAATGGCATGAGTTTATCTTTTCTTATTGCTGAGTAATATTCCACTGAGTATATGCACCACATCTTCTTGATCCAGGCATCTATTTTTGAGCATTTGTGTTGTTTCCATACCTTACCTATTGCAAATAGTGTTGCAATAAACAAAGGGCTGCAAGCAGCCTTTTGAAATAATGTTTTGTGTCTTTTGGGTCAATTCCTAGGAGTGGAATTGCTAGACCATACTGTAGCTCCATTTTTAGTAGACTGAGGAATCTCCACACAGCTTTCCATAGTGGTTGGACCAGTTTGCATGAACATGATAAAAGTGATATATGACAAACCCATAGGAAGTATTATTCTCAATGGCGTGTGATTCTAACAATAAAAAAGGGGTCTGGGGGGCCCTCCCTGAGAGCATGGGGGTGTCAGTCTCAGGCTATCACCACTGCAGCCTGAGTTTGCACCTCCTGCCAGGGACCTGACCCATATGGCACCAGCAGACCTCTCCTGTCTCCCCACTGCTCCCCTCAGCAGTGGATTTCAGTGGATCTGCCTGTTCTGCTCCCCATTCTGTCCCTGGTGAATCCTCTCATCCCCACCCCTACACCTCTGGCCTGCACCCCAGTCCTTCTATGCAAAATAAAAAAATAACATCTTTTTTGAAATAAAAGATCTTAAGAAGTACATTCTATAATTTGATAGGAACAACTACAATTTATGGGTTCAAATAATACCAGAGCTGAGAAGGGTAATTTCTCCAAAGCAGAAGTTGTAGTTTATTGTCAGCTTTGATGTGAAAAAACATTCTTTTACATATAATAATAATTTCTAAGGCCAAGAATTTTATGGGAAGCTAGTGATTTTTGCATTTTTGGGTATAAACATTTTTAAATTCTCATTGTTTTTAAGGCAATATTTTCATAGATTTCTCTTGGTTTTCCTACAAATAATTATCACCGGCAAATGTGACTAATTTTGCTTTCTCTCAGCCAATATTTATCTTTTTCTGATGCACAGGAAATTAGAAAGGGAAAACATGTTTTACACAAGAGCAACAAAGATGATAAAATACACAAATAGCAAGCGTCACCCAGGTGAGTGTGTGAACTGCAGATGTTCATACCCCGCTGAGGAATCTCTGTAGCTGGGGTTCTGCCCTTTTTCCCCCACGAGTCTATACAGCAGTGAATGAATTTAACAAAGAATTTCAAAAGTTCAGTTGTTATTAAGTAAAACTGAGATGATCTCAGAAAGGTTTGAGGAAAACTTATTAGGAGGGCCAGCCTTATTAGCCCCTTGGGTAAGAAAAGTTAAATTTAAATGATGATAATATAAATATGGACAAGTCCATCAAAAAAAAAAATCTAAGGGGCCTCCCTGATGGCCTACAGGTCAGTCTCAAGTTACCATGAGTAAGCTGTGGCCTGAGTTTGATCCCCCACCAGGGAGTGACCCACATGGCACAGCAGACCTCTCCTGTCTCCCCACTGCTCCCCTCAGAAGTGGCTTTCAGAGCATCTGCCTGTAATGCTTTTCATTCTTTCTCTGATGACTGTTCTCAACCCCCACACCTCTGCCTGCACCCCAGTTCTTCTATCCACAAAACAAAACAAAACAGAGAAAGGATGTAGTTATAATCCAGCATTTATTGAAAAGGCAGCTGGGTAGGAAGGCGGTCACTGGGAGCACAGGCCAGCTGTTGGGTCAGCACCTGGGCACAAGGACAGCAGTTCCTTATCACACCAGCTTACCAGGTGCACAGCATGATGAGATGTCAGGAATGATACTTAGAGAAAAGCTTTCGAGTGATCTTTTCTTAAAAAAGAGAATCTGGAGTCTGTGGGTAAAGAGGTGACCTGCTAGCAGACTGGCATCTGGGGGGACTGGGTGGGGCTGAGGCCCTGCCCACCTTTGCTTCCTGCCGCTGCTCAGGTGGGCATCTGCCAGTGGCCTGGGCATCTGTGCTTACCGTCCGCACCTGCGTGGGCCCCACGGCCTCCCCTGCCCCATCACTGTCTCATCAGTTTCTTTGGAGACTGAGGCCCTGAAGATTCCACGTCACCCCCAGATTCTGATCTGGGGCGCAGCTGCTCGCCACTGGCTTTCCCTGTGTTTTAACGAGATGATTTTACTTTAACTGAAAATGTGCTGCGAAGACACACACATAGCTGTTGATGAGCAGGGAGGAAGAACGCAGCTCTTCGCTTGATGTCTAGGGGCTTCCCTGGGAGCAAGCTCAGTTCCCCATGTAGCCCTCTGCTCTGGAAAGGCCCCTGGCGATGTGCTGGGCAGCGATGAACTAAGGTGGGAGGGAGGGAGAGGCGCGGGGAGCCTGGTCTCCGTGAGCGTGTGATCTGCACGAAGACGCGACTTGGCGCCATCAGCAAGGCACAGCCCTGTGATTTCCGTACACCTGCGGCCCAGCCAGAGAGGATGCTCGGGCTACTCCTCCAGGTGTCACACGATGCAGCGCAGATAACAGCAAGCGTGCCAGCTTCAGCTCAGGGCCTGCGGCCTCCAGCACCCCTGGCGGCTGGCATGCCATGCTGTGCGGCAATGCATCTGACCATCCCGCCCCTCCTGAGATGGGCATTAAAGACATTGACATTTGCCTTGGTCCTCTTCTCTCCTCCCGCCAGTCTGGGGCACCAAGCAGCCAGGCCCCAGGGCCCTGTGTTGGGGGCAACTTGGTTGCAGTCCCCACCTGGCAGTACATCTGCCGCCTGATAGGGGAACGGCCCAACCACGCTGCTCCAGACTCTTGGCCTTTGGGGGAGGCACATGCGGTCTTGGGCTTTGCAGCCTGGGGTGACTGTTGCCTGGCAACAGATAAACAGCGGTCTTGTTGGGAAACCTCAATCAACTTCCTCTTAAAGGAATTTAACTTTCAGCTCGTTCTTTACCCCTGTGGATACGGGCTTCTGGGACCAGATTTGTACACTCACCGTATAGACTCGGTGACTTCCTAGGGTCATGTAGGTGCATGAGGTCAGTGTCCAGATTCAGCTTTTGTTTTCCAATTGACCAGCTCTTTGCTCTGTGTGGTTCAAGAAGAAGCTGGGGTGTGGGGACTGCCAAAGCTCGGGGGACGGGGCTTTCAGATGCTGCTATAGCATGGACCTAGATCTAACCTTGAGGCAGACAGAAAGGCATTTGGGAACATCCTGGAAATCACACCTGTTCCCTGCATGGGAAGGCCTGAGCCCTGCTATCTCATCGTCAGCATATGGACAAAATAGCACTCGGAGCCTGGAGTGAACCTTTGAAGTGATTATCATCACCTCGGCCTGCGGACCTCACTTGTACCCCAAACCAACGACTGTGCAGGGGAGTCCTGGAACTCCCCAGTTTCACAGGGCATGGTGCTGGAACGCACCCAGTGCATGGTGGGCTGAGGAGCCCGGCTCTAACCAGAGCACAGCTCTCTGTCCTCGTGTTCTGGCTGGGATGAAAAACAGGACTCTGCTTTTATGAAAGGCCATTGTGGCTGAGGTCACGGAGGAAGCCTCACTCAACAACACGATCTGTGAGCCGAAGGTCAGGATCCTGCATTGTGAACAGCCTTTTCTGTCCCCTGAACATAAAACCCTCCCCCCAACCCCTGTGAATGCCCTGGGTCCTCTGTTCGGTCATAAGGATGTCCCCGATGGGGCGGGTGGAGGCTGGGACCTAACTCAGTCTTTATTCCGACCGTTCATGGACTTGGGCAGCAGTCACCCCGTTCAGCAACTATAGAGGGAAAGTGGCTTCTCAGGCTCCCTCATTACCCGAGGGGAGGTTTTGTGACAGCAGGTGCTGTGTTTTTCCTCCAGGCCATTTTCAGACTTTTGGGGATGCCCAGAACCACTGCAGATATGGCCCACAGGACAAGGAGCAGCGGGTCTGAGCTCCGAGGCTTTGGGGTGCCTGGAAAAAGGTTTGGAAGTAAAAGAGGTGAAGGGAATACCTAAGATTTGGACCCCTGCAGTGGAGGGGTTGGAGCCGGCCAGTCCAGGGCCCCATCGCCAAGGGCAGCGGGCCAGCACTGGGCTCTGGCTGTGGCAGGGCACACCAGGAGGCCGGGGGTCCTCCACCCAGGGGAGCAGAGTCTACATAGTGTTCTGCTCATTCCAGATCTATCTGGTCCCTACATTACCCAAACTTCTAGTAGATACTTTGAAAATTATTTCTGTTGTTTTCCAGGGAACTGTGCTTTTAGGGGCTTTCCTGGAACCAACTGAATTCATTTCTTTCCCTAAATGTGACTCAGTCTAGCAAAGAATGTGCAATTCTCCTCCCTGCTCCTCCTCCTCCCTACCAGGCTCCCCTTTCTTGAGTGGGGCAGGGAATGTGGAACCTCCCCTTTCCCTGGGGGCCCCCTGTGACAACTCCGTTCCTAGGGAAGGGTGAACCAGAGTCAGGCTTGCAGTTCCGTCTTGGTGGGCCCGACACCTCTCCTCCCCCAGGGACCTACACTTTTGTTGATTTTGACACCACTGGTAGCCTCTCCGTGACCCATTTATAAGCTCAGTCTCCTGCTCCTTGTCCTGTCATAGAAAATACAACAGAACAGGCAGGGGCAAAGGAACATTGCTCCTTGTCTAGCCTGGAATGGAACACAGGCAGCTCTACAAAGAGGTCAAAGTTTGTCCCTCAGGCCCCTACCCCCACTGGTGTCCACGGACCCACTCGACTGGCCCTTTGGTCACAAATACTGCCCCCTCCTGTAACCAGGATCTGTCCCTCACAGCTGGTCCCGCCTCCCTCCCCGCGGCACGCTGAGCTGGTCAGGGGAGTACGCTGGCTGGCGACAGGACGTGCTAATCAGGCCCCACGGGGGGTGTGTTTGTGGGCAGTGCTTGGCCGATGCACCCTGGTCACCCCGGCCGGGCAGCCCCCCCATAGACGTCTCTTCATTCTGCGGACCCTCACGCTGAATGCACTCTTGCCTGTACAGTCGCCCTGAGTAAGGCCAGATTCACAGCCTGAAACCCAGCGAGGCACAGGCAGCTTCAGAAGGCTCCAGAGTGGCCTTGGCCTTCGTCAAGCGCTGCCAGCTTTGTGCCGCCCCTTCCACAGAGGCATCTCAGCAGCCGGACGTCAAGGTGTGGTAAAGACAATTCTTAATCTTTCGCCCTCATCTCTCTTGCCATGCTTGTCAGGCTATGCTGTCAGTAGTGGAGCCGCCCCCCATCCCGATGCTGACCCCACCGGAGAGGAAGGGCCCCGAGCACACGAAGGCAGGGAGGGCCAGATCCCTCCAGGCAGGCTTAGTGCCACGAGCCAGTCCTGCTGAAGGTTGGACTGTCATGGTGACGGGACCACCTCAGTGTTGGTCTGCTGCTCTTCAGCCTGTGGCCTGAGATTGTGCAGGAAGCTCAAAGTCGAGCCAAGGGGTGACCATGTATCCAGCTGCCCCCAAGGGCCCAACAGCTGTGCCAGACGTAGTGAGGACTGTAGTGAAAGTCTCAGTGGGGTAGAAGGTTGACGTGGGCAGCAGGGTTTGCAGCATTCCGCAGACGTCATGCGTCCAGGATGATGGCGTCCCTCTTCCAACCCCTCCGCCACCCCCTCTGTCTGCTGCAGCAAGGAGGGGATGTTTCTGGACACTCACAGTGTGTTCACATCCCAGAGGAAGGTGGTTCTGGAGAGAACCCTAACTTTGGACAAGATCCCCCTCCTAGGTGTTTGAAGGGTGGGAGTTGTCCAGGGCCTGCAGGGCCTCCGTGACCTCAGCTGGAAATGGCCCCTGAGCCAGAGTGGCTTTTCTCAGGCCTGTTCTGAACATCTTGGGGTCTCTGCCCTGAGCATCTTAGAGGGCAATTTCTGAGCCTCTGGGGGGACCCTGTCCTGAGCGTCTTGGTGGGGGAGGGGGGGCTGTTCTGAGCATCCTTACCCGGAGCAGAATTAATAAGAAGCGGAATCTAAAGGACCAAGAGCAAATCAAAAACCAGGGGACTCCAGGTGACGACTGTTTATTTTTTCTTTTTAATGCAAGATTTCTTAATGGTTTAGTTGTAAACATGAGTCATTTGGCTAAAAGAAAAGGGTTTTAAAAGACCTGGCTTCCGCCCCCAGGCTTCCGCCCTTGACCCAGCCCCTGGTGACTGCCGTAGGTGCCAACAATCACTCTGCAAACTGGAAGGAAGGGGAGTGGACCTATAGGTTCCCCTGTTTAGGGAAGCCATGCCCCAAAGTCTCCGACCTCCCTTTGTGCTCCGAGGCCCCCTGAGCCTCCTGACTGCAAGGGAAGCTGGAGAGAAGGAAGTGATGGAGGGAATGTCTGGGCGATGGAGGCATCTCCCTGCCCTGTCTCTAGGGGCCAGGCGAGTGCTGTCCTCTGGGGAGATGCTGCTGGACAGCTGTCCAGTGGTTCCAAGTGACATGAGGCCAGGATCACTTGCTGGGGGCCCTCCCCACCCAGGGGTCAGTGTTGGATGCTTCTGATGGGGGCTGGGGCTTTCCAGTCACCTCCTGATTCTTCAGAACTTGACACCTCAAATCCTCTGCATGGCTCTCATTACAAGGGTCTCCTCCCTGTCCACCTTTTCAGTCAGATGCAGGGTCGAGTGCACTGAGGGAGAGCCCCAGGGCAACAGCTGCACCAGGCCTGGTGACAAGAGCCCAGGTAGCTTCCCTGGTGCGGGGGTGGGGGGGGGTTGGGGGTGAGGGGTTGGGGGGGGTCGTCAGACATTTGATTTACCAGTTCCCCTGGGACCTTCTCCTTCCCACTAGGCCTCCGTGTCTCACTCTCATAGCCCGGCATGGTGTCCAGGGCCAAGAACTTTTTTGAGAGTGATGATCTTTCATATTTTGATAGTCACTGAAAAGGGGATAGTCTCCTGTCCAGGGAGAGGTCCCATGTAACAAGAGCCATGCAGAGGTGAGGCGAGGTGGATGTGGGGTGGGAGTGTGGGGTAACCACGACTCTGCATGGGTCCATTCTGGGACTGACCTGGCCCCGGGAGGGGCCTCTGTGAAGGGTCCCTGTCCCATGGGCCTGGTGACAAGAGCCCAGTTAGCCTCCCTGGCCAGGGCCACCTCAGTATTGAGGACTCTGATCAGGACCTTCTCTCCTAATACATCCTGGTCCCAGGGTCAGGGTGGGCATGAGTATGGTGAGTGGTGGAAGGTTATCCCACTTACCGTGGACTCTGGGGGATGAGGGCCATATCTTTTCTCCTATCTTTAATTTTTTTGTCTCAGCCTGTTCAGAATCCTGACTGAAATGGACCATGCTGCTTGGTCGGGTGAAGTTGTAATTGGAGGTGCTGGGTTTGGAGAGCAGGGTCCTTGAGGTCACTCTGGGAAGTGTCACCAGAGCTCCCTTTTCCCAGCGAGTTGCTCCAAGGGACAGAGGCCTTCGTTGTATCCAAAAGGGCAGGGAAGGGAGAAGAGGCAGACACTCGCACAGACGCAGGCGGGCAGAGAGGGCTGCCCCGAAAGGGACAGGCTTGCTGAGGGCGAGGCCGCCGCCAAGGGGGGTCAGGGAGGAGGAGCCCCGGCGAGGCCACAGGTCACGGATGGGCAGGAGGCCACAGCCCCAGAGGGAGAGGGTTGGTGGCTTCGAGCCCTGTGCGGACCAGGTGGGCGGAGGACCGCCTCAGCCAGGGCAGAGACTGCAGGGACGGTCTTCTCTTTGAGAGGGGCTCACTCCCGTGGAGGGGGCTGTTTGCTGTTGATTTTGGGTAACTGGAATTTGCGAGGGACAGGAGATTCTACTATGGCCTCAACCTCCTTATTTTCACCTCTGCTGTGAGCCCTGTGACTAACAGCTCTGACACTCTGCTTGGGTCTGGCCTTGGTGCTGGAGGGTGTTTAGAACCTACAGCTGGTTAATCCCTTCTCCCCCTACCCAGCTCCCCGCATTGTGAGCCAGGATTCTGGTTCCGGCGCCTCCTTCCGCCAACTTTTCTATTCTTGTCCTCCATCAGGGGCAATATAATGCCCCCAGGAGGGTGGGTCCTCCACGGCCCTGCGCTAGGGGACGCTGGGCTGGGACCAATGAAGCCCAGCTCAGTCCCTCTCTGATGGCCCCATGTGGCCCTTACACAAGCTGCTCAGCCCAGCACCTGTCATTGGTGACGAAGACAAAGAAGGTCAGGACATGGTCCTTAAGGGAGGGATGGAGGACAGGGAGCCAGGACCTGCCTCTTGTGCTCATTGTTTGAGGCTGCTGCAGCCAGAAACAAGATCTGGAATCTTGCAAGGGAAGGAGAAGGTGCCTGGGTGAATAAACAAACACCCTCCCCTCTCTGCAGAGACAGTGGTGAGCAGGACTCAGCAGCCTGGTGCCAATCAGCGAATTCCCCAAAGCAGGACATTGTTTTTAGCTCTATTCAAAAATAGATTCCCATTTACAAGTGCTTTCCTGTCAATAAAAACCCATTTTCAGCACCAATCTGCCTCTCTCCAGCCCCACACGTGGATTCTAAAGAGACAACAGCATTCTGCTTAAAAATAGCAGCGTCCTCTCTTTGTTCTCCTCCCTGCCTCCCTCCAGTCTTCTCTCCCGCCTCCCGTGCTGGGTGAGGACGGAGCTGCCTTCCGCGCGGACTGAGGCTTCCACACGCCGCAGAGGTGGCTGTTAGTGCCTGGCCTGTGGATCAGGGCCAGGCGGTGCCCCAGGACAACTTGGGTGCCCTTGCGGTCTCCGGAAGGGCACACCCACCAGCGCGCCCGGTGCCCAAGCCAGGCCTTGCTCTCCGAGGCAGGAGGACGCTGGGCCTGAGTCCCTGCCCTCCAGGCCCGCCCAGAGCCTGGTCCTGACCGCTGGCTGCCCACGGTGCCTCTTGGTCCCTGTGGTCTTGGAGCCCCACACTTGGGAATGTCCACCAGACAGGGCTCGCAGCAAACAGTAGGCTCCTCCACGTGCGTGTGGCAGGGAGACCTGCAGGCCTGGTTTGCACCTGCCACCCAGTGCAGCGTCCTCAGTGTCCAGGGAGCCGCGGGCGTCCCCAGCCCCATGTCCTGCGCTGAGCCGCCCTGGGCAGGACTCAGGTTGAGCTTTGCTCAGGCTGTGTGTCACTGTCTCGCGAGGTCTTTAAAATGGGCCCAGGAGAGGGCCCTCCCTGGTGGCGCAGCGGGTTAAAGCACAGCACTGAGAAGCTAAAGCCACTTCCGCATGAGTTTGATCAGTACCCCAGAGGTGACCACATGGCGCGGCAGACCTCTCCTGACCTGCCTGCTGCTCCCCTCAGCAGTGTACTTCGTGGATCTGCTTGTTCTGCTCCCTACTCTGTCTCTGGTGAAGCCTCTCGCCACCCCTGAGTCTCTGGCCTGTACCCCAGTTCTGTATGCACAAATAAATACATAAATACATACATACATATCACATAAATAAATAAATAATCTTTAAAAAAAATGGGCCAGCCCTCCCTGGTGGAGCAGCGGGTTAAAGCACAGCAGTAAGAGGCTTGAGTCACTTCCACATGAGTTCAATCCCCGCCTGCCCTGGAGGTGACCCACATGGCGCGGCAGACCTCTCCTGACCCGCCCGCTGCTCCCCTCAGCAGTGTACTTCATCGATCTGCCTGTTCTGCTCCCCACTCTGTCCCTGGCAAATCCTCTCACCCTCCGCATCTCTGGCCTGTACCCCAGTTCTGTATGAATAAATAAATAAATCTTAAAAAAAAAAAAAGGGCCCAGGAGAGTAATCAAGAAAAGATGTGTACAGAGGCAGCATGATGTGTGTTGGGGTGGGCGGGGGGTAAAGGGAAGCAGACTAGTGGGGACCCTCGGTTTTCAAAAATGGGAGCCACTCATTAGCATGGCTGAGGAGCATAGGGCGCAAGGCTGCTTTTCTCCCTCCACGACTCGAATCTGCTCCTCCTGCTGTGGGCCCTTTGGGGCTCAGTCTCTCCCTCTGGGGTTATGCTACTGAGTTAGGGCTCCCTGGCCAGCAAGCCTCAACTGGAGATTGCATTATTGCCCTCAAATCTATGGGCTGCTCTGAGAGCCAGGAAGCCAGTTATCTCAGCTGTGACTGAGATGCAGCCTGACTCTGAGCCCATCACTGTGGCTGTTCAAGAAAGGGTTCTTGTACAACCCCTCAGGAAGGCGGGGGAGGCCGTTGGGAGGGGCCAAGTCCGAGCACAGCTTGCTCTGAGGCGCAATTGCTGGAACACACTGCTCAGCCTGCTGATACAGGAAGACACGAAGGAGATGACTCATGTCAGCAAGATGGTCTCTGCCCTCCGGGAGTTAACATTTTTAGAGACTGCCAAAGTGTAAGCCTGCAGGGCAACAAGAGAGGGATGCCTCTCTGCGAGCTGAGGCGCCAGTGAACACATCTGGGCCGGGGGGTTTGCTGCTATTTTACTTGCTGAGAAGCCGGGCAGCAGACATCACTGAGGGCCAGGCATGCCTGTCTGTGCACACTTCAGTTGTCTCCATATGGTTTTCTTGCCCTGAGGCACCTTTCCTCATGGTTGCAGAAAGGCTGCTGTAGCTCCAGACATCACAAAGCATCATACCCGAAAAGGGTGAAAAGCAATGGAAAAGCCTTCTTATATGTTCATCTTCACAGCGGGGGGAGCCCTTCCTCAGAAGCAGTCGAAAGAGGCCCCTTTGTACATCTTTGTCCAGAACTGGGGATTCCAGGATTTATGAACAGGCCTAAAGGAGGCAGCTTTGCCCATAGGGAGAAAGGGTGCCAGGAAGGATGTGGATGAAAGAGCAAGTCCAGATAGAGAAGAGGCTCATAAAGTTTGATCAAGTGCCTCCAATTAAGGACAACTTAAAAAAATCCATAAACCAGGTTTCTGAAATACTCACTGTGATTCTCCAGCTTCAGGCCCCGGCTCCCCGGTGTGCTGCAATGACCCACATGCAACGTGAGTGACCAGCTATGGCTCTGATACACACTGGTGCTTCATGCATAGGATGCTGGTATTTCTGATAGCGATCCCTCATCACCTCGCTCACCAGATGGGATCTCAGCATCTACCCACTGCCAGGCCTGTAGTGGGAAGGGGTAGCAGAGGCAGTTTGTTTAGACTAAGGCTTACTACTCATGTTGGTCACCCACAAGGAAGGTCCAGTCCTCTGAAGTCTTCTGAGCACCTAACTGAGACTCCAGAACATCCCTCAAATAGTTCAGGTGTGGAGTCACATGCCACGAAAACCTTTCTCATTCCCTTTTTCACTGAGGGGAAGGAGGCCTCAGGGAGGCTGGTTCAGCTTGCGTGAGGCCCCATGCTACCGTACGCTGCCACCAGGTGGCAGTCGCTCCTCATCCCAGAGTCTGAAACCTGACCCCCCCAACCTCCACGTCCTTCCCCCCCCACCCCACCACATTAGTTCTATTATTAGGAAAGTCAATAGCCTATGAATATTTTCTGGATAATCTTGGAAACAGTCGAGGTGTTGCTGAGTCTTCGTAGTCACAGGTATTTCAGGTATGGCGGCCCATTACAATTCACAACACCTGAGCTGGTCAGGGGACGGAGGTTCCGAGGTCACACAGTGGACCCAAGCTTTGAAATGACCCTACTCTCCATAGGGTCCTTCATTCTGTGTGTGTCTCCTGACCCTGCAAATGTTAATTAGTGAGATTCTTTAAGTAACTGGACTTCATGCCCTGAAGCTGCATGTTTAAGATGATACAGAGAAAAATCTTTACAGAAAAAACATGCCCGTGTAAATCTCTCATTCTTCATATCTAAAGCCTGCTATGGGCTGAATTGTGCCCCCAGAAGAAAACATCTTGAAGCCCTAACTCCCAGCACCTGTGAGGGAGCCCTCACTTGGAAGGTGGGTCTCTACAGGTGAGCAGGCAAGGTGAGGTCTGCAGGGCCTGCCCCAGCCCTGGGTTCTATAACATGGGTGCTGGATGCAGAGATGGCCACCACCCAGGGGCACCCAGGGGAGCCCACGGGGAGACGGGACTGCACTGCTGTAGGTATGGGGACCCCGACAGAGGCCAGCCTTGCCTGGCAGCCTGGGGGGACCCTGTCTGATGGCCCCAAGGCCTCCAGGGCTGAGAGAACTGTTCCTCCTCTCCTCTTCCCCTCTTTTCTCTCCCGCTCCTCTCCTGTCTCTTTTCTCCTGGGGTGAGGTCAAGAGCCAGGAGGGGGGACTGCACACAGATCTGTGCTGAAAATGCAGGAGCTTCTCGGGCTGTGCAGTTTCCCAGTAGAAAGAGGCCCCTTCTCTGTTTTTGGAAAAGGAAGAAATTATCGTCTGTGGATGTCAGTGGATGTTTAAGTGGCATGTCTGCACTTTGGGCATTCTAGCAAGGCCTTTAGTTCTCCAGAAGCTTCTAAGATCTGATTGTATTAAGTCTTTTCCCTGCTTCACGAACGAGCAGGCTCAGGATGGGGCCTGCAGTCAGACTGGGCAGGTTTGCTCCCTCTGGGAGAGCATCAGTGGCCTCGCACTGACCCTGGTGGCTCCTGGCCCTGCTGTCACCACCTGCCACTTACCCTGTGTCTGTGTCCCCATTTATGAGCTCGGAGTCCTGGGGTGAGGGCTGCCCATGCTGTGTGCTGCATTGTCCAGGGAACCACCAAAGGCCCTTTCTCCAGATCAGACCGCTGATTGGGGGAGCATGGGTACAGACTCTCGGTCTCAGCCTGAGGTTGCGGGGTCCCAGGGGCTCAGCTCCAGGAAACAAAACGTTAAAGCTGCTTTTATGAAATGCCTTTAGTTTAATATAACATGATTTAAATTCCTGGCTGTTATCCATGTATTTAAACTCCTCCTCAGTCTATTTCTAATTTTAGTGGAACTGACTGAGAGCAGCGGCCCTGTGCTGGCTTGTCCAGGAGGAGGCCCCGCCTGGCTTTTCTCCTTGCTCTGGAGAAAGGCCCAGAAATACTTTCTTAATAGATCATCCATAGGGTTCTAGTCCCTCCTCCCTCCTTCCTGCCTCTCACTCTCCTTCCTGCCTCCCTCTCCCCCTCTCTGCTCGCTCCCTCTACACCTCTTCCTCTTCTTCCCCCAACCCCTTCTCCCTTCTCCCTCCCTCTCTAGCTGCCTCCTCCCTGCCTCTCCCAGCCTCTGTCCCTCCCAGCACCCTCCAAGATGCTTTCCTCCTTCTTTGCTTTAAGCTACCAAAAACACAGGTAACTTTTCAAAGCCAGATGGAACGTCTGTCTTTATAGCCTTCTCATTCCAGTCCTATCTTCCCCCTGGGTTGTACAAACAAATCATTTCTTTCAAGTTGATATTTTGCCTCTTTGGAAATAAAGCATGGAACACATTTTTCTACTTGTCAAAAATATTATTTTAAATATGTAGGTAGCTGGAGAATAAATATCCCTTGGTATGAATAACTAATCAATTCTTCAAAGAGCTGCTCATCTATTTGCTGATTCAGTTCCAAATTCTCAAAGCTTAGAGCCCCTGATGTAGGGAAAATTTGTTGGTGTTTTATAAATGTAAAGTTGCTTTTTTCTATTTCCTGGTAGTTCCTTTGACCTAATCACACCAGTTGCTGAAAGGCTTAGCTATTCACCGGAGATTTTATCCACAAACATAACTTCTTCTCCGTGCTCTGTGTCTAGTTAATGGTGTTACTCTTTTGAGACATGTTTAGGATGATATTTTGATTTGCATGGTTTCCTCTAAGGCTTTAATCCTCTCTCTTCAAATTATATCAGATGCAGATTTGGGATGCTTGTTCTATGCCACACAGGAATAGGACCCTACCTGGTCTCTACCTTTCAGGTACCACGTTAAGTGGGAGAAAGATGCACACAGGTGTGAGGGCCAGTTGTGGTGAGGAGGGATGTGGTGTACATGGAGTCTGTGCCACGGGTGGAAGTGGTGTACCCAGGGAGTGTGGTGACCCAGCTGCTGGGCCTAGGGGAGGGTCGGGGTGGGGCAGCAGCCGGAGCCCCAGAGGGTGGGGAGGGAATGGGCTGCAGAGCATCCTGTGTGGGGTATGATCCTAGTGTTAAGGGGAAGAGTGTCCTAAAGGAACTCTGCAGAGTCTTGTGGACTCCACCCCCTACTCCAGGGATTGGAAACTACAACTCCCAGCAGTGCCAGGGAGAGAACTGTGAGGACCCACGGGCGGAGCTAAGCAGGAATTCTGGGACATTGGGGGATAATTAGGGTGCAATTACACCTCTTTCTCTCTCTCTCTTGCTCTCCTGACTGCATGACTCGGTGTGTTCGGTAAGGTATTCCAGTTACTTTGTATCTTGCTCTCTTTCCCTGGGTTGTTTCCTGTTCCTTTCCCCTTTTGTAAATAAACCCATTTTGACCCTTTTGTGTGTTCCTGCAGTATAAATGAGTTTTGAGCGCGTGGGTGAGGCCCCGCAGACAGGCAGCCCAGTCTACTCTGGGCTACCTTGTAACACTGGCACAGGGAAACTGAGGCAGCAGAGTTGTGTATTGACCCCTCGTCAGCTTCTGGTCAGAAGTGGTGGCTTAGGTCACCCGGGGCCATGGGCAGGACTGGGAAAAGGCACATTTCTTTGCAGTATTTTGGCTATTTCCTGCAGATGTAGAATCACTTCAAACTTTACAATGAAAAGAAAGCATTGTGAGACTGACATGCCACCCTGAGTCAAGGACTGACATCGCAAGGCTGGGTGAGCTTCCTGGGAACGGGGAGTTGGAGGAGGGAGCGGTTCCCAGGGAGGGCACCAGGGTGGGAGACTGGGCTGGGCCGGGAGCACCCCAGGAGAGGTAGGCACTTGCCTCAGGGCACATCTGCGAACCTCGAACCTGGCGCCTCCTGCTTATATAGAGACTGGTCCCAGGCTGGGCTCGGCGGGGAGATCAGGCCACATGAAGATTCAAGTCTAGGTAGGAGAAATCCAGGCAAGTGTGGACCATGTTATTTTGTCAAAAAGCAAGGAAACTTTCAAAAAACAGGACAGAGCCTCCCTGGTGATATTACAGGGTAGCAGAGTAGACTGGGCCGCCTGTCTGTGGGCCCTCACCTGCACGCTCACAACTCAGTTACACGGCAAGGACACACAAAAGGGTCAATAACAGATTTATTTACAAAAGGGAAAAGGAACAGGAAACAACCCAGGGAAAGAGAGCGGGATACAAAGTAACTGGAATACCTTATGGCTAGGCTGACTGAACACACCAAGTCTGGAGGTCAGGAGAGCTGCTTTCTGAGGGAGAGAGAGAGAGAGAAAGATGCAATTGCACCCTATTTATACCCCAAATGTCCCAGAATCCATTCCTGCTAGCCCCACCCTTGGGTCCTTGCACTTCTCTCCCTGGTACTGCTGGGAGTTGTAGTTTCCAATCACTGGAGTAGGAGGTGGGCTCCAGAAAGCTGGAGTAGGGGGTGGGGTCCATAAGACTCTGCAGAGTTCCTTTAGGACATCCTTCCCCCCTTAACAGTGGTAAAGGGGTTCAGTCTCAGCACTAGGAAGTCACTGCAGCCTGAGTCCATCCCCGGCCAGGGAGCTGACCCACAGGGCAGCACACCCTCCTGTCTCGCCACTGCTCCCGTCAGCAGTGGATTTCAGTGGATCCACCTGTTCTGCTCCCCACTCTGTCTCTGGTTCTGAATCCTCTCACCACCACCCTGATCCCCACACCTCTGTCCTATACCCCAGGTCTTGTTTGCATAAATAAATAAATTTTTAAAAGAAAAACCACAAAGATAAAGAAACCAACTGGACTGTCATGTAGTATATGCATCTGGATAATCAGAGTAACGTCGTGGTATTCCTGAAAGTCCTAGGAAATGTGGACTAGGATGTCCACAGGGGCTCAGAGATCCAGCATGGTGTCCCAGTGAGCGAAGCAGAAACGGGTCCTTCTTAAGAAATCGTGTTTCTTCACTTCCTCTACGTCCTATTGGCTGTGAGTAGCTCCCTAAGCATCTGGGTACAGTGAAGGAAGGGGGGCCCTCTGGGCAGGGGGCAGCTCCAGAGAAGTGTGGATCTTTCTGGTCCAGGCACCCGCGGACCCAGCTGCAATAACCTTGGGAAACAAGGCAGCAAAGGCTGTGATACGAGTGTCAACAAGTGGCTTCCTGCAGGGGGCGCTCCGAAAAGTCAGGGCAGGAAAGGGGGACTCTCTAGCCTGCTTCAGTAAGTCACGGGTTTTCGTTGCAGCTATTTCATTTCTTCTAATAATTATGTGGCTATTTATAAAGATTCTTAGATTCCAGATTAGGAATAAGGAAGTGAAATTGAAGCTCTAGGATGAGTGGGTGTCTACAGTCATATTAGATGCTTCCTGGATGTTCTGGGTTGAGCACAGAAAGTGCTCCCTCTTGGGGTCCCACCCCAGTTCTGAGCCAGCTCAAAGGGTTGGTCAGCGTAGCTAGTAATGAGAAGTTATAAAATGATCATATTTTTGTGTATGTTATCATTTAATATCTATTAAAAATCAAAAAGAACCACCTATGACCTATCTGAAATACGGCCACTGAATGGTATAAGAAGATTTATTGACACAAATGTTTCTCGAAGGGTGTAAGAGTCACAAATTATGCCATATAGTAATGGTTCCAATTACTTGTTATTTATATACTCCAAATCTCCACTAGGGCGCCAAGGAATAATAAAGGAAATTTAAGTAAAAGCATAAACTGGAATGATGAGCAATACAAGGTGACGAGGGGGTCCCTGGCCTGGGAGCCTGGTCCAGGCGGAGGCCAATCCAGCCTCTCCAAGCAGAGTGGGCGGGCACCCTGGAGACTCCATGTGCTCCACAGGAGAGCGGCTCCGCCTGGGGGGGGGGTGCTGTCAAGACCAGGAGTACTTGTTTTTGGGGTTTACTCAGACCGTGAAGGGGAGAACAAGCCAGGGATGGGAGAAGCCATGGAACCCAAGAAGTCACCTGCTGGCTGGGCATGTGTGGCCCTGGGTGGGGGCAGGTAGAGCACAGGATAAATCCGGACAATGGACGTTACTCTTCAGGGTGAGGCAGCCTGGAAGGCAAGGGTCGGGCTCCCCGGGCCTCCCTAACAGGGGAGGGACAGACACCTCTGTTTGGAGGGTTGAAACTTAGAGCCCCTCCCTGTCATGGACCTTCTAGAAAATTCCATGAGGCTGTCAGGTAAGGAGGCTCCAGCTCACATGCCTGGTCAAAGAATGTCCCCAGCAGCCCTGACCTCTGGGAGAACAAATCTGTCCATAGGGGATGATGAGACTGTTCTGGGACCTTCCTCAACCCAGCATGGTCCCTCAATGACCCCGAGATCCAGCAAGGCTAATATCCCTCAGCCGAGTGGTGACAAGGTAAATCAGTCTGCTTAGTGATGTTTTTGTATTTGGCTTAAAGATTATCTGGAAATATTTTTTATGTCATGGGTTTATAACATTTAAGATAATCTGTTGCATTCAGTAAATTTTGTGACTCCTGCTAAAACAGGGTATTTAGGATTAAATGTTAGATTTGCAATGTTAAGTTGAAAAGTATAGGACACTGTACCTAAATATAAATAAAATTGGAATGTTTACGGGAACTTGAGTCCTCTGTCAGTGTATTCATCAGATGAGTGGGGCTGTTTAGGTACTTAAGAGACCCTTTCATGCTAATGAGACATATACATTGCTTAAAAACAAGCCAAATATATTAAATTCACGAACATATTTTGAAATATTTAAGGGATTTAATTTACTGACTTATTAAATCTTCTCCTTAACCTATTATAAAACAGATTCATAGGTAGAATAAAAAAAGGAAACCTTAGTTGAACTTTAAGGCTTTAATAAAAACATAGCTTTTGTAATGTCTCATAAGTAGAATGTTCACAAGAATAAAAACAAAACTAGTAGCGTAGCATCTTCTCTCGGGGGACACTCTCTGCTTGGAGGACACTTTAGTTCTTGGGGCCCAGCCAGTGACCAGGAGGTGGGGCACACTCACTGGCCTCTCGAGGCTCCTGGTGGGAAGGACTGCTGGGCCAGAGCCCCACTGGTGAGCCGGCAGGAGAAAGGAGCCACAGTGGGGAGGGGGTGGCCTTGGAGCACTGGAGAACATGGCCTCGACCATGAGAATGTCCGGCCCAGAGTGGAGAGTATTTAGGTGGCTCTAAACCCCACTCCCTTTCCCCCTCACCCGCGACTGTAACAGGGTGGTCCCTAGGAAAAGGGAGTTTCCAGGTTCCCTGCCCCACCCAAGGGAGTGTGGAGCTGAATAAGGAGGAGAAGCTGGAGAGGAAGGAGACAAAGAGAAGGATGGGGAGCAGGAAGGGGCCTGGGGCCGGGCATGTGAGCAGAGACAGGTGACGCACTGGTTTCTTAGCCTTGGGTTTGCACTAGGAACTTGGGGGAGGTGGGCGGAGACACTTGGAGGAGGCAGAGACATGGTGGTGTGGGGGTGGGGGTGACCCACGGGGAGGTGACCGTGGCAGCCTTTGTCTGGACTTGGGTTTTGATTTGGTTCTTTCCTCCTGGACCTGCCGGCCCCTTTCCTGTGGGTCCCACCCGGAGGGGCCTTAAGACTAGCAGCTTTCAGGCCTCAGTGGCCTCACTTTGGGCCAAGCTTGTTGGGCTGGACACTGACCAACAACGGGGCAGGTGACTGCATGCTTCACGGAAAAACATCGATTCTTGCTGTCCTTTGTCACAGTTGTATTAAGTCCCTTCCCATTGAAGGTCTTACACATTAGAGTATGTCTGTCTTCACGCAGTGGATGGCACAGTCCATCTAGAGAAGGCGGGTTGGGGTCCTGGGGTGCCCTCCCCCTTGCCTGTAACACGTTCACTGCTCATCCTTGAGTTCTCTGGGTTATAGCAGATGGTGTAGACCCGGCCACGTCCCATGGAGGTGTCTGGCCGGGGAAATTCTGATGAAGGTGAACATCACAGGGTGGGTGCTGGGCAGCACGCTAGGAGGCCACACAAGACAGGGGTGTGCAGCTAGCACCAAAGGATGCAGCCAGCACGTGTGTGCACACACACGCACGTACACATACACATACATGACCTCAGCTGTGGGTGCTGGCAGCTCTGTTAGCCCAGGGCCTTGGTGGCCGCTCTCTCTCCTGCTGCAAATAGGAAAAGTAGCTGGTGTGAAAAGCCTCAGATGATCCAATTCCAAAGGAGACTGATTACATTTCTGGGCGGCTGTGATTCCAAATGTAGCCACCTTCTCATGCCGGCCCTATCATTGGAACCTAGTGAACACTGAGCCTGGTGATAATTACAGGAGCAGGAGCTTTTATTTTCAGATCCCTGTCTATAGATTAGATTTAATTTTTGTTTTTAAAAATGGCATTGCCTCTCCTGAGCACAGGTCTAGAGCTCAAAGAAGGACAGCAATAGCCCCTCATGAACTTGGCCCCAAGTGATTGACCCTGGCCCCCTGCTTGTCCAGCCCCTGAAGCACTGCCATTTGGGAGGCCGGGGTGCCCGGGGGGGTCTCCCATCTGCTGGCTTGACTTGCTCCCTCCCCTGGCTGTGCTGCTGGGGAGCAAACAGGAGAGGCTCTCTCACGTCCAGAGTGAGCCAGGACTGCCCTGGGCTGTCTAAGGACGGCCTCTGCCCAGGGGTCCTGGAAATGGACCAGGGGTGGCAGCGGGACAGCTGGCCTGACCCTGCCAGCAGGAAGGGAAATGGAGTTTGGTTTGGGGCATGACCCAGCGAGGCTCACTGTTGCCCAGCACCCTGCCATTAGCTGTTAGCTGGAGGCAGCTGACTGAGTCCCCCCAGCAGGGTGTGGAGAAGCAGAGCAGCCCAGGTGAACAACCCAGGGTGGGGCCCTCACCCCTCATTCTAGTGATGCCACCGCACCTGGGTAGGCCAGGTGAGCGCCGAAACCTCACGGGAGCCTGGGTCCCTGGATCACCACATGGAGCAGAGCCAAGCTTGATGCTGATGCCCCTGGACTCAGGGCTGGCATCTTTTGCCATCAGCATACCTGGTTGCAGTGGCCCCTAGGCTGCTGTAGCGAAGTCCCAAAGACCTGAGGGCTTACACCACAGAGTTTTGTGTCCTCGAAGTCTGGAGGGGGGAAAAAGGTCACTCCACAGGAGAGGGCTTGCGAGTTGGGGAGCCTGTCTGAGGCCTGCAGCTGGCTGCCCTCCTGCTGTGCCTCCCGGGTGGCCTGCCTGGGCATTCCTCCCTGTGCTGGTCCCTCTTCGTGCAGGACGTCTGGCCTGTTGGACAGGGCTTGTTGGAGTGCGGCGCCACGGTCACAGAAAGGATCTACCTGTGTCCACACGACCTCACTGTGGCTGCGTGGGGCAGGCACTGTGTCAGTCCCATCTTGAAGAGAAGCAGGAGGAATTTCAGTGATTTTTCAGAAGCTGGAACCGAACTCCCCTCGCTAGGGTGATGGTCATAGTAACACTCACTCATTGAGCACTCACCGTATGCCAGCCTCTTCCCTGACACCCTGTGGGGCTGCGTCTTTGTCTTGCACCCTGTCTGTGCTGTAGAAATGTCTCAGTTTTGCGGGAGAGGCTCTGAGGTGCAGGGGATGGCTGAGCTGCTTCTGTCAGAGAGTGGGAGAGGCTGAAGGAGCACCCGAGGGACCAGGTGCACATTCTCGTCCCCCTTCCTCTGCCCTTCCCCGCCCTGTCTCTTGCACACTCATGCAGACACCCCCCTCCCCCCATGGCTATATCCCCATCCCTATACCAGCCTCCCGGGACCCCAGACAGGTCCTGGTGTTACCACCATCTCTCCGTCCCTCCCGTCACTTGGACAGACCTGGATTCTGTCCTTGGACTGTGGATATCAAGCCTGGGTGCAGCTGCGCTCTGTCTCTCCTACTGACATAATGAAGTCCCTCCTCTGTAGGAAGGAGGTGTGGGGTGGGGAGGGGACACAGTGTGTGAGTGCCCCCCGGGGTGCAGCGCAGATGCCCTGACTTCTCATGCCTCTGCCAGAAACAGCCCCCCAGGGCCAGGGCCATGGGCACGTGTCCTGTGCCCTCCCTGTCCCGCTCAGCCCCAGCCCGCCCCCTCCTGTGCTTTCGGCCCCACTGCATAGCCCTGGGAAGTGGGGGGCCAGCTGTCCTGGAGAATCTGCACTGGGCATGGCCTCTTCACTTCAGAAGGGGAGGCCAGGGAGCAGCCACCCTGCTCGGAGGCCCGGCCTCTGCTCTCCTTCTTGGGAGCAGGGACTCCCAATCCAAATGCTTACATCTCAGTGCAGCCTCCGCCATCAGCCAGCTCTTTCCTTTTTTTTAATTTGAGTAATTTTTTTTAAATTTTATTTTTACATCATTCTTCATTTTGTGCATTTTTTCATATCGCTTGTAACCCCCATGGACTTCCCACCACCAGTTCACCCGTGGGCTGTCACCATAATCTTGTTCATTCTTCCCACCCTACCACAGTTTTTATCCTCTCCACCCCCGAAAAATGTTTCTGTTTTATAGTTATCCATTGTTTTTCATTTTTTCTTTATTCTAATTACTTTATTTTATCCTGGTCCCTTATGCTCTTGATATGAGTAAAACCATCCAGTATTTTTCTTTGTCTTTCTGGTTTATTTCACTTGCCATGATCCCTTCCAACTCCATCCATGTTGCTACAAGAAGTATGAGTTTATCTTTTTTGATTGCTGAGTAATATTCCATTGTATATATGTACTATATCTTTTTAATCCAGTCATTTATTTTTGGGCATTTGAGTTGATTCCACATCTTCCTTATTATAAACAGAGTAGCAATAAACATGGGGGTGCAGGTGTCCTTTTGAGTCAATGTTTTTTGTGTCTTTTGGGGGTTAGATACTTAAGAGTGGGACTGCTGGGTCATATGGAAGCTCCATTTTTAGAAATTTGAGAAACCATAGTGGTTGTACTAGTTTGCATTCCCACCAGCATTTTAGGACAGTTCCTTTCTCTCCACATCCTCGCCAACATTTGTTGTTGTTAGTTGTTTGAAGATGTGCCATTCTCACTGGGGTGAGGTGGTATCTCATTGTGGTTTTAATTTGCTTCTCCCTTATTACAAGTGATATGGAACATTTTTTCATATGCCTGTTGGCCGTCTGCATTTCATCTTTGGAGAAGTGTCTCTTTAGCTCTTCTGCCCATTTTTTAATGGGGTTATTTTTGTTGAATTACATCAGTTATTTGTATATCTTTGTGATCAGTCCTTTGTCATTAGTGTTGTGTGCAAAAATTTTCTCCCAGTCAGTGGGGTGTTTCTTTGTTTTGTGTGATGTCTCTTTTGCTGTACAGAAGCTCTTTAACTTGATGTAGTCCCAGTCGTTTATCCATACCTTCACTATCCTTGCTTTGGATGGTAATCTTTGAAGATGTCACTACAGTGTATTTGTATAATGTTTTGCCCAGTAGAAAACCCTAAAAACTCCACAGAAAAAACTAACTAAAACAATAAACTAGTTAGTAAGGTAGCAGGATATAAAATCAACACAGAAAAGTAAGTAGCCTTCCTATACACAAATAACAAATCAGAAGAAGTGGAAATTAAAAAAAAAAAATCCCCTTTACAATTGAAACAAAAAAATCAAATACTTGGGAATAAAGCTAACAAAAGTGGTAAAAGATCTATACAACAAAAATTATAAAACACTGTTAAAAGAAATACAAGAAGACACAAAGAAATGGACAGACATCCCCTGCTCATAGATCGGAGGAATTAACATCATTAAAATGGCCATTCTACCAAAAGTGATATACAGATTTAACACTATTCCAATAAAAATCTCAATGATATTCTTTAAAGAAATAGAACTAATATTAATGAGCTTATATGGAACCACAGAAAACCTTGAATAGCTAAAACTCTCCTGACTAAAATGAAAGACAATGGAGGCATCACACTCCCAGACTTCAAGCTATACTACAAAGTCATAATAATCAATACTGCATGGTACTGGAACAAGAATAGACATACAGACCAGTGGATGCAAATAGAAAACCCAGACATAAACCCACAGCTAATCTTTGACACAGGAGCAAAGACTATGCAATGGAACAATGAAAATTTATTCAACAATGAAATTGGGCTGCTACATGCAAAAAATTAATCTAGATTACTACCTCACACCATGCACAAAGCCCAACTTGAAATGGATTAAGAACTAGACATAAGACCCAAAGCCAGTTCCCTTGAAAATAGCAGCTTCTTCCCAAAAGTTGACTGCTATCGATCTCACCATGTTCTCCTTCTCTGCATAAGTGTGCTTGCTTTTTTTTTTTTTTCTCTTTTTCTCAATGAAAAAAAGATGTTCTCATAGGAAAACACTTTATACCTGAACTTAATTCTGTCAGTGGTTTGGTTGCTGTGGCTTGCAGGGGCCTTTTACCTCCTGCCCTCCCCGACTGCACCCACTTCTGCAGCAGCAGTACCACTGCCCACCAAAGTCATGCCTCTGCCTGCAACCAGGTCCTGAGGCCACTGCTGTTCAGGGGCCCCTCGACCTGGTTCCCAGCAACTTCACCAGCACTTGCCCTGTGTGGGGTTGTGAGCAGCACAGATCTTGTGCGTGATGGGCTCCAGGGGACATAGTGGGTTGCTACTGGCTCACCTGTGGGGCTGACTCACCTGTAGGGCTGGTTCACCTGTGCACTGTCCTACAGACTGGTGGCCTCTCACCTTCCCAGTGTCTTCCTGCAACACTCAGGAGCCAGTCAGGGCTGGGGCCAGCCAGGTGTGCAGGTGAGTGTGGTCAGTGATGTGGAAGGTGTCTTGGCCTTTCACCAGGTGATGCCTGGGCAGCTGCTCCCTCCATCTGAACCTGTAGTGAGTCTGGGTCTCTTCCAGCATCATGGACAGCCGATGTTTGTACCTGGTGTGTGGGCGCCAAAACCTGTATGTTTATGTGTGCATGTGTGTGTATGAAATATCACAACTGTTGTATATATAATAACATTAAATGGAATATACTAATATCACTATCTGTTAACTTAGTTATACATTATAATATCACTACTATGATATATTTTCATATTAAATATAACATTAATAATATAACATTAGTAATGTAATATCACTGCTACAGTGTAAATATTAAATATATGTGCACATACATATAGATCAATCTTGTTTGGTAAATTCACTGAATTGATTAAAAATAATATTTGATTGGCTTTCAAAGTCCAAATTTGTCCTTCTCTTATAATAGGAGGAAGTTCCACCTGTCCCACCCACCCACCTGCTTGCCCCACCTGCCCATCTACCCCACCTATCCCACCTGTCCCACCTGCCCACCTGTCCCACCTGCCCACCTATCTCACCTGTCCCACTTGCCCACCTGTCCCACCTGTCCCACCTGCCCACCTG
>NW_004567130.1:2877843-2905057 GCF_000260355.1 Condylura cristata | reverse complement strand
CCCACCTGCCCACCTATCTCACCTGTCCCACCTGTCCCACCTGCCCACCTGCCCACCTGTCCCACCTGTCCCACCTGCCCACCTGTCCCACCTGCTCCACCTGTCCACTTGTCCCACCTGCCCACCTATCCCACCTGTCCCACCTGCCCACCTGACCCACCTGCTCTACCTGCCCACCTGTCCCACCTGCCCACCTATCCCACCTGCTCCAACTGCCCACTTGTCCCACCTGTCCCACCTACCCACCTGTCCCACCTGCCAACCTATCCCATCTGTCCCACCTGCCCACCTATCCCACCTGTCCCACCTGCCCACTTGTCCCACCTATCCCACCTGTCCCACCTGTCCCACCTGTCCCACCTGCCCAACTGTCCCACCTGCCCACCTGTCCCACCTGCCCACCTATCCCACCTGTCCTACATGCCCACCTGCCCACTTACCCCATCCGCCCACCTGCTTTCCCCACTTGCCCACCTGCCCACCTGCCCCACCCATCCACACAGTCCATCTGTCCTACCTGCCCCTCTTGTCCACCTGCCCACCCTGCCTGGCACCTGTGCTCTCCTGCTTGGCCTGTCCTCCAAGGGTCCCCATGTCAGATCTCAGACCCCGAGGAAGGGGAGCTGGGAGTGGCAGTTCCTAGCTCCCTCAGGCTCAGAGGCCTGTAGACTCAGTTCGGGAAACCAGCTGCTGCCCCTGGACCATGATGTCGTTTCCTTGGACGTGTGATTCCCAGAAATGTCCCCACAAGGACCCTTGTCTTAGTCCCTCTGCCTCAGATTAATCCATCTCTCTAACAACCACCTTCTCTCACTATTTACTTAGGTCAGGATAGTACAATATCATGCAGGTGTCCCTGTTCACCTGTCAGATTAATCCACTTGCTGTCACCTTGTGTTTTTAGCCGAATCATCAATAGATACCAGTCTTTAATGCACAACAGACGGCGGTGCCTGCCTTTCGTGAAATCGCATGGGGCCTGCGGCCACCTCACTTTCTCCAAGGTGCGTTGCAGCCAGATTTCCTTAGCGAGTGTAGTAAACCAGCTGTGGGCTACAGATCCTTGAAATGTTATTTGTTCCCAAATGTCAGTGAAGGAAACTTTCCTTATTCCAAAGGGAAGTATTGAGTGTAAATCCACATATATACACTCCTGTCCTCATGACTCTTGTTCTGAGAACTGAGAACTTAGGGTAGAAGGCAGACAACTTAGTTTATGCTGGTGAGCAGGTCCTTGTAGATGCCGTCTTGCCCACAGACGGAGCCACAAGGCAGGGCCAGGAGGCGATACCCGCTACCCTTGCTGTTCCCACTCAAGCAAACACACTCTCTGTCATCTCCATCGCCCTGTGGACAGCAGTATCTGTACCTGCGTCTGCCCCTGTTTTCTGGGCTGGTGTGGGTTACATGGTTAAAACGAAAACCCCAGTGACTTCCATGGGGCCTTGCCCTGGCCCCTCACACTTGCGTCTCCTTGCTGCTTCTCTAAGTTCCTGGTGGGCCCACGGCAAACATCTCCTCCTCTCTTGTTAGACAGATGTCTACGGGCAGAGCCATTGTGTTGGTGTGAGTGCCAGGCAGACCTTGGCCAGGCCAGGGAGGCGCCTGCCCTTCCCCAGCTCAGCTGTGCCACTTTCGGGGCACTGTGATGCCCGCGGTAGCTGGCAAGAGCTTGTGTTGTGCATTTCTAAGCAGAGGGAGCACTGCACACAGCAGCTTGGGGAGGGTGTGCATGCAGAAGCCTGGGCCTTTCTAGAACTTGGACCTTGCTCTGGAAGAGAAGCTGTGACTATGGTGTCTCCACGAGTTACAGAAGATGTTCAACAGAGAGCCACGCGAACCAGGTGTGGACAGTAACCCCAACATGCCGGAGGGGTTGCCAGAGCCCACTAGAATTACAGGGGAACCCCTGCCCCCCTCAAAAGAATGGTGGAAAAACAAAAATGATAACTACAAGGAGAAAAGATCACCTAACTGCCTTCCTGGGGTGCGAAGTGGAAGAACCTAAATTCATTTATCAAATTTCCCAAAATGTCTGTGGCTGCCCTTTGGACGGGAGCAGTGCGTTCTCGGGGCTGCAGGTTGTGGTGTCAGCAGTGTGGGCTAAATGAGCAGATGCTAAGGCAGTCGCTTGGAGTTCTTGAGCCCCAGTTCGTTGCTCTGTGAGCTGCACGCAAGGACACAGACCACCTGGCTTTGCTGTGAGCTGGATGGGGAAGCTCGCCTTACACGTAGCACCAGCCTGGCCACGGGCAAGCCTGACATTGAAACTGGCAGCAACAATGACTTCTGTGTCTTTGGTTACTGAGGAGTGTCTCCAGGATGGAGGATGTTTCTCAAAAAGTGCCCTTGGTGCGGCCCTCCCTGGTGGCGCAGCGGGTTAAAGCACTGCACTGAGAATCTAAAGCCGCTTCCTCATGAGTTCGATTCCCGCCTGCCCCGGAGGTGACCACATGGTGTGGCAGACCTCTCCTGACCCGCCCGCTGCTCCCCTCAGCAGTGTACTTCGTCAATCTGCCTGTTCTGTTCCCCACTCTGTCTCTGGTGAAGCCTCTCACCGCCCCTGAGCCTCTGGCCTATATCCCAGTTCTGTATGCACAAATACATAAATCTTTAAAAAAAAAAAAAAAGTGCCCTTGGTGCCATTACCTGTGGAAGAGCAGAAGAGGGCACTGAGCAGGGGGAGGTGCCAATGACCAGGCAGGCCAGGCAGTCCAGAGACAGCCCTGATGTACCACTGCCAGCTCCAGAGTGGCAGAGTGTCTGCAGTGAGTCTGGGCTGGCACCCATGTTGTGGGAATCAGTCATGGGCTGTGGGTTCTCTGGGCGGCTCATGGCCTCAGGAAAGGCAGCTCTCAGAGGCCAAGGCCATCCTAGAAGGGGCTGGAGACTCAAATTTCACTGCACCCCGGTTGCAACCAAAGTCCTCCCCTGAAAGGAGACCAGGGTGGCAATGGATGTCCCAAGCACAGTGAGGATGATAGTGGTGGTAAGGGTGAGGATGGTGATGATGATGATAGTGGTGGTGATGATGGTGGTAATGACGGTGGTGGTGATGATGGTGATGGTGGTGGCGGCGATGATGGTGATGATGATGGTGATGGTGGTGATGGTGGTGGTGATAATGATGATGATGGTGATGGTGGTGGTGATGATGGTGATGATGATGGTGATGGTGGTGGTGATGATGGTGGTGGTGATGGTGGTGGTGGTGATGGTGGTGAGGAAGGTGATGATGAGTGTGGAGAGAAGAGAATGGTGATAAAGATGGTGTGAAGATGATGGTGGTGATCCTGGTGATGATGAGGATGGTAATTGTGAAGAGGATGATGGAAGTGAGGATGAAGATGATGGTGAGGATGAGGGTAGTGATAGTGGTGAGGATAAGGGTGATGGTCGTGACAGGGAGGTAGTGGTGATGGTGAAGTTGAGGATGGTGATGGTAAGGATGAGGGAGGTGATGATACTGAAGGTGAGGACGTGGTGACCAGTAGCCTGACACAGAAGCAGGGCTGCCCCTTCCTCAGCTGGCTGCTGGGTCAGAGAGGAAGCATCTCCGTCCGTGTGCTTAGCCGCCCTACCTGTCACTTTCATGTTCTGCTCGGTCCCTCACCACAGCAGCAGCAGACGAGCTCGGATCTATTTTAAGCTGTGTTCTCACCCATGCTCAGATGGGCTGTGTGGGGGCCCTCCCAGGCTAGTTCCAGCACCTGCACAATTTCTTTAAGTAGCACCTCCCCGTGGCGTGTAATGGGCTCGGGTAATTACAACTGACACCACAATTGGCTTTCGATTTGAAATGTGGCAAAAAGCCTCCAAAGAGCCCGGCTAAAGTTTATCAACCAGTTTATCTTGTCAGTGGCTCTTATCCTCCACCACCATGACTCATAAGTGAACTTAGCATGTTAATTGAGAGGAAAGCCGGTTGGCAGTCAGAGAGACGTGGCTTCCTTGCCCGCGAAGGGGTCTATTAAAAGCCCAGGCCTGCCCTGCGCCTGTGGCAGTTCCAGTGTGTTTTGCAAACACTCCCTAGTGTGGCTACTAATTTTCCAGCACTTTCTCCCATACTGAGCCTCCAGAAATATAAGCAATTCCTAATCAGAGGCCCTAATCCCAGGAATTGCTTCCACTAATGTCCTGGGGGAGGGGTATTTTGACATGACCTGAACAATTCACTTGAAGGTGGCAACATGAGCAGGTGAGGAGGACAAGGCTGGAGGCCCCAGGGCCCTATCCCGAGGGGAGAGGCAAGGAGTAGGTGACCTGGCTGGGAGGAGGGAAAAGCATCTCTGATAAAGGGAACAGCATGTCAGAGGCCCTGTGTGGGGAGGAGCCATGAGGCTGTGAGTGTCAGCAGTGGTTGATGCCGAGAGGAGAAACCAGGACAAGCTCTGTGATGCCGACGATGCCCCTTCCGAGCTTCTGTGGTTGATGACATGTTTGGGACCCTGGATGCTTCTTTGAAACAGACCACCTGTGCGGTGTCCGCTTCAGGCCCCACAACGCCTGGATCTGCCTGTTAAAGGGGCAAAGTGGACACGAGCATTCATTTCCCGCTGCTATGCACCATGCCAGGCGGCCCAGGTTGGAACTGCCCTGGGTGCTGGGCTTCTGGGCTGAGACCCACTGGGGAGGTGGAGGGTAAGGGGGACAAGGGGTTTGGCCCAGAGATGTCCCTGTGCTGGTGACTGGCCCCACAGCAGCACTGCTGTGGCCAGCTGGAGGACACTGATGTTTAGCCCTGCAGAAGCAAGGCTCAAAGCAGGTCGCCAGCAGGGTTCGGGGCTAGGTTTGAGCCCGGCACCAGGGGCCCTGGAATCCACACTTTTTGTCCCCATCACCTGTGCAGGACATGGCAATAGGCTTGTGTAGAATAGAACCAGAACCAGAACCAGGCATCATGGTCTGCCTGGAACTTGCCAGCATTACACTTACTAGGTGTAAACCGCAGGAAAGACCTGGCTGGTGGGCAGCTGGTCCGCACCCTAGACTGTGGCCCATCAATCCCAGGCCTGGTCTTGCCACAGCCCAGTGACCCTGGCTCATCACTGAACCCCCCCACAAGACACCCCACACCCAAATCGGCAGTGCTTTCAGCCCCTGCTTGTCCTATTCTTATTCAGGCAAGAGAGACAGGAGAAGTCGGGGAACTGGACTCTACACGAGCCTGTTGCCATGCCCTGCACATGTCCGGTATGGCTCCCTACTTTTCAGTTGTCCTTTTTTTTTTATGATTTATTTATTTATGCATACAGGGCTGGGGTACAGGCCAGAGGTGCAGGGGTGGTGAGAGGCTTCACCAGAAGCAGACTGGAGAGCAGGGCAGGCAGAGCTACTGAAGCCCACTCGTGAAGGGGGCAGCAGGGAGACAGGAGCGGTCTGCTGTGCCCTGTGGGTCAGCTCCCTGGCCAGGGACCAAACTCACGGTGCAATGGCTGCTGATAGCTTCGTAGTGTTTCAACTTAACCCCTGCGCCACCAGGGAGCCCCCTGATTCCATGTCTTGAATATCGCAGATGCTGCTTTGTGAGTGTGGGGTGCGTGGATTTGTTGTATTAGTGTTTTCATGTGCTCCGGGGAAATATCTGGACGTGGGATTTCCAGGTTGACTTGGATGTGCATTCAGCTTTTCCAGGCACCTCTGTGCATTTTCTGTGGTGGCTACACCAACTTCCATCTCCCAGAGCTCTCGCCCACCGGGCAGCTCCTGGGCTCCTTGAGTGGGCCCTTCCACAGTGGGAGGTGGCGCCTCCCAGTGGTTTTGTGTTTCCTTGGCAACATGGGATGAATGAACTTCCAGAGCCAGGGGCTGGGGAGGCACTGAGGGTCTTTTATGCAGATGTGTTGATTGTGGCCTTTTGTCCATTTTTAAATTGTGTTGTTTTGTTGCTGAGGTGTGCCCATTCTTTGCATATTTTAGACATTAGCCTCTTTCGTGTGTTATGTGCAAACCCCCTTCTCCCAGTCCACAGCTTACCTCTTGTTTCCCTGGTGGTTTCTTTCCATACAAAACCTTCAAGTCTGCTGCAGCCAGGGAGGAGAGAAGGGAGGAGAGAGGGTGAGTTTGCTGGGGCGTGGCATTGGCCCGTGCAGTTGAAATGCAAAGCTGAACTCCCCAAATCACACCATCCTGTAAGGGAATGGTCAGCAATAAAATTGGATTTTAAAAAATGAAAGAGGGAAAAAAACACAAAGAACTAAGTCCCCCCCCCCCCCACTCCCGAGCTGGAGAGTATGGTAACTTCCATGGGGATGAGCAAAGATTCAGGACCCCCGCGGCACAACATGGGGCATATCGACACCCCTCCTGACCCCTCCAGTGTGGGGCCCACCTGCCTCTACCCAGGTACTGGACATGGTACTTTTCAGGTTGCCCTGGGCCCCGAGCCATCAAGCTACACCCTCCAGGCTCCACAGTGGCCTCCTACGTCTATGACTGAGGCAGAGACCAGCCACCACCCTCAGAGCTGAAGTCACACCTCCCACAAGTCCTCGGGGGCTCATGTTCCTGCCCAGATGACTTGGGGCACCTCCCTGGCCCCCAGAGCTGGACCAAAGGGACAGGTGGCCTCCGTCTCTCTCTGCTCCACAAGGGCATGTAGTCACCAGGGCAGAACCTTGGAAACAAGTCTGAGCTTGGAGTCCCGGCTCCTGGACTTGGGCAGAGGGTTGTCTGTTCCCCTCCCGGGACTCCCGTGACACCGGCTCAGACAAGCAGCTCTAGGCACATCTGTTCTCCCGTAGCTCCAGAACTAGGCGTCCGGCCCTGGCCTGGCTCCCAGGAAATGTTGCCTGCACGAGAAGGAACAGATGAGATGGTGCAGGCACACATGAGGGGATGGGCGAGGTATTACGGGCACATCTGAAGTTCAGGGCAGGCCCAGAGAGTGAGTCCCTAGGGGACACTCAAAAACTATTTTGTTCTTTTAAAATCCAGGGGTCAGCACCTGCCTTCCACTCACTGAGCTCCAGGCCTGCCCAAGCCCAGTGAGGAGCCTGATGCCCGGCTGTGCCCTGTGCCTGTCCCTGGGGCCCGGCCCCCGTGGGCCGCTTGCACAGGCACAAGGCTGCAGGATGGACAGCAGCTCTTCCTGCTGCGGGAACTGCCGCAGAGGCCAGGGCCTGCCAGACCTGTTGGAGACCTGTCATGGAGACACATTTTTCCTCACAGCATTTCTCTTGTGGAAAAATATGTAGCCAGTAACTCCTTGTTCCCAGCTGTGAGCCGTGTTCTTGGTCCCGTCTTCCCCATGGCATGAGATGCCATCTCGGGCCATGTCCTGTGAGCTGTAAAGAGCAGGTGTGGGCGCCTGTGGCCCTAGAGCTGAGCCACTTTTGAAGGCAGGGAATTCCCGAATAAGCCCATCTTCCCCTTGTTAACTTGGAAACTTGCTTCAAAGGCAAAGAATGGGAACAAACAGCCCTGGGGGGAACGCAGGGGCTTGGCGGGCCTCCTCAGCAGTCCCTAATTACGTTTCTGAGGTTGGACTTAAAACAATTTGTTTCCATTACCTTTCTCTCAAGGTGGGCCTGGCAGGGTCTGGGGAATCGATGGCAGAATCCTGCTTACACGGCTGACAGATCATCTCTAGAATCGCTCCTGCCAGATGGTAATGGGAAGGCCGGGCCTGGTTTGATGCCCCCGGGCTGCTGATTTGCAGCTAATGAAAGCTGTTTTCTGCAAGGCCCGGGATTTAAGCTCTAGTCAGCTTCCTCCCTCATAGCCTGTGCTTGGTGCGCCTGGGTCCCAAGTAAGCCCCCCAGTTCCCCAGTTCCATGCGGCAGGGATGGTCCTGGGAAGGGACGAAGGCACATAAGCGAGGAGCTTCTGGGTGGACCAAGGAGGGGAGCTCGGCCCAGCTCTGCAGAGGCCAGTGTCAGGGGTCTGCGCCAGGCCTGGGCGTCCCCAGCTCCAACAGCTGCACCTCAAAACTAGCCGGCCCCATGGATGCTTCCGTGCTGTGTCCCCAGCTCTCACACCCTTGGATGGTGGGAGAGGGTGCACATTTTTATGAGGCAGACCCACCCACGGAGCGCCACTTCGCATCCACCCCAAGCCAGGTCTGTTTATCATCAGTTCTCGCAGACAAAGGGCAGTTTTGGTGCCTTGGGTCCATTTCCAGGCCTTTGTGCTGAATCAGGGCCCAGCTTTCTCTCTGAGCATTTCTCTGGCTGCCTCGTCTGCCCACCTGAGTGGTTGCGCTGCCCACCCTGTGCACTCCGGGCCCAGGTGTGTGTCACTGCAGGTACGCGCAGGACTGCAGGTGCCGGTCATAGGTGTGAAGGCTGGAGGTCGGGAAAAGCTTGGCAACATCATCTACAAGTAATTGTAGGGTTCACAGGCATTTGAACTGCTTTAGTATGAAGGCTGCATAGGACCTGTGTACAATAAAATGAGAGAACAGAGCCAGAGTGAGTAGCTACCACTCCAGACTCCCCGTATGAAGCTTCTCGCCTCAAACTGTAGTCTTGGCGCTGGGTCAAGGTTGCTATTATCACAGTGATGGTTTGAGTTACTCACACAGCTCATTACTAAGTCTAGGTCTGCAACATAAGGCATGAGGTCAGAGGGTAATTAGCCCCATTTTGAGGGCACGGGAATTGAGGTAAATACCTCAGACAGGGTCACATGTAACTGGTGACAGAAGACTTGAACCCTCTGATCTCTGACATCTGAACGCCTCTGTTTCTGGAGGGAGGCGTACCTCGAGCACAGCCCATGCAGACCTCCCGCACCCCTCCCCAGATATCCATGAAGCAAACACCAAATCCCTGCAATTCTCAGAAGCTAGGGCAGTGGGGGTCAGCTCCCTCGTATTCTCACCAGCTTCCCTTAACCAATATATAGCAGTAATCTGAACTTCCCCGGCTTACAGAAGCCCAGGAGCCCTCGGTGGGTTTTTTAGGCTTTAATGCTCTCGGGGACCCAGGGGCACAGCACACCAGGTGGGGAGGCTGGGGGCAGGGAGGCAGACAGGGTCCGGCAGGGGCCTGGAGGCAGAATCCTGTCTACAGGAGTTATCTGAATTCTTCCCCAGTGAGAGGGAAGGAAGATAGCACTCCCTTCTCAAACAAGCAAAGACCCTCTTATCTACAGGCTGCTGGAGCTTAAGCAAAAAGTTGCCTCTGTCTTGTACATTCTCCATCCAGGGAAAGTGGGTTCCTGGGAGTGGGAGCAGAAACAGCCTCTGTACTCTTGGGGTCCCTCAAATCCCAACACCCCAGCTTGGTGGCTGGGGTGAAATTTAGCTGCTTCCAAAAGCATGGCTTTTGATAAAAGTTTGCTAGGGAAAAGGGGAAGAAAGCAAAGCTTTCTTGTGCTCTTGTGCACCGTGGGGGGCGTGGGGCTCGGGGCCTTTGCTCCCCAAAGGCTGCGAGCCGGAATGGGTTGTCAGAGAATGGAGCAGGAGCTGATGTTTCCCTGCAGGGACCAGGCCGAAGGCTCCCCCATGTTGGGACGGGGGTTCGGGAGGGGGGGCTTGAACCCCTGTTCTCCGCCACGGTTCCAAGTTCTGAGCTCCTGTGAGTGCGGGCAGCGAGTGCCGGCGCTGTCTCTGCTGCTCCAGTCTCACGGGGTACAGGAAGAGGATGTTTGTGGGGCTTCTTAGAGTATTCTTGGCAAGACTTGCAAATAAAAACTTTGACAGTTGAGTGGTGCAAACTCTCTGGTGGGGAATAGAGCTGGCTCAGCTCTTTCATCAGAAACTGTCCAGGGCCAGGTCACAGAGGGCGCCCAGCTCCTCCCCATCCCGGCCCAGCACGGACCCGAAGCCCCTCACCTGTCTCTCCAGGCGTTGTCCTCTTAGCACCTGTCCAGTGGCTGCGGATGGGTGTCCCGGGGGGTGGTCTGAAATGTCTGGACCTCTCTGGACGAGGCTTCTGGGGAGTAGCATCCTTCTTTCTTGTCGGGACCCGCTGGTGGGGGGGGTCCAGCGCTAGACCCTTCAGGGCGAGCCCCGCTCAGCCGCCGGCCCACGTGGAATGGGGGCTGCTTAGCCTCTGCACCCACATTCTCTGTGGCTTTCCTCCTGAAGGGCTCTGTGGGGTACTGTCAGGGCTCTGGATTAGCCCGAGTGGGAGGCAGGCCTGTGGAGAAGGTTGGGTAGGCCATGACAACGCCATCTGACGGTTGAGGCCCTCAGCACAGGGCAGGGTCACTGTGGACTTGGGCAGAGCCCTGGAGCCCTCAGTGGATTTTTCAGGCTTTAATGCTCTCGGGGACCCAGGAGCACAGCACACCAGGTGGGGAGGCTGGGGGCGGAGAGGCAGACATGGGCCAGGCAGCCGAGCCCCCAGGGATCTCTGTGCTCTTTCTCTGTGCTCCTGTGTCCTCTCCTGGTCTCCCCTCTTCTTAGTCACACCACTGGCCCCTTCTCCCTGTCCCCCCTACTGCTGCTTCTCTACCCCAGCTTCAGACTCAGGTGTGCATACCCTTGCATGCCCGCACCCATGCCCCAGGGGTCCCCCACTGGGCGTTTGTGCCCGTGCCCTGCACCTGTTCACCTTCTGTGTTATGACCAGGCCTCAGGGGACAGCCGCAGAGGCCAGTGGCATACAAAGGCCAGTTAACTCATTTCCTCTACGCCAACTCCAAGTTAAGAGATGGAGTCTTGCCGCTGTATGGGATTGATAGAAGAGGCAGAGGAACCAAGAAGCAATTGGGGGGCTCCTTGAACCCCAAGTGGCGATGCTGGCGGGACTGAGTGATAGCAGTGAAGGCTGGATTCTGCAGTGTTCTGGGGACAGAGACGGCGGGACTAGTGGAAGCCTGGTTTGTATGGGGGGAGGGATGTGGCAACTGAGGGTGACTCCAGAGGTGGCTGCAAAGCTGGGAGCTTGGCCCGGCCGCCAGCACAAGCACAAACCCCCCACCCTGCCCTGCTGAGGAACTGGATGAGGACTTTGAGCAGGATCTGGATGATTCTGAAGAGTCGCTGCTCTGAAATATCGGGGCTGTGCAGCTGGGTGAATCTTTATTGCTGTTTACTGAGGTCTGGAAGAGAGCGGGAGGAGAGATTTGAGAGAAGATCGGGTGTTCAGTTTTGGACAATTTAACTTAGAGGTGTCTATTAGAGATTTAAAGTAGGTCAGGCATGCAATTGGATAAAGGACACAGGAGACGCGGATATAGGAGCTGCCAGTGTGTAAGCCAAATGCAAAGCCGTCGGTGCGGATGTGCGGGAGAGACCAGGGCTCCACCGCCAGGAGCCCCCTCGGCCGGGTGTCCTGCGGTGCCGTGCCCACAGGGTCTGCGGGGTGCTGAGGGCAGCCACACCTGGGCCTGCCCTGCTTCACTGTTGCCAACCCACATGTGGCTCCCTGCCCTGGGAGAGACACACCTGCTGCTTGGGGGGTGAGTCACACTGCCTGGGGCTAAGTGGGAACTCTCTGCAGAACCCCAAGGATGGGCAGGCAGGGCTGGGTGGACACCCAGGTCAGGTGGGAGCCTCACAAGGCTCTGCTCGTTCCTGCACCTGCCCAGGTGATTTTCACCTTGAGCCAATGATCAACTCTGCCCCTCAGCAAGGGAGGCCAGGTGCACACACACATACCTGCACACACACATACATACCTGCACACTTGCACACACACACACACACCCCTGGACATGCACATCTATACCTGGACATGCACACAACCACACATACCAGTGCATATGCATGTCATGTGTGTGCATACACCTGCATGCAATGCACACTTGTGCTCACACACCTGTGCGTGCACATCTGCACACACCTACACCCCTGCATATTTAAACATCTGGACATGCACATACATGCCTGCAAACACACATGCCTGCACACATACTCAACTGGACACACACACTCACCTGAGCACACCTGCACAAACACACACACACTTGGACACCTATTTACACACAACTGTATGCACACACACACCTGTACGTACATACACACCTGCGTGCACACACCTATACACGTGCACACACACACAGTCTCTGATGCTGAACATGCTGTCCAAAAACATTCAAACCATTGTCTTAAGACTGCTTATGGGGCCAGGCAGCTCTGGGCTTGGGCCAGGTGAGATGCAGGGGAAGACACCCTCACCCCTGCAGACTAGTCAGTGTGATGCCGGGTAAGTAAGTCCTCGCAGCTCCCTCTATCAGTGTCACCTTCTCCTGGCACAAGGACATGCCTCCTGCCTCCCTTGTCCCTGGGACCATTTTGGGCCCTGTCTGGCTCCCAGGACTCCTTTCTGACGCCAGGATCTCCTGGCTGGGGAGGGTTTCAGTCAGGCTGTGTTGGGAGTAGGAGTCCAGAACTCTACAGAACATAGGCCTCACCTAGAAGCTAGGCCCCTGTGTGTTTAGAATTGCATGGCCACTTTGGGCCTGGAGGGAGAGAGCAAATGCCTGGCTTCTGCCTCATTCCAGTCAAATCCCTTAAGTAACACTTCACGTCAGTGCTGGTCTCACCACACCTTCGCAGCACCTTTTGGGTCAAGGATCCAAACTCATCAGACTCACAAAGACTTCAGGTGTGTCCGTGTCCTGGCCCTGGATAGGAGTTAGCAGGGGCAGGGGGTAGAAAGTACTAGAAAGCCAGGGGTACCCGGGGAAGGCTTCATGATCAGATTGAAGCCCTCTGGCTCCTTCATGGGGCTAGGGGCTGTCAAGTCAGCCAGGCTCCCAAGCATCCCGGGATGTGGGAGATGAGTTCCTGCCCAGCTTTGACTCTGGCCCAGCCATTTTTTTTTTTTGTCTGAGGCAGCTGCCAGGCTGATGACCCTGCTCACCACCACAAGAAGCACCCATGATTCCATCCATGTGACTGTACTCTCCTCGGGAGGCAGCACAGACTATTGGCAATGCAGTGGCCTTTTGTAGACCCTGGGGGTAAAAACACTGGACACTCTCACTGTCTGTGTCCAAGATGGGCCGTGGGACTCGCTTGGCGGAGCAGCAGCAGGAGGGATGCTCCTTGGCCGGACTTAGATGCTCTGGCATCTGCAAACACCACTTGCCACCCCCGTGGAGATGATGGGATGGATAGAAGCCGGGCAGGTTCTCCCAGCTGCTCCTGAGCACAGATCCTTGTATTGTTAGGGGGGAAAGGATGTCCTGAATGCACTCTGCAGATAGAGGTTTTGTGGACTCCATCCCCTACTCCAGTCACTGAGACGACCACTCAGCAATAGGAAAAGGAGGACTGCGTGGACCCAAGGGCGGAGCTAAGCAGCCATTTTGAGACTTTTGGGATCTATAGAGGAGCCATGCTGAGCTGAGGCTCACTCTCTGTCCCTTGGCCTTGTGGCTGGTGGCTGGTCACTTGGCTCTTGATCAGCTTTCAGTGTGCTGCTGGGGTTCCAGGTCAGCGGAACTGGGAGGATGCTCTAGTTATCTTTCTATCTCTTCTCCCCTAGGCTGTTCCTTTTCTTTCCTTTTGTAAATAAGTTCATTATTGACCCTTTTTGTGTGTATCTGCAGTACAGTTAAATCTTAAGCACGTGGGTGAGGGCCCACAGACAGGCAGCCGAGTTCACATTGGGTTGCCCTGTAACAATATGGGGGTAAGGGGGTGGTGTCAGTAATCTTATCAGCTAGAGATGACCTAGCCTGTGGTAACCTAGGGCCTTTCATGGGCCAGCTGACCCATTGGGGGAAAGGCAGGATATCAGGGAGAGACTTGGTGATCGTTGCTGGAGCTTGAGTTCCTCAGGCCCACCACTTAGGAAGAGATAAAATGGGGAGAATGTTCTAGAATGAAGATGGGCTGGCAATGATGTTTTAGAACAATGATGTTTTAGAACATGGCATGTTTAGAACATGCCACAGATGGCAAGAAGTGAGAGCGCTGTGCATTGAAAAAGTGAATCCAGCCCTGGAGAGCTGCATGGTGACGGTGGGCTCCTGGCCATCCTCGTTTCTGTTTCTCACAAGTGGACACGGGATTTCTGCACATGACCGATGGCCACGGTGGTGGTGTTACAGGGCACCCCAATGTGAACTGGGTTGCCTGTCTGTGGGTCCTCACCTGTGTGCTTAAGATTCAACTGCAGACACATTAAAGGTCAAAAATGGGTTTATTTACAAGGGGGGGGGGAAGGAAAAGGACAACTCAGGGAAAGAGAGAGAGATACAAGTTAAGTAATGCGTCTTACTAGTTCCGCTGACTAGGAGCCCCAGTAGAACACTGAAAACTGATCCAGAGCCAAGCAACCAGTCACTAGCCACCAGCTGCGGGCGGGGGTGGGGGGTGGGGAGGGGCAGCGTGGGGAGAGAGCTGGAGTGGGGAATCTGTAGAGTTCATTTAGGACGTCCTTTCCCCAACAGTCACTTGTTTTATTTATCATATTGACTTTACTCCTCCCCACTCATCTTATCCCCACCCTCACCCATCCCGGTCTCTCAGCAAGCACAAATTTCCAGCAACCAAGGAATGACTCTTTCCGTCTTGATAGAAACATCCTTCAGGTCCAATTCAACCCTCTTCTCAAACCTCCAGGCTCCTGCCCACAGAGCCAGTGGTACCCCCAAGGTCTGTTCGTAGGGTACTCCCCCACACTCCCTTGCCGGCTCCGTGTCCAGCTTGAACGCGCACATGTGCAGGGCCCCCTTTCTGGTGCAGGCAGGGCTGGGTTTGGGGCAGGCGGCGGGCACTGAGCACAGGCCACAGGTGCTCTTGCACTGAAAAGGCACATGCGTTTCCCACTGGCTGAGCTGTTTGATGGGTACCCCTCCCCGAATTTGCGGGTCCTGGAGCAAGCATGGGGACACTGAATGAGGCGTTAGTGTACCTGCTGTGGCTGCGTGTTGGATGCAGGGAAAGCTGCTGGCTGCGCTTGAGGTGGGAGCGGCAGGCCCACGATCATCCCCGCAGCGGGGCCTCTATGGGAGGAAAGAATCAGCTGGGCGTTAGTAAGAGAGCCAGGGCTCAGCCCAGTGTCCTCCAAACAGCTGGACTCAAAATTGAAAGGAGCTGTTTTGTCTGCTGTTAAGAATATAAAAGTAGGGCAAGCTATAGGAGATCAATTTTAAACCCTCTGAGGCTCCAGGAAAGATGTTTCCCGAAGCTTTTTGTGGAATTGGATAATGTGTTTTCTGCCCCGGCCTTTTAATACAGAAATCATGCATTATGCAAACATTAACATTTAAACCAATTATAAGCCATTGAAGTTAATTCTTTTAAGAATATAGAATTGAGTTATGGTTTTCTTTTTATGGCTGGGATGCCGTTGCTGGAATAAAACCCCAAGAACCGAGGCTTCAAGGAGCCCACACCCTGGGGAAAGGCCCACTTCCTATTTTTCTCTTTTTAGCTGAGAGCAATTATCCAGCTTTTAAAACGTGGAACCTGAATTCTCTCTGAATGCGGAGGGTTTACCAGTAACCTCTCACCATTTTACAAGGGCCATCATCTGAGCATCAAGTGGGTTCCTCACCTGTAGCCCCCAGGGCACAGCCCTTTTTCTATATCGGGGCCTGCCAGGGAGGAGGCGAAAGTCCAGGAGCTGGTAAATATAGATGTTCCATAGTCACCGCTTTCACCCATGTGGTAGAAAGGACTAGCATGCGATTACTAGAGCCAACCCAACTGTGTATGTGGGTTTTGACTTTTAGAGCCGCACCCCGAGGGTCCTCATGAGTGTGAGCTCCGAAGCTCCAGCCCTTCCAGGAGAGCCCGCTGCCCACCCCATGTTTTCCTTTGGGACAGTCAGGTTGAGACATGGGGCTTTGCCTGTACCCACAGTGACGACTGATGGTGAGGAGTCATCCTTTGGCAGCACCAAGGCTCCCTCAGATATCTGTGCTGTACTTACCTCCTCTCGGCTGCTGGGCCTCAGTACCCAAAGGGTCCTTACAGCGGGTTTTATTTACAGAAGGGCAAACTGAGTCTGGCCTGTGCTAAGTTCTCTCCTGCCGCTTGCCCATCAGGCCAGGGGGTTAAAACCAGCATGTGCTGGGTGTGTGTGGGGGGGTCTTTGTCATTTCCTGGATCCTTTTGTTACAGGGTAGGGTAGCCCAGAGTGGACTTGGGCTGCCTGTCTGTGGGGCCTGACTCATGCGCTCAAAATGTAATTTTCTGCAGGCACACATAAAAATGGTAATGGGTTTATTAAAAAAAAAAAAAAGGGTATCTTATCAGCTCAGCTAACTTGGAGCTCTAAGTCACAAACTAATGCTGCCAGCCCCCCGTCACACATGGTCTGAGCAGGTGCTCCAGAGCGAGAGAGCCGTTACCTCTCCAGAGCGATAGTTGGAAAGCTGCTCCCTATTTATCCCCCAAAGTCCCAGCATGCCTGCTTAGCTCTGTCTGCCCTTGGGTCCTCGCAGTTCTCTCCCTGGTACTGCTGGGAGTTGTAGTTTCTAGTCACTGGAGTAGGGGGTGGAGTCCAGAAAGCTGGAGTAGGGGATGGAGTCCATCAAATTCTGCAGAGTTCTTTTAGGACACCCTTCCCCTTAACACTTTGTCACTTTCTTCAAAAATATTCACATTTTATTTCAATGACAACTTTCCTCCATCCCTCTATGCCTCTTCTTCCTCTGCTCCTCTCCTGTCCAATCTCCCTGAGCTTTGCGGTGCATGCTGAAGAAAGGGTGAGTCTCCCTGTTTCCACAAATGCTCAGCCCATTGGGTAAATGAAACCAAGACTACAACTCCAGAAGGTATTACTAAGCTGATTTTAGCACAAAGAAATGGCTTGCTTCCATGGAAATAAATTAGACTATAAAAGCGTGTAAGTAAAGTAACTCACTGAAGTAACAGGTCATGCTTTAGCAAAGACAAGCCCAAATGCCTCCCCTTAGCTTCTTGAACACAATTTTCTTGCCATGGTTTGGTGTTTTTTTTTTTTTTTTTTTTGCTGTGATTTTCATAGTTTATAAAAAAGAGGCCATCTGTATTTATAGTGCAAAAATATTTGCATATATTATGTTTACTATTCTCTATACGATTCAACCTTAGTAGAAATGCATTCTTAACATCTGTGCATGAAATTCTCTAAGATCTCTGATATACGTGCCCTTCTCATCATGAATGAAAAAAATATCTCCCCCAAAGAAATGAAAACTTAGAAAAACATTTCATTTTTATGCTGAGCAGTCTTTTCTATAAATGTCATCTTTGTTTTTCCATTTCCAATAACCGAACTAACTTTTACAATAGAAAAGAATAGGAAGGATGGGCTTACCTTGCTCCAGAGTAATGGAAAATTTATTCCAGTGCAGGGAAAATGACCTTAGTCACGTGGCTAGACCACAGGGACCCTCATCCCTCACCTGGTCCTGTCACGGCCCATCAGTATCGCTCACAAGGAAAGGCGAGAGCCTCATCAAAGACATGGGCCCTTCCCAGACATTCCGCACCTAATTTTAACAGGTGCCCGTAACAAAGTACATCTCCACCAATCTAATTTCCCTTTACAGACTCATCTGTGTGAATTTGATTATTTCTGGGGAAAACATTCCAAAAAACGAATACATATTAAATTGCAAAAGTATAGGTGCCCTCTGCCTATGGTAAAAAGGTAATGTCCCCACTTTACTGTCATCCATTAAAACCCTGAACAGGGAGGGGTGTGCATTTTCTGGATGGGATGTGGCTGCCACCAATGCCTGGGAAGATGTGGCCCTTGATGTATTTGCATCACTTTTCCTTCCCATTTACTCGAGAAAAATCACTGTCCCTACTGATGGTAAATAATAGAGAAAATTTGGCGTTGGTGGGGTAGTTCTGAAGTGGAAAATGTCAGGCTGACCTGTTGACCAGTTGAAGCTGGGACAGCCTGTGGACTGAAAGTTTCAGGGAACAACTGATAAGTGCTGTCAGGGCCAGATGCCTGCTTCATGCATCTCAGCTGACGATACCTCTTGCTTAGACAATCAGTATTCTGTTGCATAAGTGCTAGTGGCTCAGACTTTGGACAGAGATCTCCTCTGGGCCAGCTGGTGTAAATCCAGCATAAACAACGAACTTCTTTCTTCTTTTCTGAGTCCTGCCTCGTTCCCTGACAGAATCTTGCCATACAGTTCCAGAGTACTGGGTTGAGGAAATTTTTGCTTCTACTACATTTCCTACATTATTTTGCACCATTTGGGTGGAGACCAGCAGAACTACCCTCTGCTTTGGCAAAGTGTAGTTCACCAATTGTCTGTGTATATATGCAAAAATGTCAAAATAAAACACAGGTGCTCACACGCACGCAGGTGCTCACACGCACGCAGGTGCGTGCATGAACAGATAGTGTCTTGAATGGTCACAAAGTTACCACTCGTGCATATGCAGACAAAGTAGATGAGGAACACCCAGAGCCTGAAGAGAGCTTCCTTCCAGTTGCTGGCCTCAGCTTCCTGGAAGTGGCCTATCCCATCCCCCAGGTGACATAAGCCTTCCTTCTCGCACTTATGTGAACCTGGGATCATGAAGATCACAAAGAGGCAAACCTAATGCAAGGTTCCCACTGGTACTGTGACCAAGCCAGGTGAGATACTAGTCACCCATTTGCTCTGCTGTTAGCACCATTCTGATGCGGCCAGCCATTCCGCCATGTTACTGCTCACAGGCCCGCCTGCTGTTACTGGCTAAGGCTCTAGCTACTGGCTAGTTACTGGTGAGGGGTATAACCCCACTATAAGTACTGCTGGACGTGCCTTTGGGTGGTGGCAGCTGCGCATTTTGGGGACAGATACCTGCCCAGTCATGGGATGTGCATAGCTTCAAGCTGAGCAGATACAATCATTTCCAAAGCATTTTTCATACATTTACCCCCACTATCAGTTTTTGGGTTTCTGAATGGCCATCAAGGCAATTGAGGGTAAGAACTTACTGTGGCTTTAATTTTCACTGTCCTGGTAATTAACAAAGATGAGCACATTTTGATAAATTTATAGGACATTTGGAAATCTTCTGTGAAGCGATAACTCACATTTATTGCCTTTTTTTCTACAGGGTCGTATATAATTTTTGTATTGAGTTTGGAGTTCTTTATATACTCTGGCTACAATCTACTTGATGGATGGATGTGTGGAAAATAATTTTTCCTAGTCTCCGGCTTCCTCTTGGATTCTAGTCTGACATGGCCTACTTTATAAATTTTAACTTGAGAGGGACTGACTTTGTGTCCTGTTTGAGATATCTTTACTGTATCCTCAGGTCATATACTTAGACATTCTCTGATGTTTCCTGTACTGGCTTCAGTTACTTTAGATCTGGAGTCCAGCTAGAATTTGTTGCTGTGTATGGGATTTTATTGCCCTCATAGTAAGGGGTCTTGCGCCTCTATTGAGAAGGTCATGGGCCCCCATCTCCCAGGGCTGACCCTGGGTGGAGGGCCATTCCCTGTAAGTATCGCCTAGAGATTCTGTTTGGCTCCAGTGGTCACGGCCTCAGCTCAGCAGTATCACAAAAGCTCAGTACTAACTAAGGCTTGATGTCTGCAGGAGGATTTCTTTTCAGACTTTGAACAACTTCTTCAAGATGTTTTTTCTTATTATTAACCTTTTACCTTTCTCTCTCTCTCTCTCTCTCTCTCTCTCTCTCTCTCTCTCTCTCTCTCTCTCTATATATATATATATATATATATATATATATTAGAATTAATATGTAAATTCTGATGAAAACTACCTGTTGAGGTCTTGGTTGGGTGTGCCTTGGGGTCTACGGATCTTTTGGGAGAGAAATTGACAGTTTTGCATTATTGGTTGTTCCATGATATGAAAATCACATATCCCTTTATGTATTTTTAAATAAGCATTTTATAACTCTTTGTTGCTGTGGTATATTACTGGTATATGGCATGATAATGGATTTTCATTGATTAATGCAGTTACCACCAACCTCTTCAAACTTACTTTTAATCATAGTAGATTTTTAAAATAGATTTCTGTGTATATGTGTGTACATATACATGACAAACATAATGTTTAATTTCTTCTTTTCTTAATATATATATATTAAGATATAAGGAGTATAAAGATATATATATATATATATATATATATATATATATATATATATATATCTTGCCTTGTGTACTGTTGAGTCATGGTGGTGTGGACTGTTGAATTGAGGTGGTGAGACCAGAAATCTTATATCATTCCCAGATGTAGAAAGACAGAGTTGAAGATGTGACCATTTGGTTTGCTATGTGATGTAGATTTGTCTAGAATATCCCTTTCCTTGCACTCACAAAGATCAGCAAAGTTCGTCATCAGAGGCCAGATGGAAGGTTTTGTATGCGTGGACCTGGACACAGACTCCCGCCTAGCTCCTTCTTCTGCCTCTCCCCACCTGGCCCCCTCCTCCTTTTATCACCACTTAGAAACCGACATGCCATTGATTGTTCTTCTGGCCACACCGTAACAAGCCTGAGCCTCCTGACCAATACGGGGCAGGGGGGTGTTTGCAAACCATGCTTGCACATTAAGAAATTCCTCCATATTTCCACTTCTAGCTCTTTTGGAAACCATCAACAGTGTAGAATTTTGATATTCTGAGGATATTAACAAGAATGAGTAATACTGTGGGAATGAACACAGACTCATTCCTTTTTATGCATAAAAGTTTTCATCCTGTTCTTTTGCTTTTATTATAGCAACGTCTGTTCATTTTGGTAAATTTTTAAGCTAGCCATACGCTCAACATTAAGGATTCCTTTACATGGAAATAAGTTTTAACAAGATGAGAAATTGCTTTTAAAATTCATCCTCAGAAGCACCTGCTGTGAATACGTTGTTGTTCTGCTTTTCTATTTTTTTTTTAATTTTCTATAGGAACTTAATTAAAAGGAAAATAATTGAATCAAGTGATGTTTCTTTCCCCAGATATGTTTTGCTTTCAGTTAACATTGATCTCTAGAAGGTTATTCTTAGGGTATGAATATCTGGTGATTGAAAAAATAATGATCCATAGTCATCTGGAAAAAGTTCCCTGAGTTATTGAGCACGTTCTTCAAAGCTTTTAAAGTTGTGCCGCTTAGCTGAGTCTAGAAAGTGTGATGGTAATTTAAGGGTCAAAGCTGGAAATGATATCATAAAAATCGAAAACCCAGAAAGAGCTAATCAGTGCGTCAGCAGACCCATCTGAGTCCTGCATCGACGGCATCTCTCAGCAGCTCTCTTGGGGTGTGCCTGTGTGTCAGGGTCACTGGGGCTCACAGGGCTTTGTCCCTGTCCTCATGGAGCCCTGCTTCCTTGGGAGGCCAGCTGGGAGCAGCCAGCCTGGGCAGATGGTTGAGAGATTCATGAAGAACCTCAGCTTCCAGCTAGGTTAGGAGGCTGGAGTGTTGCTTGGACAGAGACAGGGGTGAGAGCAGGGCGCAGCCATGTAGCCAGAGGATGCGGGAGCTGGGCCAGCCAGGGCTAGTCACATGGACACTGCCCACACCCCCCCCCCAGGAGCCTGGGCTGAGACCAGCATGCACCCATAGTGTATATAGAGGGACATCATTACGACACCACCATGACTGTGTAACAGTGTTATTCAGCTCCAGAGGAAGGAGACCCTGCCATTCGCAGCTCCATGGATGCACCTGGAGGGTGTTGTGCTCAGTGAGATGATCCAGGCACAGCAAGACAGGTGCTGTGTGATCGCGCTGGCATGTGGTATCTAGAGGTTGATCCCACAGAAACAGGCAACTGAGTGTTGGCTTCTGGGGCGGGTGTGGGGAGATGAGAAGAGGTTGGTCAGACCACATGACCCTCCCCGAGAGGCTCAGAGTCCAGCCTCTCCCCTTCTGCTCCCGCCCTCCATCTCGGTTCTCTAATAGACACACTCCCGTTCGTGCCTCATCTCATGTCAACAGAGGTGGGCGTTAGGGCGTCTCCAGATGTGAAGAGAGGATGGAGCTCGGGGTGGCAATCACCAGTGCCTTTGCCTGGCTCCGGGGCTTCTGCATGGCTGCCCAGGGCAGCGCTGGGCTCATAGTCCCTCTGCTTCAAACCAGACCACCCCAGGCACCCGAGACCATGGACTCACTTTCTGTTTTAGCAAAAGAAAAGCCTTGCCTGGCCCTTGGTCCCGCCCGGCTGCTCTGTGGGGAGTCCAGGGTGTCAGCACAAAGATCCTCTGTCCTTATCTGCCTCCCCCATCGGGGAACTCCTGAGGGGCCCTGGGGAAGACCACTAGTGTCACAGCAGTGACAGCACACGGAGGCTCTGCTCAGAGAGATCTTGGCTGAATTCAACTTTCTCACATCAACCCTGCTGCATCCCCATAAGCAATGTCTGCACTGTCTTCACTGCCACAGTGTAGGCTTTCCATGTGCAGCAACACCCCACCTGGCTGGAGGCCTGGAAGAGACACTGGGGGGGCCTGCAAGGAAAGGCCCAGCTGAGGGGCCCGCCGTGGGGGCTGAGATGCATATTGGAGACAGGCCTCGGTTGCAGCACTCCTGAGAGGGATTCCAGAGCTTTGCACACAGCCGCCTTTTATCTTTGGTGTGGAATTCAACAAGAAAATTAATGGAGATGGCCTAGGTAAATACCCAAAAGACATAAAAAGACTGATTCAAAAAGACACCTGCACCCCCATGTTTATTGTTGCTTTATGTACAATAGGAAAGACATGGAGTCAACCCAAATGCCCAAAAGTGGATGACTGGATTAAAAAGATGTGGTACATATACACAATGGAATATTACTCAGCAACCAAAAAAAAAATAAATACATGCCTTTTGCAGCAACATGGATAGAAGTGGAAGGGATCATGCTTAGTGAAATAAGCAAGAAAAAAAAGGAAAAATACCGAATGGTTTCACTCCTAGCAGGAGTATAAAGGACCAGGCGAGAAAATAATAATAATAATGAGCAGCTATAGAACAGAGACACTTTATGGGGGTAGAATAGGGAGTGGGATCAAAAACAGTGGGGGGAGGGAAATGCACTGGACTATGGTGATGGGCTATGGCACACGGGAGATTCGGTGATGGGAAGCCCACGGGATTACATCTGAGATGGAAAAAGGCACAAAATGATGTAAAAATAAACTATTATATTATTAAAAATTAATTAATTAATAATTAATTAATTAATTAATGGAGATGGACCCTTGGGATGATACGTGCGACCCCAAATAGCCTCTGGGGAGCAGAGAGGGAACCTGAGAAGGCCCCTGGGGTTTCAGAGGATCTCCTGCCTTTCCTGTTAGTTCTCGGTTGGCTGCAGCTCTTGCCTACCTTTGCTGGACGGCTTCTGACGGACTTGGAGGTCTGCTGACCTTCTGGGCCAGTTGTAAGCCTGGAGGAAAGAAGGGCCGTGTGCAGGCCTGTCTCCCTACCAGGGTGTGTAAGTTGGGTTCCCTGCAAGGTGGACAGTGTGAGTGTGAGGAGAGGGACCTGAGGACAGCCATAGGCCCTCAGGACAGCCAAGCCTGGTGAGGCTGCCTTGCTGGGATGGGGCACCCGCTGGTGGACATCAGTGTGAACACTGTGTTCCCAAAGTGCGTGGTACTAAGTGGCTGGAGCTGACGCGGTTTGGGGCGTGGGACACATTTCACACATTGAAATGTCTGGTGTAGCTGCAAGAACTTTGCTGTATTGGCCAGAATAGATGGCCCTGGAACATACAATAGAAACATGCGGCTTGCACTCTGGAGCTTGCCTGCTTGAGTTCAAGGTGTGACCTCAGTGACCATGACTTTGTAGCTAAATGCACTATTGAGGCAATGAATGTTGAGCACAGGCGTCCTGGGACCCTGGTGATCGAACCTGAGTGCTGATTCTGTATGTGTGTGTAAGAGTGTGTGCTTGTTTTGCGAGCCCCCCCCACCAGCCCCCCAGATCAGCAGAGTGTAGCTAGAGGGGAGTGAGCCCAGTGGGGGGGGCCCTCCAGGTGCAAGGACGTTTGCTCATTTTCAAACAATGTCTTTCAAACCCTCCTTTAGGACAGGTTCTAGTCTTGGAAACTGAAGGCTGAAGGCTGGCATGCAGGTTTGGTTGTAAGGGGGATGGTGGGAAGACACGCTGTGACTGGGCTTTAAGATAGATGCTGAACCTTCAGGGAGACCAGGAGCACCTGACGAGTGGCTGTCCTTCCTGGGGGAGCCTGTGGAGTGTGTTGGGGTGCAGCTGAAGTGAGGTCGGCGGAGGCAAAGAATAGACATGAAACTCCACATTTGTTAGCATATCTGAGCTCAGGCTGAGCTGGGTCAGAGGGGACGTGTTCCTTTGTGTGACAGCTGAGTGTCTGGCTCATTAGCTTCTGACCCACATCCCCTCTCCACTCAGAGCCAGACCCCATCAGCACGGCCCCCTCGGGCCCAGAGGCCGCGATGTTCCTGCTCATGACAGATGGGCCTGGTGGCTACTGGAAAATACACAAGGACTTATTTTCTCATCTGCATGAATACCTTAGAATTAAGCTCAAATACCACTCTCATCCGCTCCGGCTTGTACACTGTGGGGAATCAGACACAGACTCAAACTTCCATGACACGGACGTTGGGAGTGACCAAATGCGGAGATTTACTGAGGGACTGGATAAGGGCAATAATAAATCAGGCCTTGCATCCAAAGGTGATAGGTGGTAATAAATTGGGCCTTGCATCTAATTAACGGGTCCTTGCTTCGGGATGGGACTAGATGAAGGTGATAATGAACTGGGCCTCACATCAAGGACACAGCGATGAGTCACCCCTTTGAAATCTGAGCTTAGGACCTATCTAAGAGACCCTTCCCCCTTACTGAGTTGGCCGTAGCTGTGGACCCCACTCTAGGGGCTCTGTCTCAGCTGCTGTCCCAGAGCAATAAACTCTGCTTGTTCAGCCTTTCTGCCTCCTGCCTTCCTTTCTTGCGGCTGGTCACAGAAGTTGGGATGAAACAGTGGAAAGGGCAAAGCCAGACATGAGCCCGGAATCCACGACCTGCGGCCTTGCAGACTCTGAAGCATCATCTCTGCCTAGACAGTGGTGAGGATTCCGTCCTGTGAAGCCGACTGCGGGATGATGGGCTTCCTGGTCCCATGCAGCCTGTTTCTCTGCTGGCAGGGCGCACAGTCCTGGGGTCCTGACCTCTTCTTGGGGCCTGTGGCGCTAGGACGCCTCCTGTCCCTGTTCCATCATCTGCGTGAGAGGGTGATAAGGCCCAGATGAGGGTGGTGAAACACAGCATCGGCCTCAGCCGATGGCCCCACTGGGGCGGGCACAGCTGTGGTGCTGCCCTGGGTAAGCCCAGCCAGCTCGGTGCCCACCTCCACCACACACCACTGGTTTGTTTCCCAGGCGGGTGAGCTCACGGGATTCTGTGCTTCTCAGTCTGGACTCTTTCCTGCAGCGTCAGACCTGGGGGTGGTCTCTGAACTTCTGACGGGTGAATCAGTTTGGGTTCTAGAGACAGAACAGGGCAGACACGGGTTGAGGCTGAGGCTAGTCTGCTTGCCATGTATAAGTGACCCTGCTTATCCTAGTTACTATTAAATATAACATCAACGTTGGATTATATTATATTTCTATGTACTTGCACTGCCTTAGAGAGTCCTAAAATTGACATTAAGATTCCTAAAATTGACATTTGTTCCTCCACACTACAAAAGTCGGGACAAAGGGCATCATTAGAGTTGTCTGAAAATTGTCCAGTTTTAAATTAATTTATGCTTTCATACTTAAATATTAAATATAGATCATCCTGGGTGATCAGATGTGAAATCAGATTTCCCCACAGCTCCTATAATTGATATAGGCGATATAGAAATATAGGTGTAACCCTTGATACCTCTGATAACCCTCATCACCTGCACACATGCGTGTCCACACACACGGTTGTGGTCTGTGGTTGACAAGCAGGGGCCGGAACTGCTGCTTGGCCACTCAGGATGTGTGGCCAGCAGGGAGGTCATCTCTGGCCACCAGCTTCCTACTCATTGTCCGGAAAAAAAAAAAAAAAAAACGGAGAGAATACTTCTCTTCACTTTTAAGGGTAGCACTCATTGAAATATAATTTATATAAAGGATTGTGCTCCTGCATGGTTAATTTAGGCAGATGTACTCTTTGAAATAATGTATTTTTAATCCCAACTTTGAGAACAAAAGAGCCGCTTTAACAGTTTTAAATTAATTTAAAATTGGAGAATTTCAGACAACTCTAATTATGCCTTTTGTCCTGGCTTTTATAGTGTGGAGGAGCAAATCTATGTGTTACTTCATGTCAATTTTAAGGTAACCCAGAGGCAGTTAAGCATCAAAGGTGCCTTACTGATCTTTCTGAGTTTCAGGTGAGGCTGCGATCAGTGTTCTCACCTGCTCTGCTGCTCCTGCTTTCCCAGGAAGCCAAGGGTCTGGCCAGGCCCTGGAGACTGGCAGGCTGGGAGGCTGGAAGGCTGGGAGGCTGGGAGGCTGGCAGGGTGGGAGGCAGGGAGGCTGGGAGGCTGGGAGGCAGGGAGGCTGGGAGGCTGGCAGGGTGGGAGGCTGGGCGGCTGGGAGGCTGGGAGGCTGGGAGGCTGGGAGGCTGGGAGGCTGGGAAGCAGGCTTGGATTCAACTGGGCAGCACCCGCAGCCAAGGCCATCTGGTCTGTGTGGAGCAACCTACCTCTGCCAGGGCCTGTGTTCAAATCTTAGGCTCATTTTAAGTTAACTGTTTTTGTATCATTTAATAACAATATGTGTTATTCATAACATTGTATGTGTGCATGTGTGTCTGTCTGTGGGTCTCCTGGAGGAGCAGACCAAACACCTTCCACCCTATAGCTTTTGGCTGGGATTTCTCACTCTGTGAGTTCTTAATCCCCTCAAGCCCATGACAGGTGTCATGTGAAATGAGACCTTCAAGGAAGAAACCAGACGTCTGTCCCCTGGTGACTCTGGGGCCTTGGGGTTCAGGCACTGCCCCGGTAGCTGGGTGGACTCATCTGTCCAGACCCCAGGTGCTCTGGACCAGAGATCATGGAGTGTTCGCTGCCCCTTGATGGGGGGGTGCCATGACCCCAAGGCTGTAGGGGTGACTGGGGGGCAGAGTTTATGTGGGAACTCTGTCCTTTTGGCCCAGTCTTGCAGGGAATTGTGAAAAAAAAATTAAGTCAATTAAAAATGAAAAGAAACTGGGAAACACTGGTTGAATGTCCCCATTTTCCAGTGTCAACTCTCTGGTGTTTTGAAGGGAGCCAGCCTTACAGAGTGGGGGTTCCAAGATGTCTGTGTAGAAAGTTACATTTAATTCATTATCAGACATTTGGAAAATAGGGAGGTTTCACTTAAACACCCCTATTTCCATCCTTCCCCTGCTCTGCCCAATGGCCCATACCCAAGGCTGTCCCCCCCCCGCCC